>NC_056469.1:22244153-23444153 GCF_008729295.1 Plectropomus leopardus
ACCGTAAACATCGGCAGATGAATCTGCTATGAAAGTAATCGTTAGTTGCAGCCCTACAGTTAACACATGAATTGCAAAATGTCAAAATGTCATTATGCTTTCACAGATGCAGCAACGACTGAACGTGCGAAAACATGCTATGACACTTATTGTGCACTGGTTGACTTGCAGTGGCATGTGTGTGTTACCCTCTCTGTGGGTTGTGTGTCTGTGTGTGTGCGATTTGTGGAGTCAAGGAGAAAGTGTAATGTGTGTTTCTGTGTCAGACTGTCTGCTTGCATCAGTGCCAGAGGTGTTGTGTTGGGTGTGAGCTGCGTTTTGGACGTATGTTTATTTATATTGCTCGGCTTTCGTGTCAAGATGTCAGCCAGGATTAACGTCAATGAGTTAGCAAGTGTTTAAGCACACTGGGGGTGAGTGTCTGTGTTCGCTCAGATGGCTTTGAGTGTCAGTGAAATGTTATGTCAAAATGTCTGTTCATATTAAAGTCTTTATTTAAGTTTTTTTTTCTAAGCGCAGGTGTGTGGGGACAATGTCATTTGTTCCTGTTTTTATTTGTTTGTTTCTTTGCGTGAGCACGAGTGGGCTTTTTTGCTCGTGAGCACGTACATGTGAGGCTTTTCCATGCATGTCCTGTGCAATAACACCACCGCAGTCAGTTGGTAGATGAGCACACGAGGCTGTGTTAGCAGGCTCCATGCCATGTTTCTCCCTGCTGTTCATTAGACTGTCTCTCCGTCTGGCTACGTGTCTGTCTGCTTGGCTAATAGGCTTTATGGCTTGTTGGCTGCTTGGATCACAGTATCTCTGGGTGCTTGAAAGCCTGAAAATATCTCAAATTGTCTAAATGAAAATGTCCTCGATTCAATTCAGTTTAGAGACTTTATTCTTCCCCGTGCACTTTCTTTATTCAGGAGGAGTAAGAGAGGAAAGGACGACTTGTTCCATAAACATCTTTTTAATCGTGTCTGCACTGCAATTGCACTTAATGTGTCTTCGACAATTCCCTAGTGTCCTTTTGTTTATTATGCTAATGTACCGTTTAAAATTTCAATATAGTTACATGGCAATAAGCTGGTTTGGTTGCTTCGTCTCTTGATCGGTATCATTTAAAAGAAAAGGCATTCAATTTAGCTGTAAAGCTTGCAGATACCAAGGAATGGCTGAATACATGGTCACCTTTATGAGTCTCAGTGGTTTGCATGGCCTTTTAATGTGAGCTGATGAATGAACAGATGGATGCCCATAGGCAGTGGTGGACAGTAGCAAAGTACCTTTACTTAAGTACTGTACTGAAGTACAATTTTTGAGTATCTGTACTTCACTTGAGGAGTTTTTTATTTTTTTGGACTCTTTGACCACACTACATTTAAAAGACAAATATTGCACTTTTGACTCTACATTTCTACAAAGGCTTTCGTTATTTATTACATTGGCTTTGAAGTCAGCAGATGATTTTTTTCTTTTCTAAAATGCAGAAGTCTGTAAACTGCGATGAAGCTGTTCTGCGTGTGGTTTCTTTGTCTTAGTGGTGTTCCTACACCTCTATCTCATGCATGCGCTACTCCGATTGGGCAGCTCATCAGTAGAGACAGGTTGGGCCTTTCCCAAAACACCCCACACACCCTCTCTCACCCAGTTTCACTCTATTTCTGCATTCACAAAGTGTCCGTGACATTAAATGTCGTCCCAAACCATTTAGTAATCGTTTTGTCAATTTGTGTTTCTATGGGCATTTCTTTTGGCCTTGCAGCATATTCAGCAAGCTTTTCATTCTGCAGGCTATACAAGCAAGTCACTGCAGTCAGTGGGATGTTTTAGAGTCATAAAGATCTGTAAATGTATTGTGACAATTACAAAAATGCATTGATATATTTAAAAAAAGTACTTTGAATACTTGAGTATTTTTAAAAGCAAGTACTCCACTACTTCAATACAGTTGAAAGTTGCTGAGTCAGAATGTTACTTGAGTTAGAGTAGTTCCTGATCATGATGTAGAAAAAACTTGCACTTGGTCAATCTTCATATTGATAAATAACAAAATGAATTGAAGCAGCCACAGTTGATTTTATATGGATATATAGGTTTATGGCAACATAAATCAGATCCAAATAAGTTCTTGGTGCAACACGATCATCGGCAAAGACACACCAACAACTTAAAGTTGTTCATGAATCATTCAGCCTTATACAGCACATTTCACTCATCAAACAGATGTGTTTATCATTGCAGACTAAGTATCTACAACGTCTTACTCTTGCAGTATCTTAACATTCAGACACTCTTGAGCCTCCTCACATGCCTGCACACAGACAGCGAAGGACTCTCAGGGCCCCGAATCTACCTAACCACGACTATAGATAAATCATATAGTCATGCAATTATTCACTATTACATTTACATACTTTCATATGTAATAATTTTCTACCACAGACCAGGACCGTCAATACTTTCACTCAAGCACTAGAGTTGTGTACTTTGTCCACCACTGCTCATTGGTAGCTTTTGTCGCCGCCTGCATGTCCAAATAGTTTGAGGGGCTGGCTGGCAGCCTGTCTATCTGGCACTTTCCCAGCAGCATTACTCCTCAGTCCCAGTTTCCTGTGTGAATATTTAATGAGGGCTGCGTGCATGCTAATAGGCCTGCTGTAATTACCTCTTCCTCTGCTCTCAACCCATTTTTCAGACCACAGCCGCCCAATGCCAATGTTATTTTTAGATGGCAGTAATGATAACTCTCCCACGTCACAAACATCCCCCACGCTGCTGATTAGCAGAATCAAACTCTCCCCTGCCTCTCTCTTTCACTTCTAACCTTCCATCACTCGTTCTTCCGTTTTTTTTTCTCTGTCTCCCCCTCACTCTTTTTCCATATCACCAGCTCATTTCTCCCCTCTGCCCACGCTTTTCTTATTCCCTCTTTCTCTCTTTCATCTCCTCTGTGGAAAATGGGATATCAACAAACATTCATTCTGCCATGCTCTGCTTCCGTCATCTCCCCCTCTTTCTTCTCACCTTTATCCTCCTCTTCTGTACCCCCTCGCTCGTGTGCTTTTACTTTCCCTCTTATTCACTTTCATTCCTCACACCTCCCTAATCCCTCTGTACCCCTCTGTCTGACTTTCTCACCTCCTTTGTAACGGCCTGTTCTGTCTTTTTCCCGAGGAAGTTTTAGTGGCTGTGCGAATGTGTCAGCCTGAGCGATGTCATTTTTTCCCCTCTCGTACAACTCCCTCCATCTTTCTCGCTCCCCTTTCTTCCATTCTCAATTTCTCTTATCTTTCCTTCTTCCATTCTTCTTTCCCTCCTGTCGTTCCTCACCTCACAGGCTGAACCTCAATATCCGACTGGGCTTTATTAGTATGACATTCATGGCTGCAAAGCCCTTTATCCCAGTCTGCCCCCCACCACCACCACCACCCTCACACACGCCTCTCTGTGGCTGTCCTCTCCTACACACACACACACAAAATCTCCACCACACACGCTGACAAAATGATAGGCGGCCAGACACCTACACACACCTCCTTTCTAATCTCTGGTGATTTTGGACCCTCTGATCTACTCTTTTTTTCAGCCAACTCTCACTCTCTCCGCCCCTTCTCTTTCCCTCCATCCATGCATTCATCCACCTCACTTTTAAATCTGTCTCTCTCTCCCTCTGTGTCAGTCATTTTCCTCCTTTTCTGTAGTCTTTTTCTCACTGTAGGAGCTCAGGTTCCATTAAAGTCTACAATTCAAAAGAGGAAGAATAGAAAGACAAAATAACAACAGATCTAAGGAGTGAAAGGGGGGAGAAAAGGACTTGCCGGTAACTAGAGTAGGGCAAAGTATCTTGTTCTTTATTATCTCCTTTATTCTCTTTTTCTCTGTTTCTCAATTTCCTCTTTTCTTTCTGTCTTCTTCACTCTCTCTCACGTTATCCAGGCCTCCAGAGGGATCCGCTTTAGAGCGGCATGAAAATCAATCACTCCCTCCGTCCCGTCTGCCCGTCTTTCATCTTGTCGTGACGTGCGGTGGGGTGGTTCTTTCAACCTTCCTCTTTTGTGCTCTCCCTTGTTCTTTTTGGGAGGCTCAATCCCATCCACTTTAAAAACAAATCACTTGGTATTTGCTTAAGGTGGAGAGGGCTGATAAAACAAAGCAACCCCAGTTTGGCCTCCCCACGCGCCCCGGCAAACACTTGGCTCCATGATCTGCATAGTGATTGGGCAGTGAGAGGCTGGGAGTCTAATTTGGGTTGTCCATGTTTTTGAGGTGTGTCCTTTTTAATTCTAAGAGTGGCTGCCTGGTCCGCCGGGCCGGTAATCCAATCGGCTGTCCTGTTTAAAAGACTAAATTAACCCCCGTCTAACCTCCAGCCTTCCTCTGTCTGCCTCAGTCTGTCTTATTCCCTCAGGCAGGAGGCAGGCAGGAGGGGAGGGAGGAAAAAGGGAGGAAAAGACAGAGAGGGAGAGAGACACACAGGATTTCAAACCATGTTATTGTGTTGCAGAGGGGTTTAGGAGCAAGTGTGAATGAGTGTGTGTGTTCTCCGTGCCTGTATCCTTGTGAGTAACAGTCTGAGCTCTAGACCTTGAGAGGGAGGGCATCTCAGGCAAGTGAGGATTGTTTGATCCAAACTCGGTTAAAGGGTCAGTTCATCTAAAAAATAACAGAAACAAACCTCCAGTGGCAACAACATTAGACTTGATGTTATTTGCCAAGTTGTTAAGAAATCTGATCAGATTTCTAGGGCTGTGCCCGACTCAGTGTTATGCCAGTTCAATTGGATTTTGCAGTTCAACATGAATATTAGATGATTCATTTCATTTTCCATACAAAGTTTTAAAGTCTGAATGGGGCTCCACGGGACGTTAAGTGTGACAGTGGCATTCACATCATATAGTAAATAAGCTAACAGCGCTAACAGGGAATTGCAAATGTGCAACAACATTTTTTGCAGACACTAGATGTAAAGAAAAGCCAGATACTTTAACAGTGCAGTCTCTCTCTCTGTCTCTCTGTGCTGCTGCCTGCATGTCTGCAACTACAAGGAGGAGCGTGAAAGTCAAGAGCACTCACTCCGCAGAAAAAATCTGGTGACCAAAACAGCAGTACACTGTACAGAAAAAAGTGACTGCTCGACAGTGACTGTCTCAGTCGACTGATGGTCTCCGTCGGATGATTCCAGTCAGCCTCCGCACATTTAAAAATGTGTGCTGTGTGTATTATCCAAAGTAAATGAGATGATTAGTTTTTACCCAAAGTACTTAACAATGTGTCTTTCATTGTTAGCACACACACAGTTATGTGGAGCTGCCACCAGCAGGAGCAATTGCTGTTCAGTGACTTGCTCAAGGACGCTCGGACATGTGAACAGGAGTAGCCAGGCATGGAACAACCAAACCTGTGATTAATGGATGACACTCTTCCTCTTGAATTTTTGAAATGCAATTTTTGATGCTGTGAGTGCCACTTGAGAAAATCATCCTCTGTCTAAGTGTAGGAGGCAGAAATCTCACAGATGGATATTTAAAAAGCATTGGAAGATAAACCCAAATGAAATTTGCCAGCAGGAGTAAGTGAGAAAATATGGGTATCTACTTTGGGTGAAATGACCTTTTTTAAAGGAGCCTTTTGTAGCTTCAGAGGGAGCTGTGTGAAGTGTGATAAACTGCCTCAAGTGATGTCACTAAGGTCAGCGCCTATTGGGTCTGAAGACTACAAGTTTGATAACAAAAAAGTTAGTGGAATTATAAAGAAGTGAGCTTACCAGATCCATGCAGCCTGCTCCTCAGCTCTGCTTGAGGTTTGCAGCTCGAGGCTACATTAGCTGCCACTAGCAAAACACACCCAAATCCCAGACTGAACTGTCAGCAGTCGAGTTGCATTGTGGGTACTGCCAGCACCAGGTTCAACTAGAAAGAAGGATGCATGGAATAAAAAAAAGAACATATCTCTGCTCCTGATGAATTGAATTTGAGACTTAAAAAAAAAAAAAAGTACCCATCCTAAAACTGATATAGGAGTGCAATAAATCGGTGGAGTTCATTCTTAAAAATGAGGTGAGGACTGCTGTAGGAATGGCTTTCAATGAGAACGAGGGTTAAGTGTAAAAGTCCTGTGTGTAGGATTTAGGGGGATATATTGGCATAAATGGAATATAATCAGGGCTTCCCACACATTCATTTATTTGTTGCGGGCTGCCACAATTAGATTTTCTATATTTGAAGCTGGATTAAATAAAATAAATAAATTAATATTAATAGTAATACAATAAATTGGAGCACTATTGGAATATATATGCAGTTCGGTTATTTATGGCACCACATTGCATACTTAAAAAAGCAATCACTTACAAATAGCTGCTTCTTTCTTTTCTTTCTTTCTTACCGATCAGATCAGATTCCACCCTGCGAGTGACGAACTGCTACCGAGGAAAAAAAGTACATACAGAGAGCTCTGCCTGCTGCGCTGTATTCACTGACCTGCTAAAAAATCTGAACTTAGTGAGGAGACACAGTAAATTGTACCCCCAACACCATATTGCAATGCACCATCTTTCTACAGTAGCCCAGAATAGACAAACCAAGCACAGGCTGTAAATAGGGCCATTTGAGCCAGCTGTTGTAGTTAGCAGGCCCTCCGCAACTAGCAGCATCTGAAAAACTGTGTGTTTAATGTGAAACTGCTTTATTTAATTTTTTAACTGGTTTAAATCAGCCGGCCTGTTTGTTTTGAAGAGGAAGAGATAATTCCTAAACAATAAACACTGAAGAAATCATAACTAGGAGTTCACGCTTGGTACACGGGGGAAGTTTCGGCTGGTTGCATCTGCAGTCCTCACAGTGTGAACAGTGTGAACAGTGTGTTTTGCATTTTAGCGAGATGCCGCTAAATGCAAAACACTGTTCCTTCAAGACTAAAAACTGTTACAAATGAGGCCTGATGGGTCAGGTTTATGGAATTATGCAATCAATAGAGAGCTGTCATGAGATTAGAAACAAGATGACAAGATGTCTTTGTGCGTCACTCCATCCCCATAACACAAATAGACACAGGAACACAAAAACACTTCTTTTTCTTCCCCCTGTTCTGAAATGAAAGCCGAGGCAAAATAGAATACCTTACACACTCCCATAAATGCTTGAGGCGACGGAAGATTTATTTGTAAGACACAGTGCCAAACCCCCTGGAGCTTTCATCATATTAAAATTCTATAATATGTTCTGTTGTATTCGCCAATCCCTCCCCAATACACACACAAACACTCATAAACACACACACATGCACCTTGTATTTCCAGCAGTGTTCAATTTGTTATTCTAAAAATGCAACCCAATATCTGCTTTTGTGTTTGCAGCTTTTTTTCTTATTCCCCGCTTTTCACAGGCCTTTTTCTCTTCCCTTCCTCCTCCTCCTCCTTCCCTCTTCCTACCCCTCCCTCTGTCTTTTTTCTTCCGTCGTCAGTCCCCAGGAGTCATATCTAAAGTGTCCGTTGGGAATTCAGTGCTTTCATTAAAGTCATTACGCAATCGCCCATGCTTCCTCCTTTCCTCAATCGCTTGCTCTTGCCTTTGCATCCCCCTCTCCCTCTCTCCCTCTCCTGCTATACTCTTTTTCTCACTGCTGTCTGTCACATGTTGTAAGAAGAATATCACAGAGTGATATATTTATTTCCCCCTCTGTTTTTGCCTCCTGGTTTCCTCACATTCTTTTGCCTCAGTTTCTCCCTCTCATCTCATCTCTATTCCCGTTTCAATCTGTTTCCATCACTCTCATCTGTCTCCGCAGCCTAGCTTTTCCTTCACTTTCCATTCCTCTGATGCTTCTGTCTCTCTCTCCCTCTCCTCTGTTTCACATTATAATCTCTCCATCTCCTCTGTTATCTACCTTCCCCTCCCTGTGCGCACAGCTTGCCTTAATAACATGGGATGTACATGTAAATCCTGCGCTATTCTCTGCAGATTAAGCCACAACGCATCATCCCACCTCTGTTTTCTATCCGTCATCCATACCTCCTATGATCTCTCTTTGAATTACCTCTCTCTCTCGCTGCCTTTCTTCCCATTTTCACCCCCCGTACCTGCTGCTTTGATTTTGCTGGCTCTTCGCTCTGTTCTGCTTCGCCCCGTCCCTCATCTTCCTCCTCCCTTTCAACTAACTTTGTTTCTCTTTTAATCCCCCTCCTCTCCCCCTCGGTTTCTTTTCCTCTTTTAATCCCTCACTCTCCTCTCTGTCATTCTTGCAATTTCTCCAGGCTTCCTCTACACTTTCCCTTCATCTTCCCGCTAACCACCCCCTCTCCCTAAAAATCTATAAAAAGCCCTCTGAGTGTATTAGAACAGTTTGGTTTTTGCTTCCACCCCCACCCCCTCCTCTCCATTATAACAGTATGTATGTACTGTACATATATCATGGTGTGTTTGGTGTCCCAGATCTGAATCAGGGCCCCTGGGGGACCACACCTCCTAACAGCGTAATGAATTCAGGGCCCCAACATGAATATTTCAAACTCTGCCTTGTTCCTGTTTACTTAATGACAGAGCTAATTCAAATGGCTCCATTGATTAAAAATTCATTTTATTTGTTAGATGCTTGCCTTTTATTTATTCCTACCACTGCCTACATAAACAGCCGGAGTGTGAATATGTGTGTGTGTGTGTGTGTGTGTGTGTGTGTGTGTGTGTGTGTGTGTACACGGAGCTGTTAGTGTGAAGATACTTGCCTACAATTCAAGTGCTCGCTTTGTGCTTCTCGTGATCCCCGTTTGAGTGCGTAACATGTGCTGTTCAGTGCAAAAGAGCACACGTGCATGTGTTTGTACGCGTGTGTGTCTGCGAGTGTTTGCATGGCCTAATTTTCACATTGTTTAGATTCTCCCATCTTTCCTCCAGAGGCCTCACTATCACAGAGGAGCAACTTCCTTTATCACAGGGAGAGAACACAGGAACCATACCGCTCTAATGCATTCAGACCTCCTTTATTCCATCTTTTCTTACCTTCTCATTTATTTGAATGATTGCTGCTGTTCCATCTTTTTTTAATACTTTTTATACTCACCCTCGCTGTCTCTGTTCCTCCCTCCCTCCCCTCTTTTTTTCCATATCCTTTCTTTCATCCTGATAAAACAAGGCTCTGTTTATTCCTATCTATTTTGGTGTGTTTGTCTCTTTGGTCAATGCCAGTCCACAACACTGCTCTCTCTCTGAAGGCAGCAGTCATGATGGGAATGATTAACAACTCACTTTATGTGTGTGTGTGTGTGTGTGTGTCAAGTTTTTTGCAAGGATTATTTGTGTGTGTGTGTGTGTATGTATGTGTGTGTGTGTGTGGGGTGGGGGGGGCAGGTGTGCATGCGTGCTCGGCCCACAGATCCTAAGTGACAGCTGATCACAAGCCTTCTGCATTGACGCATGTCTTCCTTTAAGTCCTCTGTTCTTCATCTCTCCACTGATCTCCCCCTTTCCGACTTTCCACGCGTCCCTCCTCTCTGATCCTCCTCTTTGTGTCGTTTACACTCTCCATCTTGCCTGCTCCCGTCTATTCTCTATCCCTTTCTACCTCTTCCAGATGTCGAGAAAGGAATCTCTCTTTCATTTGATTTTTATTCACCCCCTCCTTCCTCATCTAATCTTGTCACCACAAGGCCCCGGCAAGTGAGGAAAAGAAAAGCAGTGCGTGGAAAATGGAAAAATGGGGTCTTTATTCATGTAGTTCTCCCTTTTCTTCTTCTTATATGCCGCTTTTTCGCCGGAAGGGCGAGTTTGTCGCACATATCTGCAAGGAGAAAAGAAAAAAACGGGAGAAAAAACCCAGCGGAGGAGTGAGAGGTGGTGCAGAACAGCATGCAACAGAGAGGGAGAGAGAGTCAGAAAGTGATTTTTTTGAAGGGTTGTCAGGCCGTGTCAGAGTCAGAGAAAAGAAGGGACAAGAGGAGAAGAATGCGGAGGTGTCAAATCTGTTTATCTGCCTAAAGAAAGTGACAGTCGTTTACCAGCTAACAATCCATTCTTGCTGCTGCACTTCTCTCCGACTCCCTAGCCTCTGCCTCTTATTCTGTCTTTCACTCTATTTCCCTCCCTCTCCCCTAGAGCGTGCTTTCAGAAGCGGCCTTGCCAATTTACTGTAACTCTCCATCATCTTTTCTCTCTTTCCCTCATTTTCCTTTTTCATCTCGCTGCATTTCCTTTCTCAATCAAATATACATGGGCTTTTTTTGGAGGCCTCCCTCGCTTTCGCTCCTTTTCTCTCTCTTCCAAACATTCGCTCATGTTTTCTTCCGCCACTGTCACAGCATTTTATCTTGACATTTCAAAACCGAGGCGCTCTCTCTCTCCAGGAAAAATGTCTCAATTGTGCACACGATGTTGGGCTTATTCATGTGCTAGAGTGTGTGCGCAAGTGTTACCCTGCCTCTATTCAAGAATGTGTGCAGGCCTTCCATTTCGTGAAGTATTCTGATGGCCTTAGGCGTTTTCTCAGAATCACACAATTCATATTCTTTGCGTGCGGATGTCAACTTTGGCAACAGTCGCTTTGCGTGTGTGTACGTCTGTCTTTTCGTGTGTTTATGTGTGGACATTTCGAGATCGCTCATGTGTGGACAAGGATAAATAATTGATTATGCTGGAAGTATAGCCGCCGTTGTCTGCAACATGACGTGTGATGGATGCTGCGCTGGGGGAGTGTGTGTATCTATATATATGTATGTGTGTGTGCTCTCACAAAGAGTAATTATCACTGGAAGGTTGCTGCCCTATTGGCAAATGCCAAATGTTTTGTTCTGCTCTGCTCCAGGTTAATTGGCTGATTGAAGTACAAGACTCCTACTAATGCTTTGTTGTGCTGTAATGTGTGAGTGTGAGCGTGTGTGGGTGAGTTTGTGTGGGTGTGTGCCTTTTCCTACGCTTGAACCGTGTTAGGAAAGGACACGATTTGGGGCGAGAACAAAGAAAAGCAGTGCTAGAGGTGATAATGAGGGTAAATCCTGTTACGTGTGTGCAGACACACCAAGTGTTCTAAAAGGATAAATTCTGTTTACTACAACTTGGGTTTTGTGTTGTTTCTAACGGTTATGATAACATTGTGCTCGGCTATACACAGCCGAGAACATGCCGACATTGCTACAACAAAGTCTGGCGGCACGCGAATCACAAGATGATCAAATAAGTTTAACTATATTATCTGTTCCACTTAATCTGGAGGCAAAACATGAAGTCAACACACCTGCGGTGTTAACCCCTTGAAACCTGCAGCGACATTGCTTTCCTTGTTATGCTTTCAGACACTTTGATACACTTTGCAAGTATTTAATCCCTTGAACTCTGAGCAAATGGGTTGATTAATTTTAAAACCACAGGGTATAAAAGGCAATGAGTGAAAAAAGTTCCACAAACTGCAAGAAATTAGTAAATTTAAGAAAATTGTTTTAAAAAGGTAAGGGAACAGTGTCTAGGGAAAAAAGAAAAAAGCTAGAGAACAACTTTTTACTTTAGTGTGCTTGTGTGTAGGTTTTCTTTCTTTTTTCAACTCTTTTTCATCATAATTTTCAGGTAGTTGTACTTTTACAGATTTCCTGCTAATTTTTGGGTCAGTTCTTTTTCCGTTGCCCATTGCCTTCTTCCCATGTTTTTAAAAGAAATGAAGCCAATTTGCTCAGGTGTCAAAGGGTTAATAATCTATCAAAGTGCAGGAAAAGTGTGTGTGTACAACTGAGGCAAGTCCTGTGCTTTATGATTAAAGTTGAGCCATAAAGTGTTGGTGTAAACTGTGACCATTTTTAAAAAAAAAAACTTTCATTTTATCGAATAAAGTTCTCTGATGGTACCGACATCACTTTTAGGGTAGCAGTAGTGGTGCTGGTATTGACATTTTTAAAATGATAACCAGCTGACTATTGAGGTTCTGTTTTGGTTCCATGTTTTAAATTATTTTTTTGCAGGATAATAGCAAAACTTTGGTTTTCATGAAACTTGTTGGAAGGGTGTAAGATTAACCAAGGAAAAAACCATTCAAATTTTTAGCGGCTCTGAATCACAGGGCGAATACACAAATCATTTTTCAGTTTTGTTAACTTTGCCAGATAGGGCATTTGGTCTTGGCGGGGGTCTGCACTTTCTGAGTGCCCTTCTAGTTACCAATATAAACATTTGCCAAAGCTACAAAAATAAAACCCAAGTTGTTATAATTATCCTTTAGGAATGTGATCCAAGATGACAGACAGCAGCCAGACTCTGACACACTTGGCTCTAACTACATTTTGTTAGAGTACCAGCTGACCTGAGTGTTGAAAACACTGCAAGAAAAAACGTTCCGGGACTAAAATGTCACTTATTCATGACGAGAATGCGTGAAATTCCTTGGACATGTGTGTACATGCGAATTCTGTGTGTGTAAGAGTGCTCAAGAGAGAAACAGAGATAAAGTGTGCCCTTTCAAGTGTATATATGTGTGTGTCTGCGTCTGTGTGTGTGTGTAAGCCCGTGGATCAGAGCGCTGGTTAAATGAGAGGGGTAATGCTGTAGCTTTGTCAGAGCGACGAGGGGCCTAACTCAGCATTAGTCCGACTGATCTCCATTTGTTCCACCCGTGTAGAGAGAGTCAGATGGGGAGCGAGAGAGCGAAAAAGAGGGAAACAGAGAGACAGAGGGAGCGTGATGAATTACATAACCATTCGGGAGTTGGGATGGGGCAGAAAGGTTGGAGGGGAAGACAGACGATGGAGCGAGGCAGAGAAAAAAAAAGGAAAAAGATAAATTGTGAAATTGAAAACACTGTTTACTTGTGAAAATGACATGGGTCCGCACTCGTTCTCACTCTGAAACATGTAATTGCTCATTTTCCCTCATCACACTACACCTAAAATTATATCTAAAGATGCATGTAAACATCAGTGTGGGTCCACACAGGAAATTGTGTTTGGGATAACCATAGGTTGCACCACAATTCCCAAATATCAACAATGTGCTGTACAAACCTGAGCGTCAAGTGAATCGATTAGTTTACGTAAATACTGTTTGGTGGTTGGTTTGAAATGGGGAAAAAACATATGACCCCAAACAAGGGATGTCAGTTTTGGTAAATATTTCATTTAATTTAGCTTTTGATAGGCTGTCACCAATAGAGTCCTCCAGGGATGACTTTATTTGTTGGCCGCTGTGGAGTTAGCTACAGCCTAGTTCCATCGTCAAAAAGCCTATGTGATTTTTTGAGGGGGATTACCGTAGAAAATGAGCCCTGTACCAAACAAACGTTTATAATACTTGCACGTTTTGCGTGAAATAATCCCAGATGGACCCAGTGAGTAAGTGGCTTCATTTTGACCACAAAACCTTTTCGCTTTGTTAGCACCACTAGCTGTGCTAACACTGCAAACAGTGCTAACAGTGATAGCATAGTTAAGGGAATTTTATAACTAAAAATTGAGCTGTGGCTGGATGTGTTACCACAGCAACGCTGTTGGGTTGGGACGACGTGGTGGTATTTGTCACATGAGCAGTGCCGCTAGCTGGCTACTACCAGACCCAGTGTAGTAAACTAAAGAGAAATAAAAATTAACCTATAAACCCACATGTGTAACTGGTAAAAAGTATTCTCATCAGGTAACTGATTAATGGTTAACCATTAACATCCCTAATTCAAACAACCAGGCATGCAAACGTCTTCTAAAAGACCACTGTACACGTTTACTACCAAGAGGAGCCTAAAAGCAGCTTCTCTGGGCAGTTCTTTCAAGTATCTGCTTTTTTTAAGTGTGAAATATTTTAGTGTGGACAGAGGGCCTAAACAAAAAGATGCATTTTTAAATATGGCCTGCTGTGGGAGTGTTCAAAAAGAAGAAAACAAGGAATTTTAGAGGCAAAAAAAATGGTAGTACAGAAAAGATGGAGTAGGGAGCAGAGAACTCTGGAGCTTTGTTGCTCGGGTATCGTTTCCCCTCCTCTTTCTCTCTTTCTCCACCATCGCAGTCCTTTGATCTGAGCTCATGCCAAATTTAGAGATGTGGTTTAGCCCTAACCTTTCGTCATCTTCCTCTCTCTCTCTCTCTCTCTTTCTCTCTCACTCTTGTACATAGGCACACACACATTAAACGGCACTGATAAGTCTCTCTCACTCTCTTTTTCTCTCTCACACACACGCTGCACAAATCCATGCATTCACATGGCTTCATGCTGTTATAATTTGGGTTCCGCGTGAGTGGGTGCGTGACGATGACAGTTAGAGGACGGCATGAAAGAGCTGCCACCCAGTCCTCGGCTTGAGACAAGCTCATAGACCCCAAAGCCCTGCCTATCTGCCTAACCAGCACCTCATCACATTATAACCAAGTCGCAAGTCACTGACACCCCAGGCCTTTTTCCAGATGTAATTATCATACACTAGAAATCTCCCTCCTGCACTCAGTGTGCCACCAAAAAATGAATTCTTTGAAAAATTACCCGTTTCTTTTTCTTCTCAACAGTCGCGAGGGCTCAAAGACTGTAATCTGTTTTCTGGAATGAAGAGATGTTATGCATAGTCAAAAAGCAAGAATGCATGAAAGGTATAATTAAGAAATCAAAAAGCACATGATGTTATCAACAGAGCAAGATTATTATCATAAAGGAGAAGAAAAGACCGAGGAAGTTGAGAAACACTGTCACAAACTGAGATACAAATAAAAATTACATTGTGGAAATAGAAAGAAAAGAAACCTAACAAATGATGCTTACAAGAATAGTCCATCAAAAGGCACACGCTCTGACAAAAAAGTTTTCTAGATGCAAAAAAGGAAGAGATTTTAAGAGAGAGGTAGCAGATGCAAAAGGTTTTTATTCACCTTCCACCTCTTTCCTTTCTTTCTTTTGATTTGTCTTTGCTGTTTGTCTGCTGGCCCATTTGGTGTTGCACCAGCATTGCTAAAATGCCCACCTTTCATGCAAGGCTTTTTCTCACATTGTCACCTTTGTATATGAAATAAGTTGATATTTTTTTTTACTCTTAAGAGCCTCTCCAAGGTTTTTTTTTTACTGCCAGAGTCCAGGCCTGTTTTTCTTTTATGATTAGACTGCTTACCTTGGACCCACACACCTGATACCAGCTGGTGGTAAGCCTGGAAACAGCAGAAGCTACATTTGAGTAAAACCTGAGCAATACTGGTGCTCCTGCCGCAAAAGTTTCTATCCAACCACGTCACAAATTAACACTGCTTGGTGGCATATCAACTGCTGCAAAAGGTGGCTTTTGGTGTCAGTATCTTACGCCGAAATCACTAACAACATGGTGGTATTTGATGACTACGGAATGAGAATGGGCTGACAGTATTATAATAAAGACCAACAACATAGCAACTACTCGTGAAGCCAAAACATCTCGATAGCCCCATGGTGGTTGGCTACAGTATATGTCATTAATCCCTGCCCCCTCCATGTTGGCAGATGAGACATGGACCAAACTAAAAACTCAAAGTTCACAACAAATTAATTTTTCCTAAAGATGGTTTCTGTCATTTCTGGTAGTTCTTATCATGCTGGTGTTTGTTCAAGTGTTCTTTTTTGTATAAGTTTGGTTGTAAGTGGTTATTTGATGCTAAAAAAAAAGGGGGTATGATGTCATAATGAACAGCTGGGGGTGCCGGTTGAATGCCTGTGATCAATGGTGCGGCTATTGATTGGCTGGACAATGAGAAGTTGATACCGTGGAGGTAGCAACTGGTGTGATGTCACCAGTCCAAGATGGCAGCTTAAAGTAAAAAACAATGCATCTGTTTTGTCAATTTCAAGTGTTTTGCAGGATAAATTGGCAGGGTAAGCTTTTCAGCCCACTCTGTCCAAACAACTAAAGAAGCATGTGTGATCGGAGGAATCAAACCAGTGACCGTCCGTTCGGGCAGCATCTCAACAGAGATGATCCCATAGTTTCAGAACCACAGGCGAGGAGATAGTAGTTTTGTCCTAATCCTACTGTGACCTTTAAAATCTGAACAGTGAAGTGGACAGAGACGCATTTAAGGAACCCAGACCTAAAATGAAGCTCTCAGGGAGAAAAAGAAGTTAAGGGTTTGCTTGTTGTAATGGGCCGATATGGTGTGTTTATGTTGCGCCTGTGTAATCATATTACACCCACCCTGACCTTGCTGCTGGCAGGCTTCCAATTTGAGTCGGTGGCCCACAGTGAGAGTGTGCGAGGAGGGCAGCAGCAGCGCTGAATCTGAGGCTAGTTTTCAGAATGAGGTTGTTGGTGGTGCACTGTCTGAGCCTGAGGGGTCGAGCATTAGCTGTGGTCACAGGGTGTATACAGAGATTTTGTGTGTGTTTGTGTGCAGAGCGGATTGCACGTGTGTTTGTGTGATCTCAGATGAGCAGTCAGTTCATGTGTAATTTACTGTGCGTGCAGGTGATGCTGCTTGGCGGTGTGTTGTGTTATACCTGAACCTGAGGGTTCAAGCAGAGGTTTTAGATGGAGTATGAGGAGGTTTTGTGTGTTTGGGACGGCCTTGTAAAATTCTGTACATCGGTTATCGGCGCTCTTGGGCAATGTAGTGCGTGTCGCGCGAGCAGTGTTTTCCCTCGCTGTGACAGGTGAGAGGTCAGGACATGATGGAACAAGGGAGGGAGAGAGAGAGAGAGATACAGCGGCTGAGCTCAGTGAGAAGGCCAACGGTCTAATGAGACCTGGCTCCTGCCCTGCAGCAAGGAGGGAGAGTGGGAGGAGGAGGGATAGCAATAGAGGCAGGTGAGGAGGGGACAAAGAGAGGGAGAGAAGGATGAGTCAAGAAGTTGATTATGCTTTGTGGGTATTGTGACAATTTCCATTTTAAATGTTTAGCAGGAATTGGGGGGATGTATTGGCTGAAATGGAACATAATATATAGGTATGTTTTCTTTAGTTTATCACCTGAAACCAAGAAAGTTTTTGCCATTTACATGTAGTGGGAGGGGGGCACTCGTCCACCATGTTGCACCTTTTTGTCAGCCGTAGTGTCCGCCGTAGTTAGCAGGCCAGCAGTGACAAGCTGAAGAACACTGATTTGAAACATAATACTGCTTTATTATGTGTTTACTGGTATGATTCTCCTGGTCTGTTTGTTTTTGAGAGTAAGAGACCCCCTGCGGATAATTTGGCTCTTGGTAAAAAACCTCCTGAAGGTTTGGATCTTAAGTTATCATCTGTGATGATTTGAATAATGTCAGAAAAAACAATTATTTGTACCATTAAAGTGCTTTATACAGTGTTTATACTTGTCATCTCCTGGTCCGTTTGCTTCAGAAAGGAAGACACCTCTGTGCATAATTCGGCTCCTACTAAAAACCTCTTAAACAATGAAAACTGAAAGAATTTGGCTCTTGGTAAAAACCTCCTGAATGTCTGGATTTTTAAGTCAGAGTCAGAGTAAAAAAGGTTAGCACAGATTAAGCGCTGGATTGCAGCCTGTTTGCAATGAGTGAACAGCATAGGCTAGACACTGATTTTTAATGTGATGCTAATTTTTTTCAGTGTTTTTACTGGTTTAAATCTCCTAGTCACTTTGTTTTCAATAGGAAAAAACATCTGTGGATAATTCGGCTCCCACTAAAAACCTCTAGAGCGATGAACCCTGAAGGAATCCTAACTGGGAGAAGTTTCAGCTGGTTGCAATCTGCAACCCTCATCACTAGATGTCGCTAAATCCAACACACTGCTCTTTTAAGTTTTGATAACCATTTGGTTCTACTTTTCATTTTTGCATTTCTTTACTTCCTGATACCACTGCAAAAGAGAGTCATAGTGTTAAACATCAACATCATCTGGAAGGAATGAAGAACAGGAGTTGTTGGTGCAGTTGCAGATGGGGGGAAAACAAGGCTTGAGGCAAGAAGTTGATTGAGCGAGAGAGGAGGAAAAAATGAAATGAGTGTAATCAGAGAGAGAGAGAAAGAGAGAGAGATATTGATAAATGGCTGAATGGGAAACGAAGAAAGATGAAAATAAAGATGAAGAGGCATGTAAACGAGTGATCTTTTGGAGGCACGAATAGAACAGTAGCAAATGAGATAACCTGAGGAGAAAAAACACAAGAGCTGGAAAAGGAGCAAGATTAAATGAGCTAAGTGAGTCAAGTGATGCCAAAGGTGGATTGGGGAGGTGGAGCTGCGAGACGGGAGAGCAAGAGAAGAGCAAGTTCAGAGTCTTAGTATCAAAACATCTCCTTCTGACTTGCCAGTTACTTCTTTATAATGACTTTTCTCATTCAACCTGCAGTCTTATTACTAGGGCTATTCAGTCAGACTGCCCGTGTGGGTTAAGTGATGTTGACCTGAATCCTAAGTACTCCTGTCGCACCTCTGGACCCATCACACAAAGCCATTCATTACCAGCAAACTGAGAGCTCAAAAGTGATTTAGGGCGATTTGATGCCCTCAGCTACGTATTCACATACTTCACTTTTGTAGGACATGGTGCTCGTGTACTGTAGTTTGAAGTAATTCAGAAAATGTACAGATGCATTCAGACTGCAGGCAAATCAGATTTGTTTCTCAGAGCAGATCTGTAGGACAAACTGTGTTATTTCCAGGTGATGAGATCAGATCTGTTTGTCCAGACAATACCAGTCAGTCTGCACATGTCGCAAGGGTAGCGTGACGTGGACTTGAGTAACTACATAGTGACTCTGGCGATGAGGGTTTCAAAAGCAGAAGCATGAGAACTGGAGGTCATTTCGCCCTCCAGACGATTGTGCTGTCAAGTCGCAGTGCAGACAACATGATCTCATCCTTGAGGCTCAATTATACGCCCTTAACATATGAAAATAGATGCTTTTGTTTCAAACACTGTAAATGTCACTCTCCTCATACGTCCATGCATTCTTTATGTTGGAAGAAACACAGCCAATAGATGGCACTAGAGGGCAGAGTCAAATGTTTCACACATAAACAAATGAGGCAACATTGGAGGAGATCGTAATAATAGACCTTTTAAAGGAGGAAGCCTTGTAGATGGAGAACGTCTGCTACAGTGTCTTGCATGAACCGTGCTACACTACCCCCACAATCATTGGTGGTGCTGTGTTGTGGCAGAAAGTGGTGGTTCAGAGAGGAATCAGATGGTCGAGACACAGGTATCAGATGGGGAATCTCTTTATTCACAGCGGCCCTACTTTTCTCCCACCCTCCAGATTGCGACATGTTCTTTTATACCCACAAATGTTTGTGTGTTCAACATTTGTGTGTCCCTTGTATGGACAGTTTCTCTTAACATTTCGGCAAGATTAACTTCCAATGAAGGAAACAAAAGGCTTACTACTTAACTTAGACTCCAACCAACAATCTCCACTTACTAAGTGTGTGTGTGTGTGTGTGTGTGTGTGTGTGTGTGTGTGTGTGTGTGGCGTACTTTGCCTTTTCCCAGAATATTCTTGGCTCCTTCCAGATGTTTTTCCGTACTCATGCTCTTGGCTTCTTCCCGATGTTTTTGTTCACGTTGTTGACCCGGCGCTCACTTACTGGCGGCCAACCAGGGACGTAACCTGCCCTGAATGTTTGACCCTATCATTCTCCTACAGCTGCTCCATTCATCCGTATCTGTGAGCCCTCAGACGATGTGCGCAAATATGGACAAAATAAATGCAGAGAACAAACAGAAGGATCCGTCCATCTCCGTATCTGTTGTTCATTATAAATGATTCCTTGCTCATCGTAATTTGTTGCTCGAGCAGAAGCCTTGGTATTATGAAAATTATGTTGGGGGCAGCCTTTTGCGGTGTATCTTGACGCAGTAAGAGGGGGTTGTCAGTTAGGTTTTGGTAACAAAAATACTTGGTTATTGTTGGGAAGATGCAGATGTCACTGAAAACATCAGGTTTTGAGTGCCATGAATGCAGCAAGAAATGTAGATGTGTGTCGCTTAAAAGAGCACTCAACCCAAGTTGCTGTTAGATGGTCTTGAACACCAGTCTCCTGCGGGGTCAAAGTTTGGTGCTTGTTGAACCCATCTAACGCCACTCTGCCTGCCCTGAGCGACTTTCAGACTCTATATAGTGTGTCTGTTGCTATGAGCTTCTAGTAATGCATGGGTCTACATTGGTGGACAGCCCTGTGAGTCTCACAGTGACGCTAAATGGGGCTCCCTGTCCCAGCTGCATATTTTGACACTGAAGGAGTCAGACTAGGCTGGTGCAGCCAGTGCCGGAAGACAATTTATTTTGGCATCTGTCCACAAACTGTAGTTCTCCATGTCTTTCTCCATAGCTCTCTGCTAGTGCAGTAGCAGCAGGATTCTCCTCAGCACTTCCGTCATTCTGAATTTGCCATCGTTGTGTGTCGTGTTGCGAATGATCTAAAAGTTTGAATGGCCAAAGAGAGCACTGAGAGACCCATCCCTAGCAATCTGATTGGAATCACATATCAAACCACCTTTAAATATGGTTTTGGAACGAATTTGCATGTGTTTTTTTGCTGTGTAGATGTTTGAAAGTCAATTTGGATGCAATCTGGACATGCCAAAAAATGGATTTGCAGTCTGAACAAGGCCTAAGACACTTTCAGACAGATGCAACAGTGTGCAGAGTTACTTTAAATCTCTGAGCTGATAGGTGAACTTTTTTAATCCAGCAGGGTCAAACATCAGTCTGGACATTGATTGTTTGTACGACTTTGGTTTTTCAACTGCTGAGTGAGCGTGTCTGAGGCAGCAAAGTCAGCCGGTAGTAGAACAGAGATTCATGATGTTGATGCTCAGAACTGTCTTTTGCAGTTCTAGGCACAGGTAAGTGTAAATTTGAGAAGTGCTGACAGTGTTTGGAGAGCGTTTAGTGAATACTGGAATCATGCATTTGTGTAGGAGTTGTGGAAAAAACTGTAATGGGTGATGGCAGCATGAAAACCAGCATGGCTTACCTTTTTTATTTTGTCATCTAAACCAGATTGCTGTGTAAACGCTTGGCTTAGATAATGACATAAGGAGGTGTTAGGCTACATTACATCCTGTGTATTGTAATTAGCACATCCCTGCTATTACAGAAACCAGGAAAAACATTTAAACTGTGGAAAAAACATCCAAGGATTTCAAGCCAGAGTGAGGAGCTGGCCATTAACAGGTGTTTCTAAAAAAATAAACTAGAAATATCCACTTAATTTACAAAGTAAGAGACTGGAATAATATCACAGCGTAATGAAGGGTATAATTGTAGTAATGACATTGAGTGTTTGTGCCCATGAAGCTGTTTACCTGACTGCATAGGAACACAAGCTTACTTTAATGCAAACAGAATTGTGAACGCTTAAAGTGCCA
This sequence comes from Plectropomus leopardus, assembly GCF_008729295.1. Lineage (NCBI taxonomy): Eukaryota > Metazoa > Chordata > Actinopteri > Perciformes > Serranidae > Plectropomus > Plectropomus leopardus. The sequence goes on from NC_056469.1 coordinate 22,265,385, forward strand.
TGCAAATGAGGATAATTTGTAACCGCTTGTTACATGATGATGTAAATTCAAGCAACCATGCAGGTCGTATTTGTATAATTGGGAATAAGGTGGCTTTATTTTAAAATTCACTTACAGTGGGTAACCATAACATCCATTGAGAGAGGGTGAAGATTGGTGCTATTCTTTTTTTAGCGACTCAAGCCCTCAGCCCACTTCCTCCTTCCCTGTCTCCTTCATTAATTACAGCCTCTGTTCTCCTCTCTGCCTCCCACCTCTCGTCACTCCATCACTGGAAAGAGGTAGAAATCGCTCTCACCCTGACTCGCCCCCTCCCTTCCACACCTCCATTCCCTCTTTTCACAGTTTCCCTCATCCTTACATGTCGCCTCATTTCCTCCTCTCTCTCCTCTCACATCTGTCCTCCTCGTTTCCACATCAGCGTCACGTTTCTTTTTTCGACACTATCTTTCCATCTATCTACCCCCCCGGAATAGCTATCTCTCCATCTTTTTCCCCTCTCTATTACTCCATGGGTTTACTTCACAGCTTCCCTCATCTCTCCCTCTCACTTTTGTCCAATGGTGTCTCTTTTTTTTCTGGAGCACACTCTCCTCTTTCTCTTTCTGTCAGTGGAATGGAAGATAAAGATCTTTAATTAATCAATCCACATACTGTTGCAGACACTGTCTCTCTGTCTTACGTCTCCGGCTCCGCCGCTGGAAAAAGATGACCTTTTCCACCTTTTCTATAATTCATTCCGAGAATACAAGAATATTATTTTTCCAGATTTGGTGAGGTCAGTGTGGTCATCACCTTTGCACACCTGACTGAGCATTCACACAGGGAGAAGGGTGAAAGTTTACTCGCATTATGAGTCAGAATTAAAAAGCAAAAATAGTTTTTTCATGTAGGAGTTTTTGGTGATCTTTTTTATATCGGGTTAATTAGGACTACTTCAATTAAAGACTCAGTAGCAATTTAATACTTTCATGTCAGCTTTTGCAATCACTATAAAAAGTTCAGCTCTGCTTAATGATGAAATTTAATTCACATTGAACCCCATGACACATTCATGGGAAGTATAATTTGTACTGCAGGACCCCCCTCACAGGAGGTCAAGTCACATGACTTGGACTCAAGTCAGACTCTAGTCAAATATTTGATGACTTTAGAAGGTAGAAGGTGAAAGGTAGATTTATTAGTCATTTTTTAAACAAAGTTTTTCAAACAAAGTTTAGAAAACAAAATTACATTTGTCCTTGATCCTGCTACATCTTTGGAGTTGAAGGATGTGTTGATTAAAATCAGCAGCTACTATTAAGATTCCATCGGGCTGCTCGGGCATGTTGCTGCTGATGGCATCACTCTATTCCTGCAGTGCATTTTTTGACTTTGCATTAGAGTCTTGTGTCCTTATGACTTCCAACAAGGTCCGCCCATCCAGTGCAACAGCTTGATCTGGGTTGTTAGGGGCTAACCATGTCCTTGCAAAGATGTGCGCAGACCCGTTCCCCCGCCGCTGAGTGAGCCCCAATCGCATCTCATCCACTTTATTCTCTTGTGACTGGACTTAAGCCAGAAGAAGACTTGGTAGAGGAACAGCTCTCGGTCCAAGTCGGGTCAGCAGCGTATGCCGTTGGTGGGGACCCTCTCGCGGTCTGCTGCATTCAGTCCAAACCTCACACAACTTTTGCCGATGTTGATAAAAACAATTTAAAAAAAAGACTTACAACTCGACTTGATCTGTAACACCAGTGACTCATGACTTAACTTGGGACTTGAGCCTTTTGACTTGAAAATACTTTAAACCTTCCCCCAAACCCAAGATTCAGAAATATTAATTAAGAAAGTGCACCACAAATCTATTCATTTCCCTTAATTTCCTGAATCTGCTTAACATTATCTTTGTATCTCATTAAGACAAGCAGCACGCATTATCACTTTAAAGGGAAGAACAGTCTTCCTGAAAATGTCTCACAAATTTGTAAAAAGAAAGTTGTAGACTGTTTTTCCGATGTGATATGAGTTAAACACACAAGACAGGAAAGAAACCTGTCAAAATTAATTATGGCGTTATACTGGCTATATGGTATGAAAGTGCAACGTCAGCACTGCTTTTTTATGATCAAAATCAGTTGTACTTGTTTAATAAAACTTGTTTAAACAAATTAATACAACATTTTAAAAAGCATTTGTGATTTTTTTAAATTAATTATATTATTACTCTTTTGGCAAATGGTGCATTATGACTTGTTTGGGACTCAAAATCTTAAAGGACTTTGGACTTGACTTGAAACTTGTCAATATTGACTTTAGACATGAATGCAGAGACTTGACTTTCTTGTGACTGGCAAAACAATGGCTTGGTCCCACCTCACCGCTTGGACTCAGTAATCCACAAATGAGCAGCAACTGTGCACTAACCTTTTTCTTACTGTATACCAAGGTGTTTAAAGTGTGACACTGTTAGACACCCCCTCACTGTTCAGTGCAGAGCAAATCAGCTAGTAGCAGTTTCTGTTAGCAGTCTACTCAATGGATTACTTTCAAAGTGATGCAAAGATAAAAACATGATAATTTTTTGTGTGTTATGGAGTTTTAGGGAGAATGCTTTTGAATGGTTTCAAATCAGATTTATGGATGTTTGTTCACAATGGATAAAGTGCAAGTTACTGAATTTAAAAATATGTGAATCATGCCTGTGCGTTCACAGTTGACCGAGTTATGAGTCAGGAAAAGTGCAACTTTTGACGCAAATTGTGGCAGTCAGGTGCCAAGTGTTTTGAAGTACCTTAATTGCCGGCATGATCTGTGTCACAGCCACTGCTGCAGCTCAGACTGCTGCCTGTGTCAGTGTGTGGACCGAATCAGCTGGACAAACTACAGTAACTAACTTCCATTTGTTTTCAGCGGCATGCACCTTCCCCTCTCACCTCATGCGATATCTCAGCCACACGTCTTTTCCTACCCCCTGGGGACGTGCTCCCTTACAGTTTGAAAATGTCCCCTGTCTATGATACAAACTGGAGGGAGAAATTCATGGATGCCTGAAAGGCTCCCTGCTTGGCTATGGACTATCTTTCACTTTATTGCAGCAGACAAAATCCTGCTTGAGTTGAATTTTCGCCTATTTTCACCAAATTTGTGGCACCAAGAACAAACAATGTCTGTCTCGCTCTGTTGGCCTCCTTCCATCGGATTATACTTGTATATTTTGAATTTTGGCAATCTAGTGTACTCACTGTAAGTTACTCTGAACAAGAGCCTTGATCAGATGCCCAAAAATCTAAATGTCTCTCATGTGTCTTTCTCTGATTTACAGCTGATGAACAAGACCATATTGTTCCTTTCCTTGCCTGTTGGCATCATTGTTTCTTTGCCTTTCCTATTTGAACAACCTCACGCCTACTGTTCCTCGTAGTGACGGTAAAAGAGCTGTCAGCACACGAACACACATTCACACAGATGTTTACACATTACACCATCACACATACAGACTCACTGTGAGCCATGATTGTCTTCTGCAGACAATAAGAGCCAAGAGTGACCTCTTGCAGCATCTCTGTGTCTCACACTATCTCTCTGTAATCCCTCATCTCTCCCTCTCCTCATCTCCACCTGCTTCTCCTCCATTCTACTGTCCCTGTCTTGTTCTGCTCCGTTCCCTATAGATGATTTCTTTGTTTGCACTCCTTTCTTTGCTAATCTGTTTTCTTGTTTTTTATTCACCCCTCCCTCTTTCTTCCTCTCTTCTTTGTTCCCAGTTTTTCTGCCTCTCATTTTGCTTGTTGGTCTCGCGTCTTGTTTCCATTCTTGCTCTCTTTGTTTTATCTCTGCCTTTCCTTTTATACAAAGCATGTTGTTTTCTCTCCTCATCCTCCATCCCTTTGGACTTGTTACACGAGCTAGATCGCCATTTACCATCGCACTACCCCTCTGTCCTTCCATTTCTGCTCTTCTTTACTTTCATCTCATGTAGCCCTTTACAAGATCCACTCTTGGCTGTATGTTTACCTCTCCAATTAAATTAAATGAATCAAAATTAGAGTTAATTACTCTTCCTTCGCTGGCAAGCATGGGAAATGACTCCGTGTTACAAGGGCATATTTCACTTGTGTAACAAAAAGCCAAGACACTTAGGCAATATGTCTAAAGGGATAAACACTAATTAAATAGTGTGATTAAAAGACACTGCAATGTTGGAAAGATGGTCATGCCCAATTTAGCACAGCTCAGCATGCCACCAATTTGACAGGTTTGTTTGCAGCCTCTGTGAATGACATTGATATAAATTATTTCACTTAGTGTAACATCGACAGGATTCTTTAGTTGTGACTTGTTACAACTTCCAGATAAGTTGATCTGAAGTTGATCCAGCAAAACTTAACCCATGCATACATTATAATATATTTTATGTAAATAAACATTACCATCATTAGTAATTTTTATTCTACCTGTAGGAAATGTTTGACCTTCAATATTTTAGCATTTGTGGTCAGAAGAGAAAGGGTGATGCATGCACATCCTAAGGGTAAATATGAGATTGAGAAAAGAATTTCACCACACAACCTGGTCTTATTACCAACTTGTCAAACGACAACACATGGCCAGTGGCCATCAGCATCAGATACTGATGCACTAAGGCACTGTTTAGTGGTGATATGAGAACAGCAGGCAGTGGTCATTTTTTGATGTGTCGAGCAACTGCTGTGCTGTGTATGATAAATTATTATGAATTATAGGTGAATAATTGACTAAAGTATTTTACAATGCCTTGAAATGTGGCTCAACCAATCATAATCAAGGACTAGAGTTATCTGTCTAATGAGCAGAAGTTAAGCTCCATTCTTGGTTAGATACTGTAGATTCTGATGAACTTCATTGTTTATGATTGAGAGCTCTAGAACTAAATAGAGTGCGTGGTGAGTGAGTGGGGATGACTTTGAACTTCATAATGTTTCAAGTCAAATTAATTAAGATGAGTTGGCAAGCATGAAAGCCCTTATAAAGTCAGAGCTAATATTTCAGCTCTGCACAGAAACAGTCATGCTGCAATGTGGTGAATTGCTATGCTACCTACAGTGCCACTCAGTGAATGCCTCCCTCACCATAGAATTACACAACTTCACCATGTAGACATTTACCTGATATACAGAAAAATGTGGAATATATTTAATAGTAGAATAACCTTCAGTCACTTCACTGAGATCTAAAATACTTACCTGACAAGCAAAGAAAAGCTTACGCTAACTGTCTGACCCATGAAAAAGATTGCAAAGGATTTGCTCACAATGCTGTGAAAATATAATACCCAGTAAGCACTGAAAAGAGAGCTACAGTGAAGGAAAATTCTTTTTACATCAAACCTTGAGTCATTGTCAATCAGTACGCTGTCTCAATTGTAGGGAAATGGCTTTTCAAATTTAAGCATTTTTGAATGTCTTATTTCACCAACAGCTCAACAAAATATATTGGCTGCCTCTGTATTAAACAATGAAAGTCAAAATGGAGCCGTGGTGTATATTAAAATGTGGACTTCATGTTTAATGCATCAATTTCTGATTAATTATCCCTTCTGAGATTGTGACGTGTTGAAACTGATTTGGCAGCCGGTGACTGCACCCCCTCCTCTCTGCTTTGAGTTTCTGAATATTATGGGAAGAGAAGAAAATAAATGGGCTTATATTTACACATGGACAGCAAGTGTACTTTTCCATCATATTTATAATGTAAGAATAGAACTTGCACTCTCTGGCGTCTCCTTTTGTTTTGCTATCTATCTTGCATTTCTGCAGTCTCTCCTTACCCCTCCTCTCTCCCTCTGTGCACGTGTGTCCACTGTCTTTGTGGTGAGAAAGAACTATTTGAAAGATTAATTGCAACCTACTGTACTGTGGTTACTGTCAGCAGCCCCGCTGGACCATACAGAAAGAGAAAGAAAGAGCCAGATAGGGAGTAAATGCAACAAGGGAGCTGTTACGGACAGACTGGGATTGAGAATGAAAAAAGAAAAATAAGAGGTGGCCTACGAGAGGGGAGGAGATGGAGGGAATACAGCGGCCTAGGAAGAGATGTAGAGAGGGAAAGGGGAGAGAGATGGGAAGAGTGGAGAAGGGGGGCTGGGGGGCGAGAGTTAGTGCAGAAAATGGAATTGAAGGCTACTGTAGCGTTACTCTATCTAGATGGGAAAATAAGGATATAGGTGGATTCAACACTGTATGTGAGAGAGGGGCTTAGGGAGTGGGTTATATGCTCTTGTGATGAGTTTGTGGGCCCCTACATGTGCTTGCATGTACTTGCATGTGTGTCCTGGTGAGAGTAAATGATTGTACTATCATTATGACTCTCTGGGGGGAGGCAGCACTGTGTAACTCATAGATACAACTCTATGTACTCAGGTATTGAGAATCTCAGCATGAATAGTGTGAGCGTGTGAGCACCTGAAGTGGCTCTCGTTATGTAGACTAAGCCAGTATGAACTTATCTGGAACTTAAGATTGTTTTCAATGAAAAAAATAACATGTACTAGTAAATATCCACATCCTGTGGAGAGAACTTGTACTTAGTGTCCGTGTGTAAACCTGAACAGTAAATTTGCTTTAATGGCTTTCTGCTAGAAAGCTTTTCCTGGCATAAATCTTTTCATTTCCACCCAAACCATGATTGTTAACACGAAAGCCCTTTCTTGGTTAATTTCAGGTTAAGTTTATGCCCTTAAGGAAAACCTTTTCCTACGGCACCTGAACAAATATACTCTGAGAGGCCCGACATGATGCCTGGTGTTCCTCAAGGCTCTGTCCTTGGTCCGCTTACATTCACCATTTACATTCTTCCATTAGAGCACATTATACAAAATAGTCACAGCTACAATCATAATTATGCAGACGACACCTAAATTTACCTTGCTCTGTCACCAAGTGATCATAATCCCATAGATTCTCTTTGCAAGGGTATTGAGCAAAAAAATAATTGGATATCCCAGAACTTTCCTTAGCTAGATGCAGACAAAATTTAACTAATTATTTTCTGGCCCCAAAGAAGAAGGCTCGAGTTAGTTCTTATCATGACTATCTTCTATCTCTGAAAACCAAAAACCAAGTCAGCAAATCTTGGAGTAATTTGTACTTAACAGTCCTAATTTTACCATCATAAACAGCATAGCAAGAATTCAAGGATTTCTTGTCAAGGCTTATAGAAACCAATCCATGTTTTCATTTCCAGCAAGTTCAATTACTTTGATGGTCTTTTCATAGCTCTCTGCAAAACTTCAGCTCACTCAGCACGCTGCTGCTTGAGTATTAACAAAAACAATGACAACTTTTCAAAACTTGTTCTGCACTACCTGTGACTGAACCTTAAATACCAATCATGAACCATCTTATGTCTCTGTTCTTAACTTTTTAATTTCCTTTAAAAAGTTTCTGTTCTTTTAATTTGCATTTTAATCCTTTAATGTTTGTTTGTCTTTTTCCTCTGTTTTTAAATCCTTATGTAAAGCACTTTGAATTGCTTTTCTGTAGGAAATGTGCTACACAGATAAACTAGTCTAGCAATGCCTTACTCTCTCAGTGTGATTAGATAGTGCTAATCGTTTGAAACAGTGTTTGTAATGATTCCACATGGGTAGTTTTAGAATATTTTCACAAAAGCCTTCTTAGCCCTTTCCACTCAGCGCTTTCCCTTTTTTTCCCCCTGCACTTTGAATCTGTTCAATAAAAACAAAAATTGCAGAGCCGGTAATGGTACCAGTAAGAGCAACTGTACTAAAATATATGTCGTTGCAATTTGCATAGTGTTTAACACAGGGCACAACTGTAACTGTCAATGTCTTCGAGGATCCTCCTGGCGCTGCCTCATCAATTACTTTGCTACTCAATAACTACTGGCAGACTCAAGTACAACAGTAAATGAGATTCTTACATAATACGACATGGGCCAATAATGACTTTGGAAGCTCACTGCATGCATTAGGTTTGGTGGCCAGGTACTACATTTCTGCACTTAAAATCCAATACCTACTGCACACAAACCAGGAAATCTTTTTATGAATACTAATGCAGTTATGCTATGTTTTGTTTACCATATGCTTCAGTTTTTGCCCACTGATATCAGTTTTAGCATCATCACTGTCATCATTTAACAACTTCTGGCTTCCAGCTCCTGAGCACATCACATTTTGATTAGTTTTACACATTTCATATTGGATTTTTGTCATTACTGACCAGAAACAAAAACAATGCAGAACAAAAATAACAGGAGAGTGTAAGCCTTATACTCCTCGTTACTGGCTAGATGTTGTTTTTTCTTATGCTATGATAATGAGAGTGTGGGTATGTACCAAAAATCGACATAGCCACATAAGCACAATGTTTTTCCAGACACCAAATAAATCACTAGATAACTTTTCACTGAGCCGTGGGCAGACATGTCCAACTTGTCCAGCCAATGTAACACACAGTTCCCCCTGTACGATTACTTGTATTGTGTGAGGATACATAACACACAAAAGCAGCAGTTGTGATTAGAGCTGATGCTGCGCCAATGCTGCCCTCTCCGCCCTCTCTGTGTCCACAGGGCAGATACAAGAGGGAGAAGGTATTGCTGATGATCATTTATGTTAAAGGTTTTGAGGGTTTACCTTAGCTTCTGCACATCTTCATCTAACAGCTTCATCTATGCAGGGCTCCATCTTTTTTCTTCTTTTTCACATGAAAAGAAAATGGCTTTATTGTGAAGCACATAATAGAAGTTTTCGATTTATATAAAGTAGCATTTGCTTACTGCGGCAAGTGCACAAAGCAGTACAGAAAAGAGCACGGCTCCTGCTGTGACAATTTGAGTGGCGTTTGGCAAATAGTGCATACATCGAGCAATATTATGCACCGTAGATTGCTCTGGTGTTGAAAAATCAGGTGTGGCAGTCGGCTTTAATGTAGCAAAAAACATTGAAATATAAGCAAATGTAGTAAATGAAGCCTATAGTGTTTAAACATTATTGAAAGTGTTTATTCAACTCTGGGCACTTTTGAGGCTCTTTAATACCTTCTTTAATATTTCTGATTTATCAGTGCATAGCAATTTTGAATATTTAGTATGGTTGCAATAATCATTTTCTGCTGGGTTTATGTACCATGTGACTCAATGGCGGTTCCAGTACCTGGTTTGGGTACCCAACAGTACCCTTTTTCCTCTGCAGTAACAAAATGTATATTTTGAACAAGCAGCTCGGCTAACAGTCGACCAAAAAAGTAATTCTGCTCCCCTGCTCTTTTCTAATCACACATAGAGCTAATCTGCCGTCTCTGTCTGTCTGTCTGCTTGTGTATTTGTATGGCTATTAAAATAATATAGAAAAGAAAGTAGACCAGATGCCAAAACTATCGTGGCAGATTGGTGCTGCAGACATAATTTTGGCTTGCTGGGAAGGCAATGGAGCGGCTGCAGAACTCCATGGCTGGCTTCCCAGCTTCAGGACGCTTCGGCCTCCTGTCTGAAGTTGAACCCGGTACTCCATGAAACTCCATTGCTGGCCTCAGAGCTCCGTTGCTGGCTTTAAGGCTTTGAGGTGCTTTGTGGCACTTCCACCTCTTGTCTAAATCCAGCATTCTCACACAGATGTGCTCTCGCGTATCGACATTTAATTGGCACCAGTGAAATTAACCTTAATCAGTACTCAGTAGTACCGATCGGTACCCTTAAAAGTGCCAAGTTCAGTACCTAACCGTATTTTCTGCAGTATCAATATACCAGCGCCAGCTGGACTTTGTCTCTCTCTTTAATTTGTCTCTTAATGTTAATTTTTACTGCAGTCATTCTGATATTCTCTGCTTTTAAACAAGAAAGGAAAGAACTTCATTGACATGGTACAGCCGTGTTATATTTATATTTTAATAGCAATTTCATTTGTATGCCCTCAATGTCAATTGTTCCCCATCAAAATGGTATTGAATATCAATATTTTTCAAGATAGAGTATCAAAATTAGAAATTCCAGTATTGTGACAACATTACTTTCTCGTGCTGTTGGGCTACAGTGCATCATAGTGGCAGGCATCATGAATGTATTCATTACATGCTCAAAACCCTCACAGACATAGCAGCGATCATTGCATCAGGTTGCATTATATTTAGTGTGTGTGTGTGTGCTGTTGGCAGTCTGACACACAGAGACAAGGAGAGGGCTGGTGAAACCACACAGACGGTCAACAGTTGGTTCATCATAGCGAGTCATGTTGGTCAGTTTATAAAGCTGCTACATTCTGACGCTCCAACCAACCCACACACTGGGCAATCCACCAGTATTCATCCTGATTCTTCAGTCTGGCCACATGGTATGTGTATATGTATGTGTGGGAGTTTCAGTTTGTGTGTCTGCTTTCATATCTGTGGGTCCTTTTTTCCAAGTCTTTGTGTCTATTTAACTTTATATTGGATCTTTTGTTTGTTGGTGATGTGTGTGCATGCGTACAGTATTTTCATGTCCGTGTGAGCCTGTTTGTGTGCGTTTGTGCCTGTCTGTGTGGGGCCTTTGAAATGTGCAGAGGGGGATTGTCTGTCATTGTGCATCCGTCAGTCTTCCTGTCATGACAGTCAGAGAGCGAGACGGAGGAGGGAGGAGCGGCAGAGGAGATGAAGAAAAGGGCGGATGAGAACAGGAGGAGAAAGAGAGACAGCAAGGCAGTTGTAGAAGAGGAGCTTGAATTAGAGAATTGTTTCAGGCAGACTGTATGAGAGTGTTAAAGTTTAACCTCATACTCATCAGGATGACAACGAACACACACTCTAATACATCTTTTGAGAGCTACAGATGCTGGCAGAAGAGTAGTTTAAATACAAATTGAAAAGAAATCCCTGCAAAAAAAACAAAAATCTTTTTTATGTCTTTTTTTAGAAAAAAAATTATCAACTCACAGTTTTATGCCTCAGAGAACCACTGAAGTTGCAGTTGCAGTTTACATCTTGTCTGTAGCCACGAGAGGTACAATGCATACTCTAAAACATGGATGCTTCACAGACATCTTCAACCTGGCAGCACAGAAGATCTGTACAATCACCACATTTTAAAGACTGAACCGAAGATTACGAGTTATGACCTTAAAGAACAGAAGAAGAAAGTTAGCCATTTTAATATAAAATGTCATCCCTTAATCATTTCATCCTATTTGATATTTGTGGGAAATTTTGCCATAATTAGCTTATGAATTCTTGAGTTATGGCCAAAAACATGTTATGTGAGGTCACAATGGTCTTGACCTTTGACCACCAAATTCCTTTCAGTTCATTCTAGGTGTCTAGGTGGACATTTATGCCAGATTTGACCAAATTCCCTGAAGACATTCCTGAGATATTATATTTATGAGATTGAGACGGACGCACGGTCACAGTAACCTTGACCATGGACCATCAAAATAAATCAGTTCATCCTTGAGTCTTAAGAGAACGTTTATGCCTAATTTGAAGGAATTCCCCCAATGTGTTTTTATATCTGACTCACAAAAATGAGACAAATGAGGTCAAAGTGATCCTCACCTTTGACCTTTGACTTCCCAATTCTAATCAGTTCATTTCTGTCTTAAGTTGGGTGTTCCCTGAGGGTTGTCTTAAGATATTGAATTTTTGTATATTAAAAGGACACAAGGTCAGGGTAACCTTGACCTTTGACCCTTGACCACCAAAATCTATTCAGTTCAATCCTTGAGTTGAAATGTATGTTTGTGCCAAATTTGAACAAATTCCCTGAAGCCCTTTTTGACATATCAACTTCATGAGAATGGGACAGATGGACAGACAAACTGAAAATAGAACTCCTCTGGCCACCGCCATCCTCAGTGCAAAGGCATTAAAAAAGGATGAATTCATCAATAATACAATGCCCACTTAAAGCATAGACACAAAAATGAATGAGTAAATAATGGGACACGCACACAACACACTAAGAAACACACACACAGAGAAATCGCAGCCAGACAGGAGTCAAACATCCTTTTAGAGATAGTTTGATTCACACAAATGCAGTAATGAGCCCTTGCCTACACACAGGCCGGCTCTCCCATGTGTATTCACCCAACTCAAACATTAACAGGCTAAAAGATTGAGTGCACACACGAACCCCACACACACACATAATCCCCCGCTCTCTCTCTTTCTGTTTCTCTCTCTCACCCACACATGCACACACACACACATACACATAGGGCTGTTAAGCACACCCATGTATCTCAAATGAAGTGTCAACTGTACTTTAATTAGGCTTAAATGCCATCACTAGGTGTGCTGTAGTGTGTGTGTGTGTGTGTGTGTGAGAGGCATGGATGTGTGTGTGCTCAGTCAACTATCTCTGTCTCTGAGTTTGACCACAGTAGACAGATTGGCTCGCCCTGCTCTCTCAGTCCCTCAGCCTTGCTCTCTGTGGGACTCAACAGCACAACAAACCATCAAGTTCTCAACCAGATGCCGACCTTTGGGCCAGAGGAGCACAGAGCTAAACTACATCCACCCTAAGGGTCGGGTTATGCTCGATCAGAACTAAATTGAACGTCCTGTTGTCCAACCACGGCGGAAATGAAAAGGGGTTTCTGGCTGTTTGGAATGGTCATGCTGGAAGGCGGATTCATAGAAAGGGAGAGACATGATATTGTCTGAATATGGGGATAACGGCGCACTTTTTCAGACGGCCTCTTCTAGAAGACAGAGGGTTTTGCTGGGTTGTTTGCATGAAAAGTGACAGAAATATCTGTGTAAAACTTAAAAGCGAGCGAGAGGGACAAAAGCTGAAATACAAGCTAATTTGCTAACTTCTCACACCTGGTCAATCATGGTGTGAGAGGGTGTGAATGTTGGATTGACGGTTTTGGAAAGAAGTTTCCTAAAGCAATTTGACCATCTGAGAAGCAGTCTTGCTGGAGTATACTGGCTGAATCTTTGACTCATTATTTTGGCTTTATATCCACTGTAATTTGGCATTTTTCACACCTAAAAACTGAGCTTTTAAAAACGTTCTCTGGTGTGGTTGAATCCAGACGTGCTTGCCTCAGGTAGCTCTGCAAATGGACCTGAATGTAAGCTTGTTTAAATGTGTTTGGGGCGTGTGTGTTAGCTAAGAGTTAAGAACATGACTTTGGTCTGCCCCTAACCTTCTCTGCAATCACTCGCTTTAAATGTCAACACAGCCTATCTCACAGTAAAGTATTTATTTTTATCTCGATGACTCCTCCATCATAAAATAGTGATCTGATGGACGCCTCAGTGCATTGCAGGAATTACATTTATGGGCCCTGATTAAATCACATTTTTTTGCTTGTTCAGTAGTTTGACAGTAGAAATCAAATAAAGATGTAAATGAAAGCAGCTAAATTGTTGATTTGCTGTACTGAAACATGGTATCGGTGACCACTGAGAGCAGATGTAGCAGAAAAAAACAGCTGAGATTCAACAAAGCAACCTGGCTGTCACTCATCGTTTTTCAACTGTGATGCACGGTTGTGTTGTTTAGCAGCCGCAAAAAGGAGAAAGAAGAAACATGTTTCAGTGTGTAGGGAAATATTTATAACAACACTAATGTGTTCGCAAGTTGTTTTCATATGTGAGCAGTGTTTACAGATTTTCCCGCTTATTGTGGACACAATCTGAGAGCAAAAGAAACAAGTAGTTAGTTAGAAAAAAGCTAATTTGAACCAATTTGTGTCGAATGCTTAAAACAAATGTGCCCGAGGGATGCTTGTTTACAGTATGTGCTTTTGCATGTAGACCATGTGAGTATTTGCATGTAGGCTAATTGTTTCCCCACTTCTATGTAACCTGGCTGTCACTCATCATATTTTAACTGTGATGCACAATTGTGTTGTTTAGCTAGCACAATGAGGAAAAGAAAAGACGTGCGTCAGTGCGAATGGAGATCTTTTCATACACAACGAGACAACACTAATGACAACTTTAAGTATTTAATTGCTGTGAAAAAAATGTGTTTTGATAAAATGGGGCTGTGTATGCAGTAGAAAGAAGCAGATACTTTTGAAATTGGTGCCACATGACAAGAGAAAAAAGAAGAAAAGGACGGTGGCCTTTGCCATGGCTCAAAAGCTTCAAAACCCAAAACTACAAGAATACACTGCTCTGCATGGGACAAATATTCACTGCTGGTGGTGGGTCACATAATGCTGTTTAGCCGTTTTGACACAGGAAGCAATATAATGCCCAGCTGGTGACAAACAATCTCGAATAACAGTTAAACAGTGCACTAAAAAATGTTTCTGAATACACTAACAACCAAAATCTTGGTTCATATTTGATCAGTACTGCTTAATTTCACTGCTTGATATCAGCTTTTTCAGCCTCTGTTTACACAATGCAGGAAACAGTTTGGTGTACACTTTATAATTAGTGTACACACTATTACAGCTAAACAGCGCATTCAGATATGTTTTTAAAGACATTTAAGGTGAGAAATAGGCAGTAGCCGAATCTTAGTTCATATTTGATCGGCATTGCCTATAGTTTTAATCTTTAGTTTGGTCTGAGTTTTAGAGATAGAGTCTCTATCTCCATACGCTTCTATACTCTCCGTGTGCATGTATACATTTCATTGGGTAAATCTGAGCTGAGAGATGAGCAGGGAGATCTTGACCCTGGTAAGATGGAAAGAAACTTACCACAGTTCATCTACACATATTAACCAGATTGCTATGCCGTATGCTCTAAACCTGGTTGAGAATCGACAAAGTATCCCTTCAAGTCGAATTCACATGTAAACACTGTTTACAGATTTTACCTGCTTAGTGTGATTGTAGTCTTAGAGCAAAAGAAACAAATAGTTGTAGAAGAAAAGGCGAATTTAAGCCAGTTTGTGTCTAATCTGCCTCTGGGATGCTTTTTTATTTGCTTCCGCGTGTATGTGTGTATTTGCACCTGATTGTTTGTTCTCGTATCTACATATAACCAATGTTGGTGATGGGAGGCAATCAATCGTCCAACTATACAATTAGCAGCAGCCTAGAGAAAGAGTATGTGCGGGTGTCTGTTGTTGATGGTGTGTTGGGGAGGGGGGTTCTCTCTGTTAATTTGTGTTAGGCTATTTAAATTCACAAAGCAGCCAGAAGAGAGAGAGAATAAGAAGGGAGACGAACGGGAGAACCGAGTGAAAGGGACAGAAAACAAATGGAGTGGAAGGAAAAACAAGACCCGTGGCAGAGAGGGAGGGGAGCAGATTAGATGGGAGGGGGGTTAGGCCGAGTGAGAAAATGGGATGAGAGAAGTGTCAGAGAAGGCCAAGCAGTCAAAGTCAGCATTTAATCCCTGAGATGGCTCGCGGGTGGGGCAGAAATCGCCTCAAGACAAGTTACCGTTCACACAAATACATATCATGCATATCACGTGTTGTGGTTCACCCTTATATCCACTCAGTGCTATTGAGTTCAGCATCTCTGTTTTCTCACATGGTACCGTATATTTCCACACATTTTCTCAATTGCACACCTGGTGACCTTTACGATCAAGGACACAGGATTTTATAAATACCGAGGTGTCCAAACTTCTCTTCACTGCATTGCATATTCATCAAACGTTTCAGAAACGTGTTTTAGCCTACTGTTTAACTGTAATACGAGATGGTTTCTTGCCAGCTGGCAGCTATTGTTTTTAACAGAATGCTGCCTGATGCTGGGATGCACTATGTCCCCCACCAGCGGGAGCGTTTGTTGGTTTGGGGTGGCGCTGGGCATTCTCGTAGTTTATAGTAGTGGTGGGTGATACCACAAAATTTGGTTCCAATCAGATATCAAGTAATTCACAGATCAGAATTCAGATACTGATACCGATAAGATTCTTTTATCATTAAAAAAAGATTAATATTTTTCACGTATGGGGATGTAGGGTGTCATGATTTATGTGGTCAATAATCAATCTGCTTAAGTGAAAACTAATGATGACCAATTACAGTATGAAAATGTAACATTAATCAATGCTGAAGATCTGATTTGGCTAAAATAATAACTTCACCTCTATATACGTGGATATTCCTCACCTGAGCCTCTCGTAACAGACTGCCACAGTGCGCGTGTGCAATACTTGGTTCTGGCACACTTTCTGCATTGAATGCCTGTTGACAGCTACGGTCTCTCTGGACATGCACATGGTTGTATTTATCGTTGAACTGAGGGTCCACGTCAGTATCCAGCAGTAAATGGGAGGGTTGGGATGTGAGTTTACCGCCCTTCTACTGCCGACATCAGTTGTAAGTGAAACTAAAAAAGACACTGCTGGGTCTGGAGTATTTTGTTTGAGTGCAGACAACAGAAAACCAGTGGAGGAGTAGAAGAGAGAAACAAATCCTCTTTTTGGTACATATCCTACTGACACTAGGATTGATCTTTAAAATGAAAACGTAGTATCGAGAGTATTGATATAGTAGTGTTATTTATATGTATTATTTATATTTAATCGATTTGCCCAGCCCTAAATTGTAGGTTTTCTCCCTCTTGAGCAAAAGCATCCTTTTTCTCTGTTTTCTTTGTTCGGATGGCTCCAATTTCACAAGTATGTGTGTCTTTTAACTGTATAGATGGCTAAGTTTTATGTCTTATTCCTTTATATCGGTGAAATACGTCTTTAACTGTTCAGGGTTTTTGTGTAGATTCTATTTCCTTACAACACGGTCTAAATGCTTTTCCTCCACACTGCCAGAAATATGGGATAGGGATTTGTCAGGGAGAAAAATACTAAATCCCGTCATTTTATTTTAAATATTTGCTCAGAATAAGTCGTTAAGTCTATTTGATTATGTATTATGCTTGCATACACTTGTCTTGATGTAAACCTACAGTATCTGCTGGTATGAGCTCCACAGCTCTGCCGAGACAAGGACATTAGTTACTCGAGAGCAAATTACTTAATTCACAAACCATTTAGCACTGATCTCTTCCGCCCCAGTAACTAGATACTACTGTCTCCAGCACTTCCACTAGCATTAGCCTCTGCATTCATTTCTTCATTACATTTAGCATTAGCTAAAGGCGCTGTGCAGCCCTATTAATTAGGTCTGTTTTTAGCGCGGAGCATTTCAGATCACGTTAGCGTGCTAACTGAAGCAGGACCACTCTGTCTTGCCTTGTTGCCTCCTCCATCACACGCCTGTTTCTCTTCTCCAGCTTTATTTCTTTGTCTCCTTGCCGTCCCCTGCTCTCATTTTCTCCCGGGGTCACTGGCCAACCATGACAAAGAAGAGAACTGTCTGTGTGCTGTGTTTCTATCCGTGTGAGAAGCTTTTATTGAGATTTAGACCCTTGTCATTGGAACATGTGTTTGGGTTACGACTCTACTTTAGACTCAAGATTAGGATCACGTTGAGGTTAAGTTAAGTGTGAAACAGTGAGAGATTAATAATGAGGTTAAGGCCTTGGAAAAGACTGTCCAGCTGTGTGTGCTATAGGACAGAAAGAGCAGCTCTGTTATTATCCACAGTGTTTACCCCTGCATGCTGGGTTTATCTTTCTACCCTTATGTGTGTGTTTGTGTGTGCATGCTCATGTGCATGGAATAGGATGTGGTCCAGTTGGTGGCTCAATTTTGATTGGAGCAAAGTATGTGCAGTGGATGAACGCAGGAGGGAGAGGAGTGGTTGACATGATAAAGTGGAGAGTGGGATGGGAACATTAAGGCAGGGTGTAGGACAGCTGTCCAACAGGGGAGAGCGATGGGTGGCAGTGCCAGTGGTGACAAGAAAAGGTGAATACAAAGTAGGAGGAAGCAAACAAGTGCAGGTGCATTTTATCATAACTCTCCCTACAGCAGCCAAAACAGCAGTCCCAGAAAATGATTAGTGGTTTTGACTTCCCTTTTTTTTTTTTTTTTTTTTTTTTAAGCAGTGATGACGACAGTGACTTACGTCATCTGAAACTTTGTAACCAATATGACAAATCATCCACTAGGTGTGCATGAGGGATGTTAGTAGTTATCATAATTGGTCAGAAATACAAGATGTCAGGAGTTCTGTTTGAAGCCGATTGCACTCGTGCCTCAGGCAAAAATTCTTGCTCAAGTTGAAAAAAAAAAAAACCCTCTGGAGCAAGCACCTCTTCATTTACATTTGCAGTGGAGTGAAGCTCTGTTACATGTTAAACTGCCACTTTGCAACATGTAGAGTGGCAGATTGCTGAACACAAGTGAACATTTCAGATCAGAAGGGACACACACAGCATCAGTCAGCACAACTTTTCACATTCTGAACAAGAGACACAGAGATCCAGGCAGCTGCCAGGTGAAGCGCACTCCTTGTTTTGAACACACACAATCCAGATGAAGCAATACATAAGTGCATTTACATTTAGTCCTGCTCATTAACAACGTGATCTAGTCCTACTCATCATATTTTGATGCCGGGGTGGAAGCCTCCAGCCTCAATGTAATGACCCGGGGTTTCCACCCGACCCAAGCATCAAACATTTTGAGTTGTAACTTTAAAAGGGTTTAGAAGGGTCAGAAGGGTTGGTGGATCTTGATGCCAAAGGGATCAGTGGTTTGTTTATTGTTTTTGGACTCAAGGTGAGATTTGGCAGTGAGATTTAGGCAAAAAGAAACATTTGATAAGGGTTAGGAAATGATCATAGTTGCGTGACCAATAACTGAAGCCACTAATATCTGACGTGACAAAATAAATCTACGGTAACTTTTAGTTTCACACACAATATGAGTCTCCTTGGTGTCCAGTGCTTGTTGGACCCATCAACCGCTCCTCTCACCCTTAGCGAACTCTAAGATGTCACTATGAGGACACTAGGGACACTGCCTAAGAAATACATTTCTGCACACCACATCTAATTTGCATATTTAAAGTCAGTCAGTCAGTAATTTTCTATAACCGCTTGTCCTCATAAGGGTCGCGGGGGGGCTGGAGCCAATCCCAGCTGTCATTGGGCGGAAGGCGGGGTACACCCTGGACAGTTCGCCAGACCATCGCAGGGCCGACACATATAGACAAACAACCATACACACTCACAGTCACACCTAAGGGCAATTTAGAGTCACCAATTAACCTGAGCTGCATGTCTTTGGACTGTGGGAGGAAGCCGGAGACCCCAGAGAGAACCCATGCAGACACGGGGACACGGAGAGAACATGCAAACACCACACAGAAAATATATATAGATATATATATATATATATTTTATGTATATTTTAAGTCTTGACTTAAAATCCCAACAAAAGCAGTTGTTTCAGCAGATTGTTGCTGTGTTTCCATCTGCTTCTTACGCTCAAACGTGGATGTTTTGTACAGACCCGTCAGTGTGTTTACGTCTGCTTTTTAGGCTCCAGTCGCTGATGTTTTGTAGCAAGCTGTCAGTGTGTTTCCATTGACTTTTTAGGCTCCAATTTTGGGTGTTTTGTAGTGACCTGTCTGGGATAGTGGCACAAAAAGTAGTTGTTTTTTTTAGCAAGACATTGCTGCTTTCCCTTCCAGAATTGTGCCATCTAAACTTAACCACACCTGAACCACAGCATTGTTGAAACATAAAAGTTTAAGCGCATTTGCTACATAATTAAGTGCAAATGTAATGTACATTAGTTTGCATAAACGTACCAATGTCATTATTTTTTGTGAAGATTTGGTTGCCAACTAGTGTATTTCGACACCCAGAACCAGGCTGACATAAAGTAGAATAGTGAGGTATTTTACCGAGGTATTTCCATTTTTTGCTACTTTGTAGTCGTACTTCACTAGATTTCAAAAGGAAAAAATACCACTATAATCTGTTCTTTATACTATGCTTTTTATTCAGCTACATTTAAAAACAGCTATAGTGAGCACCTGCTTTGTATCTATATAACACTGACAAAGCATTACATATATTTACTGTGATAAACATGTTAAATATGATATATTGTTCTGAATTGAACTGCCTAACAGTAGATTTAATGGTAAAGATCTTTCAACAACATGAAAATGCTGCTTATATATAAATGCATCAATAACAATAATACACTGATAAAATATGTATTATATAACTCTCCACATAATGAGTGTTGGTACTTGAGAACACTCTGCTATTCATGCTAATAATACGTTGCTTTTTACTTAAGTAAACGTTTGCACTGACCATATTTTTACAGCATGACATTGTAATGATTACATGAAGGATCAGAGGTTTTCTACAGAAACTCTCCAATGCTCATCTTCATTGAAATGATTTGGCTATAATACAGTATGAGGCTCCTTTTGTACTCTGTGAAGAATGAGTAAAGTAAACATTATCACTCTTTCATGTGTTAGCATAATAGTGATTTTATTATACAAACCATGTAGTGGTGTCTGTTTTAATCTAAATGGAGATGCATATAGGCAGTGTGTTTTGCGTTTTCATAAGAATAATGTTAACAGACCATTAAATCTTCAGTTGAATTGACCTGAGGAGGGAAATAAAGAAGGGTGAAGCAAATAAGTTGAAAGTGAGAGACAACGGGACAGAAAGACAGATTAAGGGAGAGAAACAGACAGAGAGTGAGAGAGAGTGAATAAGTGAGAGAGATGAACAAAGACGGCACAGAAACACTTCTAATGAAGATGAACAACAGAGAGAATCTGTCATTGAAGACGAGTGATGGCTGATTTATGGCGGCAATAAAGGACAAGACGGGTGTTTAACTCTCACAATGGTCGTCAACTGGCCTGCCTGTTATTGTCCTGCCCATCCTGGCCTCCCAGTGACATCACTGCTTCTTACTGTAGGGGCACGTTGGGCGTTAGTGTCGCCGCAGCAACTGGCTCTCCTCCAGTTGTTGCCAGGCGGCAGTCTCCATGGAGATGTATATGGCGGGGGCGTGGGTGGAGCTGGGAGAAGAGGAGAATGGAAAAAGGGGCTAAAGTGCTAATATGTACATATGTGTGTGTGTGTGTGTGTGTGTGTGTGTGTGTGTGTGTGCTTCTCTATTAAAAGCATTTTTCAAGGTGAGATAGTAATGCTATTAAATAAAATAGTGATGTTGACAGAGATTAAAAACCCATACTGGCAGATATGTTGCTAATTCCAGTGATGCATGTTGGACAGAATACCTCCACCCCATGAAGAAAAAAACCTGCTGGACTGACAGCTCTCTTACTGTACGTCCATGTCCATGTCCGTGTGTGTGTGTGTTCATGTTCGTGAGTGTACACAGGCGGCGGTGGAGATAAAAGGATCAGGTAGACGGTGTGTGTATGTGCATGTGTGTGTGACAACACAGCAGTAAGTAAGGACCTCTGTCTTTCTGTCTGTAATGATACATTAACTGTAGCTAAGATGGTAGAACACACACACACACACGCACACACACACACAGCCTTGGTTGTCCTCTCTATGCTTTCATTTTATTCCCTCTCTTTCCCGCTTCACTTCACCTCCTCCATCTCTCCAACTCCCACCTCGCCCTCTCTCTTGTAATCAGATGTGAGTAATACACATTGTCACCACTGAGCAAAGTTACTACTCCTCCTCTCCTTTTCACCACACATACTCATTGTATACACGTGCACAATCACACACACACTCACTGTACATGTAGACATTGCATACTCCACCATAGGCGACACATGTGGCTCTCTGCACCAAAAAACCTGATAAGGCTTGTTCTCTGCTGTACAATACAGTGCAGCATATAGATCGTATAAATCTTTTATTGAGCCTCGTGCTGCTCAGCCTACGCATATGAACTGAGACTAATATACACAGACATTGGATAGCTAACGTGATCAACTAGCTATGGGACCTATTGTGCTCGGAGGTTCTTACAGTAGAGTGGTGATATGAAATCAGTGCTGGTTTCTGTTTATATGAGCTACAGAAACCTCACAGGCTTACAATCCTGTTAAAGTCCATTCTTGGTATCAGAAATGTAGTAGTGGATACCAATACCAGTAAAATTCCATACTATTCAATACCAGGGTAAAAAATAACAAAATCCCATGTTGTAAGCATATACTCCTTTATTAAAATTTAAACATTACAAAAAAGGAAAACTGGCATGTTGTTACTACAATATGTTGTTAATGTAAAGTTAACCTGAATTGAAACTCACTTACCTTGAATTCTTTGAAGAAATCCAGGTGTCTGTCTTTAAGTCTGTCAGTCTGTCTGTCTTCACTCATTGTTTCCTTCTTTTGTCTAATAAAGTTTGATGGGACCATTTGCATTTCTGGTTTCGAGGCGGCGCTGTCGCTGCAGCTGCACTTTTTGCCATCTTCCTCATTTTGTTTTTGTTCTTCCCTTCTAGTAGGTGTTCTTCTTCTTTTCACATATTTAATTGTTGACTAGACACTTGTATGAATACATGCTGTCCCTGTCAGGTCCAGAAGATTTGCACCTACAGTACAGGAAAAAAAAACTACACTGTCATATTTTCAGAATTTTGGCATTGACTGCATTGACACGGACTGGAGTCTGACATCTCTAGATCCTACCAGCACTCTCATAGCAAGACGTTAAATGGACACGACTTTGAACAATGCATTTCATGGTGGTGAGCACGCAATGTGGTAAAATAACTTGCTGGTTACAAAAAACAATACCAATCAGAAATCTATCATGGATGTTAAAAAATTGTTGCAACAGCTTGTTCATGTGTAGGTAAAGAAAAATACTGATGATGATGATTAAGTTTAGGACAAGATCACAGTTTGGTTTAAGTAACTACATACAGGACATAAGTGACATAAACATATGTGCTTTGTATAACTGCAAAAAGTACTACATAATAAAGTACTTTGCTTAGATGCATGAAGTCAGTAAAGTCACGTAACTTTGTTGGCTCTGGGCCTCACACTGGACACAAGCAGCGGTCTCCTGGATGAAAGTCCATGTTTGTTTGACCAATCCACCACTGCTCCCACTCTTTAAACTTCATTCGTGTTGCCCTCACAACAATAGATCCTAATTGACTTTACACATTTCAAGCCCACCACCATGAAATTCATTGTTAAGACTCTGCAACCATTTCAAGCATAGCAAGAGTTAGCAGAGCTGCTTAGTTAAAATATGAAAGTGACATTTTCAGTCATTAAAACATTGCTCTACAGCATCACTGGTAGTCATAAATGACAGGTTACCTTTAAACTCTAAACTAACTCCAGTCCAGTTTTTGACCATCAGGGCTGCTTGCGTTCTCTCTTGCGATTAGTTCTTTGTCCCACACGTACCCAGTTGATTGTGACTGACTGAACTATTTACGTCGTCATTTTCTGGTTGGAGAACCCTTTGGTTTTTCTGCATTTGTTTCATGCTGCTTTTCATAGTTTTGCATTAGCATTAGTATCATATCCGGAAGTGATCAAACTTTCTCTGCTGAGCTAAGTCTGACAGATCCTTATGTCACCATGTCTGCTGTAATCAATTTAGTTACAAAAAAAAGTCAAAACAACAAAAACAGTAGCCTCACTCATTAACTATATTCTGTGTAAAGTAGCACTTCTGCTTTTTCTCTCCTTTTCAGGTACAGGTTTGATTTTATAGAAGCGTTTTAATTTCCTCTGACATTCACTATAGCTGTCAGCAATTCAGCGGAGGTGGTGCACCTCTGCTAACCGCTTCTTGGATAGCAGCAGGTGGCAAACTTTCGCATTTCTAATTAAGTGTAATGTGTGTTTTTTCAAGCTAAAAGCACACTCATTTCCTATTCAGTACTGCTTTACCTATAGCATAACACACATAAGACTTATCTCTGCAAACTCAATGAAGCCACATTATTTTCTCTTACCACAGACTTTGTATGCCACCACCTGTACCTAAGGTCATAGCTTCGTTTTCTCCTATAAATGTTTCCTGTAATGGTAATTCACAAGTAGGAGAGGAATTGCCTCAGGTGTGCATGCTGTATTAGATTTTTTATTTCCAGGATGTAAGCTATTGATGAGGACAGCCAGCTAGTTAAACAAGCTTTTTCCCTCAGTTAAAATGGGTTAATCATTCAAATTGCTCCAGAACTGTTGAAGTTAAAATGTTATTTTAGACCCTCAGTGGAAGCACAGGCTGTTAAAACACAATATTTCTGCCTGCAGGGATTAGTATTGTTACTCTGCGAACTGAGACTCCCTGGCTAGCCCTGATCTAGTGTGTCTAGTTGCAGTGCTGCCAGTTTTTGTGCCAGGCACTTTAATCAGCTCCTCATTGCTGCATGAATTCCCTATGTAGGCCTGGCCTCCCTCCCCTTGTGCCTGGCAGCCTGTTATTTTTCCCTGCCACTTCCACAGCACATCAACCTGTAAGTGTCATTTAGCTATCAACACACACGGCTCCCCAGAGCTTTTTTGTTATTAAAAAATGGGACACGCTCCCCTCGCCACTAGGGTGCCACGTGTTATTGTGTGTGTGTGTGTGTGTGTGTTGATGTTCATTTGGGCTACAGAGAGACAGCGCTATTACTAAGAGTAACCCCGTGTTCCCCTGGAGGAATCAATGAATCAAGAATTATTTGTGCACCGCTCTGTGTGTGTGTGTGTGTGTTTGTGTGCATGCCTGTGACTAAGTGCATCTTTCAAAGCTCAGAGAAATAGGTGTGCTTATTCCCGCATGCATTACTGTGTGTGTGTGTGTGTGTGTGTGTGTGTGTGTGTGTGTGTGTGTGTGTGTGTGCGCACGCACGTATGGGCTGAATGTTGCAAAAAAGAGCTGAAAGTGTTAGAGAAATACAAACCTGGAAATCTTGTTTCTCCTCATTGCTTTATGCCAGGTTTCAAATTCAAATGCTTTTTCCTTGTGAATTTTTTATGTGTCATCCCAGATAAGTAGGGTGATTACCTGCTAACATGTATTCGATTTACCGGCTGGCATGAAAGCCCCCCTGGGTGATGAGTTAGCCCTGTTTCTGGAGAGACCAACCTGCACCTGAGTTTGTGTGTAGCTGTTTGCAGATCAGTTTTATATCAGTTTTTTTTTTTTTTTTTTTTTTAATAATTTTTACTGCTCATATGAGCATTGATTGAAAGGAAGGGTATTTTTTTTTATCAGTGAGTCATTAAAAGTGACATGTAGAGATGTAGAAACACTACTGGCTGCCGTGACTGACTTTGAATTTCACCAGCACCACATCTGGTGCAAAATGAGCTGTCAGGTACCATATATGCGCTACTCTGTGTAAGTGTACACATTTCATATTGGATCGAAATTAAGCTGTCAGACATGTTTTTTGGCGTGCACGCTTTTGATCGATAGTGAGCTGCCATGACAGTGTGTGCATGTGCATGTGTGTATGTGCATGCATTGCACATTAGTGCAGTTTTTAGGAGCTGCAGTCTAACAGGCTTTAGCTTTTCCTAAATCTGTGCCATATCAGTATTTATATATTCAACTTCATTTTCCGCTCATTTACACGCAAGCACAAGCAGATAGGTGCACAAACAGCAAAAACACACACACACACACACACACACACACACACACACACACACACACACAAACTCGCAGAATGCTTTATTTATTTGTGGGAGTTTTTAAGCTAATTAGTTCGAGTCCAGGGGAAAACAGTAATTGCCTCCCAAGAGTAAAGGGGGATGACAAAGGGAAAGCGAGAGGACGGAGGCCTAGAGGGAGAACAAAACTGTGAGAGAGTGAGAGAAAGAGAAAGTTGTGGTGTGGGAGGAGCTTTGTCTGGCAGTTCGAATGTGTCGAAAAGGCGTGTTTTGACACACGCCGTCTTGAAACGTGCCTCCGTGCGTGTGTCTATGAGAGTGTGTCAAGACAGTGTGACAGATCACCACTGATGGTGACTGAAACAGTGCCCTCTTCGAGGCGGCACCTTGTGTGTGTCTGTAAGTGCGCGTCAATCCACGCTGGCTTAGCTAATGGTGTGTTTGCAAGCGTGGGCGGTGAGCGAGACATCCCTAACTGACACCGACAATACTGTATAATTTGAGTGACGGAGAGAGTGAGAGGGAGCAATGTGACAAAGGCAGAGACACAGAGGGAGACAGAGAAAGGGAAAGCTGTGTAAAGATTGAAAGGGATTTGATGTTTAAGGAGATACAGTAAGACAGGGAAGAGATGCAGGAAGACACACAGTGACAAAGTTACACAAACAAGAAAGAGAGATGCAAGAGAGCCCGGTGGCAAAATGATGCAGAGATTGAGAGATAGGAGGAAAGACAGAGGAGGGAATGAAATTCAATGAGAGAAAAGATGAAGGTGATGAAAAATAGGCCACCTCCGAGGTTTTTTTTCTCGGGCTCTGGCAATCAATCATTCTATTAATCTCAATCCTTCCCCCATCTTTCTATGAATTTAATCCTGACTCACTGCCTTCTGCCCCCGCCACATATTGTTTCTTTTTTTGTCTTTGATTCTTTTCTATTATATTCAGCACAAAGAAACATAATCAATAACTTGTTACTCAACAGCAAAAATAATGACATTACTTCGACTGTTACATAACAACAGCATTACTTTCCATAACTCAGCCCAGCTCCATTAAAGGTTCTTTTAACAACTCCAAAGGCACCTCGCCACATAGTACACATGTAGCAGCCGGTTATGGTTCCCGAGTATTTAGCTTCCTTTCATGGTAGAAGTTAGTCTGACAATTTCTGTAACATCTTTTCAAAACTGACAATCTGACATTCACACCAACTTCACACAGTCATTGGCCAGCTGTGTGGAGGTGAGAAAGAACATTTTTTTTCTCAAGGTTTTTTTTTTTTTATTAGGATTCTCAGTTCTACTTCTTTCACCTTTCAAGCAATTTTAACACTGTGAATACCTTCCAGAAGAGATTATCTTTAAATTTTTAGTGTTATATCCCTATATTAAAAGATAATTGTTTCTCTCTGTTTGTGCTGCCAGTAATGTGGCTGCCCCCAACAGGTATAATCACTTCTACATTAGGATGTGGCTGGAGGACATGTTGTGCACTACTTGTTACCAATAAAGGTAATGACATTTTTAAGTAACACATTAAGAAGTGTAAGGTGTTATTCATCCATGGATGCATTATTGAACGGGCCTAATAGAGGCACAGGCCCAGGGGCCCAAAGTGTCAAGGGCCTTATGGCCTTCACCTGCAAAATGTCTCTCAATTTAATGCGTACTAATCAGGAAGAGACTTAAAATGACCACAAACAGATGCAAAGAACTACAACGAGACACAGAATGACCACAAAAGATACAAATGTGATGCAAATGTCACAGTTTTCTACATATTTATTTATTTGTGGTGGCTCGCCACAATTAAAACATCTGCCACTACATATTGATTTTTTATTTTTGAAGCTAGACTGTTCATTAGGAGCGCTACTGAAATATAGTATATACCGTTCAGTTATTGATTGCGCCACACTCTCAGAGCACAGAGCGTACTCTGAGCACAGATGGAGCAGCAGAAAGTGAAACAACCCTTCATTGCGCTGGGTCTAAAAAGTTTGCTTTTAGCAGCAGCTATTCTTTTCATCCATCGCCCTGATCAGCTCTGACCAGCTTGATAGATTAATTATATAACCTGCAACTCAAACATCTCAAACTTCTGCTGAGGGAAAAAAATAACTCATAAAAAGTTCAGCCTGCGTTTACTTACCCTCAAAAATGTCCAAATTCAGGGAGAGGGAACATGTTAAAGTGATAAAAAAAAAAAAAGGGAAACACATGAGATTTTTTAAACAAAAAAAGAGAGAAAAAAAGGAGTTTTCTGAGACCGGATCAAAGTTGTAGTCTTGTTCTATTCTATCCAGCACTTAGGATGTTGTCTTCGTCTGTCTTCTTCCCGTCTTCTCTCCAGCTCAGCATCTGATAATGACAATGACAGCATACAATGTGTTTGATCATGAAACAATGATTTATCAAAATACAAGTGGATTATGTGCTCTACAGTACAGCACTGCAGTGTCATTCACCATCTGCTGTGATGCAAATGCGGATATTTCCATCTAGGTTTTTACTGGAAGATCTCTTTGTGTTATAAACCATGTTCCCCTGCTGTATTTTCCTGCAACTGGTTCGCTGATGGTTCAGAGGTAAAACAGACTTTAGAAGCTGGTAAAGGCTCTTCTCTGTTTCTTTTTTTTTTTTTTCAAATGATGCATGTAGCACCGTTAAGCTACCCTAAACAAGGGTTAAAGAGATACTTGTGCTCATTTTTCTCCTGCAGTGTGGTGGGAGTAGACAAAGCTAACTTGTATCCATGCAGCGCTTTTATCTTCTCTATCTCGCCTTCTCTAACTCTCTTAATATCTCTTTCCGTTTTCATCTGGAGCTGCTTTGGCCTTGCACACATTGTCTATGTGAGTTGTTGTGTGCTTCTATCAACGGTTGGTCTCCTGGTCCTTGTATGTTTCAAGGCCATTAGTCACATTGTCATGGGGTCACCGCAGGTCACGACAGAGTGCAGCTTGGGCTTGTTTACTCCTTGGTGCTCTGAGCTCATCTGTTCATCTCTCTGTCTGTCTCTGTTTCTCTCTCTACTTAGCTATCTGACCCACTGCCTGCCTCAAAGCCCTGTCTTTCTGTTTGGATGTCTGATTAACTGACTCGACCTCTGTATTTTTTTTGTAGTTAGACTGCATGTCTACATGTTTACATGTTCCTTAAGCTTCCTTTATCAGCAGGGAAATGGGAATTATTGCCAAAGCAATTAATTCCACAAAGTGATCATTGTAAATCAACACTATGTTTATCACCCACTGATTTTCTTTTCACTAATTTTCTCACCTCTTCCCACTCTTCATATCTATTTCACTTCAGTTCAAATCTATTCAAGATGGCTTATTGGCATGATCTCATCCTTATCCCGTTGCCAAAGTGCAAATCACATTACCAGTACATCTCAGCTCAGATCAAACACACAAACAAGTACATCTTTACAAATTTTGCATATATATATTTATCTGTATTTGCATGATCTGTCTTCCTCTTGAAGTGGTAAATCTTTATAAACAGGTAACAAATGTTTTTGTGGTTAGCGGAAAAGCCATTTCCTAAAACAGCAGGACAGTGATTGTTTTTCACAGACATTTCTCAAACAAGACTAAAGGGTACATTTGTTAGGGACTCTTTTAAACCTGTGGATTCATACACATTTGATGCCCTAGTGTGTATATACAGCAGCGAAATGATGTACTGTATGTGGTATTTGCTCGAAATAAACCTTTCTTCATTGCAATGAAGATACATGTTACCCAGTGTTACGGCACGGCTCATTCATGTGTTTTTAATAGTTTTCGGACAACAAGGCCAGAGAGGAAAAAGCCACATAAAAAATTAGATTTTTTCAGTCTTATGCTAATATCAGTGCTTTTTCTTTTTCATTTTTCTCTGTCTAACCCACCGCCTCTCTATCTTCCCTTAAATCTCTCTGTTGAATAAATTCAAAGCACCTTTATTAACAGTGTTTCACATTGTTCGAGCATGTGGGAAAATCACATAACCAACACATCTCATTTTGGGTAAATATATCAGTCTTTACGATGAGTGGCAGGTCTTCCTATAGGCGCCAGAGGCAGCTAGCTGCCAAGGAACATTATAGTAGGTGTGAAAATGAAAAACAAAAAGCCATCAAGGTTATTAACACATTCTCGTTCCAACTCGTCAAATATTGCCGCTTGGTCTTGGACTTTGACATCTACACGTGACGCTCTAAGTAGCTATCCTCCAGTGTCTGTTGTCCTGCGCTCTGGGATGTTGTGCCATTGTTACATTTTGTCTTTTCAAAAGACACCTCTGTTTTCACAGGAAATGTAAAGTTTCAACGTGTTAGATGCCAGTTTAGTCTTTTTCAAAATACACGTATGTCAGTGAAACACCTCGTAATAGGGATCATTTTCGCTTGTGGTTAAGTGTAGGCAACATAAGCAGATGGTAGGGTTTGGGAAAAAGTTGGGGTTGGGCATGTGAAGGGGCTGTTGACACAGTACAAAAGCTAATATTACCGCATTCTCTTATTGTTTGTTATTTATTCATTTTTTTGTTTGCTAGTGTCATAACCCGGCTCTCACCAAAACAACTTAATAGTCAAAGCAATTCATTTAACAAATTAAGTTGAAATATAGCATAAGCAAAAACAAATTGAATTGGACGTGATTACCAGTAGATCAGGGATGTAAGATGTGTTGTGTGAGTGGTTATATGATGTGTAGGATGTTGTATGGTGCACAAACTATATGAACAAAACCAAAAAGCAACAGAAGAGCCACGTCACCGGGGAGGGGTGCCTGCTGGAGAAGAGAAAGAGACAATCGTTAACTCAGCTTATAAACTGGAGTCCTGGGACCAGATGCTCCCAGAACGCACTGATTAACTACGCATAAGAGAAGTTACCAGCAGACCCTGCAGGCAGGGCTGAGAAACAGCAGGGGACAGCACAGTTAGCGAAGATGTTTATTTATGCTTTATTCTCATTAACTATTGTTGTTAGTAATGAATACATTATTGTTATTATTATTATTATTATTGTTGTTGTTGTTGTTGTATTAATAACAATAATATATATTTTTTTAAGGAATGGAGGGCACACTAGGGAAAACTTGCCCAGAGCGTCTAATGTGCTATGTCCAGCACTGTTTACAAACAAGATACAGCTGTCTGTTTCGTCATTGTCAGCAACATCAGGGAGATTCAGTGTTCTTTATCGAGAAAGATGACGGTTTGTTGATCCTCGTGGGGAAATTGCGAGTTTATACCAATAAAGGGGCTGTTGACAATTACGACATTAATCAGACATCATAAGTGGGAGGTATGAAGTGTTAGAGCGCCTGCAGATTGCCACTTGGAGATGTTAATAACACTTCCAGCTGTTTACATGAACATGGATTGCAAAATTCGCGACGTCCAATATACACAAATATAAAAATGAAATGCTTGCCATCTGTTTGGCCTGTTTCTTCCTCTCTCTGACTTCTATGATGTCCCTCTTTGCCCGTCTGTCTGTCAGACTCTGTGTCTTCTGTGCTGCTCTTTAACTGTATTATAAAGCCATTTTCTTACAGTAGCCGCTCTGTCTCCGAGCCTCCCCTTGTGCTCGCTCTCTCCCCTCCCACTGCTTCAAATCAATGAAACTGCACAGGCCCTTCCTCTCCCCCTGACTTTCTGAATACTGTTCTCTCTCTGGTTCTCTGAATACTTCTCCCTCCTGCTGCGTTTTCTCCCTCTCTGTCTCCCTCTTTGAATACTCTCGCCCCCGTCTCTCTGTTAGCCCGTCTGTCTGTCTCTCTCTCGCCGTCTCTCTGCCTGTCATCTCTGCTGGACAGTTAGTCTGTTTTCATGAAAACTTTCTCTGTCCTTCGCCAGCTCGATTTTAAAATGTCAGATGAGAACCAGAGAGCAGTTTTTTTTTCTTTAACACACAATGTCCCTCTTTCTGTCTCTCACAAACACAAGCGAGTAAGTACACACACTCTTATAGACTAACATAAATGAATGCTTCCTCTTCTAACACACACATCATTGCTCACTCACACACACACACACACACACACACAGTTTGGTGACTCATACTAACAGGTAATAAGTAACCACACTTGGTTCTCGCAAAGACAGCAAAACACACTCTTTCAATATATACATAGTAGTGACTGGTGATGGCGTCTAATTTTTACCCCGTTGACATGCCTCATGTAGGCTGCCAGTAATGAACCCTGTGAACACTTCTGCTCTTCAACAGCACAGCCAATTACAGCAGGGTTCCCGAGCACGGCTTTTTAAATTCTCCACTGCGAGGGATGTGAACAGACAGAGTCGTGCGACAGCCATGTTCTGTTATACTCTCACATCATTTTAACTTTGACATTTTCTCCGGCAGAATATGGGCGACTGGGAGGTGACTTTGCCATATTGTTGACGCTGGCATGTAATTTGTTGTGGAGTGGAGGAAGCAAATTAGTGATGCTAATCTCAGTTATGGAGAATTTAATTGGAAATCCTTGATGGGATGGGGGAAAAAAAGAAATTAGAGGGAAAAAAGGCGAGTGCTTTTGTGTCTGGTTAACCACTCAAAAGATTTTTCAACATGTTGGATCCGAAAAAGTTTAATTTCACAGCTACTTGGGGACGTCTTTGTGAACGTGGGTGTGCGCAGGAGTGTAAATAGCATTACTGTAGCTGTGTGTGCACACGTGTTTTTGTGTCAGTTTCCTGCTGTGTGTGTTTCTCTTGGATGTGTCTGTGCACACGTGCCAGTATGTTCCTCGTTCTATAGAATGTCAACAGTCATTTGCGTAGCTTATTGTCAATAGCAAAGTGTGTGTGTGTGCGTGTGTGCACGAGTGTTTAGCAGCAGCTGTGTTTGTCTGCAAAGGAAATGGATGGAAAGCTCTTTGTCCAATCGCAAATAAGCTGCAAGTGTGACTGTTATTCAGAGGAGGAATGAAAGACTTAATGTTGCAGCTTCTTTCACATGGGTACTGGGAATGGAGAGGGATGGATAATGATGGAAGAAAAATGTTTACAAATGAGAGAAACAGGGAAGGAGGAGGTGCATGTGCAATTTGACAAAGTGAAAGCAGTGTGTTTTCATAACAGCAGCTAAGCAAGGGGAGGAAAGGGGAATCTGACTGGCACTATTCTGGCAGCAGACAGAGAGAGGGGGGAAAAAGGGAAAAGAGTGATGAGCGGAGATTGAGTTGAGAGGTTAAATGACCAAAACGCTGGATCAGAGGATGAAGGAAGAGGGAAACACACACACTGAGAGACAGGGTCATGCCAGTTTCCCCACCATTGTCAAACTCAAATGCTGCTGGTTGCTCGAGAAACATGCAAATGGGGTGCAAATGAGCTGAACCACGGGCGGAGAGGGGTGGTCATCATGTTGACGTTGTCATGGAAATGACACACAAGCGCACGTGTGTGTGTTTGTGTGTGACTGGATGGATGGATCGGTCAAGGGGGTGGGAGAGGGGTATAAAAGAAGGGGTGGACAGACGGCTAATGAAGATGAAGGAGTGAGAGACTGTTTACCTCGGAGTTAAGGAGGGAGAGCTGCATCTGGCCAATAATGCAAAATCCTGGAACAAATTTAATAGAGGTGAACTGAATAATAGACGAGGGTAAACAATTGACGTTATTGGTGGAAAATGAGAAAAGACAAGTGGAGAGGAAGGCCGGTAATATGAAGCAGACGAGGCTGATAGAAGAGAGTCAGTATGTTCATCACTCCCTCCTCTTCCGCCGTCCTTCAAGTTATTCTTCCTCTCCTCCATTTATGCATTATGCTCCATCACTTTCTTTCTACACCTTGCAGCTCTCAGCCATTTCTCTTTCAATTTTCAAGGTTCAATCTAAGCAACAGCCGCTGTGTCCGACACTGTTGAAGCACCATTAGGCACTACAGGTACTCTAACTGTTAAGTGAAATGCATGCATGCACATTGGCAGCCGCTCGTCATGCATTTATTTTGTTTCTGGATCAGTCTTACAGCTATACTGCAGGTGGTATTTTCCTCCCTGAGTGTTCTTTTCAAATAAGGCCGATACTGACAACATCTCAGTGAACCAGTCTGCAGGTCGCCGCTTTCAATTTTGAGTGACAGTGAAAGCAAAACTTTTATTGTTCCCAACCACTTTCTCTTGGGAATGGAGCCCGAGTGAGCAGCAGTTCATAAAGTATGCAGTTTAAAGTGGAGATTCTTGCATCTGTATGTGCATATCAATGCAGAGAAACAAACTCTTAATTACATTATAAGTAAGAAGCCAACTGAGAAAAAAATATTATAAAATAAGTACAGGAGGGCAAGCTGGAGGAGGTAATGACTCTCAGCAGCAGCAACGATGGACAAAGAAAAAGGAGATAATGAAGAAGAAAAATCACACAGACTACGAAGGGCAAATGAGAGAGAGACTGAACGACAGAGGGAGATAAACAGGCAGAGAAAGAGAGAGAGAGAGCCGAGGATGCAGGGTGCACAGGAGGTATGGAGATGAGAGGAGGGAGATGGGAAAAGGAGGGAAAGTGAGGGAAGGAAGTGAAACGAGTGATGCGAAGAGGAGAAGGGGGAGGACAGATGAGGGAGGGGAGCAGTCGTGCAGGGAAGGGCTGTGAGGCGAGGGAGAGGGCTAACAGAGGGCCGTGTTTTACAAATTGCCATTTGAGAAGAGCCAACGGAGGGATGAAGGGAAAAAAAAAAAAATACAACAACCACAGACCGGCTCCAGATTGCACACAGCGAGA
This sequence comes from Plectropomus leopardus, assembly GCF_008729295.1. Classification (NCBI taxonomy): domain Eukaryota; kingdom Metazoa; phylum Chordata; class Actinopteri; order Perciformes; family Serranidae; genus Plectropomus; species Plectropomus leopardus. The sequence continues at coordinate 22,299,463 of NC_056469.1, forward strand.
GATGTACTCCGGCACCTCCAAACACTGCATCATGCACACATGGGTGAACACACACAGACACAAATGATGCAGACACAGGTAGACAGAGAGCACCGATACACACCAACATGATTTGATGGGTAAATTGGGGTAGCACACTCATCGCCATGGCTGTGAACTCATCCTAACCTCTCATTGATTAGCCTTATTCACCGACCCCTAAACATACCGCACGACAGCTCTTATGAGACTGAGAGACGATTTCTTTTAAGCTCTGACTCCCTCAGGACTCTCCGATGTTGTGTCAAAGTCTGTTTTCCCATCAATTTGTTTCCACTTACCTTAACTTGAACCCAGACTCAGCCCTAACCTCAGCCAGCCGTCCTGTCTAACCAGTGCCACAAGTCTAAATACAGAAGGCAGGAAACTGTATTTGTAAGGAAACACACATTTTAACGTAAAAATGAAAATATTTATATTTTTGTTTATGATCAGTTTTTATGTAAGGCCCATATCCAATACCATTGGTCCATATACCATTTTTTGGAACTGTCAAATCTGTCAAATAAATATGAAACTTCATTACTTTCAAAGACACAAGAGTGGAAATGTTTAGTCCCATGGGCGGATTATGAGAGAGTGGGCCCCAGGGCACAGATACGCAAAGGGCCCCACCACCTCTCCTTCACAGGAGCAAGACACAGAGACTTTGTTGTCTTTTTACATCTGTTTGCAGTGGATATGCATTTTTTGGTGGTCAATTTATTTCTCTGTTAAGATGGTTTTGTGCATTTTTGGGTTAATTTTGGGTTTTGTTTTGGGTTTTTTTTGAGGTAGTTTTGTTTTTTTCTTTTTGGTTTTGGTTGTTTTGTGTTGCTTTGTAGTCATTTTGTGTCTCCTGGTAGGTTAGGTTTAGGGTTTTTTTTAGTGGTTTCCTGTCTCTTTGTAGTCTTTTTGTGTGTCTTTGTGGTTGTTTTGTGTTTCTTTCAGGTATTTGTTTTAGGTATTTTTCTTCAGACATTTTGTGTCTCTTTTCAGTAATTATGTGAGTCTTTGTGGTTATTTGTGTCTCCTTGTCTCTTTAATTTAAATTATTTGTTTTTAGTTGTTTGGTTTTTATTTATAGTCATTTTGTGCCTCCTAATGTTTTTTGTGCATGTGTGTCTCTTGGAAATAATTTTAGATTTCATTTTGCGTCTCCTTGTGGTTATTTTTAATGTCTTTTTGCAGTCCTTTATGTCTTAGTCATTTTGTATCTCTGCATGGCTGTGTCTCTTTGTAGTCATAATGTGTCTCTTTGTGTTTTTTGTTTTGTTTTGTGTCTTTTGAGGTACTTGTCTTTTGTTTTTTTTTTTGTCATTTGGTGTCTTTTTGCAGTCATATTGAGTACCCTTGTGTTTTGTTTCTGTTTGCATAACCTTTGCATCCCTTTTGTAGTCTTTTCGTGTCTCTCTGAGGGTAATAATTTTTACCCACATGGTATCTCTTTGTAGCCATTTTGAGTCTTCTTGTGGTTGTTTTGTGTCCTTTTGTAGTCATCTATATCCCTTTGAGATCATTTTATGTTTCTTTGTTGGCAATATGTGTCCCTTTGTGGTTGTTTTGTTCATTTTTGTAGTTATTTTGTGTATCTTTGCAGTTCTTTTGCACCTCTTTGTAGTCATTGTGAGTATCGTTCTGGTTAGTAGTTGTTAATTTGAGTGACATTTTGCAGGTGAAGGCCAGAGGGCCCCCTGACACTGTGGGCCTCTGAGCCTGTGCCCAGAGGGCCTGTTCAGCAATCAATCCATTTCTGAAGCTTCATTTGCAAATTGACACAGATGTGTCTTGACAGAAATGACGCATTTCCGATGGGAGAAAAGAGTCACAGGGCATGAGTTTTGCTCCTTTTGTACATGCAGATTTCGTAATGTGCCGGCAATGTCAAGGACTGCTGCACAGTGTGATTGGATAGTTTGTCACCATTGTAATAATGGCCTCTTCCTTAAACGAGAAAGAAATGAGAAACTATCACGGTTTAAGTGACTCATTTACATGAATCTTAAATTGTACGTTATATTTCTATTTATTTCTATTCTCATCCAGAGGGTGGGAGAGGTTAACCATGTCCTCACCATTTCTTCGAGGTTTAAATGCAGGGTGAGGTGTGACATACATTTCCATCACTTGTTATGACACAGATGTCGAGTGCATGATTATGTCTCCAGTTACACATACAAGTATACAGTCGGTTTCATCGAAGGAGCTATGCGGAGACTTCTTGACATTATCTGCATTATGTTCAGTGCCAACACCTGTTCCATCAAAACTGCAGTGAATTACTATTATTATTATTATTATTATACTGAATGCTGTTCCCTTTTGACTTAAAACATAACTTTATGCATCACTATAGTTACATGGTGCCTCTAACTTAAGCTTAAACCCAACTATGAGTCTGGAACTTCTGAAGATATCAATTTTGCTGAAAAGTTTCTCATTCGGCATGTTTGAAAATATAGTAAAGAGGAACAACACACACACAAACACACATTTAGAGGCACTCTCTGTGTCTTTGTCCCACTCTGTTAAGCCCTCCAAACCCACCAGGCACTCACTCTGGAGCGTATCCTTCCAGAAGCCTTGCTGACACTCCTTTCTCTCGGCCCTTATCCCTCCTCTTCCAGCTCCACGCTTCAGCGACACAGGACATCATAAAAGTCCCATCAGCGCAGCACCACTTTTCTTCCCCACCCACTGTCCTTCCCTCCCACCTCACAGCCTCTCCGCTTCCCTCCAGTTCACTATGGCCATCAGCAGCAAACGAGGATGGAGGCTGAAAATATAACGGGCAAAATGTCCTCCTCCCTGACAATTTTACTCAAATAACGATTTAGATTAAGAAAGGGGTTATTGAGCTCAGGTTGATTTGTCAGGCCGCGTTAAACAGTGAAAATGGAAGTGGCCAATTTATTATTAATGTATTTATTGATTTGTTTGGCACCTTTTTGACCTGCATGTGCTATGTCTTTTAGTTTTTCTTGCTTCCTCTTCAGGTCTACAGTGGCAAGTGTATTGAATTAATGATTTTTTCATTTTCACTAGTGAGCAGTTTGCTCCTATTATTGGTACCATAATACGTTTATTGTCATATTAATACCCCCCCGACTGTGGAGTAGTGTGAAACTGTTGGCACTGTGTGTGCATAACTGTCTAGTAGACCAAAATATGCAAACAAGTTGAGGACCCAGACAAAAAGAAGCAGCTCCAAATCAGTGGCAGCTGGGGCTCAAAAAAATTGGGAATTTGGAAGAAAAGCCAACCCATGGTGTCATATTGTTTTACACCAGTTGGCTACTTATCCCTGCATTCTTGTGTTTAATGAAAAATTAAGCAGTAAAATAATGACTGACAAGATTCCTTAAGAGTAACCACTACAGGCTCTGGATGAATGAACCCTGTGTGTGCGTTATGTTTCACTGCAGCCCGTGCAGCCATCCATCACCCTTACTGGGATCCAGTCACGGGTGAGCGAAGTGCAACAGTAGGTTGAGCTGCCACAAGCCACCATAGCCCCACCATGGGTCCAGCCCGTACAGCTGGGGCAGCAAGGCCTGAAGCTGCACCAACAGAGCAGAGCTCTCCGGCCGATTGGCGTCCTGTCGCTGCCGCGTCCCACAGTCCAAATCCTTTTTCACCATTAGTTTAACACTCCTTCAGGGCTGCAACAACAAGCTAACTGTCACGTTGGCTAACTGTTGTGGAAATTCTCTGTTGCTAGTGAAGAATGAAGTAGAAACTTCTGCCAGCCGACGAGGTTTTTATTTTCTTTGCAAAGAAAAGGTCAATCATCACACGGACGGTCAGAATGAAGACCGAGAGCTTAGAAAGATGTAAACATTTATACTTGAGGAACGCCCCCTAAGGTGTGTTTTTCTGCTGCAGGGACTGGCACCGACTCCCTACCTGGGGGATCCTGCAGGTTTGTGTATTTTCGGGTGGGGGGTTAAGAGGTCTAGTCATCTTTATTTAAAACACAAAAAGGATCTGGTATCTTGATGAAAATGCAGGAGGTTGGACGTCTCAAGCAGTTGAAAACAAAGAAATTGAAATTACAATCACACTAACACAATTTGCTACTGCTTAATAAGAAGAAAAGCATAAATCTGAAGAAAAAAAAAATAGGAATTTGGACTCTGTTGAAAAAGCCTGAAAAAAGTTTGTTTTTTTTACTGATGTGTTTAATAGTAGCACTTCCACTTCCCATTTTCTTTAGAAGCCTGAAATAAGGTCTGCTGTAAACACAAGCTTGAGAGACTTTCACAATTTTTTCTACAGCATTAAATACGTCAGTGAAGTAACCTTTCTTGTTTGAAGCTTTTATGTGTCCTAGTGGCCAAATAAAACTACAGAATGTCATCACACTGAGTCGTGCCACCGAAGTGCCGACATTAGAGTAGTTAGTTTTTCGCTGAATGTTTGCTTTTAACATTTGGCCATTGCATTTGGGCCTCAAAAAAATCCTGAAAGTGTTTTACATGTGTGGAGGTTATCTTCCTGAACAGAATGCATAAATATCATGCACTTTTGTTTGCCACAGAGCCAATTTTCTACGGTAATCCAAAATTTAATGTCATGTGTAGACATTTTGACGAGGGGACCAAGGCGACACTAACTTCAGCGCCGGCCTACAGAAAAACATCATCCATGCACAGTATAGTGGTAGAGAATTGAAGATAAAATTTGGAAATGATTATTAGATCAACACAATGCCAATATCCTATAACAGCTGTTGATTGGTTAGGTGGGACGTCGTCCGTTGGGCGTCATTTCACACATTTTTGCCAATAACTAGTGCATAAAATTGATGTAAGAGTTCCTGCCCTAAGGAGGACAGCAGGATTTATCTTCAATTCTCTACCACTATACTGTGCCCCCCCCGTTTTTATTCCAAAGACCACTTCACACAGACTGCATTTCCCCCTCTTGATTTTCCTGCAGATGTAGCTGTTGAAACATTTTAATCAGAATACCAATAATAGATTGGAATTAGAGAAATGTCGTTTTTATAAATAATGCTAAGATTTGGCAATAAATTATTATCAATCAATTTTTTCCTTTTTTTATATTTTGATCCCTCTTGCCTCTCAGAACACGAAGAAGAGCAACCTCCTCTGCCTCTATAGACCTGCCTTCCCTGCTCCAAACACTTGACTGGTTTTATGTTTTTGCAAGAGGCGCCATTATATTTGTTCAGCTGAATAAAGCTGTGGTGCAAGACTGTGTAGCTGCTGATAAGAATTGGATAGCCAATAGTTCCTAGATCCAATAGAGCCCAACTCTTGATTTATACAAAATACTGTTGTATAAACTTTGATGTTGTTCTTGATTAGTAAAACTTTTAGCTCTGAACAGCACATTTAGTCGCTTCTGTTCCATTTCTGCTTTTTCCATCCTCGAAGTATTTCCAAACTACAGCCTATTGTGCTTCAAAACAACTGCTAGAATTGATTATATATGCTTCGCTCTCTCTTGGCTGTCGGCGCTGCAGAAATTACAGCTGGTTCAGAATGCCACAGCAAGAGTTTTTTGAAAATGTAGAATCAGCCGCAGGGTACATATCGCCCCTATTCTTGATTTTGTGTCACTGAATGCTGGTAAAATGTAATGTTTATTTCAAGATACTGCTAAAACTGCTTATATTTTGAGATTTTTCGACCACTCACTTTTCGTACCAGATGAGTTTTACTGGCCATTTCTCAAGTTTTGGCTGTTGAGGGTCAGCAGTGGCCTTCTTGTTGCCTTTCAGTGGGTCAGTCTCTTTTAAAGTGCATCTGAGCACCTATTTGTACAAAGTGGCTTTTCATCAATGACTGTGTTAGACTGCGTGAAGTCTCTCTTTGGTGTTGTTTGCTTTATTGACTTGAGGGGTACTTTGAGATACTCGCTATATAAAGATGCTTCATAAATACATTTTGCCTTTTACAGTACCTTACCTAGAAAAACAAATGTAAACCTTTCTTATGAAATGTGTTGAGATGAATTATTGTTTTATCAGTGAACAAGGGCAAAACAGACTTTTAGGTCTTTGAAAATACACACGCAGAAACACAGACACACACTTTGTGTATGGCTCTCAAGGTTGACAACTTAGATAAAAGCTCTTGGTAAGAATAACACTTCACTACTGCTTCTTCAGCTTTTCTCGCTTTCACCGTGTTATCCGCATTGATTTTATTTTCAAACCGCATCCATATTTCAGACAGTGCTTCATTCCCTCAGAATATAGCCTGTGTGTTTACCCTCAGAGGGTTTTAAATGTGGCTTTACGCTGGCCTCTTACACAATGAGATCATTGCTACAATTGAGTGAAATTGGCCTTTGAAAAGGGAGGGGACGTGGTGTTGTATTATTTGGTGTGTCATTCAGGTAGTGTGAGAACTGTGTCACACTGTTCTGTCTCATACTTTGACAAGGGCCTTCACCATTCTGCTCTGTCAATATAGGGCAGATCCACTGGGGGAACGGGCTGAATACATGAGCCATTTGGAGGAGAGCCTTTTCATGCACTGAATCTCTCTGGGGTTTTCTGAATTCTGTTTGTGTCACAGAGACATAAAGTGTGTGTGTGTGTGTGTGTGTGTGTGTGTGTGTGTGTGTGTGTGCGTAAGGGTCAACAAAGACTGATGATAGGCTGACGTAACAAGGCCCAATGTCGAGAATAGAAAGGAGGTTGGCCCACATGTCAAATCAGCTTCGATTAATATATAGTAGCTCTGTTGATGTTGTTGTTGTGGTTAGTGGTAATAGTGTGCGCATGCGTGTCCATGTGCATCCATATGTGTGTGTATGTGTACAGAATGTGGATGTGTGGGTTAAATGGTGCTGTGATATGTCGTTTTTTTTTTTTTACTCCGTCTCCTTCATTTTGTCTGTGACATACCTGCATCATCAAAAAATAGCTTGTATTCGTCATTATTTCAAGAAAATATTGGGAATTTCTACGTGTTTGATTGTGCAATTTAAAGTATTAAAGGGATATTCTGTTACTGTATAATTCTCTAACTGTATTTCCTATTTTTCCTCTTAAATTGTCTTCAGAAACATGTTTTGGTGCACCGTTTGGCTGTAATACAAGGATTTGTGAACAGAGAGCAAGAGGGCACCATACTGTTTTTTGTCATGCAAAACCTGAGACTGACAAAAAAATGACATTAAACAGTAAAACTAAGCAGTGCTGATCAAATATGAGTAAAGATTCTGTTACTGCATTGCCAATTTCACTCCTTAAATGCCTTCCCAGATGTATTTTAGAGCACTGTTTTACTGTAATTCGAGATTGGCTGGCTAACATAATGTTTCCAGTGTCAAAGTGGGCACTTTCGCATTAAGTCAGCCACCAGCGGGAGCTTTAATTGATTCGGTGCAGCGCACTACATTCTGATAGCAAATGCCACAGTGCTTTTTTTGTTTTCTCTGCTCAAGTATCACCAATTTCAAACATATTTATGTCTGTTTTCTGCATACACAGCCCAGTTTTATTGAAAGACGGTCTTTCCAGAGTGAAACACACACAAATTATCTCAAATCAAATCAATAACATAAATAATATAGTGGTGAATATCAAATGATAAAACCTACTTCTCTTAACTCTATATTCGTACCTATCTAGACCATACTATGATTGTCATTTAGGCTGACTCTGAACAGGCCCAGGGGCCCAATAGGGTAGGGGACCTATGTGAGCCACAGCCTCAGCCTCTGTGTGAGCTGACGGCCAGATTTCACATTGTTGAATGGAAAAGCAAAAAGTCTTTCTGACAAACTGAAGAAATAACCCCCATATTCTCTTTGAAGTTACCAAAAGAAAAAAAAGCATTGTGACACCTTCAAAGGGTTGCTGTGTTTTTGTCCCTTCAGGCTTTCTGTAGGGTGGTTACTGTAGGTCCTCTGCTCTGTAGTGACACCATGCAATACGGTCGCTTTGAGTCTGCAGAGAAGCAATAAAAAACACCTGTGTGTCACTTGACCACCAAAGTTTGTAAGAGCGAGGAGGCATTTACGCATCCACACCCAGGGAACAATCACGGCATAATCCTCCTATGACTTAGAGGGACTCTGGCGCATAATCTGCAGCTCATTTGCATTCTATACCCATTTGTCTCTTCACTTTCTATTACCGGAACATTCTCTGAGCTGTCTCTTCACAAAAGGACCTCATTTACTGTAAACAGCCGTGATGAGAGTCTTCTTACCGCAAGACCCACATCAACTTTTGTGACTGCGTCGGGACATGAAAACATGGGTGTGAACTTTTCTGCTTCTTTGCAAAAATTTAACCAAAGACGCTGAGCCTCACCTATATCTGACTTTCTCATGTTGTTGCGTAAAAGAGTGGGTATACAGGGGTAATAAACGGACTTTATAGACGCTCTGATTGTTGATATGGGTAAACAACTCTGCAGAGTGTTTACTGTGTTGTTTATTGGTGGCTGTATTAGCTGAGTGCTGTTATCTCAGCCTATGGCGCTTACTTGGCCTCCACTGTCCTGCACTAGCTTTCAAAGTCAGTAGATAAGTGGGAGCAGGAAGAGAAGGGTGGAGGGAGACAGTTGAGAGAAGGAAAGATGGAAAACAAGAAAGAATGCTGTTATTTCACAGCTCACAATGACCCCAGTGTTTGACAAGTGGAATGGGAGGGAGGGAAAGAGAGATGAGCAGGAGGCAGAAGTGACAGATGATGCAGTGGCATACTGTAAATGGTAAATAATCCCAGAAGAGGGAGATGAGTGGGGGGAGGGGGGGGGGGGGGGAAAGGCAGAGAGGGGGGAGGAGAGAAGAGGAGTGGATAGTCAATTATGTGCAGAATGGGGTATGTCAAAAATGTGTGGCCTCCTGAAAATGCAGCATGGTAGCCTACTTTGCACGTGATTGAGGAGAAACATCCCGAGATGACATTTAAACACGATTTTCTCAGGAATAAATTGCATGTAATTATTTCAATTTCCCATCTGTAGTAATCACTCTGCATTTTCCATCCACTCTATGAATTCTGCCCACACACACACGCGCACTTGCGTCAATATACCGCTGTATTTGCACTATGTGCACCCGCACACACAGAAAAGGCGACCCTATCTTCCCTGCCTCCCTTTGTGTCTGTCCTGGTGAATAAACAATAACTCATCTTTGTGACAATAAAAGTTGACACCCCACCCTTCCCATGAACATCTATTCTCGATGAATGGCCCTCGACACAATGAAGGAGCGCCGCACTCTTGGCCCGTCCCTCATCTCCTTGCCTGTAACTCCATCTCTGCCACCACTCACAAACCACCCTCCTCTCAACCCCGTTTTCCATCCCCTTCTCCCGTCCTGGAGTTAAATTCAAATCATGCAGGCTGCTTGATGAATCCATTGTTACCAAAGCACTTCAGAGAGAGAGAGAGCCAAATGCGGGCTGAATTAATGGGGGCTCAAGACCAAATAGCTTTCAAAAGGCAGCTTCTCTTCAGCGTTTCTCATTGCTCATGTTCATCCCTTGCTCCTCTTTTTGCTCTCTTTCTTGTATACTCTGTCTCCCACTCGCTCTGTTTTTTTTTCCCCTCTCCTCCCCTCAGGGCTTAGATAAATACTCTTTCTACCTCTTCCTCCTCTCTGATGAAGATTCCCTCCATCTCGCTCACTGATGCCTTTCATCTTTTCTTGTTTCTGCGTTTTTTTATCCATCACGTTGCATATCTCTCCTGCTTACTCCCTCTTTCTGTCTTTCGCTACCTCTGTGTTTTCCCCCCCTTTCTCGTTCTGTCATCGCAAATTACCTCTCCTCTCAGTCTCTCCTTCTCATCACACAATTCGTATTTCTCCCTCGTTGGCCTCCGTCTCCCGTTCATGTGCTCTTTTTCTTCTCATCCATCCCTCTATCCCTTCTTCTGCTCCTCAATGAGCGGCAGGGCGTCCACAGCCCTCCAGGGTGTGTTTGGTGTCATGGTGAAGCTTGTCTTGTCACCACAGGCAGCTTTCATCACCGCTGGCCTTAAAGGAGCGCGCGCGCACACACACACACACACACACACACTTGCATGCACACACACAGATTTGAAGATGCTGACTCAAAGCAGCAAGAAATTGATCTCCTAGGGACAATTTTGGCCGAAAGGGTGTGACATTATCAAAGTGCTCTCTTGAATGCAGCAAGCATGTGTTTGTTTGTGTGTGTTTGCGCGCGCGTGTGCGTGTGTGTGTCCATGCTTCGACTCCACATGGGGATATTAGCCATTTTAATTTGCATTTGTCTGCTCCCTACATGTGTATGAGTGTAAGTCCCCTTGCTCTGGAATATTGTGTCATCAGCTGCTACTTCACATTTCATGTGTGTGCTGCTATAATTTGTGTGTGTGTGTGTGTGTGTGTGTGTGTGTGTGTGTTTCCCTGTGCTCCAATGTTATACAGGAGCCATCACAAATCACTTTGAATTGCGGTTCCTCTTTGTGTGTGTGTGTGTGTGTGTGTGTGTGTGTGTGTGTGTGTGTGTGTGTGTGTGTGCGCGCGCGCATCCTATTTAGCTCCTCCCTTCTCCTGTCCTCTCTTTGAACTCTGCTCCAATGTTCACGGCAACAACTGCCGGACTCAAGGACCATACCAATTTGATTCTTGGAACACACACACACACACACACACACACACACACACACAAGGATGATGCTCAACATTTTCAGTTTAAACTATTTTCTCCTAAAAAAAAAACAAACAGATTTTTATTGAAAGGAACACAGCACATCCGTTCAAACTGATTTTTTAGTTGATTTTTATGCTCCCACGCGCCAAAAAGTTGCACTGTTTCCCACTGCCAGACAAACTCTTCACTACACATTACAGCAAACTAAGGTCCTCCTGTGGCAAAACACACTCCGAATGTGCTTCTGCTAATAGATGGAGAAGTGAAAATGAGGAAAAATGCACAAGCTGCTGATTATGCTGCAGATCAGCCCTCCAAGAGCCCATGGAAGTAATAAACAATAATATAATAAGAGAATGAAAAACATTGATGCTGCGAATGCTGTTTTTATTACCCGGTATTCTCCAAGAATTTTGCATTCTTGATATTTCCTCTTATTTAAAAAAAATAGTGGAAATACTTATTTTCTTAGAAAAAATAAAAATGGGAAATAATGAGCCCCCAACAGGCAGTGCATAGACATGTGCTTTAATGTGGACACAACACATACAGGAGCGAATACACACTGACGCATCAGCACATGTGAGTAGGGAGAGATCAACAAGGACAGCGATGAAAGTCAGATAATTGCGATATGTGGAGAAGATGAAACACAGGACACAAAGAAAGAGAGGCAGAAAGAGAGAGAGATAGTGTAACGGATTGCTAATACCCAGCAGGAAGCAGAATGTGACAAACAGATAAGAAATCCTGATGCATGATGACATGAAGACGGACAGGAGGGAGTGGAGGAGGGAGTGGCATCGGGAGAAAAAGGATGGAGTCAAGGAGAGGTAGCATGATGGAGGTGGGGGCAGCAGGAAGGAGGTGTAGGATATTGAACGGGAACAAGAGATGGAGAGAGAAAAAAGGGGGGAAGGAAGGAGAAGAAGGGGGGCTGGTGAAGCGATGAGGCGAAAAAGCACAGCACACCCGGGAGAGATAGAAATGATGGAAGGATCGCAGCTGAGGCACAGGGACAGACGGATAGAGACACAGTGATAGAGGAGGGCAGAGGGAGGGATGGAGTGAGACAAAAAGCAGGAGGTTTTCAGTGTTTCCTGCTGCCTGAAATGATAACATGACATAATAACATAGTGCTTGACAGATGCTTGTAGCTTGTAGAGTTCCTCACACCTGTGCACATATATTTTTACAAGCATTAGGGGCCGCAGGAGGACTGGAGTGCCCAACTCTTAGATTGAGAGGTGCTGCCAGTTCCACAATTATTTTGTCATTGTAAATTTTCATGATATCCTCACTGTCATTAACATACAAACACTGTTTGCTGGGTAAATTGAAAGTAAAAATATTTTAAGTTATGGTGATCAGTTTTTAATTATGTAAACTTTAAGTGTGGCAAATGGCTCTAAATACTACAATACCCATGAGCCTCAGCAGCTGCACAGTGGAGAAAAAGCCAGTCATGTTCTAGCTGAGCTTAAAAAAATAGTCATTGTAAATAAGTGCTGGGCCGTATGAACTAAAAAATTGTATCATGGGATTCTGGCAGTTTCAGTGTATGTCATTGTATTTTTTCCCAGTTTATATAAATTTAAAGAGGCTTATTCTACTGTGAAGAGTTCACGCATGATTCGCTAAATCCATGAATTGATAAGGCTTTTTGAATTTAAGATTATAATACCATTTCATTTCTGATTTAAACATTTATCCAACACTGAATTTTCATTGCTGGACTATTAATTGTTGATTTGTAATGATCAACAGATCATTGGCACCATGGTTTTGTGGTGTTCATACAAAATTCATGAGCGATTTGAACTGTTCAGAACCTGGGTTTCCCACTGATTCATTCATCTGTGGCTATTAAACATCTGCCACACACAAATAGATTTTTTTTTATTTTTGGAGTTGGAATGTTGATCAGGAGCATATATATATATATATATATATATAATATATATATATATATATATATATATATATATATATATATATATATATATACAGTATACTTTTTTTTATTATGCTAGGTCTAAATCTCTGAATTCACTCGTAGCAGCTGCTCCTTCCATCCATCACATCTGATCTCATCAGCTCCAAAAGTATCGACAGCCCAGATATCCACTCCTTGAGTCAAAAACTGCTGTTGAGGAAAAAAAGAACGTCATGAAGCGCTCTTGCTGCGTTGCATTTACAGACCTGCAAAAACCTTCAGAGAGGGGGCACAGAATGATACAACGGGACACACACATACTTTTAAAAACAAAAGTAATCAAAGAAATGATAATAGTTTGTGTAACACTTATCTAAACAAGGTTATATAGGAAATAAATTGTAAAAGTTACAAATCAGGCATTAAAGGAAAAGCTTTCCTGCATCCCACTGCTCAACGCTTTTAATACGTGGCTGGTCTACTGCTTGACTGATTAAGGGATGATTAAAATGAATACTTCATTGTACCACAGGCAATGCGAAGCAGCAGAGCAACCCTGTGGGTGTTTTTACCGTTTCACATTAAAATAAATCAATCAGATCAATGCATCCTGTTGTTAAAATGATCCCATTAATTAATTCAGTACTAGTTAATATAGCCCACACTTCCAAAACCTCCATAAACAACTACATTATCACTTAGCAAAACTCAATATGCACACTGTGAAGCTGGCAGCTACCACACACCTACTCCGCCTACGTCATGCATCAGTTTCCCATGTATTTTGTTCATAATGTATGCATGCATGCAACATCATTTTTAGTACAGTGATTTACCATTTATCATCAAAATGCACTTTGAGAGATTTTAGGTACATTTATTGTGTAAATGCACAGGCTTATAGATTTTTTTCCTCAGAGAAATCTTAAAGAAGAAATCTGATACTAATTATTCAGTCATGAGAGTTTCATGCCCATCCATAGTTTGGTGATACCTCATTTGCTGGTCACCTTCCATTAATTAACAGAACTTGTATGTCAGACATGGACACTCCAAAGAACTCCTCATTTCTCAACACGGGAGAAGAAAAAGACAAAAGTCTTGTCCCAAAATTGGAAAGTGTCTCCCAACATTCCAAATATCATACTAAATGTGTCACATTTCGGTGATAAGGTTGTTTCTTCTTGTGGTACACACATTATATATTAACTGTGTACCTCCATAAACTTACGGGATTACTGGCCCACATTTAAAAAAATGTTTTTCCCTCAATATCTGTGATTGGTTTAAAAAAACAACTAACCTTTGCAACTGTCATTTTTAACACTATTAAGTTACTCGGTAGAAAGTCCGCAAACAGAAGAGATAGTAAAAGCCTGCTGGTGAGGGTAAACAACCCTCAAGCCTCTTCAGAAGCCTGCATGCAAACAATGAGGGATTCTGACGTCTTCCAAAACACAATACTTTAACCTTGGTTGAAGCATACACACAAGTACTCTTATTTTAGGCTAATTAATGAAATTCACATACTCACCGTTGTAAAAGAGATCTTGATGGCAATGGGCTTCATATCTGGTTAAATAAAGGTTAAATAACAAATAAAGAAAATAAAAATGTTTATGATAAATAATTTTTCCATGACATCTACCTAGGAAATATGGTTCCGTTTTTTTTTTTTTTGTCCGCTATTCCAAAACTAAAATTCTAAAACATATTATCCTATTATATTATACTATATATATATATAGTACTGTGCTGTTAAAATGATCATTGTTTAAAGCAACAACACAATATAAAGCTGATTAAAATCCAATAACACTGCAAATAGGTATTCCATCTAGTATAAAGTTAATATTTATATAGCCTAAAAATCGCGACTTATTTCTCACGTCATGCAAATTTACATCCACCGCCTAACTATGGAACAATAACAAGGTGTTCGCTCTGAAAGAGGTGCAGTATAAAATGAGAGCGAGTCTGCAAGGCTGCAAGAGAGGCAGAGTGGGGCTGGGGGTATGCCAGAGGATTATCAGGCTGATTTACAGCAGATTTGCCCACCCGGACAATTGGATCAAAGGCTTGATCGGGACCAGTGGTCAACCCAAATTTATCTGGTAGAGTGAGTGATTCAATTTCAGTTAACCCTGCGAAGCTACCCTAATAATGTCAAACACATCTGATAATTATAACCCAACATCTGTACAGATCCAGACCAAATCCTGTCACAGATTCAGTCCCACAGCAGATCCGACAGCAGAGCAGAGTTTATTACTGTGTGAGGTGAGGCTGAGCACGCCGAGTCTGATCCTCTGCCTCCATTGTTGTTTTGATTGGGCTTTCATTGGATTGAGTGAGTTCTTGTGAGATTAGAGGTCAGTGTCACATGAGGAGCCAGCAGCATCAACTCAGTTTTATTTTCAACACATAATATTGTTGTTGTTTAAGTTTGTTTATAAAGAGCTGTAGACAAAATTGTTCATTTTTCCACCATCAGAAGATGCCATTTTTGCTGCCATTTTTACTCCGCTTGAAAAAACAACTTGCAACAGACTTGAAAATTGCCTAAGACAGAAAATCCATCACAGCAAAAAATGAAGCCTTGATTTGGTCTTGTTAGAGCTCTGTTTTATCATTATCTCATTGTGCCAGAGAGTCCCCAGGTTGAGTGCTTTCATATCGCTGAGTTACATTGTGCTCCGCTTACTGTCAATCACCTGACACCAACAAGAAGAAATGAAATTCTCTGGCGGGACGTAATCCCTCTCAAAACATGTTGCAATACAAACACTGTCACAATCTAAAATATCGTCACAGCCATGTCTTGTTATTTGAGGCATCTTTGTTAGCCGGGATAGGAAGCGAATTTCAAGCCAGATTTGACAAGATGAAGTCTGGAAAACAATGACAAAAACAGAGAAAATGACAAGAAAATCCAATTCTCTGCAATGCAAATGTTTTTTGGTGAAATAGAACCAGGAATGCATAAATATCCTTAACCTGTAAGTGACACTGCTTTTCATTTTTGTGAGAGCTGCATCTCATCTTTCTCTAATCTGTCTATGAGCAAGATAGAAAACCTTGGTATATGCATCCGATGCATTATCTAAAATATAGGTTTGGGTTTTAAAATCACAGAGCGCCGCCTACACACTGAGAGAGAGGAGGAGAGCTGGCGAGAGGTTGAAGTGCTCCAACAGCAATAATTGTTTCACAAAAAAAAAAAGACATGAAAAAACAGAATGACGAGCTTGATTAAGAGGAAGAGGAAGGTTTGTGCTGGTGACACTAAAGCTTTATTGACTCAGCCTGCACACTTCCCCTCCCCCCTTCTCCTCTTGATCACTGTAGTTTTCTCCCTGGGGAGCAACTCACCTGATTGGCTGCCTTTCAGGGGCAGGCGACTCCAGTCCGGAGGTGAGCGTGTGCCCTGATAGGTGGTTGCTAGGCAATGGATGCTAGTATGTGGAGCTGGGTGTGGAGGACAGACCAGCTGCAGGGATGATTGTGTGTAGTTATGTCTGTCTGTGTGTGTGTCTCTGTGTGTGTGTGTTTTCTGTGTTTTATGTGTTCGCACGCATGAGTGCGTTGCTGTGTGGTTTACTGTGTTTGTTCCCTACAAAATAACTCTGTGATTGAACTGCACAATTGCACATGTATCAAATTAAATGGTTTGTAAGAGTGTGTGTTTAAGTATATATATGTGTTTGTGAGTGTGTCAGTGCAAAAGCCTCCTGCAGGCAGAGCAATGTAATAACTATCATTACCAAACCATGGGCTGAAGCTCTCATTTAAGACTAAAAGGAAATTAAAGGAGGGCTGCTGTCAGAGCCACAGCAATCACAAAAAACTGTGTGTGTGTGTGTGTGTGTGTGTGTGTGTGTGTGTGTGTGTGTGTGTGGTGACACTGTGCACTGGCAGATGAATACATATAGAGTACTTATGCAAACATACTATCAGTTATGAAAGGTTTCCTGAGGTCATGTAATAAAACTGGATCCCCTCCATCGATATCACACACACAAACTGTACACACACACACACACACACCCAGCTTTGAATCTACATATGGCTGTGCAGGCCCCACATTGCGCCTTATTAGGCCTGTTTGTGACTGCTGCAGCTTAATTTAGTCCCCTGCTGGGGGTGTTATTCTCTTCATTAGAATTACCAACAGGTGTACTGGGAAGCTCACAGATAAAACACTGCCTGATAGCAGCAGCGTTACAAGTGTTAGTCATGCTAGTTGTGGTCTAATTCTTCTTCTTGTGGTTAGTCTCTAAAAGGTCTCAAATCCCCCAAGTTCCCTCAAGCTAGTTAACAGACTGCACTGTTGAAGTGAAGCTGAATGAAATGCAAATTTTTTTTTAAAAAGAAGCGAGAGGTGTATAAAACTCAGGCTGGTTAATTGCTTCGAGCTACTCGGGCTCATTTGGTGGATCCCTCTGCTATGGCTTTGCAGACTCTCTGTCCACTTTAAGTCGTCTAGGAGTAAATAGAGGACTGTGCATGTGTGTGTAATGTGTTCCGTGAGGCACGGTGAGCTATTGGCTTGTTAAAGTGGTTTGAACAAGTATTTGCTTGTTAAAGGCAAACAGCACCTGGCAGCTCGCTGTACAATAAACGAGGGAAAGAAATACTCGCAAATGAATTGATGAATTTTTTCTTTTACTTTGGCTCAAGAGGGAAGAAGGTTGTGTTCACCTGAGCGCTGTGTGTCATCGACAGCTCCAATAAAAAGTTGGATGAAGTAGATTTTACATGGATTTTCCTCTTTCATCGTTAAACTCATAATAATCAATCAAAAGTCCAGATGAAAAACAATTTAGCAGATTGGAGACACAAGTCTCCCCCGGACATGTTTTAAAGTAGGCTATGTAAATTCTTCTACTAATACTAATATTATGTTTGGTTTTCCACATAATAGGCCTAGTTAGAAAAAATATGAAAAGTGGTTGAAAACAGAGCTACTCTTTCTTTCTCTTTAAGGCTATTGGTTTTGTTTTTTCTTTCCACTTTCTCCATCACTGCTAACATTTGGTTGACTGGTCAAATGTGGGTTAAGATGGCTGGAAGGAGCTATACAGGTCTGAGCCTGAGTCAGAATCAGATTAAGAGTCTGTTCTATACTAAAATCCACAACTAGCAGACGTATCAGAATGGTAAGTGTAGTAACCATCTTTTATTTATGTTTTATTTTTAACTTGTTAACATGTAGGCTAACTGGCAGTCACTGACACCAGGTAATGGTTGTATCACATACAATAACATCTGCTGCGCTGGGATTTTTGGTAGAAAGGAAAGCTCCAGGGTCTGGTTTACATCCAAAAACTGCACACTCATCTGTGTTTTATGTCAAAACCTTCACCATGCTAATGCTGACTATGCATTACGTGGCAACTTTTCCATAGCTCCAACAGTCGCTGAGATGATGTCATTCGTTTGCTGATTACATATTAGTGCATAATGAGCTAAAGCTTTGCTGAATTAGAAAAAGTAGAAAAATCCACAACAAAACGTTTGACTGGCATGAGAGCTATGGCGCCTATAGCCTACTATAGTGCATCGCTTTCGCTTCGAAAATTGAGTGTGAGAGCATCATTGCATCCACAGAATCTAACAACTGAACTCCCATGGCAAGTGGCGTCTTGAGAGACCCCGCGCTGATGGCAGAAGAGCCACAAAAGTGATTTCTCAGAGCAGCATGCATGGGGATGTATCATAATATATTTCTCTCTTTTGAGACCTGATGGTCTGAATAAGTCGCTAAATTTGTCTCTCGTCGTTTTGTAGAGATGAAGTTTCAAAGACGGTCTGCAAAGTCACTAAATCTAGTGAGAATGTCGCAAAGTTGGCAACGCTGGCGTCAACATGTATTTCTTGTTTTAGTAGACACTGACTGGCTGTCATATAAATGATGTCTGGTTTTTCTGGTGAACATTTGAATCTCAGACCTCTGGGAATGCTCAGGCATCGTCCCCTTCAGTTGGCCTGCACGAGTGTGACAAACTTTGCACAGATGAAAGTCAGTAGAAGGGGGACTTAAATCTGCCAGTGTTCGTATCTGTTTGTCTCTGCTTATTATATGTATGACTAATGTATTGCAGACATGTCCACTTAAATATTCTTGCATGTTAATGATGGTTAGTGTGTTTGGGTGGCCATATGTTCATTGCTTAGTCCACTGTGGGAGAGCGCAAATACTTATAATGCAGGTAAAAACAGTGGTGGCTTATTATAAATGAGTAAACAGAGCCTGAGGGCAGTTAGAGCAGGAGGACGTGAAGAAGAGAGGTGAAGAGGAGGATAGGGCTCATGAATAAAAACAGTGCTGTGTCAGGGTCACTTGTGTGGAGGCAGTGATAGGTAGGCCTACCTTGAACATGCCAGCTGGCTGCTCTGCACAGCACTCATGTATGTGGGCAGTGTGGTAAGTGTTCGTGCGGGTGGGACAGAGAGAAAAAAAAATATGCTGCATTTCGTACCTTTAGCTATCTGATGTCAGCAAAAGAAACAAACTTTGAACACAAAGAATGTCACCCTTGTTTTTCTCCTTAGAGAGAAAAACAACATGAAAATAGAAAAATAACAACGCCTCAAGAACAACAGCAAAGGACTGAAAGGAATCAAATCAAACTCGTAAGATGGCTCATGTTTCTGGACTTAAGACAGCAGTGGCAGAAAGACAGATGGTGGAAAAGATAGCAAAGTTATTGCCTGAACTAAAGTGATAAACTTGTTCTGATCCAATAAATCATACTTGCTTTTTTCCTATCAGTAATCATTACCTTAATTCAAAGCATTGCCTCTTAAACCACAATTAGTTGCCTCGTCATGTGTCACGATTAGTGAGAGAGTCATTTGTCTGTGTTGATCATCATTTGTCTGATGTGATCATTTAACTGTGATGTGGGAAGCTAAAATGTGGGTGGACGCTCAAGTACCACTTCATTTGTAGAGCAGAAAGTCATACAAAGCAATTCAAAGCGCTGGGCGGTATGATCCAGCAGTACAAAATCATTTCAAAATATACATTTTGTATTTTAATGTGCACAACATTAACTGTGTTTAGATCATAGATCAAGATACTCACACTAAAAAGATGTAAAATTCAAACTGATTTAGAGAGACAACAGTAAGCGGAGACGAAGAGAGACAAAAAAAGGAAACACAGAGATGTAAAATGGGGAGGACGGCTGTCAGAGTCACCTTGCAGGAACAGGAAGTGACTGTCCCAGTGAGGGATGTTTGGAACAAGTCGGACTAAAGAGAGGAGGACGGGGCTGGAGAAAGAGAAGACAGGCTGATGAAAAAGGAGGAACGGTTAGAGAAGAGCTCTGACAGATTGTCATTAAGAAAGACAGCTGCCTTTTTCCACGGTGACTTCTAATCTATAATCCACACGCACGTACACACACACAAACTCGCTCACACTTTCATTTTTCACTTTTGCTTGCAGGTACTGTGGTCTCATTAAAATTGAGATCTCTGTTTCAAGGGAAGCTTCTGCAAGTACAAGCGACAATGAAAATGCACAATCTAATTTAATAACATGTTCAGTCAACATACACTTAAAAAAGCAATTATTAAAATTCTTGGAAAATATGAGAGAAGGAGAGATTTTAATTTCACAGTGCTTTGCAGCCAGTTTTGTTTACAACGCACAAAAACCAGTCATGTTTAGAATTTATGCACAATGTATTTAATTAGAAGAGGATCTGTGAACTGTTACCATAATTATTGGACTTTAAAAGACAGTAGAGATGCAAACGACATGGGCAGCTTCAAAACAAAGATAAAAAAATGCTTTGAGCCTTATCTTCTTACTGTGGGATTACAAGAGCCACCTTTTTGTATGAATTACATCACGAGTTTAACTATCTCCAGTAATACACATGTAAACACACACACAGCCACGCACTTAAAAGAGAGGTTAGCATTTCATGTAGTGCAACTTTATGTTATCCTCACATGTATGTACAGTATGCTGAAAGAGTTATTAATCACTGTAAATAAAATCCTCTTCTCTGTAGTGGCTGTGATTAGATATAAATATATAAAGAGAACTGGATAAGGCATCATTCCTGTGAATGGTGCGCAGTGGCACATGAAACCCCAAAAAATTTTGAACCGGATCTACTACACTGTTAGGCCCATGAAGCAAGCGCACTGGAGACTATTTCCAGCAGAGTGATTAAGTTCAGTTTTGCCCTCCTCTAACTTGAATGGGGATGAAATTAATTAACAAATCCTGATAGTGAAATGAGTCATTTCTCACTTGTGAACTTGGAAGCTTTTATGTTTCTTTTAAAAGGCAGTTGCTAACAAGTGGCTAAATGAGACTGTTGTTGTGATTACATGTGAATATTTAACTGAGTAGCAGGTGGCACCTTGTATGGTTGCCTCAGCCGCCAGTGTATGTCAATGTAACATATATCCCTTTTCCACCAAAATCAGCCCATGCACGCACGTTTTTCAAACATGAATAAACCCCCATTAAAAAAAGGCTATAGACTCCCTTTCCATTGCCAGTAAAGCAGAGCTGTGTACACTGCTCTGCAGCAGACAAGCATTTGTTTTGTTGTTTTGATGTGTCTGTTTGATATCACGGACAGGCCAGAGAACAGGTAAACAGGAGAAAGCAGCATAAACAGAGGTCACTGACAACTTGACAGTGTTTTCTTTTCTTTATATATCTCTTATTTATTCAGTCTGTCTTTCAAATCAGTCCAGACTGCTTCGGTGGAGACGAACGATAATTAGTGGCGGCGCATCATTGCATCTGGCTGGTTGAGCTGAAATTAGCACCCCAGTGTTGTGCTCCCATCAATGCTGATCGGAACCAGAGCCAATAAATACCCATGACTACTTCAGAGTCATTTGAGCCAGGTTCAAATGACAAATTGTACACCCATTGTATTAAAAAAGCCAGATGTTTGCAAGTGTCAGCGGGTTTTTTGTGCAAGTCTATGGAGTGTAAACTTTGCACTTTGAGTAGTTGGAAGACTGGAAAGATGCTATAAAAATGCAAGCCCATTTACCATCTAATGAGGCTAGTTAGCCAAATTAAGCAGATATCTTCATCCAAGCAGTTGCTATTAGCTTTACTGCCATAGTTGCATTTCAGCAACAAATCTACATGTCAGGATCTATCCCACTGCCGCAATTTGGCGAGATAACAGTGTCCGGGGAAACACAAAGAGGAAATATTGTTCTAAGAATAACTTGTGCTAACTCAGACTGCTGAAGCTTCATATTTGCAGAACTTTAGGGATTACTACACTTCCAGTATGGACAGGAGGGATGATTTTATGGCATGTGAGTGTTAGGCGAACTTAGACAAACTTATCCTTTACCACAAACATGTACACACGGATGTCACCGCAACCATGCACAAACATGCACACTCTATCACAGTCAGACAGGCGTGAATGAACTAATTAAACACACTCTCCTGCAAGTCCATAAAACAGTGAATAATCAAGCTGACATACTACCTACAGTGTATTAACATACTGTAGCTTTAATACGCAGAGAGAAAACAGAGAGGAAAGACGGACAGAGAGGGAGACAGAGACGGGGGGAGAGGAGATGAAAAACATGCCGTGAGAGCGGAATGGGAGCAGATGAGAGGGAGAGAATGGAAGGGAGAAAGTGGGGGAGATAGAAGTGGGAGAGTGATAGGGAAGCAGTGGAGCAAATCAAAGTAAAATTAAGTGCATTTACATATTTAGATGAGCGCTTCTAGTCAGCCTGTCTAATTATTTCATCTCCATTTTTCATTTGCACGCTGTTCAATCCAAAAGCAGCAGGCCGTGAGGAAACTTTCCCCCTCTCTCTCCTTCCTCACCATTACTTTATCACATTCACACTTGTCCCCCCCCCATCTCACTCTCTCTGACTCTCCACCCCTCGCAGCAGCCTTTCGTTATCCGGGTCATTACCATACGCTTTTTGTCCGTTCGCACTTGTTCTCCCTATCTCCCTCACGCCCCCTGCTCCTGCTGTCTCTGGCCATGTTTTATGCATACGAGGATACTGCCCCACATGTGTCCAAAAAATGTGTGTGCGCGCACAAAGGTTCACTGCTAATGCCCTTTCTACCACCATGTTTTATGCATTGTGTTGTCCTGGCGATCTGTGTGTATGTCAGTGTCCAATATCTGTGTGTGTGTGTGTGTATGTGTGTGTGTGTGTATGTGCACCCAACCACTATTAAACCTTTCAAATTAGCATGAACCATGTCAGGAGCAGCCAAGCCACGTTAACCTTCTATCACTGATTTTCCCCTTTTCTTTATGCCTTTTTTCACACTCCATAAATCTGTCTTTTCCTCACTCTCACAATCTCTCCTTCCTTCCCTCTCTCTCTCCTCGCCTCTGTCTCCTTCTCCGTCTCTGCCTCACTGCTGCTCATCACTTTGTTTGTCTCTTCTTTCTTTCTACATTACTTCCCCTTGCTCCTATAAATGTCCCCCTCCTTCTACACCCACACTCATCAGTGCAATCTATTAGTGTGTGTGTGTGTGTGTGTGTGTGTGTGTGTGTGTGTGTGTGTGTGTGTGTGTGTGTGTGTGTGTGTGTGTGTTTGTGATAGCACATCCTTGCTTTGAGGCCCGTATGTGTTTCTGTTTATGCGAGCCTCTTTGCTTATAGGCCAAATTGTGTGTGGCAGCTTAAGTGTGTGTTTTCCTGCAAGTATGTGTGTGCATGTGCAGCGGCACGTACGTGTGTACGAGTGCACGCGCACATGCATGCGAGTGTGTCTGCTGGCATAAAAGGTTGTTATGTGCTTTAGGTGTTAATTGGCTGAGGAGCTTCGTTAATATTCTCCTTGCGAGCCTGCTCGTCAGGAGCAGAGCCGGCAAACTGATGAGTGTGTGATTTTCCTCCAGAGAGAGAGAGAGAGAGAGAGAAAGAGAGAGAAGGAAAAAGAGTAACAAGAGTGACTTCAGTGCAAAGACCCTCTGTAAGGTCAGAGTGAGAGAAGAGTAGAGCATGAAAGGATCGGAAAAAAGCAACAGAGGCAGAGAGAGGGCAAGCGAGGCGAGAGCTGGACGAGCAGGGAGGGGTCGGGAAAGCAACAGACAGTTAGAAAGACAGAAAAGAGATGGAGAGAGGGAGGGAAAAGAGAGATTTGATAAAAAGCCATAAAGGGTTCCATTGAGGCGCTGGGTGAAAGGAAAGATTATATCATGCGAGGGAGAAATTATCCTTTTGTTAGGCGTTTGTGAATTGGCGGAATGGGGGCAAGGCGGTTGGCGGGGTACCCCCCAGACGCAGTGGCACATAGCCACTCAATTCTAGTCACCCACACTAGGCCCAACAGCACACAGCTAACCTGGTCCAGACATCCAGCTACACTGAAATATACAAACCGTCCTCCTGCAGAGCGCGCAGTTAAAAAAAACATCAGAAGCCGCGGCCCTGACAGCTTGCTATGAACATCAAAAACACAACACACGCGTATACCTGGAAAATAAAGAGCAAAGTAGTAAACTGATGCATGCATATATAGGCACAGTTACAACAAACCTGTCTCACACACACTTCAGGGAACAAAAGAGAATTCCAGGCAAATGTTAGCTCATGCACAAGGGAACAGAAAGTTGAGAGACTGACACGTGCACTGCAGCAGAGAAAACAGTGAGTAGAGAGTCGTGGCCTGTCACTGGGAGGTATGATGCCACATGGATAATGAGTGTTACTCCCAGCAGGTAGCTGTGTAGCATGTGGCTCACAGTGCGCACGGAAACACTCGTTAGGAAGCTCAGACAGTACGTTCTCAACTTGGCAGGTAACACTGTTTGCATTTATCTTACTGAATAAGGGATGACTGAGCTGAGCGTTCTGTTGCATCCCAGTGGGGGAGAGGGGGTGACTTGCAGGGTTCTGCATGATATAATAAGCATGTAAAGCGTTCTCATACTTAAACTGTGTATTTTTATGAATGCATGTATAAGAAAGACCAGGAGCATATTAAAGTATCATGCCTGCATTTAAAGCATTCAGCCTTGTTGGCTTGTATACTCCAAAAACCTTGTTCTCTTTATCTGAGTAAATGAAAAAACTGCAGCTACCTTGACTCCCGCTCTATCCGCCTTGACTGCTAGTCTTGCAGATTTTATGTACACTGGCTATGATTGTCACCATTTCTGTGCGCCTTGTCACACAGAACCTAAACTACTACTGTTAGATTTTTACAGCTGTAGCTGTGTTTTTTTGGCTGTTTAACCCTTTGAAACCTGATAAAACAGGCTTGATTTCCTTTATAAACATGCAAAGAAGGCAATCAAAAACTTAAAAAGAAATACTTCAGAAAAATTCCAGGAAATTATAAGAAAGCACAAGAAAATTTCAAAAATGACCTTAAAA
Organism: Plectropomus leopardus; assembly: GCF_008729295.1. Classification (NCBI taxonomy): domain Eukaryota; kingdom Metazoa; phylum Chordata; class Actinopteri; order Perciformes; family Serranidae; genus Plectropomus; species Plectropomus leopardus. Next base: position 22,324,406 of record NC_056469.1, read on the forward strand.
AGTACTTTAAAAGTAACAATAATTCTACTGTTTACTGTATAATTACTACACTTATACAGTAATATTACTATTATATTATTACTTATAAATATTCCCGGACATTTTCCCCAAGGTTTAAATACTTGTGAATTGTGTCTGAAAGCAGCACAAGAAATGTGATGTTGATTTAGGTTTCTAAGGATTAAACTACAGGTACTATATGTAAAATGTTATTGTTTTAGTCCCTGAGCAGTTGAGTCAATAAGCATTCACAATGCAGCCCTGTCTCCTACAATGTGCTTTGCCAATTACGTTTTGTGGGGAAAGTAATTGCTGCCATGACTTTGTTCAGTTGCAGGTTTTTTCTAATCCGATAAATTTGACTGTCTTAAGCCATTTTCTCATATGAACTACCAACAATATCCAGAAAACCTGGTGCAGATATTTTCTGTCACACATGTAGCACACAACAGCAGATGTCTGTGTCACAAGTTTTGTCACCCACTGGAAATACTTTTGGTTAAGGCAAGATGTGGCACCCCGGTAGAGCGTGCAGAAGGCGTGAAATGACACTAATTACACCGCGGTCACGGGGCTAGTTCACAGGAGGTATGTTATCAGACATGCAAAGCAAAGGACTTTGACACCGGAAATCAGGCTTTGTGTTTATTTATGAAAAAAACGTTTGGTTAGGGTTAGGCACCAGAATAAAACCTAATAATATAAATGATGATCTTACGCTTGGATAAAAAGAAGCTTATTTGTGCCAAATTGGTTAATTCGTCTCTTTTTGTTAGCAATCTCCAGGAGTCTTCTTTTAGTGTGCGTGAGTCCAAAAGTCTTTGTCCACACTGAGACTTAAGAGTAAGGTTCCCCTGAATTTGTTGTGGAGACAAATTGCAACTCTGGCTTGTGAAAAAAGGTTTGGAGTCCTGCGTTTGTTAAATAACTGCTCCATCTGATTAAGTGAACTCGATGCAGTGAATTAAACGAAGAGCATTTTTACTGAATTAAAGAGCTTCAACGGGCTTCTTCGACTACACCAGCACCAGCCATTAATAAGAAGTCTCCATCTTCAGTTCTTTTGTGTTTTGTTCTAAAATGCATGCTTGCTTCTTTGCCAGGTCCAAAAAGAATAATCTAAAATTGTCCCCTTTAATGCACATTTGATGCATGGTAAATGCATAATGGGATGAGACTACTAATAGGATGTCTACAATGGCTATCACAGCGCCTTTATGACATTCCTTCCACTCTGTAAAACCAGTGAAAAGACAGTGCCAAGTCTGCTGTCTGCCAGAAAGTGAGTTTAACCTCCCAGTTTACTCTGGAGAAAGGTGAGGCAGAGTAGGAGTACATGAAAAAAACACTCCACCTGGTCAAAACATGTGATTTCAGACAGCCAGTGATTCAAATACTAATGTCTGTTTTGTATTCTTGTTAGTCCGCCATGATGTGAGCCATATCGACTTGTGTTTATTTGCCAGGCCCCACTGTCAACAGACTTTGAAAAATAAAGAAAATCAAAACTTTGTAATCCTAAATTGTGTGAATAAGGACAGGTGGTGTCACTCCAAATGTACCCAAATGATTGGTCAGTATTGATCACTGTGCCTAGAAGCGTGAGGTGAGCAGGAAGTAGCCTGAGCTGTGCCTCCAGAAAATGCAGTCACTGATAGTGTCCATAGATCGAGGAGCTGTGACTTTTCTAATTAGAGAGTTCAGAGTCAAACCCAGTTGGATTAGCTAGTGCATGGCTTTAGGCTAGCTATTAACACCAAGTCAGACAAACAAGAAATCAGAAAGACGAGAAGGAAAGGAGAGCAGAGGACCAAGGAGACGCAGGGCATGCAAGCGCTGATGTGAATGTACTTGGATCAAAATAGTTGTTTTTATAAGAAAGTTGGCTATAATCTGGAATTTATATATATTTTTAACACAAGGGAAATCTACAAAACAAGTCAGGAAATAGATACAAAGATAATGGGTAGAATTTAGCAACAATTGTAAAAAATGATGCTGCAACAAAATAAAATAAAAGATAGAGGTACAATTATATTTAACAATTATAATTTAAACAAAAAGGCAAAAAAAGAAACAATCAGGTAAACAAATAAAAACACAAAAAAAGCTGCTGTCCCTGCTTTAGGCTTTCCATGAATGCACATGGAAAGGGCAGGGAGATTTTCTCTCTCTGCATCAGGCTGTCCTTATATGTGCGTGGAGAGCAGAAAGGTTTGCTCTCTCGGCTTGGCTTTCCTCTTAGCATGTGGAAGGGCGGAGAGGTGCTCTTTCCACCTTAAGCGTTCAATGTAGGTGGGGGGGATGCTCTCTTTGCCTTAAGCTCTCCACGTGAGCGTGTGGAGGGGCAGAGAGGAATCAGCACTGACAATACTGCCAAATTTCAAGTTGCAAATAAAAATACAATTTTCGTTGACTAATGTGGTCCTGACTGAACAATATCTTTGTATCTAAATGACAATTCACAGTTTTTAGCGAGCAGCAACCTCTGGGGCTGAAAAATGAGGCAAACACTGAAGTGGTATAAAAATTGCAGTTCCTCTCAATCTTTATAAATCCCCATGTTAAAATGCCCAACTTTAAAGCAGTAATTAAGGTGTTTACAGCCTGGTACACAAAAGACTTTTTTTTTTTGGTCTCTAAAGCTAATTTCAACATTCATGACAACTGTACAGGAGTTGGTTTTGTTTTATAACTCAAACATATACATTTAATTAAGGCTTGAAGTTACACATAATCAAGGGCAGGCTGCTTTGAGTGACAGTCTTTGAGTCCTGATCCATCCGTCATTCCTCTACTGGACCAGCCTCTCACCCAAATATGGTCACCTCTGGCTCATATATGCAGTATGGTGATGGCCAAAATGCTGAACGTCACAACTATAGTCCACAAACCAATGGATGACAGAGAGACAACCAGCTGTGAATATCAGACAGATTTGCATACCAACATTTAAAGATTGATGGTTAATTGTTTAATCTTCGGATGAGCAAAGGCTTCAAGTATTTACTATTAATTTAAATCTTTTGTGAACAAAAACCACTGACAGGGTACAGTTAAAACTTAATGATAGCATCTAAGGAACTAAGCCCATTGGTGTTGCAGTATTTTAAACATTGGTTGTAGTACTTTAGATTTTGTTTACACTGGAGAGAATCCCAGAGATTCCTCATTCAGGGCAGTTCAGATAATACATAGCTGTGAGTGATTAAACTTTCTGGTAGTCTGGGACTTTGTGGCAGTTTCATAAAAAAAAAAACTTTGTATGAAAAAAAGAAGAAGAAAACTTGAACCTATTATTTGTATTGCACTCAGAATCTACACAATCTATATTCAGGAATATCTGTATGTATGAATTCACATGCCTACGTTAATATAATCACACTAATACGTGGATGTTCACTTGTGCTGAAACATCCTTGGGGAGATGTTCATTTGATTTATCTTTACCTTTCAGAAACACATGCCCTCCTTCACACTTTGCCAGCTAATAAACCCTTAAGATTCACGCCTACACGGACACATGTAACCCCCACAACACGCTCACAGACACACACACACACACACACACACTTCCAGCCCACTCGCCCGCACAACCTCAAGGGAGACATAAGAAATAAATTCGACACTTCCGCTTACCCAAGAAGCGCCTTAAGGACAAAGAGAAATTTAATCTTGGATAAGCCTCCCGATAGAATCTCTGCATTAGCCCTCTGCTGCTGGTTCACAGCTATCCCATCAACCCTTACCTCCCACACCTTGGCCCGCTTCCCTCGCATCTCTCCTCCTCTACACTGCTTGGGTTTTTTTTCGTCCATATTTCCTCTCCTCCCTTGCATCTCTTGGTTTGTCTCACCACATCTTTTCACTTTCCACTCCTCTCCTTTGTCCTTGATCTACACTCTTTTCTTCACCTCACTACTTGCCTCCATCCGTTTGACTCTCCCTTGTCTCCCAGCGCATGCCTCCACCGCCTCTTCCCATTCTTTCCACCAGCCTCCATCTCTTCATCTATTCCCAATATTGGTACATACTGTACATATCTATATTTCTGTTCCTCTCCCATGTCGAAGCGTTTTAATACCATTGGTATTAAATGCTGGCACGACCTCCTCGGCATACTTAAGCAGGCAGGGATCCTTGTAAGGCTGTTTGAGTGCTTAATATTTTCAGCACGCCGCTGACTTAAGCCCCTTAAGTGCTTTGGCAACACTTATTCCACGGTGGCACCAATGAAGCCCATTAAAAATTTGATTTGGATGAGAGAGAGAGAGAGGGAGAGAGAGAGAGAGAGAGAGAGAGAAAGAGAAAAAAAAAAGAGGAAGGGGATAGGGGACACAATTTGCCATTACCTCCCTTCCTTCCGCACACACTGCGACAAAAACAAATATACCCATCAGGGGGTTGCCCACACAGGGACTCTGACACACAAACACACTCGCCAGTGGTGCAATGTTTGCAATGTCTTCTTCTTTTTGTCTGTAATTATGTCCTTTGTTACTCTATAAAGCACTCTGTGATGACCCTATTTTGTTGAAAGCGCTTGATAAATAAATTTGACTTTATTTGACTTGATAATAGGGAACAGCATGTTTCAAATTGAATGCATAAAGATGTTTGTAAATACAGCGTGTGGCAGATTAGAACTGATAGTTTACGATCAGTTGATTAAGAAACAAGAAGAGGTGCTGTTGTAATAGCAAGACTGTGTTTCCTTTCACATTTTACAGGACAATGAAAGTCACACACACAGAGTCTAGTGTAGTTAGCCTCCACCATTGGCTTTGTATTGCCAGTTTTATTGCCAATAGCAGTGATGTTAGTACATGTGGCAATGAGCATGAACAAAGGAATTGCATTATGCACGATGTGTTGATGCAAAACATACTGACAGGTGGGACTAGCTGTTAGTGATGATTTCTGTTTCATCAGTATAAAAATATGGAGCTGCTACTTTTTATTGAGCCTGGCTCGCATCAGCATAACTCTTGACACAGTCATAGTCACGTTCATTTCTGCCTCATCCACATACGCTTTGAATTTCAAATGCCGCACACAAACACGTATACAGTTCTTGTCAGCAGACAGCCGAGCGCATCCCTGCAGCCATAAAAACGGCCATTTAACATAAAGAGGCACTATGATGCCTCTGTGTGTGCCTGCAAGGATAAATTAATGGGTAGTAGATAGTGAAAGGGCCAAACAGACAGCCAAATGTACACTCTGCTTCAGTCAACACTGGACAGACGAGCACATTCAGACACACACGCCGCCACTGTTTGTTGACCTGAAAGAGAACCATTGTTGCCGCGTCCATCCACACACGCTCATCTCTAACCTTCGCAAAATAGGATGCAAAATATGCAGACACGGATCCCACACTGACACACACACATTCTAAGTAAGGGGAGGGTAGCCAGGGTTATATAAACAAGTGGAACACAGAGAACGGATAGACAGATGGACGTGATCAACCGCGATACCACATTGGGATTATAGCAATTTTCATAGATCAACAGGAGAGAAGTGGAGCGAAAAAGAAGACAAACTTCCAGGAACTAACAAAGTGCTACGGATTGACTGGAGGACTGAAGCGAGAGGAGAGAGAAAGAAGGCAGAACGGATAAACTAAACACAATTTGAGGAGATCAATCGGAACAAGTGAATAGCAATTTTTTTTGGCAGTCTGTCCACCGCGAGGGCCCAGACCTGTCAGACCCGAGTTTCTGGTGAACACCAACACAGAATAATTTTCTCAGCATCAGCCAGTTGACCAGAGAAGTCTGCGCCGTAGGGAAGATTGGCGATGATCCGCTTTCGGCTTTGCCAGAAGTGTCAGGGCCATCGGCATTAGAGCTCATTGTGTTTGCAGTGGCACCGAGAGTGAGTGAGAGCAGGGCAGTGTGTAGTAATCTAAGAATGACACCCGCACTTTATTCCATCAGATAGTGCTCAGCGAGGTGTGCAGTGCAGCTCATCACGCTTTGTCTCGCCGCTGCAAACACATATTAAACTAACACATACAAACACATGAGAACGACACACTCCCAAAGAGCGATGATGCATTAGATCCTGAGAATCAGTGGGACTCTCTCCGGACCTTAAACACAGCATCAGATCAGTGAGTGTGTGTCTGGAGTGCACCCAGTGGAGCATGTTGGAAAGGACAAGTTAGGCAGGTCGATGCTGCACGATTACACCGTCTGATAGCCTGTGATTATTCTGAGGGGTTTCAGATTACCATGTGAAATCACTGTCCGTTTACGCTACGGTGTATACATGATAGCGTATCAAAAGAGCTCTAGCGTTCAAGCGAGTAATGGTAGATACCTTGTGCGAGTAATGTGCAAGTCTCAGGGGTAAAATAGCAGACTCAAAAGTGTAATATCTGAGACTAAAGCGTCTGGCTGCAGTTTGCTCAGCCTCTTGCAGGTTGGTTATTCTGCACGGGGCAAGCACTTCCACTCTCTGTCTTTATAGAGCAGCACTCCAGCTCAATGGATTTTATTTAACCTTAGCTATCTACAGATGAGTTGTAGTAAGATCGTGTCTCCATTTCTCCCGAGGCCTGGCGGGTTTGGTTACAGCTCAAAGGAACATTGACTTCTGCCTGCCGATTTGTCGAGTGAGAAAGTGCAGAAAACCCTGTTTGACTCATTAAAATACAATGTGTTGGAGAATGAACATTGTTGCCCTAGATTTCTCTGTCCTCGAGGGCACAATAATGTAGGTAGCTCTATCGCAAAAGTTAGCATTCTGTCAACATCAGAGGAGATAAACTTGACTTGCTTTGGAAGACAGTTTCTCAGCCTCTATCCAACTGAAATATAATATTATTGATGTTTTCCGTTCCTCAGAGCCGTGTGGTTTGACCTACACAACACAAGCAGTGTGCTGTGGTTAATTGTGTGGCTGATTGTTGGGGTGCCCGGTGCTCAGGACTAGCTCGGCTGCCAGTTTGACACTGCAGTGTACAGCTGGTGACGAGCTAATTAAGCTGTCCCTCATTTGGTTACTTGCATATTTCTGTTGCTGAAACCCATTGCTGGTAAAGAACTCAGTATTGCAGGTCTGCATCGGTCACTTTTGGTATTGGTATTTTCTGGTTTATTGATCTGAGAGTCTTGAGCTTTGGTCTCAGGAGGCTTGGAGCAGTGTGGTAGAAAATAGCTAGCCTCGCAGTGTTTGTTTTGTTGTCGTTTTGCTTAGATGGGACTGAGCTCACATACTGCCTTGTAGCAGCAAAGCCTCCACACTGTATGGATTTAAGACAATGAATGTCAAGTTCTTCCTAAGCAGCCCAAGGTGCTAAAGTCAACAGTGGAGCTTTTTGTCACTCTAAGCTCATCTCTGTGTGCATTGTGATATAGTATCTAAATCGCTAGCTCTGTTAGCACACTGAGCTCTGGCCAAACGTCTGTGGATTTCGTGCAAGCTCCGGCTACAATTCACTCCTATGTGATTGAGCAGCTAAAGCACTTTGTGTGCGTGTGTTGTGATGTGGCGCATCACATAAGAGTCTTTTCTCCAAGTGTTGTCCTCAAACAACAACTTGTGTCTGATTGCACTGAAGTAAAGCTGGGCCGTTAGCGTGTGCACGTGTCTGCAGCATTGCAGTCAAGAACAAATCAGAGTGTGTGTGCGCGTGTGTTTATGTGTGGACTAGTGTGTCTCTAGCAGTGCAGGCAGGGTCACAGAGGCGCCATTGATCAAACGTGCACATCCACACATCCACACACACACACACACACAGCTTCTCAATACACAATGAGGCCTGTCCGGTGCTATGTCCTCTGCCGTCTCCTCCCTGCCCACTTCTCCCTGGCCCTACGCAGCCTCGTCCTGGTCCTGCTCTGCATCACTCGTAAGTCATGCATGCATGGGCATCCACATGTGTATACACACACACAAACACACAAACACACATGCAGATTAAATGAGACGTGCAACATCGATTCTAGAGGAAAACTCAGGTGTCATTAAACAGCAAATAAGTCAGAGAAACAAGCGTATAATGTTCACATGTACACACTGATTTCATATTACGGTCAGGATGTGGCAATTTAGTGTGAGCAGAGAGCACAAGCTCCTTGTTCTTTTAATTGAATCTCCCTGCAGATATATTTTTAAAAATGTTGATGTCTGTGTTATATGGAAAGAGTATTGTGTGTGTGACACTAATTGGTGCAAACTGATACAGAATGGGATCCCGTGCATCGCCTAGCACATGACCAAGGGAGGAATAGCTCATGATGGAAGGAGAGCTTCAGATAAATTGTTCAAAATGCCAGTAATTAAGTTAGAATTGGTAATTAAGATTCAGAACACTGAGAATAGGAAGACGGGAGCATATGCCCAGGAGGTGACAGTATTGGGGAATGAGAGAGTGGACGGATGGACCCAGAGACTTAAAGCGAAACAGTCGCGAATGAAAACAGAGAAAGACAGAAAGATATGAGAGTGGCTGAAGCCTTTCTCTTCAGCGCTCCTCTGAAGAACATAATAAAAGAAAGTTGGACCCCAGAGTGGGAGAGATATAGCAAGCCAAATGGAGAGGTTGACGAATAGAGGGAGAATTTGGGGAGGAGAAAAGTGCAGTGCAAGAGACCAATATTGAAAGAGAGACAGACTGACACAAGGAAAGAAGGATGACCAGATAGACACTTGAATTTGAGGCAGCAGTGGAGGCAGAAAGAGAGAAATAGGGAGACAGAGATGGAGTACAATGCGGTCAGTGTGTGCGCAAGAAAGACAGAGATGGAGGGGAGGGGTACAGCGATAAAGCAAGAGACTATGGGCTTTAAAAAGAGCTGGACAAGATATGAAACCAAGAGTCATAAGACTGAACACGAGAAAGAGATGAGAAAGAGCACAAGTGGAGTGGGATCAGTGGCAGAGTTGCTAGGTGCTATTAATACCCCCCGTCATTATTATTATTGTGCATCTAATACAGGAGATGTTCTTTCCCCGCTGCTCATTGGTAAACAAGTGTTGTGCCGCTGTGCACAGTACCTTCTCCTCTGCGCCAGCCAAAATCTCAATTCAGTTTTTTTTTCTTGCATATTACATCAACAGAAGGACATTGTGTTTTGTGGGATGTTGAGGGGGATGCTGGGTGGGGGTGACAATAGGGGAGCGAGGGCTACAGAGAAAGAATGAGTTTGTGTCTTGGCAGTCGGCATGATTATGTAATTCATGCCAGTAGGGCAGTTTTGTGTTGCACACACATATACTCTTGCACACGGTCAAGCACACACTTTTAAATGCACGCTCATGCTTTCCACCCTCCCACATACACACCAAAGGGAAGCAGCCATGTGGTGGATTTTTGAAGGGGGTGTAAAGACCAGTTCTTTTGGCTGTGGTGAATCTCCAGTGTCGTCGCGTAATAGCCCTGTAAATTTCCTTTAAGCCGCTGTTGGGGTGTGTGTGGCGGCCATTGTCACAGGGTTGTTGGGGCTGTGACAGACCCGAGCCATAAAACGCCGCACAGTAGATAGAGCTAACCAGCTTTGACTGTCAGAAAAGGAAAGAGGGGAGGCATGAAAGAGAGGGAGAAAGGAAGGGATGATAGTGGTTTGTGAAGGGTAAGAGGAGGTGAATAAGAAAGCAGAATAAGCAATGGGATGGGTGGACAAGAGGGAAAGGAGAGCGCTCAGGGAGATGCAATGCAGCGGCAGAGGGAAGAAGAGGGGATGGGGGAAGAGAGGGACGAGGTGATTGAAATACGCCAAAGGGCCGGAGAGACATAAAGATGCGAAGGTCAAAGTGAGAGATACGTGAGCAGGAAGGGAGGGGAGGAGGTAGAAAGGAAAAGGTGATGAGAGAGGAGGAAGACAACAGATTTCAATGCCGAGGATGATGTGACTGGGGAGCAGAGTCAGAGAAAACAGGAAATATATAAATAAAACAAAGTAAATGTTTCTAATGAGAGGTCAAAAGTGAATGGAGACAATGTTATGCTGATTTTGCTGATTAGCAGTGTGGTGCCCACAGTGCACCACAGGGTGAAGGAGGGATGGTCTGAAGTTCCTACCAAAAAGAGGGAGAGAGATTTAGAAAGAGAGGGATAGAAAGCGGAGAGAGGGCTGAGCTATAACTGGCAATTAAAAGAAGAATAAGAAGAGAAGAAGTTGAAAGAGAGAGGAAAAAGCTGAGATATTCAGTCTCTCGCTCCAATAATTTGTTTTGTCCCCTTGTCCCATTCACTCCTCTCACTTTTTTCCCCCCTGTCTTCCCCTTGCTCCCTCTCTTCCGCTCTCCCGGCACACTATAAAAACAGCGCGATTATGCCGCAGACTTGAGCTGCAGAACAAATCACATTTAGCGAAGGAGAGTGTGGAGGGAGAACCAGCAGAGAGGCAGGAAAAAGATTCCCACTGAGTCAGAAAAGGAGAAAGAGCAAGAGAGAGAGATTGCAAGGGGAATGAAAGCCTATTGCAGCTTGAAAGGAAACTATTGCGGGGGGGGGGGGCAACATGAAGAGAGAAAAGGAAGGAGGGGACAGGAGCGAAGAGACGAGGTGAAGAGACAGTAATGGGAGAAAGAAAGAAAGAAAGTAAGAGTCGCAGCCATTCTCCTGAGGCCGAGGAGAAGAGAGAGAGAGCATCTTCAGGACGGCGCTGATGAGGAAGATGCATGATGAGCGATGCAATAAAAGATAAGGGAGAAAAGAGGGAGATGGAAGACAGGAAGAAAGGAAAAGGGGCTGATGAAGGCAGGAGGAATCAAGGATTAGATCAGGCAGAGGTGGGGGGGGTGGAGGATGGAGAGACTGGGTTTAAATAAAAAGAAAACGGAAGATGGTGCGAATGAGATTAGATGCAGGCATTAGAGGAGAGAATTAAGAGTTGTGGACTAAGTGGAAGCACGGGTTGGGGCGTTTTACTCGAAAAAATGAGAAGAAAGCCTAAGAGGAGGAAAAGGAGGACAGGAGAAAGCGACAGAACAAGGTAATGAGAGAAGACGAGAGCGAGATTTGTAAAGGATTATGTATTATTTATAGAGGGAGCATTTTTTCTTTGTGCTGGATTTGATTGGCAGAGTTCTGGCTCTCTCACAGAGATGGAGTGATAATTTTAGACTGGGAAGAGGAAGAGGGGGAGAGTGGGGAGAGTTGCGGGCCTGCAGAGGGAGTTATGGCGGAAAAGAACCTCAAAGTCAGCTATTTTATAAAGTCAGTACACCGCAAAACTCTGTGATTAACCTGGAGCAAGTGTGCATGCACACATACACACCCACACACACATAAACATTGCAAACTTCATTTGCATACATACTGTGGAAAGCGGCTCGCCTTGCAGGCTCGAGGGATAACGGGGAAAATATGTACATCCAGATGGGAAGAGATGGAGAAGATGCCAACGGACGACCCCGTATGAGTGGAAACTATGAGCTGCTGTTATTGTTTTAATTAAAGCAGTAATAGCACGCGGGGTTGCGCATTGTACTCTCCTGCATCGATTCCCTTGTAAATCCGTGGCCAGCATGCAAAGAAAACACAAGCTCTTGGCCCCCTTCCAATTGAGAGATAATGAGAGATAATGAATAGGGAGACAGTGACTGCACTACTTCAAGGATACATGGGGGCTTGTTTGGGGCAAATGGAGACAGCTCATCTCTTATGTGGCTTGTCTTTTTTTTGTTCTATCTTTTCCTCTCACTCACAGAGAAAGAGAGAGAAATAAGGGCAGAGTGAAACTGAGAGAGAGACGCAGCAAGGCGGTAATTCAGCCCGCTAACCCTGCACCAGTGAGGCAGTTTCTAGAATTTACCGTGACCAAGGGTGAGCCAGCAGTCCACCTGGCTGCCTCCCAAATCCCCCTCTTTTAACTCTCCACACCTCCGTTCATCCCCTCCCCTCTTGTCCCTCTATCCCCTGCCTCCCTCGGCTTATAACTCAACCCTATTGCGGGACCATTAGGAAGGGCCCCTGAACAGCCTTGTCTTATGAATTTGCACGCCTATTATTTATTTATTTGTTTATGTATTTTGAAATGATGGCCCTTCCTCGGATCTCTATTGCCGCTGTAAATAAAGGCTCCTTTTTTTCCCGGTGACAGCGGGGGTAGAGGCATTTCCAATGATGAGAAGCACCAATTCACTGCTATGAAATACTGCCCCCGCTTGGTTGGAGAGAGAAGTGATTGTTGTTATTCCCCCTCCTGTTTTATTTGTGCGTTGATCATGGCAGTCAGTGCACTAGCATGGTATCGATTGCTCTCAGCATTCTCTCTTAATATGATTCGACGCTTGTGGAGTATTTTATTACGGGCACAGATTTTAATGGGGGCCAGATTAATACCTCTGTCACAGAGGTTGATTCCCTCCCCCTCCTTCTCATTCCCCCTCCCTACTATACTTATGCTGCTGATCAGAAGCACCAGCTCATGGCCTTGATGTGAATGGCAGCCTATAAAACCTACAGTCAAACTAAAGTGCTGTACCCAGCTGCGTTATGAGCAGGAGTGAAAGAATATGCGTCATCTCTTGTATATTTTTATCCAGCCCCCGCCAGCTGCATTATTATACTCAAACCATCGCTTCCCCAATCCCTGCTATCATTTCCTGGTTAGAGCCCTCACTCCCCCACCGTTTCTCCATCCCTCTGTTCTCTTCGCCCAGACTGATCATCCACCAGCAGCCAGCAGGTGTTTCTGGGTGGCATCTCTCAGCAGGCGACGGATGCCAGCCATCCCGCTCACAACAGCGGTTAACAAATTTTTTTTTCCTTTACTTTTCGTCAATGCCACTGCAGCTCATTTCCTTTGAAGGGGTGACAGCTGTCACAAGGAGTGGCTGTGCAAATGGACAGCTAATTAGTTTTTCTGGCCTCCCCCCAGAAACAAACTTTTGACCACTTTCTTTGTCTGGAGTCCCACTTGAGGCCCTCTTTCTCTGCTGGTTCTGATAGGTCACTAATCACACACAGACGCTGTTCCAACTTTGTCAGAATGCACGGCAGCACTTTTACAATTAACACTGTTTAAAACAATGGCGGTCTAGCCTGGTTGCCACGGTGATGAGTAATAACAGCCATTAGAAAAATAATTGGGATGGCGGTGGCAGGCCCTGATGGCCGCCGATATGAATCACAATATTGATGCAGAGAATGGGAGCAATAATGACTACAATTAGTGGTAATTGTCAAGATTTTTTTCTCTGTTCCATAGAGTATTAGAGTCCCCTTTGTCTTTATCCCCTTTTGGTTTCTTTCTGTCTTCAGTTCAATATCCACTGTGTCTCTCCGTTTCCTCTGATGTGATGAATATGTAGGCTTTGAGTATTTCATTAAAAGAGATTAAAATCGAGGGGAGAATTAAATTTGGATGAAGTTGGCGGGATCAGATGATGTCAAAGCAGCTTAATTGCAATATGCCAGCCAATGCATTTGCACACCCGATGCACATGCTCACCTTTTGTGCATGCACACAAGCACATGCGCTGAAACACAGGACACACTCGGTTGCAGATATAGACATTCATTTTGGCCCAAAGCAGTCAAGTCAGCAACTCCTGCTATGGCAGCCACCATCTGTTTGTCTCACAACATTTCCTGCCTTCTGAAGGTGTTTTACTGAGCTCAGAGACACTGCTAGACCCAGCAGTGAAATATATATAGTTGCGTCGTCTTTATCGGCACTTCTTATTGCCTGCTTCATCATCATGCTTCGATATTGATGTCGCTCCTTCTCTAAATCCTCCCCACGGCCAACACTTTGCCAGGGAGAGAGGGAATGCAAATGGGGATGCAAATTGGTAAATACTAGTTTGGGGAGCCCAGCAAGCTGGTACTCTCTTCAAGGCAATCAAATTCCACTGCTGGCTGGAGCCTTATGGCTAATTGCGCATAAATCATTTGAATTCAAATGGCATAGCCCGCTGTCCATTGTGCTCAGCAGGAGGCGTAACTCAGCTGAGACGTGTCAACAGCCTGACCCACAAACACGCAGGGCGCTCCAATCAGAGCATAATCAACCTCCTCATTACTGACTCTTGGGCTGTCAGCAACATCAAAGAGGCTCCCTGCTGTTTCTCAGCACCCTTGTCTAAAAATATTGGTTTTGGGGCCTAGACAAGTTTGTTTGAAAGATAATGTACAAAAGTTTCTGTAAGTGTCTGCACACATGCATGCATGCATGCATAGTTCTGTGTGTACGCATCTGTGAGCGCACGCTTGCTGGAGCATGTGCACACACCAAGGCATCATGACAATACATTCATTTGATCTCGAACAAATAAGCGCCCCACAAATTAAGTTACAAACTTCATGTAATGTTACATACGTTTAAGAGAAGAAACATGGTGACAACATACATTCAAATATCTCATAGTTCATTTAGTTTTACACAGGGACAGAAACACCTGCCTTTTGGGGAAAAGTCCAATGATCTTTGACCAAACCACCATCCTAACCTGCCTCCACAAGAGGACTTTGGGTCAGATAATAAAACTACACAGATAAAGAAATCATAACATTTTAATCTATAAAACTATGAATAATAAAGTAAAAAGACACATTAAAAGTATAGGAACGATCTGTTTTTTTTTTAATACTAATAAAAGTAAACTAATTATTCTCATAATTCTATTAAGATTTGATCTTAATATCAGCTTCAAAATGTGCCCTGTATGAAGAAACTTCAGTTGAGATTTTGGCCCATTTTTCCACACAGGCAGTCTTTAAATCTTGAAGTACTCAAATTCTTACTGAGTGTTTTTCAAATAAAAAGTGTTGTAAGAAATTGGTAAACATGCCCATCTCAGCTTTTTTGGAATGTCTTAAAAGCATCAAATTCAGAATAGTGTATATTTACAAATAATAATCAAACAAAAAGTTTATCAGTTTGAACATTAAATATCTTGCAAATATCTTACTTACTTTATTCAATTGAGTATTGGTTGAAGAGAATTTACAAGTCATTGCATTGTGTTTTTATCAACATTTTACTTTTCTGGAATTGGGGTTGTATGTCCCTCTCTGACTCAGCTCAGTGGTCACATGATTGCAGCCTTCCTAATTTTGCGGGTTACACATGTAGACTGTATAAATATGGACATAAATGGACACAGCTGCATCACCCATTGGTTGGTGGATTCTCATTTTGTAGCCTCGAGTTAAGTATTTTGGCCATTCACCATCATGGATGTTTGTTTTCTTTTTTCTTTATTTTTTTAACTTTGGACCCTAATAAAATGTAAATAGGTTAGTTATTTAAAAAATCGTTTAGTTTTCATGAAAGTTGAAATTAGCCATAGAGACCAAAACCGTTTTTTGTACCAGGCTATAAACATTTTTATTTCTGCTGAAACCTCAGGCATTTTAATAAAAAGGGTCTATGGGAATTGTCTTGCTTTTGGAGCCAGCCTCAAGTGGCCATTTGATGAACTGCAGCTTTTGGCACTTGGCGTTAGCTTTATTTTTCAGCTGTGGAGGTTGGCGCTTGGTTGATTATGAATTGCTGGCTCATTATTATGGATTGTATAGAAATTGTGCATTATTTTCCATAAGTATACATATGTATGGTGCATAAGAACCTGCACACACATGAATGTTCAGGTGTCTGTGTGTATGGGTGTATTCATTCCCAAAAATTGTGAGTGATATCCCCCCAACCCCCCCAGCACTTTCCAAATTCCTGGAATAAGAACCGTTACATCAGGATAATAGAGCATAATCAAATGGTTTAGCTCACACCTGGATGAGAAAATGCACTTTGGCCAGCTTTCACACTGAGGCAACCACAGATTCATACGATGACACTACAGTTTAAACTTTTATACACACAGGTGGTGGCAGGGCCACAGTCCAACCCGTGATCTGCTTGTGTGCCTTTTTGTGAATGTCATGGTGTGTTTATTCATGTGTGTGTGTGTGTGTGCGTGTGTGCTTGTGTGTGTCTAAATTCAAGACCGACAGCCACTTAGAGATTTAATAAGGCATTATGTATTCAAATGTGTGTGTTGATGCATTCTGTTCGACTAGCCAGCGGCAGTAGGCCTGTTTGCATGTGAGCGTTTGTGCACATTTAAAGATGAATAGCAGTAATTATAATCATCCCTATTATAATCACAAGAACACATTGTTCATAGGGACCCTGTTTTACTTGTTGAGTCCCTCAGTGTCTTTTCTGTCGTTTTCAGTCTCTTTATCTCCATCATTCTGTCACCTCCCCTCTTTTCCTCCCCCTTCTATTTTTCCCTTGTTGTGTCCATATGATGAATAACGACTAAATGAAGGATGCTCTAAGTACCTTATTTTGAAAGGTTCTATCTCAAGCGCACTGCAAATTGAACATCTTTTTTTTTTGCTGCATCTGTTCCCCCTATTTGTCCCATTTGCTTTTTTTCTTCCTCTCCATCGTCCACCCTCTGTGTCACTACATTAACGTCCATCTTTCTCTCCCACAGCCCGTTGTCAGGCAGTGCAGGCGGAGAATGTGACAGTCTTGGAGGGAGGTACAGCCCAGATCTCCTGCCGCCTGCAGAACTACGATGGATCAATCGTGGTTATCCAGAATCCCCGCCGGCAGACCCTCTTCTTCAACGGCACGCGAGGTGTGTTGCCACGCGCACATTTGTCTCTGCAGACAAACTTAATCCATCTGTGTGTGCATTTGCCCCCAGTTCCATTTGAAGCCAGCCTTTTAAACACATTAGCAGTGACTCACCAACACTTGCACTTTACATTTTTCTTATTGCAAATGTCCTCACTTTGCCTTTGAAGCGATTCCACATTAAAAAGTCAGATAACCCCAGAGTTAATTTGGATGATGGTTTTCCTCTCAGCCCTAACAGTGTGACTGCTTTAACTGTTTTAAAAGCATAGTTCAAAGCTCTCTGCATAATCCACTTTTAACCCCTGTGATGAGATCAGAACTTATTACAGATCCTCATTAGAGCATGGCCTTGGCAATCACATGTTTTTTTTAAAGGCAGCTTTATGGCAAATTATCATTGTAACCAATATTATAATGAAGGCAGATTTCATAGAGGGCCTTGGGGTAGGCAAACACTACTTGTTTTTTTCCTAACTAATTAAGGGCAAAAGCTGCCACCTTAGCCAGATTTTCTTCTAGTGCTGCTAGGGAACCTTTGAGCAAAAGAACAATGTTCAAGGATATTAAACATTGCCTTTGAAATACGTGTGGGCAGCTTAATTGGAGCAAAGTTTTGCATTATGATTTGGTGCAGCAATAGTTATTTATATTCTACTTAATCTATGTGATAAACTTAATACGTTGGCTTGGGCTTAAGGCTGTGTAAAACTGTTGGTTTGTAACTGTTTCGAGTTAAAGGCAAGGGGGTGAAATTGTAGGTATTCAAAAAGTTTTAGATTCAAGATTAAAGATACTGTTAGTAACTTTTAGTTGAAATAAAAAAAAACATTTGCTGTCACAATATCCTCACAGCAGTACTTGAGACAGATGATCAGTTTTTTTTTGCCTTCTCGAATTGCTATTAATAGTCTTACTGCACAAGAGTAAAAACACTCAGAGCCAAGGAGTCTCTAGCACAGCTGTCAGTCATGTCAATCGCCCAGAACTATGGTCAGACTGTCAAACTTGGCAGAGCTGATCAAAAATGAAATAAGATTCTGTTACTGCATATTTCTACCTCAGATGTTTTCAGAAACATATTTTGGTGCACTGTTTAGCTGTAAAATGAGAATTTTCGCTCTGGACGGTGCACGGTGGGTGGTGCTTGGTGTGTCATTTGTTTCTAACATAACAGCCATGTCACTTTCACTGTTAACAGCAACACAGCACACAAAAAAAGATGCTACTGAAAACACTATAGACAAGAAACAGGCAATACAGTACCAGAATCTTGATTCATATTTGATCAGCGCTGCCCAGTTTGACATTTTGAATGCAGTTTGCGAGCAGTGGTTGACATCATTGGCAGATGTGTGAGAGACTCCTTTCTTCTGATTAGCTGTTTTCCTTGGAGTTTTTTTCCACAGACTAACTGTCTCATATAACACTTTGTGGATGTAGTGACAGTTTCAGCAAATATGATAAAAAAAGTTATTTTCACAATAACCAATTTTAGCTTTAAGAAACCACATCAGCCCAACAACCTATTCAATACAAAAAAGTACTTACACATTGCACCAAACTGTAATACCAGTTACTGGCTTTGCAGAATTGCCTCTATATTTACAAACAAGTATGCAAAAAACAATGTATGTAGCTTGTTGACATCATGTTAACACCACTGACCAATGCAAGAGCTGCAGCATGTGACAAGTTGGGCCAAAACTCACCTAATAAATCTGCTTTAAGTAAACTACTAATTGACTGAAGAACAGCTCAAACCTTCACACAGATGCAGGATTTTGAGCTTAGATTGTATTGTATGCTACAGTTAGTTTTTTCCCAAATCACATCAAAACACAGCTTAAGTGGTTAAACAAAGACATGGGCTGAAACAGGTTGACAAAGGAGTCAATCTGACACCCCAAATCCTGGTAAAGGAGCCCTCGCTCACCTTTAAGCTGAGGAGGTCGACATTGCGCAAACACCTTAACGGTGTCTTTTCTATCTTCATCCTAAGATCTGATCCTCTCGGTTCACTGACTGGTCAGCCCTCTCTTTCTCTCTGACACACTGCTCCAAAAATAGTTTTGATTAGTTACAATCCCAGAAAGGATTGTTCTGCTGTTGCAATTGTGTGACAGGTGCTAATTTTCCCAGCATGATTTAGACTCTCAGAGAGTCTGTTTGCTGAGCTAACTTCACTCAAGCTGCTGAATGTTGCTGACTTCCAAAGTAGCTTATAAAATACGGTTACACATTATTATTTTAATCTCAATCTGCTACTGTTACTCAGGCCATATTTTTATTCAATCTAATTGGCTTTAATTGAGATGAACTGACAACAGCATCAGACGGCCAGAAATTTTGTTCCAAATATTACGATGTTTGTATTTGTCTCATGGCTTTGAGCTTGTGATAAATAAAGAACGCCTCAGATGCAAGGACCAAGCTAGTGCCAGTCTCACACAGCCTTAAAGAATGCATTCCACTGCTGGAAAGATCATCTTTTCATAAAACTTCGCTGTCTATGCAGTAGCGAGGCACAAATACTTGAAATTGGTGCTTTATGACCAGAGAAAACAAAAGAAAAAGGGCTATGGCATTTGCTATTGCACAAAAGATAGAAAACCTACAAATACCAGAATGCACTGTGCCTTACAGGACAAATAAGCATTCCTGGTGTTGGGTAAAGTAATGAGAGCTTGGCCGTTTTGATGTAGGAAAGAATATAGCGCCTGGCAGGTAACAAGTGTCCTGAACTGAATAGTCAGGTAAAATATGAAAGAAATTAAAGTTCCAGTGCACACCAGGATGCTCAAGCTGACGCTTGTTTATTAACAGTTCACATTAAAAACAAAAGATGGAGCAAACTACATGTTTCGCATATCACTTCTTTAGATTTGCTTTATGTTTAACCATCATCAATTTTTCCATTCAAATCCTCACACATGCTCATTAGCAGACGATAAGACAAGTGTGATTCAGCATTAAAGGTAATATTAGCTGTAATATAGAGTTAATTTCAACATAAATATACACTTTATAGAATAAAAAGATACAGGTAATGGAGAGATACAGCAAACAACATTTCATAAGGATACCATAAATATTAAGTACATAATTTAGGAATACTATTATAATAAATATATCCAAAACTAATAGAAAATGTAGAAAAAATATATTGAAAAGAATGTAGCACTAGTACAATACCAAAAAAACCATTATAGAATCAGTAAAATTTTACTTTTTTTTTTTTTTAACAAGAACTGTTCATAAATAAATGTCAACAGCATCCTGGTGTGCACTGGAACTTAAATTTCTTTGATTCATTGTTACCCTGCACTGGCTGGCACCCAGGAGAGAGGCACAGCTGTGCAGAGGGCTTCTCCATTTTATTTTGGGTTTTTTTGGTAAGGTAAAATATGTACCAAAAATATTTTAGGTGAGAAATAGGCAATGCAGGAACAGAAGCTTAATCTGATCTCAGTTTTTTCAGCCTCTGTTTTTACAACACAGGAAACAGTATTGTACCTACTTCCTAATTCTCATATTACAGCCAAACAGCTCACTAAAATATAGATTCTGAAGACATATTTGGTGACAAATAGGCAATACAGTAACCTTAATCGTGGATTATATTTGATCAGCACGACCAAGTTTTAAAGTTTAATCAGTTTGTTCTGAGACAGCAGTCTATCTCGATCTGCTTCTGTACTCTTTGGGTCCATGGTGGCGGGCATACAAAAATGCGGGGGCACAATCTGTAGTCCTGGCAACATCCCTTGAGCCAGTGAAAATCTGCTTTGAGCTGAGAGACGAGCAGGGAGATCTGGGTACTGGTTAGATGGAGGGAAGTTTACCACATTTCATTTACACATACCATCAACATTGTTGTGATGCAAAGCTGCTTGAAAATTGGTAAAGTATCTCTTAAACACAGATGCATATTCATTATCTTTCCAGCATATAAAATTACAAATAAAGTACAGTGCTGTGAGGTAGACAGTCATAGACAGTGGCAGTAATGTGGTTAACCCTTTGAAACTTGGAGCAACATCACTTTTCTTGTGCTGCTTTCAGATGCTTTTCACAAGAATTTAAACTTTTGAACTCTGAGCAAATGGGTGGGATTTGTTTCAAAAACATGGGGAAAATGGCAGTGACCAACTTGTTAAGAAATGTTCCGCAAATTGCAAGAAATTAGAAGATTTAGAAAATTATTTTTGAAAAAGCTACAGCAAAATGTCCTGGAATAAAATAAAAAAGCTATATTCATAAACATCTCAATTACATATTTGAAAAACTATGTTACACAATTCTAACACTTTTTCCAGGTCATTTACCTTTTTCTTTTTTTGTTTACTTAGCTTTTTACAATAATTTTCAGGCGATTTTCTTGTACTTTTTACAAAATTTCTTGCTAATTTTATGGTCACTTCTTCCTTCAATGCTCATTACTTTCTTCCCATGTTTTTGACAGATATCACGCCAGTTTGCTCAGGTTTCAAAGGGTTAAAGAAAGCTGACAGATCCAGAGCTTCAGTTAAACCTCCACATGATGAAGAGGGGGCAACACATTCACATGACTATTTAAGATAAACTACTAAGAACTGCTAGAGCACGCTCGAACTTTTGTTCTAACCACAGAGAATGAATGAAAAAGTCCTCCAATTAAAAGGCATTTCTAGAAATGGATATTTTCAAACATATGCCATGATATTTTTGTACGTGTGTGAAAATTTCCACTTGAGCACATTTTCACATTTCTAATCATTACAACTTCCAGCTCTTGTAATTACATTGATTCGACAATCAAAACTCCCACTCTCCCCTCGGGAACAGTCTGCGTCAAAGTAGCAGTCACTGAAGATTTTCTGCACAGTGCGCCGAGATCAGACTAAAAACACTGAAGACAAGACTCGTACAGTGTTCAAACACTTTTGTTCTACACACCTTTTCCTCACTTGTTAGTCTCCTCGATCACGGAGCGGCCTTAATTGGGTACTTAAGGTCGCTGCATTTGGAAACCTTACTTTCAACTTTCCCCCCAATTTTATCAGATCAGCACTGCTGGTAAGTTCCATTAAGTATTTAAACAGAGCCGCCCCATGTGCTCCCCCACGAGACACGGACTTGCACCCTTTTGGAAGCACGATGAAGTCTAATCAGAGCTAGGAGGAAGACGAGGTGTGAAAGCGAGAATGAAAGAGAAAATGAGGAAGAAAAAAGGAAAGAGTGGGGGAGAATGTGACAACGGGTTAGGAACGACACAGCAACAGACAGAATAAGGAAAAGGAGCGGCGCTATGTAGAGAGAGCATCACTGGGAAATGATCCAAAGGTTAGGCATGGTATAAAGTATAGATGGCTTCCCGTAACTAATTTGGCTCCCGTAAGCTCTGAAAAGCCTCGTTGGGGGACATTTTGTGGGAGCGTAAATTACATCTCACTCTGGCTCTCTCTGCCTCCACGTTTGCACCATCACTCGCTGTAGGGCTCTTCCATTTCTGCCTATTGCCCATCTGGCGCCCAGATATCAGGCTAACAAACTGAGGCCTTTCTGTGCTGAGCCATTCCACGCTAACTGCCCAAATAGAGGTGCTGCTGTAAGTGCTGTGAATTAGGCTGTCTGTTTTGCAAGTGAGCAACCAGCCAGGGGTGTGTTTTATGAGATTGTGGGGACTGATAGCTATAATAGAGCGGTGGAACTAACCAAATGGACCCTTTCTCCTCAGCGGTCCATATCTCTCTTTCTCCCACTATTGCCAAGCTCTCCTCAGCATGCAAATGAGATAGGACAATAAAGGTGAACTTGGACTTGAACAGAAGTCTGACATTTAGTTGCCATTTAGTGCAGAGAGGGAAAAAAAGATTTACCTATCTGTGGGGAATAGCTCTCTGACAATGCTTTCGCTGCCATCCGGTGGAGGAGGAATTTTGGGGGCGGGGTGGAGAGATTAGTGTGGTGTACTTCCAGGAAGAGTGGACTGACTCCATCGCTCCAGGCCGCTCTCTCGCTCCCATGTGGATTTCTGTCTCTATCTATATTTTTTTTTTTCCCCGCCTGCCGCATTATGTAGCTATATGAGACTATTTCTCTCATTCTGTCCTCCTCCTCTACTCTCTCTGGCATACACGCCAACACACAAAGCCAACATCTATACTGTAGTGTCTGTGTTGTGATGAATTATGCTGAGAGATGGCTGGTTGTTACATCAAGTGAGTGCTGTTCCCTGCGTGAACCACACAAAGGATTAAAGACGGCATGGAATAAAATAGAGATGGGGAGGTTTCACAGTCAAGTCGATGCAAAGTGAGTCTTCGATGAGAATCTATGGACATCGAGCCACTGTCACCCGCAGGCTGTTATTAGCCTTATTTGTTATCAGCATTTTTCTTGCCATTGATTTTTACTCTTTCTTTGAGTAACAAAAGAAAAATTGTCGCATGTGTTCTCATCCTCGCTTTGCTTTCTTTTCTTTCTCCTTTGTGCATTGTGGGGTTAGTGAGAATCTGTCTGAGGTCCATGATTGGCTGTAGAATTTAGAAAGCTGATATGTTTTTACTCTTTGTTTCCAATCTTCGATTAATTTTCATAGTCTGGATTACAGTGTTTACATTGTGTAGAATTGTAGTATTTAGCCCATCTCACACTGACTCAAAGGGCAGCACTACTCAGTTTAATAGCTTTCCTAAAATAATTTTGCTTGTGCAATGAGCTTTATTTGCATAGCAGTTTTCAAAAGACTTACCAAGTGCTTCACAGCGAGTAAAACAATAATGATTAAAACCTAATAAGATCAACAATAAAAATTCCAGACACTAATTAGAAATGGGCTTACAGAGGAATAAAGCAAAGCACTTACAAAGAGAATGAATGAATACATTCTAGTTTAGGATGGTCCAATCATTGCTCGGGAAAATGAACAACACGCTCCCTCAAAGCTGGAAATGAGAGAACCAAGACATCTGTTATGTTGTATCAATGCACAGCCTGGAGCTGCTCCATCGAGACTGACTTTGCAAACTCTCTCTGAACTTTTTATATCAAACTGAGCTTTAGATTTAGCTGCGCTATCAATTCCAGAAAATCGTCCGAGGTTCTGTCACAGCCACTATTCCTCCCATGTTTAGCAGTTTTTTTCTCAGCAGTGCTGTCCATCCAAGTGACATCACAAATTAGAGGGTGGTGAAAACGGCGCTCCCGTTCCAGACTGTGGGAGATACAACCAACTGTTTGCTAATGCAGAGCAAACTATCTTGAGGCTAAGAAATGACTGATTCCAAAAGCTGTAAATGTCATAACACTCAATTAAAGCAGCTTTGCTTTTCTTGTGCCTGGTTTGCTCGTCAATTACTCCTTGCAAAAAAGGTAAATGTTCGGTATTTACAAAGACAAACAGAAAAACATTTACATTGTAAATATGTAGACAATAATTAACATGGATACAAAGGGTTATTGATGCAAAGTGCCCGCAACCAGGCCAGTGTCATTCAACTGCAGAGCAATACTTACAGCCCTGCAGCTCTGCCACTGTAGTTCCAATCAAACCTGTGCTCTTATCGACAAGAAAAGTGCAAGCAATTGCAGCAACTGTCACTTTCTTGGCCAGCAAAAGGCAACATCAGCGTACCTACAGTACATCCACTTGTATGAACTGATATGACTCCCCTGTAGGTGGTGCGGGTTTGCACTAGCCTGGCCGCATGGATGATTTTTCTTGGGAATAGGTCTAGTGTTCTCATGGTCAATGACCGTTGTTTCCTGGTTGGACGAAGAACCAAGCAAATTAGTATGGTGAGTAAGACTGCTGACCTGGTGCAGGAGCCTTTGTGTCAAAGCTGGCAACAGATTTAGTCACAAGACAGCGGGGTTAAATGAGAGACCAACAGGATCTGTCTTTTATCACTCTCCAAGGCGAGCTCCCCACTTTCTGAGCTAGCCTATGAATGTGCAGGCCCTGCTAGTACACATGCCTTCCCCTGCTTCCCACTGCATTGATAACTGCAACTAAACTACTCTTGTTGATTATTAATTCGATTAGCTGATTATTAATAGGATTAATTTATTGATGTACAGCACTTGGTCACCTCTGTTGTTTTTAAATGTTCATAAATACATTTGGATTGGATTAATAGGATAAAAAGAAATAAAGCTTATTTTACAATGTTCTTTCAAACAACTTGCAAAAAAAATAACAGCAAATGTAGGCGATGCTGCATGAAGAGTAAGTGCAGACAAGGCACTACAAGAAAACATAAAATAAGATAAATGGGCGTTGGGGAAGCAGCCATGCACTGAGAATAAAAGGGAAATGCAACTAATATTTTTTTCAGATATTGCTAAAGTTTCTGTTGTGAAGAAATGATAAATTTACTTTAGACTGTCACTGACTAATGGCATGAAAAACTCCACATACGTGACTTTACATTGTACTTCACTGTCTTTCCAAACTAATTTCAGTGAATATAATGAATTCACATTTTAATGCTGAATTTAGCATTAAAATAGATTTGTGTAGCTTACCTTTTGACAGACAAACACAAGCCACAAACCAAGCATTATAATGTCTTTATCAGGGCCCTTAGCAGCTATGTTTATCCATCACAAAACGGAGGGAAAACAGACGGAAAGTATTTGTCAATTACATGTATTTTTTTTAAATTTACCTGTAATCGTGTGTTTATCCATCAAAACAAATACAATTTGCTGGACATGGCAGGTTTAGCTAGCTCTATCTATTTAGCTGAAAATAAGATAAAATCAATCATCCTCACACTCTTACCTTGGTAACCCACCGGATTTAATCTACAAGTGACTTTGCTCGTCACTAGCATCTCTAGTCTATCTGCTTCAGAAGGACAGACACATCACTTACTATTGATTGGTTAGGGCGAAATACCAGCCTTCCAGAAAACAAAAGCGGCTAACATGAAAACAATATCGCACTAAATATTATAGGCTTAGTAAAACAAAACGCCATTTCACTCTGATTCTCTTAACTAGTTCTGCACAAGTAGAGCTGGTCTGTCAATGACCAAACAACTCCACTCTGTGGAGAACCTGCAGTCTGCTCAACTGTAATCAGTAAATTTGTATGTGAGGTACAAACTCACTTCCTGAGGTGCTTCTCATTTGAAAATAAACTCGAAATAAAACAAGAGAAAGCCTCCCGCTAAAAATTTGTCATGACACTCAGCAGTAATTTTTAATACTCTGTCTGTCCCTGAAGCATAAGAAAATTATGAATCAATTACACTGACCCAGAGTAAAATCTTGTTTGTTGTTATTTTCCCTCTGTTTTTACCCTTTATATACATGAATACAGAAGCAATTATTTTGTCTAACTTCACAGACGGATTGTGTTTTTTCTCCCAATGACTGATGTACTCACCTACCCTCTCTTTGTTCTTGCATCTCTTCCTGTCACTTACCTCCCACCCTCTCTTCCTCACACCTCCTCTCTTTTCCCTCTTCAACCCCGTCCCATGCTGTCTCACTTCCGCCCTCCACCTCCATCCTTCACTTCCTCTACTCTCCCCATCATCCGTATCCACCTCCAGCCCTGAAGGACGACCGTTTCCAGATGGTGCTCTTCACGCCACGGCTGGTGCGCATCACGTTGACCAACGTCAGCGTGTCGGACGAGGGCGGCTACTTCTGCCAGCTCTACACTGACGCCACGCACCACCAGGTGGCAACTCTCTCCGTCTTAGTGCTCCCGGAGACGCCCACGGTGGAGGTGAAGCAGGAGGCAGTAGAGGGCGGCGAAGTGGAGCTCACCTGTATGTCGCCGCGTAGCAAGCCAGCTGCCGCCCTGCGCTGGATGCGTAATGGCCGGGAGATACCAGGTACCTGGATGTGACTGACAAAGGACTAATGGATGGTTGGATGATTATGAGAGATAAATGAGGAAACTAATGAGGGATTTTAGGGCAGGTGAAGTGAAATGGGTGGATAATATCACAAAATGAGTGCTGAATGGAAGACGGCTGAATGGATGTGTGATTGATGGGATGACAGAGGTAATGGCAGATGGATTGGTTGATGGGAGCAGGTGAAGATGGATGGATGGATTAATGGATGGAGAAAATTACGTTTTTGGCTATGGGGTTGTCAAAATCTCTTTTCTCCTCCTGTTTCCATGATTTTGATCAGTGTTCTTTGCAATATTTATAGGCGACGATCTAGTTTCAAATGATCAAACACTGCAAACTTTTCTGTCTCCATTCCTTCGAGGAAGAGTCAAAAGTTCATATATCTACGTGTGTGTTGATCTATGTGTTGAGGAGACAGACATCAACAGCCAGAATTAGAAAGATTTCTGTGCTTTTCTGTCTTTTTAATGTGTACACTAATCAAATTCTCTTCCCATCAAAACAGATACACATCTCCCCCCTCTTTATATCTCTCCCCATGCACATGCTCCAAAATTCTATTTCAAATGTGTTATATTTGCACATAATCTGACAAGTAAACCATTACATGAAAGCACAGATGCTACACTCCAGATTTTCTTCTCTTTTCATTCCACCTCTTTTTCACACGTTCACAAAGAAACACTTTTTAATTCACCATCATCTAACTCTCCCTACTTCTTTGCTTCTGATAAATCTACCAGCCATCCGTCAGCACATTACCTTGATCTATCCATCTTTCTAACTCGTGTCTTCCTTGACTTCTCTCAGTTAAAGGGGCACTTCACTCAATAATACATCTGAGACTGATCTTCTCCTTGCCTTCAGTCTATTTAACCCCGGAGAAATCACTTTCCTTTGCGCCATTAAAATCAGCATTTGTGTATAATTCTCTGTTTTGATTTGAATTCCTCAAAAACCTTACACAGTTGACTGAGCAGACAAAACTTTAGAGACTAATTTATGCAAAGCGTCTCAGGCTCATGGCTATATTTCTTTATTCAGTTAATCTCAGATTTTAATAAATACAGACAACGTTGTTTAAAAGTACAAATCGCTGTCAAGTGTGTTGCATAATCATTAAATCTCACTTGCCACCATCAAATAACGTACACGGACACCAGATGAAATAGTGTGAGATAATCTGGTGTCAACAGTTTTAGGGGACATGCATTGAGCAATGTTTTGCCCTTTAAAACTTCATGTCAGCCGTCGTCTCTTTTACTTTCTATTTTTGTCTGACACTCAACGTCTCTTTCATCCAGTCTCTTCCCTTTTTCTCTGTCGGAACTCGCCTGTCACCGTCATTCTGTCTCTCCCCTCTCTGTCCTTCCCCTCTGCTCCTTCCCTTTCTTTTCATCTAATCTCCCTTTTTTTCTTTATATTTCACTGGTGACAAATACAGGATGCTCCTCAGCTTGGTTATTGGTTGCAAAGGGCTTTAATAGTCAGAGAGACAGAGAGGGGACGCACTTTTGTTTCTCTTGCCTCATCTGTTTTACTAAAGCTCCTCTCCTCTCCTCTCCTCTGTCCTCTACTTCTGCTAATGTGGCACTATCACCAGAGCTACGTCTGCACAATTCTTTTTCAGACTGTTCTCTGGCACCCCTTTGCGTCTCTTCTCCTCTCCTCTCCTCTCCTCGCCTCTCCTCTCCTCTCCTCTCCTTGCCTCTCCTCTCCATCATCTTAATATTTCCCTTTGCTTCGCTCACTCACATCTCTCCTTTGCGTCTTTGTTCCTCCCAGCAAGGATGTGAGAGAGATGCAAGAAAGAGACATGTAGGATAGTGTTTAATCGCTCTAAGCTCCTCCAGAAGCCTCATCGCTCCTCAAGGTGCATTTAAGGGATTGGAAGATCCTCCATGATGGAGGACGCGGTGTCGAGATGGTAACCCCGGAAAACTCCCGCAAGATTTCATGTTATATGTTTCAAGTCTTCATTTTAACTCAAACTATTATTTTTTTCCCCAGGGGCATCGAAGTGTGACTAACCCTTTTTATACAGAGATTGCGCTACAGGGCCAGTGCTAAGTCCCTTCTTTATGATAACTTTGCATCGTTACACAAATAGCCTCATGGAACCAAAAGAGGCATGTGGCAAGTGTGACATTTAACACAACAGTGTCGGCCTCTATGTGACATATAACATACATGTCAGCAGTGCTTTCTAAACAAAAAAATGCCATCACATGGCAATAACATTCATTTACTTTCTCTTTTATATCTTTATTTCGTCGTCTGCTCGGAGGATAAGGAGCTCCTGAATCTCATTGTTTTCCCAATTTGCAGACTTTTACAGACGCTTTTCTTCTTCTTTGAGTAAGCTGCTAACTCCTGTAAGCTGCTTTTAAAAATCCCAGCAGTGGGTCACACACATGACACATAGTCAAAACATGACGTCATTCATGCCCACGGTGTGTCATGTCCATTTTCTGCAGTCACTTCCTCCTGTGGTGGCCTAAAGCGCCCCCACTTTGCAATCGAACCTTTTGTAATGGCAAGAAAGCATAATGGTGTGATACTCCCGCCTTGAACAGCCAGGGTAGAAGGAGCTACTGATTACCTAGAGCTCCAACTGGAGGGGAGCCCTTAAAAATCCTGGAATGGAAAGTTTACCTTTGGATTGAAAGACTAAACTTTGTATAAAATACAGTGGACACTCTTTAAGGCCCCATTCACCCCTGTGGCTCAGGTGGTGGTGCAGGTCGTCCTCTAATCAGAAGGTCATCAAGTCGATCCCCGGCTCCTCCAGTCAGCATGTTGAAGTATCCTTGAACCCTAAATTGCTCCTGATGGCTTTTCCATCAGTGTTTGAATGTGCATGAGTGGTTAAAAACTGAGTAGCAGGTGGCACCTTGTACAGTAGCCTTGGCCACCAGTGAACGAATGTGTGCGTGAATGGGTGAATGTGACTCAGAGTGTGAAAGCGCTTTGAGTTGTCAAAGGACTAGAAAAGCGCTGTACAAGTGCAGGTCCATTTACCATTTAAAGGTGAAAAATGGCTTAGGTCACATCTGCACAAGGCTTCATCTCTATATGCAGCTAGAGCTGAGAGAGTGACTGCTTACGCTGCTGGTTCACCAAATACAGTCATGTCTTTCCTCAAGAAAGGGAAATAGGGGTTCAAAGAAAGAAAGAAAGAAAGAATAAAAGCAAACTGACTTTGTTAAAAAAAAAAGTAAAAAATCAGAAGGTGCATTAGAAAAACAGAGAGGAGGGGCCCACAGAGACTGTGTATGCACAGGGCCCTGCAATTGGTGCAACATCCCTGTCTTTTCCTAACCGTAAACCCCAACCATACCTGAACCATAGCGTTGTTATGACATAAACACAGCAATACAAGAATATTTTAAAGCGGCTCCCAAGAATTTTATAGATTTAGAGTCACGATCTAGCTTAAGCATGGCGGCGGGGGAATAATTCCTGGGTCACAGGAGGAGACAGGACGCGAGAAAGCATAAGCTAGCGTAATGAAAAGCAACCTCTTCTGGTTCCCATCCTCTCTTCAGGATTTCTCCCCACATGTTTCCTCTCTCCTCCCCAGCCCTCCCCTCTCTGTTGGCCCTGAGTTAAATGAACTGTGGCACTAAAGGTTAGAGGCAGATCCCAGCAGATATGGGAAGGCACTCTTTAATTAAGACACTATCTTACCCACCGCTGCCTCATTCCTGCTCATCTGCACCCACCGCCGTCCTCTCTCACGCTTCGATTGGGCCTTCTCTCATTTGCTCGCCGGCAATAATTGAAAACTCAGCGCGATATAAGTAATATTGTTGTATTCTGCCTCAACAAGCACAAACTCCCAATACGTGAGCGTGTCACCCCACCGTTCTCTCTTCTTCTGTCTCTCCTCCTCCTCTTCTCTCGCATCTTTCCTCCCCTCAGCATCTGGCTTGGCACCCTTATCGTCCTCTTTCATGTCTGGACTTGTCTCATCGCAGCTCTCCTCACCCCTCCTCCCCCCATCAATCATGTCCATTTTGCTGCCCTCTTTTTCTTTCTCTGTCTCTCTGTTTCACTTTCTTCTCTCAGCCGTGGTCCTTTGACACCCCTCTCTCTCTCTCTCTCCATGTCTGGCTTAGTTAAAATCTCAATTCGGTTATGCATATTGTCTCTTTTATCCCTCTCTCTCCCACACACAAAATATTCAGTTGATTTGCCATCTGCAAACAAACAGTTCTGCTGCTCATAATTGCAATGAAATATAGATGCAAATTGCTTTCTCTTCTTTCTCTTATTCTGGCCTCCACCACCCATCCTCTTCACTACAGGTACCTGATGCTGTAGAAAGCTCATTCATCAGTTACTAACTTCTTCCTTTCTGTCTGCTCACTCCTTCTATCCACCTCTGTGGTCTCCTCTAAACCCCCCCACCTGTCTCTCTCCCTCTCCCCCACAGGTGTGATGTCTCAGCAGGGAAAAGGGAAGAACAGGCATGTTTTGGCTGCTAACTTGTATCTTGGCCACCCCACCTGTCTTCTTTCCCTCTATCATCTCATCCCGTCTTTGTCTCTCCAGGTGTGGTATCCCAGCAGGACAACGGGAAGACGTTCAGCGTGTCCAGCACCATCCGGATTCCGGTAGAAAGGAAAGACAACGGGGCAGCGCTGAGCTGCGAGGCGTTCCACCCAGCACTCGGCGGGCAGAAGAGGATTCGACACTACCGCCTAGATGTGTATTGTGAGTGTGTTTCTGTGTGTTTCTGTGTGTTTCTGTGTGTGTGTGTGTGTGTGTGTGTGTGTGTGTGTGTGTGTGCGCGCACGCGCGCACTTGATATCAAAGCACTTTCTATCCATCTTGGAAACAAATGAAGTAACATAATGTTCATTGCCAAATCTTTCAAAAACATAGATTATTCCATCTGTATTGCTGTCACTTGTGTGCTACTTCAGTACTATTCATTATAGTGTTTTACTTTAATGACAGCAATAATTTCATCAGGGTAGCAGCCTCATTCTTCAAATGCTGGATATCTCATTTTAGAATGAAGCTCATTTAAACACAGTCCAGGATTTTAACAGAGTGGTAAGCTGCCCTGTATGAGACCTGCTCTCATTAAAACCTAATACATACGAATCTTGTCGTGCAAAGAGCTGGCAAATAGGCCTGAGGCCAGTTTAGGGTCCTGGCCTGTGGTTTAAGGAGCCGATCGACATGAGCCGAGAAAACCCGGGTCACATTAGTATGTGCAATTATTCCAGTACTGTCCTGGGGTTGATTCATTTTGCTGCCTTATTTATACAAGTTTTGAAATCTCTACACATATGTCCATCGGAGGCAGGCCAAAGCAAACAGTAGAAAACACTGAGAGATTTAAATTTATAATTGGCTTAAGACTAATATCCACTCGGGGCGACAAGTTCAGATAGAACCGTGTTTTATGTTTTAAGATGAATTCATAATATTTTCACAAATCTGTGGACGCTTCAGTAGGATTAATCTTGAAAATGTCAGACAGCTATAATCTATATCCTTGGAAAAGTGTGAAATTCATCATGTAATATATTAATGTTAATCCATTGTGTTTGCTTCTAATCCGATCTAACATGTCAAGTTTACTTCTTCTGCTTTAGTTTAGACATTTTTGTCTTTTAATGTGATCACAACAAAACTGACACTGCCTTTCAATTCAGTGATATTACTATTTAATTATGATATGTATGTGTTATATGTTGTCTGCAAATCCTTCTTTAAAGTCAAAGAAGAAAGTCATACATCAGCTGAAAGGCACTAGATTTCATGTCATTAGCTGATACACCAATACTACAATAAAGCTCTTTTTCTCCTCCAAAATATTCAACAAGTTAACTAATATCCAGTTACTATATTTGTTCTTTCCTCTTATTAGTATTCCTGACAGTTCAATAGGATTCTTATCTCACAATATATCAGTCATTCCGAATGGTTAAACATTTCACAGGCATATATAAATATTTAGCGTTGGTGCTATTATTCATATTCAGCACACTTCTGCATCAGTCTTTGGGTACAGTTAATTTGCCTCATGTACACTAATGTTTGTTGATAGATCAGAATGATTAATATTCAACAGTTAAGTCAATCTGCGAGCTGGTGGTTCCTCCAGCCCGAGAACTGGTAATAATGACCAACTGTCAGCGTGGATTTGGCTTCCCATCGCTCTGTTACTGAAGCAAGTGCGGTACGGCAGCTGCCGGAGCAGTGGGCTGCTTATGATAACAGGTGTCTCAACCGTAGAGTTGTCAGCTGGTTGCCGTGGAAACAGATGTGAAAGACCCTTCCTCACACCACTTTCTCACTTTTTCCTTGTTCCTCCTTTTTGTTCCCTCGCTCGCTACTCTCTCTCTCATTCCTGATTTTTTTTCCTGTCCTCTCTGATTGTCGTTCTGTTTTGATCCCTTTGATCCACTTTGTTCTCTATTGTGCCTTTCTTGTTTTCTCTCTCACTTGCATACTCATTTATCCCCCCTCCCCTTCTCTCTTTCTGTCTCCCCGCAGTTGCACCAACAGTGAGAATTGTTCCCCCCACTGGTATTTTGCGAGAGGGCGACTCGCTCAGCCTCACCTGCTCCGTCTCTGGGAACCCTCTGTAAGTCTATGTGTGTGTGTATGTTTGCTAAATTGTGTATTTTTTTTTTTGGTGTGATCTGTAGGCCTTAATGCTATTTTTTAGGCTTGGGTATGTGTTTTTTCATACCTTCATAACTTCTTGAAATTTCACAAGGATAAAATGTATGGTTTTGCAATAACTAACCCTACTGACCGCCAAGTTTGCTACATTCTCTAAACTTTCTTCACTTTTTCAGTCTAAGAAATTAAAAGCAAATGTCAACAACATTAATAGTCTTACGCCTATTTTCGTGCACCTTCTAGATTTAAGTTTCTCTCTTTTGCCAAATAAACTAGCTTTACTTACTAGCTTGTTAACTCACCGTAAAACACATTTTATTCAAACTCGGCAGAAACAAAATTAAACTCACTAAAACTGCCTTAGTTAGTGTCATTAGATAGTCCACTGTTCCAACAATCACTTACTCTAGTTTGGTTAAAATAATCCCTTAATTCATCAAGTGAAACTATGCAGTTTTTTCCGCTGTAGTCTCTCTCTGCTGTTGCTAGCCAGTTGTCTACAGACTTGTACATTATCCCCACCACTCGCAGTTGCCATGTTTGTCAGCTTAGCTGCCTGTATCACACGTAGACTTTATATAAAGATGAAAAAAAGACAAATTTCCATTTACCTCGACTGTACAAATAATACATATGTAGCAGTTAATCATGTCATGAAATCTTTTTTATAGCATTAAATAACTTGTTTAAAACAAACATGTCAGAAAAATGAACACTTGAACAACCATTGGCATGATAAAATCTGCCTAAAGTGATAAAAATTGAGTGTTTTAGTTTTGCCCATGCCCCGTCCACAAACATGAGTTTGTGGTGTGGGGTTTATATTATAAACTGCAGCCAACCACCAGGGGGTAATCAAGATGCCTTGGCTTCACTTTTAGGGGGGTTGTCATGTAGTCCAACTTTTGGCAATAGACAGTCTATCGTTCCACCAGGAGAAACTGAGCTCTTGTGGCTTGTTTTGTGCACTACATACAATATATCCTCAATACAGCATCTCCTTATGAGTTTAATAGAAAAATAAGCTTCTGTATTTTTTTACTATTTTGAAAATCATACAGTCGAGATTTCTAAATAGCTTGGTGTGCTGTAACATCATGATATCGCTCAAGCCTAAGATCCATGTCCTCGTTCTACAAATAACATAATGAAAATGGTTGACCTTGTTCATAAAATCTAATAATATTGTGGCATCAGTGGCTCAGAAGGAAAAGCATCACCATTCAGAAGGTCGCTCTATCTCTGGCCCTTGCACGCATGTCTAAAAGTCCTTGGACAAAATGCTGAGCCCAAAATTGCTCGTGATGGTTGTGCCATTAGTGTGTGAGTGCGAGTGAATGTTTATCATATGAGTGTGGTAGCCTCACATTGTATGGTAGCCTTGGCCAGTATTGCATGAGTGTGTGTGTGAATGGTGCTTACGTTGTAAAGTGCAGTGATTGCTTTTTGTAGTTTTAAAAATAATTACAATCATCAGCATCAATCAGCTTCACCTTCAACAAGAGATCAAACCTGTACATTAACCAGCTGTCACAAAATGCTCCTTGTGAAAGCTGTCACAGCAGTATGTTGATTTGTTTTCTCTCATTCTGTAATAAATTCCTGACAAAATAATCAGAAATTATAAAAGGTTTGTCTCAACAAAGTCTTTGTGCTTGAAAAGCTACAATGATTCCTGACAAATCGGCTTAGGGATACACAATAAGCGTTTGATAGACGGTAACATCGGGAGGTTGCCAAGTTCAATGTCAACCCTTACAAACACCACATTTTCATAGAAACTGATTTTATGGGACAGCAGGTTTTCATGTTTGGTAATTTTTTGAGCTGCTATGAGAATAACATTCAAGTTGTAACATCAACAAACAGCTGGTAGCTGCAGGTAGCAGCTACACACACAGCTACAAGCCTACAGGGCTCAACTTTCACTCTGGCAATCTGTTTGGAGGGTGAAATATTTGCTGGCTTCAATTCAGTTCAGTTCACACATTTACCTAGAGCACCTTTTCTAAGCATAAGTGTAGAATAAACTTGAGTTCAGTAACCTAGAATGATTGCAAAAGTCAAAGCCAAATGTCTTCTTTGCTTTGACCACAGGCTGCAGAGAGCAGTTTTAATAGTAGGTTTTTTCAGGTAAAATAATGAGGTTTTTTTTGTTATGTCTGGTAATGTTTCCATTTTTTCTTCAAGTTGTTTCCAAAAACAATCAAAAGTATTACTTACAAAGAAACTCAACATACTGCAGAAGACCGAAAGAGTTTGGGTCCAAACTAAGTGCAGTCCCTCTAATGGCCACTTGAGGCTGGCTCCAAAAGCAAGTCAATCCCCATAGACCAGTGGTTCCCAATTAGTCTAGTCACAGGGTCGAGAGTTTGTCCTTAGTCATCAGGTCAAGGTTCACACATAAGATAAATTTCCATATATTCAGTTTTATTTCACAAAATGTAAACAGCACGTTGGCTTAGAACAAAATGAAATAAAATGTACACTGCAAGAAAAAAGCACAATTACTTAAACTTTCAAAATAAATAGCACTGCAACCAAAAAGTGCATATTATTGCCTAAAGATCAGTGACATAAAAGCAGTGCAAAGAAGCAGCATGTTTATAGGCTAAATAACACCAAGAACAGGGCAACCAAATAGTAGCAGGAACCATTACTTAAACATAAAAGCCTTGTGCCAGAAATTCAAAATAATGAGTCTTTCTTAGAAACTTGATGTGTTTGGAATTCACTTGTGTTCCATTCAGAATGGATTTGTGACCGACTTTTGAACTGCGACCCTCCAGTTGGGAACCACTGTGGTAGCCCCCCATGTTAAAAACACCCTTTGTACAGTTGTCATAAACAGGAAAATTGAGTTGAGTATTTTAACATGGGGGGCTACCACAGTGGTTGTGGTAGCCCCCCATGTTAAAATACTCAACTCAATTTTCCTGTTCATGACAACTGTACAAAGGGTGTTTTTTCTTCAATTCACACAATTACATTTTTCCAAATATATTCATCTTGGTACACTCTTAGCTTTAAAAACAGTGATGGCCAAAGTGCCAAAATTGATTCTTCAGAACAGGAGTCCACAAACCAATGGGTGACATCACGGTGGCTATACATCCATTATTGTCATACAGTCTATCATAGGTCTCTGAAGGGTCCAATCCTGCCCACTGAGTGACTTTACACACCAAACATTGACGCCCGTGTGAAGGCTAATGGCCAAACTATATCAGACTCAGGCGTGGCTCCACACATCAGCCACGGCATGCCCCCGGCAGACCTTGACCATTACACTGAACACAGACACTATTTTTTGTCCTCTTTGTACGGTTCTGTGGGCCTCCAACAGGTAAAAACTACATAAAACTGTTTAAAATAAACAAGCACAATCTTGTTAAAAAAAGGCTAAAAGTTAATACTTAATTGTATCAGAGTTATTGCAAAACAGTGGTGCAACCTTGTGAGTGTTTTTGCAATTCATGTTAAAAGAAATCAATTGAATTCATCCAGTTTTTGAAAATGTTCCAGTTAATTAATTCTGTACCAGTTGAGATAGCCTATGTACTTTCAAACCCTCCATAACCAACTGTATTATCACTTGGCAAAACCCAATACACACACAGCGAAGCTGGCAGCAGTTACGCGCTACATTGACAGTGTGTGTGTAGCAGGTGAAAAGCCCTGCTCCACTCTGTCTACATGACATGTCCCAGCCATGCTCGATGGATTTTGTCCGTAAAAGTTGCCAGGTTTTAAGTTAATGAGTGAGTGACCTACTTTAGGTAAAATGCTGCTTCAGAGGATTTTCCACCCTGACCAGAATACAGTTCCCTGAAAAAAAATCGCCAATGCTCATTGTTGTCATACTTAAAGATAATTATTAAATTAATAATGAAGCAAAATATTATCAATCAGTACCAAAGAATCTGTATCAGACTTCTAATGAAAACGATATTGGCGGTACCCTTATTCTATAATGGTCTGCCAAAACGTGATTTGTGAACGATTTGTAAAGCAGAAGATAATCTGATTTCTCAATAGCTTCCTCTTTAGTTTGGTCTGGAAATGACTGTAAAAATGCACATGTAATGACAGTGAGTTGTAGACTGAGTGAATGTGGAAAAACTAAGACATGTTTAAATTGCACTTAATTTTCTCAAGACATCTCAGGCTGTTCATCACCTGTACATTATCTTTACACCTTTACACCAAAAGTAAGGGAAAATGTGGAGGTGTTGTTATTTATAGGTTATTATGCATTTTTAGATCAAATTGGGCTGTATGTGGATTTGACACCCCCAGTCGAAATACACAGATACAACCATTAGTGGGTACCAAAAGGTTGTTTACCTGAAATTTGATTAATGACCAGAAGAGATGAATCAGAGATACGATCTGCGAATATCACACAAACAGCTTTACTATATAATACACAGTTTATTTTCCAAGTAATGACTATCCACCTTACACAAAAAATCTTATCCTCCTTAGCAGCTGTTGTGGAAACGTCCTTGAGTAACCTCTACCTGCTCCAGTTGAGCTTTTCACCGGCCGCAGCAGAAAACAGTGGTTTTCCTGGATGACTACCAAATGTGTGAGAGGAAAGCAGGGCATCACTGTAAGGAGAAAATGTGCGCTTTATCAACCCTCAGTGCAGGTTCCAAAAAAATGGATGAGAGCTTCTCCCCCCTAAGTAGCTTAAAATAGCCAGCTGCATACAAGAGATCTTACCCCTTCTCTCTTGATTACGTGTTGTTGAAATGAACACTAAGTTGACCTCTTTCTATATAATTACTATCCCACATAATTCCAGGGGACTTTCTTGGAAACTTCAAGTAATTACCAAGTACTACTAATCTCCACCAACTTCAATATATTCCCTATAATTACCACCAGATATCTTGCTGCTTTCGAGGAACCATCCTTAGAAATGAGCAGCAACTTCCAATCAACCGCTTTCAAGGAAATTATTAGGAAACAGACAATCAAAATTAAATACGACCACATGCTGTCCGCCACGAATTATGAAGGCAATTCAATCCCAAATGCTTTAACTATAATTGAATTCAAACCGAGCATGTCTAATATGCCACATGTAAATTTACAATATTACAGTAATACTGTAAATTTACAGTATTATTTACAGCTTGGGTCTTCAACGGGGGTTCTGTGGCCCCTAGGGGGTCCTCCGTATTTGCAAGAGGTCACCAAATTTTGTTTGATATATATTTTTTTAATTGTTTTTTAAAAGTAAATTGAAAGTTGCTGCTCATTTCTAAGGATGGTTCCTCGAAAGCAGCAAGATATCTGGTGGTAATTATAGGGAATATATTGAAGTTGGTGGAGATTAGTAGTACTTGGTAATTACTTGAAGTTTCCAAGAAAGTCCCCCCCACCTGATCCATATTTTATTGCATGCAGGACAGCGAGGAAAAAGAGCTTAAGAGAAAGGCAGAAACAGTATAATTTATTCATAACTATAAATTTACAATCTTCAAGAATTCTGTACGTTATACTTTATTATCTGTCTATACACCTATGTTAATATTATTATTATTATTGTTATTATTATTTATTTGCCTTTTCATTTAAAGGTCCACTATTTTTCCTGCCAAGTCTGACTATTTTATTTCATATGTAATATATGTTATAATTGAAAAACTCAATAAAAATATTGTTTTAAAAATACGTATTAATTTACAGTATTACGATAATACTGAAAATTTACAAATGATACTGTATATTGGTTTGGTAACAACCAGGATATTTCAATAATCTTGACACCAAAGACATACTTCAAAGTTTTATCACAACTAGAAGAAATGTATCTATGACATCACCTGACATTAAAGATTGACAGACAGATAAAAACCATCTGATCCATATTTCATTGCATGTGGGACGGCGAGACAGAGTGCTTAAGACGAAGGCAAAAGGTTACCAGAAAAGTATGAAAGTGGACATATCACAAACTTGTGTGTGACTCTGTGTGCGATGGTGGAGCTTCTAAACCCAATCAGCAGTCAACACTTTTAAGAGCCAGCTTTGAAGCAAAGCCTTTTTCTAGTGTGTTCACAGCCCTTTGTGCACTTTCCAGAAGGGTATTGGGTCCTAAGCTCTTAAACCCTCCCCATAGATGGTCCGTCTGTCTGTGGGCATCAAGTCCACTAAAGCTCCCCAGTAAGGCTCCACGCAGCCAAAGTGTGTGCATGTGTGTGTTTGTGAGCGTGTGATGACTTAAGTGAAATCCCACAGTGAGGACTGGCTGAGAAGCGTATTGGCTATAGCCCCACTAAAGCTTTGTAACGGCTGATTTGGGACTCTGTGTGTGTGTTTGTGTTTGTGAATGCACGCGTATGTGACAGTGAGAGATGGGACAGCAGGCTACTGTGGACTCTGACCCTCATCTCACGCTGGACTGCACACACACACACACACACTCACACACATTACAGTCCCCTTGTCACCCTCCCACGAGCTCCCTGGCCCTGTTAACTGCCTGTTAAGTAATAATGACCAATTATATGCCACTTCCTTTTGGTGGAGGGGTACACTCATTGTTTGTCTGTTATTAGAAGAGATGGAGACGATGTCTTGTCATTTTGCTTAATTGCCTGCTTAGTCGTGTGTTCGCGTTTGACGGAATGATTGTCTGTGGGAGCACAAGTATGCGTGAGTGTGTGTGTTGGAGAAAGAGGAAAAGGGGCAGATTTTAGCTTGTGTAGGATGAGTGAGGGAGTGTGTGTGTGTGACTAAGCAAGAAAGAGGTTT
The DNA here is from genome assembly GCF_008729295.1 of Plectropomus leopardus. NCBI lineage: Eukaryota > Metazoa > Chordata > Actinopteri > Perciformes > Serranidae > Plectropomus > Plectropomus leopardus. The sequence goes on from NC_056469.1 coordinate 22,364,241, forward strand.
AATTAGACGTCCTGAGGGATTAGAACCCAGATGAGTCAGGATTGTAATCTGGCCAGGGTGGCATGAGCCATGACACTCAGCCAGACACACACACACACATACACACACAGCGTTGTTCGCCAGGATGTCTCTGTAATCCTCGCACCTCCTGTCTACTCTGCCTTTCCCGTCTTTCATGACCAATTCATTTTGTCTGCCTGCTCCTTCCCTTCATCTCCCGGCACGTCTCTTCTTCTCTCTCTCTCCTCTACCTGTAGTGACACTCTTTCTACCCGCCTTTTTTCTCCTCTCAACTCTGCACATCTGACACCCTATTTCTCTCTCATCTGCCCTCTTTTCCCTCCTGCCAACCCTTTCACACCATCGCCGCCCTCTGACCATCCGTCTCCTCATAATTTGTCAGGATGCAGCCCTCTGCTGCCATTGGCTCCTTCAAGCTCCTTTTATACTTTCTTCTCATGTCATCTTCCCCCTGTGGGCTTTACTCTCCTTCTTCACCTCTCTTTTTATAGTATCCCTCTGGTGCCTGCGCTTCCATCCCTTGTCTTTTTTCACTTTCCTATTTTTAATATCCCTTAGCACCTTGGGTTTTACTAAATGTGTTTAAGACTTACAGTCTACCTGTGGTATTAGTTAGAGAAATACTTGTTGTGTTGTATACAGGCTTCACGGGACTACCTAAAATCTAGGAATTTCATCATGGAGCTTTGCCTTACGTCTGGTTGTCAGAACCAGTGTTGTGTGGCCTAAGCCCGGTTTGAACTGTGCAATTTTGGGCTGTCTCAGTGAACGATGACCAATGTGAAAGAAACGTGGAGATAACTTTGGTCGTGGCTCTAAAACAGTGGTCCTACGTCACACAGTGAGAGAGGTTCAAGGACGGCCGTTGTCACAGTCTTGTGATCAAAGTCAGCCTGGGATAAAATTCTGATAGTGTCAGAAATTTGGGGGAACGAACTCACTGTGTGACTGCTATTATAACAAACATCCACTGACTAACCAATAAAAAAGCAGCATGAAATGACACACTGATCAGCGCGACTTTGGCACTAAATGCTCATAGATACTAATGAATACTTATTTTGAGTCCTCATTGCAAAATTGGCCTCTTTTCCACAGCCATGACTGCGCCTCTTTTCAGTTTTTTTCGTCACATAATGCCATTATAGCGAGGACTCGATTTGTTCATTTACATTTTTCTCTTACCACTGCAGCGGCGTAGATGGATGATGCACGCTGATGAAGTTTTGTTTTTGTGTATTGATGTGGATTGATGTACGTTGTAGCCTGCGTAGGCGTTGTCATTGCACAGTCTGAAAACATCAAACTAGATGTCATACCCAGAGTTATTAGATCCATGTCGCACACTGTAGCTTGCACCAAACTTAAAGAGATTGATAAAACCGCACAGTCTGTATAAGGTTTTATTGGCAGTTTCATCCATTTAGGCACTTTTTGGATAATCCAGTAACCCAAAAGTTATTTATTTACCTAATCTTTGTCTGAACCTCAACATTAAATGTACAGGAGACCTTATGCCTACTTATAACTTCAAGCAGAGAGACATTTTCTTTACTTTTTTGTTGTTACTGGTTGATTAATACTCTGGCGACCAGGTTGTTCCCCGCCTCTCGCCCAATGTCAGCTGGGACAGGCTCCAGCCCTCCTGCGACCCTTAACAGGATAAGCTGTTGTGGATAATTAATGCACGAATGATTTAGGAAGATTTAAACAGAGAATGCTTTTTGTATTGCTGGCACTGCTGCAACCTAGACCAGACTTTCCTGCAGATATACAAATTACTTTTACCTGAATGCTGATAAATTCTCAAATTCATCATTATGACGTTAGACTGAAAAAAATGTCCAACTAAATGGTGCTGAAATGACATTTGAATGAACTAAATTATGGGTGACACATTTAGATAGTCTGCCTACAGATAGCTTATAGATAATTTGTGACATTTCAACAGCTTAACAATTCAACGACTTTAATTTGTCTTTAGGTGTTTAACAGATTATCTGTAGAATATATATGAGAATTCATGAACAAACATATTCTATAATTTAGTTGAACATTAACTATTCACTCAACCTATGCTGCATTTTTTTTGTCTGCCTGCTCCTTCTCTTCATTTTCCCAGACACACCATGTCTTCTCTCCTCTGCCTGTTGTGAAACTCTTCTCCCTGCTTTTTTTCTCCTCTCCACTTCAAATTCAATTAATTTATTCTGAGAATATGTAGTGAATTTTTACATACACTTTATAGATAAACATCTATAGAATAAAGCGAAACAGTTGAATTGTTGAACCTTAATTAAATCTAAGCTGTTGAAATGTTACAGATACTAATAATACTGTATTCAGCTATCAGTGTAGTACCTTTTAGTAGTAGTAGTACCGATTTATAGGGCAGACTATCAGTGGTCATGTATGCTATACTAGTATACAATTTTTAAGAAGACCTGAATAGTATATTCTGTATGCCTTTATACTTGACATGCATGAATTAAACTGACCTCTTGTATGCTTGTCTTCTTAATTTTCCTTAAATTTCTTAAAGGTTTAGAAATAAAACTAGCCCATACTTTTCCTCTCAGTCCAACTTCTCATTTTCATCAGAGAACATGCTGATGAGATGGTCACAGAGCTCAGTGAAGCATGCACTGCCGCATCCTGCAAAACCACGCCCATCTGGGTGAATCACTTAAAAATACGTTTCTACATCCCAGACCAGTCTCTCGGCTGAAACTAATTTATATCAACCTTCCATCAAACTCCATAAGACAGTGAACAAGTCAACCTCTAAATTGTTATAGTGATGTGGCACTTGTAACTTAAATGTAATCTCTAAAATTCAAATTGCACTGCTTGTTACTGAAAAACGTAAACACATTACGGTAGCTCATTACCATTTAACACCATGCCATTGTTAAGGTGATAGAAAAACTGGTAGAAGTAATTATATGTGTAAATCTACATTATAGCTATATTTAAATGGAATGCAGTGGGTTGAAGATTATGCTTTTAAAGCATTATGTTTGGACATAGACGCAGGGTCAAGTTTCATGGCTAGAGTTTATCTATTTAATTAGTTGTTTCAGCGGCTAAGAATTTACACAATCTAATCTGTTTCATCAAGTCTGGCCTATTGTTGACAGACGGCCAAATCATGTTTTTATTATCATTTTTATTTATTGCTCATTGATCCAAACTTCCCTTTGTGACATTAGTTTCCATTTTTCAACACCAGACAATAGTGCTAAAACATCCAGTTTAACAACTTGTCTTATTGACTTGGCTTAAGAATTTATTTTTTAACGGGACTGGCTCCATCTCGCACTGTTTGTTGTGTGTTCGGGGTGCGAGTTGTGGGTGCAGCGTGGTCCGTAACACTAAAAGGGAGCGAGAAGATCGATACACAGATAGAACATATCACTTATTTTGGAACCTGCTTGCTTTCAGTGGTTGTGAACAGAATTTTTGACTTTCTGTTAAGGAGAAAGAGAGAGAGAGATGCAAGCAGTAAACCACAAGCAGCTGCTTCTATGCGCCTCCCCCGCTGATTTTGACAGAGATCCATTCATAAGTTCACAAAATGTTTAGCACTCTGCCAGTGCCACTTTTTAATTTGACAGCTCTGGCTATTACATTTATGCCAAAATTGGTTATATATCATGATTTATTGGGAGAAACCAAGCAATTCTATGTAAAAGCAGACATTCAGCACTCCTATACAGCAGGCAGTCAGATCAGGCTCCTGAGATCAACTCTACGAATATTCAGCTAGATGGGGTGACTCCTAATTTAGACATTGAATCTATTGACCCTCCCCCCTGATTAATTGCTGTGAAATGTCAAAAAATAATAAATTAAAAGGCACACCGCTGTTTCCCATAGCCCAAGATGACCTCCTTAAACGACTTGTTTTATCCACTCAACAACGCCAAAGACACTCTGTTTACTGTGATATAAAACTGAAAAAAAAGCAGTGTATCCTCACATTTGAGAGGCTGATATCAACTTCGATAAATGACTTCAACAATTACTAAAATCACTAAATCTCTTGGGATTCTTACAAAAATAGAGGTTTTGTACACAATACATGCTTGTTAACACTGCGTCATAGTCTGGTTTATCCATATTTAACATATTGCAATACTGTACATTTCCAAATCAACTTTCTAAAATTTTGCTGCTGCAGAGACAGTTTGTTAGATTAGTGAGCTTCTCTAAAGTTGTACAAAGTGCACCTCTCTTTTATAAATTGCAGTTTTTGACTATTTTTGACATTAATATTCTTCAAATCTGTACATTTGTCTTTGAAGTGAGATATAAGGCTACAGATTTACACCATTGTTTTAGATACTATTTTGTTAAAATTTTGTTTTCTGTTGTCTCATGTAATGAAAATGGATTCTTCTGTCATCAAAACAAAAAGGGACTTCGAAAAAACTCTAAGTCAAAAACATATTATTTGGATCAAGACTGTTCCCTTTATGAACTGATGTTCACACATTCAAAATGAATATTTGCACTTATATTTTTTTTAACCCTATACTTATACTGTGAGATTTTGAATTTTTAGCAACCAATGTATTGATGTTTTGATTGCTTGTATTTTACTATTGTTATGTTTTCTGGGTGTGGTTTCCATATAAGCCAGTATAGGTTTCTAACACCCCCTCACGTGTACATTTTATATGTTTTATCGCATTGTGCTTGTATTATGTGAGACAAATAAACAAAACTAAAAATCAAGTCAGTTAATCGACAGTGGATTTAAGTAGTATCTATCATTAACCCTCTCTCTGTCTCCTTCCCTGCAGGCCCAGGAACATTCAGTGGTCCAAGATTAACGACACCTTACCTGAGAGGGCAGAAATTTCCGGCCCCACCTTTCAGATTTCCCGTCTCAGCCAATCACACAATGGGACGTACTTGTGCCAGGCCCAGAACAACTACGGACGTGCTGCCGATCATTACACCCTATTGGTGTATGGTGAGTAACTGCGGCTGACAGTTAATTATATGTTGCAAGTTTTCTAAGAATTTCAAAAGTGCTTCAAAAGTTAGCTGCATTGATTCTTTTTTTCCGATGTTTTCATTTCCAGTCTTATTATCCCAGGTAATTGTTAACTGTTCAGAATAATTTTATGTTCAATGGATCTTTTGTTTGTTACATTTCTTCCGTTTGTGGTTTGATTTCTTTCTTTTTTTTGTTTTTTTAAATAAATCTTTTAAATTTTATCGATTCTTTTATCTTCCCAGTGTCTTTGGAGTCTGGCTATTCTTGCACTGGGCAACAGAGCCATTAAATCCTGATGCTTGTCTCATCTGTCTCTCTGCTTTATTTGTTTTCCTGATTCGGTACACAGCAGGAAACCTCTTCTAACCCTCCTGAGCAATTGATTCAACAGAGGTATTGATTCCACAGGAAGACGTAGGCTACCGTGCTCAAATACTAGTCACCAACATCATTATTCAGGCTATGTCTGGTAAAGAAGCAATTTATCTTGTCCCCTGTGACCCACTCCTTCCTTCCAGGATTTTGGAGTAACTTTAATCATCAAGTGCAATAAATAAAGATATGAGATGTTTTGACAACTAAATGAATTTCACACTAGCAGCTGACATGTAGGAGACAAAGACAACAGAAGTGCAGAGTAATAATGCAATGCTGAATCTGTTGGAACTCTGCATTTTACATGGTAACATTTGGCAGAAAACAACGGCGCAACATCTGTTGCATTTAAAATTCAGGCGAATCAACTTTGCTTGTTGCTTGAGCAGAGGCATCAGAGGAAGGGGAGGGAGAGGGATGTGGGTTAGAGGCTTTTGTTGTCAGTTTTTTTTTTTTTCTTTTTTACAAGTTTTTCAAGATGTTGCACCTCGATTCACTGTTGGCTGCTAAATACTTAATGAGAGTTGACCCAGATAGGCTGCACACCGTGGCTCAAAGACGGATGACGGTGGAGCTTGCAACATCACATGAAAATTTTGGATCACAATAGTTATTTGTCAGAAAATGTGACAAATTGGCCAACTTTCTCTGTGAGTTTGTTTGACGCACATTTTGGAAACCGGTTTGATGCGTGTTAATATGTTCCACTCACGAAACAAGTGAGTAAACTAGCAGTCAAGTAGGGACACATTTGTGAGATTTTAATGGGACTGGAGCAAATCGCAACGTTAGCTCATCATTAGAGGCTTCTACGGTTACGCCTCAGTTTTTGGTTCAGCCTAATTACATGCACAGTCCTGTCACTCAGCAGGTTTGCTGTTTTGTTCATCCAAGCGCCCCCTGCTGGCTGCTCCTGTCATTGCACACAAGATCATCACAAGCAGAGGGACAGAAGGAGGCAATGGAGAGATGATATCTTATGTAACATTTTTAGGCTGCTTTCGGTTAGCGCCCCCTCATTTATCCATCACACTAAGACTCTTTCTTTCTCACATGTGCGCACAATATTGCACTCTCTTGTACAAGCATGTCTAGCATCAAACGGCACGCATTATGGCAGCTTTCCACAGGCATCAAGGGTGGTAACAGTGGCAAGATGAAAGGTGACATCCCCACCCACTTCCCTCCCTCTCTCTCTCAATCTTTTTCTTTCTCTTCGTCTCTCTTTCTTGCTCCCTCGCCATCCTCGAAGGTTAGACACGTTGCGCTTTGATGTGCATTGCCACCTCTGTATGTTCTGTCTTCCTCCCTCCTCCTCAGATTCCTCCCTCACCAATTTTAGCTGTCTTCTTCATTTGTTCTTCTTTGAGCCATTTTTTCCTCCTTACATTTCGTCATTTATCTTTTTTATTTCATGCCGCTGCTCCGTGCTGGTCATTAATTTGATTTATCTTGCTTTTTTTTCCTCTCCCTTATCCTCTCTTATTATAAAAGAAAAGGGCTACATTTAAAGTCAGTAATCTTGCTTCGACCAAAATCCATAAAAGACCAAAAATCAACATAACCAACATAAGTCAGGCTCCAAGTCCTCTGCTCTGCACCATGGATATCCGGCAATCAGCTTCGTAAATCCTTCTGCTGTAGCCGTGTATCAGCGGTGGTTTGTTGTACTTCAAAAAAACAAAATAAATGTACTCACCCACGGGGCAGATTGTTTCACACCTTATCTCAAAGAGCTCAGTTGTTGATTCAGCCATCATATTAATCTGCAGATGACTGAATGTCGCTCTTAATTTTCCTACAAGCCTCAACTAATAACGTGGCAAATGTGTTAATTCCTTCGCAAGAAATGTCAAGTGAACATCTTGCATTCAGGCTACAATACTGCATGTGTCATTGTAAGTGTTGCATAACAGTAGGGTGTGTATGCTTTACATAACTGACAATGCACATACCAAGGATGTCTTACAGTGGTGTTAGTGAAGTGCTACTTACTGATGATTAAACACAAAGTTCATTAGAAAATATGGAAAATAAATATGATTCCACTCAATATGTTAAGATGACTCATAACTCTTAGCGCAGAGTGCTTTTTTTCATTCCAGCACCCACGTTCTTATTGTAGGTGTCTTGTTTTCCTCTCATCTTATTTTATAATAAAGCTCTTCACTTTTTATTTCAAGACTTTGCTGATAGGAGAAAGAGTTTCATTCTTGTGCCTCAATTCTTATTTTCTCCTTCAGTCAGAAGTATTTCAACACTCTTCATCCCTCTCTCGTCTATTATTCTTGCTCCTCATTTTCTCTCCCTCTTCCCGTTCCTTTCCTTGACATTCATCCTCTCTTTTACTCTGCCTGCTGTTCTCACCTCTTTTACACCTCCTGTCCACTTCCTCTTCCTCTCTCCGTTCCGCCCACACCCTTTCAACTGTTTCTCACCTTGCCACCAGTTTGCCCTCCGTTCTCGGTTCAGCTGCAGTTCATTGTCTTTACTCAAAGACGGCCTAGGCTTGTGGGAGTATGGCACAGAGAGAAGTAAATGTGACTGTGTGAGAGCGAGGAGGAGGGATAGATGGAGGGAGGAGAGGAAGGGGGAGATGATGGAGGGATGAAAAGGGGAGAGAAGAAGGACGATGGAGGTCGAACGCAGGTTAACATTCAGTACCATAGGCTGTCAGATAAACGGAGTGTCAGTTTTGTTGGCTTCTAGTCCTCCCAGAGGGAATCCCAGGGTGCACTGGGGAAACTGGGGAAGGAAGAGGGGAGGTAGCGCTGGAGGTTCTGTGTTGTAAAAGATGAGTCAGCAGAAAAGAAACCATTTTATTGCAGGTGCAGAAAAACTACAAGCGTACTCTCTCGTCTCTCTCCTTCTCATTCTGTGTCAACCTTCCCTCTGCGAGAGTTATCTGCCATCAGGGCCTGTACACAGAGTACAAACTCAGGCAAAAGTGGCTGCCAATTTGTCAAAGGTGCTTTAGGCGCTGTCACGTTATGAGGGGAGACGAGGCTTAATGCTGGTGAAGGAGAACAAAGAGCGAGAGGTGGGGAGCTCTCCAGGGAGCCCGGGCTATGGCAAAAACGGGTTGCATTGAAGCTGAGCTATATTTGACTGGTCACACTGTGTGTACATGTAACTCTGTGTGTGTGTGTGTGTGTGTGTGTGTGTGTGTGTGTGCTTTGATGTGTTTATGATTTAGAGAAAGCGCATGGATGTGTGTGCACAACTTAATGCGTTGAAATTAACTTTCTGCAATTTTAAGAAGTCGCTAATGATAGAAACGTGAAAAATTGTTTTGAATGAATCACAGAACACACACACACTCATACACATACACGTATCTGCGGAATGAGAAAAGGATGTGGCCTCTTTCGGTTGTTTCATCTCTGTGCCACCATTGTTAGGGAGAAATTGGATTTTTTATGCGTGTGTGTATGCACGAAGGTGCATGTGAATGTGTGTGCATGTGACTGGGAGGAGAGTGTTGCTGATTGTCTGGTGAAAGCCCGCAGGGCTCCCTTATGTAATTGAACTGAGCTGCTGCACTCAGATGAATCGCCAAGCCAATAAAACCCATTAGAATTGAATTGCATGAGAGAGAATGTGGGAGATGGAGAGAAAAACAAAAAAAGGAGAGAGAGAGGTACAGATGAGAAGATAAGAATTGTCAGTTTGCATATATGTAACCCATTTATATGGGGGGGTGAATGTTCCAGCAAAAGGGAGCTGGAAGTGAGCACAGGGGAGAATGGAGATATTAATGGTTTTATAGAAAGATTCATAGAAAGCATAGGGGAGTGACAGAATGATGAAAGAATGGGTACATAGTGAGATGGAGTGGGATGCTAGGTGACCAGGGATTAGTCGGTGTCTCCTCTCCTGTTGTAATGAGCCGTCAGGATAATTGGAATGAGAAACATAGTCCTCCATTTAATGAAGTGAGACTTTCAAAAAACATCGAATGAGAATGAAAGTGGAAAAAGGTTGGGGGCTACAGGCAGAGGAAGCCAGACGGAGATAATGCCGATTCAATTTTGTAGTTTTCCTCCACACATGACGGCGCACCTTTATTGGCGTCTGGGTAAATTCTGAGTGAGTTTTCAGCCAATCAATGCCAGCCTTAACAGCCCCGCACCGAACCCCTGACCAATGTCCAGCACTCAGTGCACTGATTGACAGCTGGAGCCACCACTGCTCTGGGCAAGGCCCTTATAATCAGGAGCAGAGAACATGAAAGAATAACAGGGCTCATCCAAAATGGTGGTACAGTATCCTCAGGCGCACTTCTGCGAGAATGAGATACGAAGAGAAACGTCATTATCGCAAGTGCCGCCACATCCATCCCTGGAAATAACATGGGCTGTGTGCCTGATTGGCAGCCATATAGTGTTAATGAATAACAATATGATGTAGGAGAAAAAAAGGGACGCTATCGGCCAAGAGAACGACAGCTGTATGGCATTCTCCTTAATTAAGTTGAAGAGAGAGGCAGTGAGGGAACGTAGTCACAGAGGAGTGAAACCAGAGAGGCAGCCGAATGACGGAAATTGAAGGAGGGAAGGGGGTGGGGGGTGTAAATGAAGGGAAGAAAGTTTGGTTGAAGAAGGAAAAGGAAGTGAGGGATGACGGTAGAAAGATACGAGCAAGTTGGAAAAAAAGTGTGAAAGAACTATTTTTAGGTCATTCATGATTGTCAAGAGAAATTAATCAGCGTCCAGTTAATTAGTGCAGCAACCCCGGCCATTAATCCTCAGGCTCAAGCGACAACCGCATGCACACGTATCTGCACACACACATGTGACATATATGCACTCATACAGGAGACGCACATACTTGTGGAATTTCTGGCTCTTTCCTTCTTCACTCTCTTTCATTTCACCCTACAGAAAACTCTGCTCATCTCTTTATCTTTCTTACAAAATACACTACGCATCATGTAACATTTCTTTACAGGGAGACGAAGACCAAGGCTGGGCTTGAAGAAAGAAAAAAAGAATCAGGAGAGGGGGAGGTATAGTGCTGACATAAGAAGAGTGCAAAAAGAGATTGATGATCTCAGGGCCAGTGGGAGAAAGGGAGAGAAGAGACAGAGGAATACTTACCAATAAATTACTCCTGAGCAGAAAGGGCAGTGTGTGTGTGTGTGTGTGTGTGTGTGTGTGTGTGTGTGTGTGTATGTGTGTATGTGTGTGTGAGCGTGCGCGCATGCGTGTGCGTGTGTGTGTTGTTTCTGTATGCCTTTGAGGGTGTGTTGAATGTGTGTGCACATGGCCAATTATGCATTTGTGTGTTAATGTGCATGAACATGTGGTCTGGGTATTGGATTGTAGAACTCTGCATGTATTTTTAAAAACAAGCTGTGTGTGTGTGTGTGTGTGCGCTGAGACTTCCAGTGCACAGACTGCCTCACATGTTGCGGTTTTATAGAGATTGTTTGATGAATTGGCATGTTATTCACTCCTAAAGTGCTGATGCACACACGCACACATACACACACATTCACACCCACTCCTCCATCTCCATCTCCCTTTTAGTTCTTGTCAGCCATTATTTTTGTCTTTAACGGCAATATGAACTTGTCTCTCTCTACCTCTACCTTCTATTGTGTCTCAGCCATTGATTCGGAGAATGTGTCAAGATCCAAGCTATTGTTCTGCATTGAATGAGACGGTCCCTGCATGGCACTGCTCCATTGGGAATGCATCTGTCACAGACAATGTCTCTGTCTCTCCTGCCATTGTACCATAGAAAATGTGTCAGTGATAGAGAATGTGTTCTTGTATAGTCCAATTGCCTCGTAGATGAATGTCATACTGCCAGGTATGATTCTCTTCAGCCCACGCTTTAAAGCATGTCTTCCTCATTGTAAATGTCTCCTTTAACCCCCTCAGCTGGCGTAGAGGCCCTGCCGGAGAACGTCATTTGTCCTCGTCCTTATCACTTGTCAGGGGTCGAGGTCGATTCCATTTCGCACACATGGTCAATTTGGGGAAATAATTAGTAACATTTGTCTCTGGTATCGAAATGGCATCGGCCTCAATTGCTAAACATGTTTGAATTAAGTCTTTTCTCCAACAGTGGTGCCCCCAGAAATTTTTCCAAGGGGTGGCCAGATGGGGTCACTGGAAATCTTGGAGAGGCACACCAAATCCAAAAGCCATAACTGAATTTCAGTAATTTGATTATGCTGTGAAAGTATACACTCAGTTAAAACATTAAAACAACTGGCTGGTTAAGTGAATAACGTTGATGTTTTCATTACAATTGGATGTTCTGTGGATCTTCATCGTCTTTGATTCTGGAATTCACGTGGACGCACTTCATCCACCCAAACATTGTTGCAGATCAAGTGTCCCCCTAATGGCATCAGCCTCCCAAAGTGAATAGTACACCGTACCACATGGAAGGGTCTGCGGGAGTGACTGACATCTGGCATCAAACTGGCCGCCAAATTCCGCAGATCCCAAACTGATCGAGTATTTGGGGCCTCCTTCAATCAGATTTGGCTCTCTCCCATTAAGGCATCGACAGAGGACCAGTAAGGGTTGTCCTGTGATGTCTGGCACCAAGGCATTGGTGGTGGATCCTTTTAGTCATTTTGGGATTTGGGGAAATTGAAGGCCAGGTTGAAGCCTTGAGCTCTTTGTCATGTTCCTCAGACCATTCCTGGGCAGTTTTTATGGAGTGGTGGATTGTTCTACTGGGGAGTCCATTTGGGAGTGCCGTTGCCATGAGGGGTCCACACGAATTCCAGGACTCAAGGTCTCCTAGCATAAAATTGCATTGAAACAAAATGATCACTGTTACTCACCCCACCTGTCAGTGGTTTTAATCAATTTGGCAGATTGGTCTAGGTAAAAACGATGTCACTCTGGAAGTAAAGGAATCACCCATTGACGTACTTTGGTTTCTTATTTTACACTTAATACTACTAATTATCTGATATGTATAGACTGACATCGGCACAGTTAACATTTTGAGTTCCACAACAATCATTTTTTATGTTTTAAATATCTATACATGTCAGGCATTTAATGTTTCTTCAAAAAGGCTGGTTATCATTTTTCTTAAAAAGACAAATATAAAAGTTTAATGTGAAGAAGTACTCTGATTTTAAGGAATAAAACATTTATGGGGAACAATCCCTCTCGAGTTGAGGGGAGACTTGTAGGCACACATTGAACCCTTTTTCATTCAGATATCTTGAGGTAAGAGTTCAGGGGACCCTTTTAAAAAATGACCATGGCAGTTGTTCCCTCACCAAAATTTAGCCTACATTTGGGGCATTACTTAGCTCCCTTCCCAACAAGCGATGCTGATGTGGTTTGTACAAATGAATGCCTTAGCTTGTATATATTTTGACAGGGTGCACTTAAAAAATGATTGCACCACAGCCTCTTAAAATCAGTACTGTTGGCCTCCAATTATTTTTTTGCCAGTAATGCCCCCCTCTGCCCCCCCTTGGGGGCACCACTGTCCTGTAATATTTTACATTTTCTCCTTCTCAAAACTCATTGGAGGAGACAAGCTGTCTCTGAGGCTTTTGCCCAATGATTATCGAGCAGGAAGCTGAGGCGGAGCGGCCTAGAAACTCCATTAATATCAAGCAATAATAAAGCATGTGTCATGTTTTATAGGCTGTAGTAACTTTGCTATAAAACCCTGCAGCACCTTTGTTGAAATGTCACTGCATGTTGTAGATTATAGCATTTCTGTAAGTGTGTGTGTTATCCCATTCCCTGTCTGTCTTTAGATAATGTGTCAGTCACTCCCACGGTCCCTCCCACTCCCACCACCACCCAACCAATCACCTCCCATCCCACCACCCCAACACTCCTAACACCCAGCTACGCTCCGGATGCAGAAGGTAACAGACACACACCTTTTTTTACCTGCCTCTGCTACCCTCCATCTCTCTCCCCGTCCTTCCCTGCTCTCCTTTGGTGTCTTTCACTCCCCTACTCATTTGATGACTCTCAGGTGGCATGCATACACACACACACACACACACACACACACACACACACACACACACACACACACACACACACACACACACACACACACACACTTTCTCTGCTGCAACCTTCCTTTGCCCTGCATCTTCATGAGCATACGTGCCTGCAGACGCTTGGGTGTGCACCGTGCGCAGCCACCCACTCGCTCCCTCTTTCTTATCACTAGCTGTTTGATGCTCCCCACACACACATTGCCCAGTCAGCATTTGTGTATGTGTGTGCGTGCATATGTGTGTGTGGTCTGGAGTGAGTATCTCGGTGCTTGGTGGGTAATGTTAATGAATCTGCATTAAGAGTTTAAGGAACTAGCAAAGACTAACGCTGGCCTCTGGAGAGCCGGGGAGGTGCTACATAAACATTTTTATCTGCGCGCATGCACACACACACACACACACACACACATACACACACACAAATACAAAGGTAAAGTGAGAGAAAGAAAGAAAGATCGGGGATCAAGGTATGTCTAATAGTGTTCTCCCTGATGATGATGTTACACAGCAGGAGAATGAAAGGCTGCTTGGCAGTGCTCTGCTACCTTGTGTGTGTGTGTGTGTGTGTGTGTGTGTGTGCGTGTGTGCGTGTGTGCGTGTGTGCACATGTGTGTGTAAAACACAATACTCTCTTACACTATTTTTACTCTCTTTTTATCCACAGAATCTATTTATCTCATACGTACACTCACACAAACACATGCTCACCGTCTCCTCCTTTCTTTCCACACCTTCGGCTGCTCTCCGTCTCCTCTCTAATACTTAAAAGGAGAGATGAAGCAGCAGGAGCGGAAGCATCCCCTCTTGTTCTTCTTTTGCCACCGCCATCGTTTTTGGCAAGTAGAGGTTGTTCACCTGCTGGGCATGTGTTGAGATGTCATAAAGAGTCGCAAAAGCAGCGGCTTGAGCAGCTGTGTGAACGTTTAGTCGATGTTGATATATAATCTCAGGGGCACCTCAGAGAAACGCCGCACTTTTCAGTACTGTCATTCATTTCCTGTGGAGCTTTGGGCTGTGGTGGATTAGGGCGGCGTGAGGGAAAGGTGTAGCGCTTGCTTCTTCATCCCCGGTGAAATATTGGTGTTCGATGCTATCACAGTTGGATCACACGTCTTGTTTGCTTGCTGGTGCACCAATTTTCATAATATGATGCACAAACACACACACACCCATGCCGATACTTGACTATACACAAAAGCAGGAATGTGATGCACACAAGGTTCAAAGATACACCTCTCAAAGAAATACACAAGAATTCAACCTCTTTTCTTAAGCTGTCAAGCCTTCCTCTTCTTCCTCCTCCACTTTCTGCTTCTCTCCTGATCTTTATGTTAGCACTGTATTAATGATTCATGTTTTAATTCCGCTCTGTCAAGGTTCAAGAGCTGCATCAATAACTCTGTGTCCTTGCCTCCTATTGGCCTTACCAGCTTCTCTGCACCCCCTCAGCCCCATTAAAATAATCTTTTGTGATTCTCAGCAACGCTGTAAATCCAGACTCAAAGAGCTTTTTTTTAGCAGCATAGATTACATGAATTCACACTTTACCAACCATTTATTTCTCTGTCTCTACATCTCTACACTCTATCAATCACCTGCTGTTGTTGTTGTCTGAATGTATTTACTGGCAAAACTGAACACACACGCATGCTTGGCCCTAAGTTTGCTTTATGATCTTGGTACATAGGGCTGCAACTAACTTTTTTGTAATTTTTCAACTAATTGATTAATTGTTAAGTCCACAAAATGCAAGAAAATACTGAAAAATGATCGTCAGAATTTACCAGAGCTCACAGTCGATGTCTTCATTTTGGTTGTTTGCTCTGATCAATAGTCCTGACACTCAAATTATTCAGTTTTGAAGGAGCAGTGTGTAGGATTCAGTGACATCTAAGGATGATGATTGCAGATTACAACCAGCTAAAACTTCTCCCATATGCAAAGGGTGACCCCCTGGTTTGGATTCCTTCAATGGTCGTTTTTACCGGGAGAACAATTATCCCTAAGGGTCTCTTTCTGTCCAAAACAAACAAAATCAGTGATGATAAATGAAGCAGTTTCACATTAAAAATCTTTGTTTTTCGATGCTGTTTGTCTCGTCGCGGAGGGCCTGCTACCTACGGTGGCCGACCCATAAGCGCAAATGGCCTTAGCTAGAGCCAGTGTTTGGTTTGTCCATTGTGGGCTACTGTAGAAACATGGTGGTGAACATGGTGATCTTTTTAAAAGAGGACCCACTCCTTATGTGGATATGAACGACTCATTCTAAGGTAACAAAAAATGCATTTCTTCCAATATATCCCCCTACATCCTGCATCTTTGAGTGATATTAAACAAAGAGCAGTAAATCTTCACTTTTCAGAATCTGGAATAATGTTTAGCATTTTTGCTTTATAAATAACTGAAACAGTAATCAACTAATAAAACTGTCTAAATTTTTCTGTTTCTCTGTTGCTGAGTGATTGCTTTGTCAACTTATCATTTCAACACTAACCTACCTTTTTTAATCCTCTGTTTTTCTTTTCATATTTGTCCTCTACTTTAAAGTAGTGTAAAAATGGTAAAAGGTGAGGCTGACATGAATAATTCCTCACCACTGCTGCAATTTCATACTACAAAATGTCACAGAATTTAACTTGCCTTTCTTCCCTTTTTTATCTTTTTATCTCTCTTCACTCATCTTGCGATGAAGTGTTTGATTTCATTTCCCAGGGCTGCACTACTCGGGGTGTAAACACACTCAAAGTTTCCCTCATTCAAAATGCATTGTGGTCTTGACAGGTGCTTGGCTGAAGTGGGTTTTTAGAGGCTGAAATACTTATTTTTTTATTCACTATCCTCATTTCTCCACCTTTTTCCTCGCCCGCTCTGATTGTCTGGCGTCCTGTGCAGTGGGGGGTGATGAAAGGTGATAATGCAAGTTGGGTGGAAGATATTGACTTCTCTTTTCTCCTGTCTCGCTCCCCGTACCCTCTCCCACGCTGCCGTTTTAATGTGCTTTCTGTCTCTCACTTTTATATGTTTTTTCTCTCCCTACAACATCTCTCCTGCTTTCATTTTTGATCCATCTCTCTCTTTGTCTCAGTTTCTTTGCTCGCACTTCTCTCTCCTTTTATCTCCATATTCCCCTTTATATACCCCCACACTCTTCCCACACACACTATTTGTCTCTTTTGTTCTTCCGCAGATCCCGGTGCAGTTGTAGAGACTCACAGTGCAGTACCGTATGCAGTGATAGGTGGCGTTCTGGCACTGCTGGTTTTCACCGTCATCTGTGTCCTCATCGTCACCATCTGGTGCTCTGTTCGACAGAAAGGTAACACACACACACCTGAGAAAACACACAGCAAGTAACACAAAAGTTTCATTCACAAGCGACACATTTCGGCAATCAGAGTATTTTATCACATTTTTCACAGCCGCATTTTCTCATCTCGCCACTCTCTGGCGTTACAAGCTGTGAAAAAATAATTGCAGGCCAGTTACACCCAGATTCTTTGAAAATAATCTTTTAAACCGAGGTGTGAAATTGTCAGCACAAAGCAGACAGGACGGGATGCTCCTCTCCAGGCGGGCACTGTCCATGATGGACGACCTTGGCTGGCCAGGATAGCGGAAGAGATAGGGTGGGGTGGGAAATGTAGGTGTGGTCCCAATGTTTTATGACTGTGTGTTAGTGTATCAAGGCTCATCTATTAAAAGCAGCCTCCCAGTGTTCCCTATCTTTTAAAGTGCCCCCGTGTTGGCAGCCTTCGAGTGTGCACACTGGCTGCCAAGAAATGATCCGAGAACAGTGTAGCAAGGCAGCAACTGCGGCTACGAGCCGTCAGTCAACATTCAGTATGGCCTGACCACCAATCAGCGCAGAGACAGGACCATTACAACCAAACCATGTTGAGACAGAGCCATTAGGGCTTTGTCTTCGGCCTGCCGCGACTGTCAGCACGCCAGTCAACCTCTGCGGTGAGGAGAATTAGAGTGTCACTCACCCCTGGAGTGAAGGGACACTCGAGCGGGAAGATGACTTGAGCATTCCTCGCTCTCTGTAACCTGTATTGCACCGACTCATTAATCATACGGACCTGAGGGGTGTTAAAATGTGTTTGATGGGTTTTATAAGTGACGCAAACGTGCCATTGTTCTCTTGCACCTAACCTTCCCTCCACCCTTTTCTGCCAATCTCTCCTCCCTCTCTGTCTTCTCTTCTCTTCTGCCTCCTCTTCTGCCTCGACACATCCATCCCAAACCTTTAATTTCCGCCGGTAGGCTCCTACCGTACACGAGAGCCTATTCTTGCTTGGTATTGACCTAACAATCAGTTAACTAATGAATTAATCAGTCACAGGTACAGAACTCAGTAATATTTGCACTGATTGGTTTGATAATGCTGCATGACGCTGCAATGATCATGACGCTTCGCCACCTAACCTTCCCCCTCCAATCTCCCCCTCCGTCTCTGTCTCTCTCTGTCTCTTCTCTCAGGTTCCTATCTTACCCATGAGGCCAGTGGGTTGGATGAACATGGCGAGGTGCAGGAGGCTTTCCTCAATGGGAACGACGCCAGCCAGGGCAAGAAGGAATACCTACTGTAGCCCCTTTCCTCCCCTATCCCCTTCTCTTCTGACCTCATCCCCTCCCTATCCCTTCCTCTCCCTTTGTCCCACCTTATATACACTATACACACACACACACACACACACACACACACACACACACACACTTCTACACAAAGCGCCATAACAGGCAGCCTTCTGAAAACGACTGTATACAGATACTGCACACAGCCAATCCATCCCGCTCCATTCCACTCCATATCCTCCACACACACACAAGGAGACAGACGGAGAAAAAGAGAGCCTATAGACCCACCAGCCATTAACGACTGTGCCATATACTGTAAGTCGGAAAAACTGGAGAGAGCAGGGGAGGGGGGAAGAGGTGAATGTAGACAATAACGGAATGATGCCATAATTATTTTGATTGAGAGGGAAGTGGGGAGCACAAAGAAAACAGGCACCCTGCCCGTGCAACCGCCAAAGTGGAAGGGGAATTAGAGGCAGATGACTGCTATAATTCCACGCCTGGAGAAAACCGTCTATTTCACAAAGCTCGATATTTAACTGACGAAGACAGTGGGAGTAGCGCGTGAGGAAGAAGGGAGGGACGGCGTGAGGGGGGCGTTAAGGAGCGTAGGCAGAGGGGTGAGTTGACCAGGAGCTATATTGAGCGCTATAAGAAAATTGAATTTTTTTTTAAATTGCCAAAGCATTTAATTCTACAGCTCATATATAATTCCCTAACAACACTGGAGTGTTTCAGCCCAGAGTCCAGGGAAGTATACAGACTTTAAGATATCTGTCCTGTTTTGCTATCCTTGTTGGGTGGCCTGCCAATAATTTGTGAAAAGAAACCATCTTTTTTTTTTCTCCTCTTGCTGCAACAGTGAGAGAAAGGTGGTTCTCTTTTCTGTTAATTAACTCTCCATCTCCTCCTTCCTCTCCATTCACCTGTTACCATCCTCTCCCCTCTCCCTTCTATCTCTCTTTCTCGCTGTCTGTCCCCCCTCTATCGCTCCTCCTTTGTTGGCTCCTAATAATGAAAGGATTAGTGTTGGGCTGCGTTCCCGACAAAGAAGAAAGGAATATGACTTGCTAAGGCATTAAAGAAAAGCTTAATTATTTTAGAATGTCATTAAGAGGATAAAAAGGTTTAAAAGTCTTAATAAGAAGGGCAAGGGGAGTGACTGAATGAGAAAATAATAAATGGCTTTTTTTTTCTGAATGCTACCACACATATGCAGATACATGCACACATCCATACGTACAGTAAACATGTTGACAGAACAAGTATACATATCTCTGAATTCCTTATTTGTATAAAAAAAGAACAGCAACATAAATTAAATGAAACTTTTAAGAAAAAAAAACAGTTTACTATTGAAACGCATTATGAAGCAACTATACTAACAGAATATTAGCCTATAGAGGTGCAAAGCCGAACAAAACACTGTCCAGTGATCTTTAAAGAAAAATAAATAAAAGAATAAAAAAAATCATTTGTCTTTATGAGAAACCAGAGGTCTTATTGATTTTTTTATTAATTATAATTATTATTTGGATAATTATGATTGTTGTTAATGTTATTATTATTGCCGTTGTTATTATTATAATTGTAAATGTTAAAGAAATGTACACTTCCCATGGTTTGTTTTTGGTTCTACTGTAGAGAAATTGCTGTCTTTTTTCACTCTTACCTTTCCTCTCTTTCGCAGCCTTTTTCTCTCTCTTGCTCTCGCTCTCTCTTCGTCTCCTGTGCCTAGTCGTCTCTTCTCCTGTCTTTCACTCCTGTTTATTTTAGAGTCCATGTGTCATTGTTGATATATAGCTAACTATTTCTTTATAGGGGAAAGATACAAAGCACGACAAAATAAAAAAGAATTCAAAAATAACCTCTGGGAGCAGATTGTTTTTTCTGGTGTCTTTACTGTGTAATTAGCAGGTGCTGTTTTTGAAATCCTGCGAAAAGGGAACATGAGCATATGATTAGATCAACGGGGAATAGTGGAGTTATAGGTGGTGAGACAAAAATGAAGGAGACAGAGCTGGTTGTAACTGGCAGCTCATTCAGAATAAATAGAATAAATAAAACAGGAGGTTCTGTGGCGCCGCTGATGAATCATAAGAACAGATAGCGGAGGGGAAGAAAGGGCGACAGGAGGGTTGAGTCAGATGCACACAGAAAAATATGACTCTGCCATTAACTTTCACACAATCAATACCCGATTCTGTCGAGAAGCACTCAACATGTCCATCTGTGCGCAGGGCTAGATTTGAAAGCCGCCGGAGGTCGCTGGGTGATAGATCGATGTGTTTCTCTTCCATCGATGGCAAGGCTCCATGGTCGCCTGTCATAAAGACAGATTGTCAAACGGCAATCAAAGTAATGGACTTGCCAGGCGTTACCAGCAGGAGTTGACACTCTGGCCAACAAACAATTCTAAAACACATGCACACACACACACACACACACAAGTCCACAACGAACATATCTTCAGTTTATGATGACGCAAAGGTAGTGTAGGAAGGATCAGACCCGCCGTGGTCGATGGGTAATAAAACTGAGAATATTGTCCCTTTCAAACAGAAGTGTGTGTCCTTCAAACAGAGCTTTCATCTGTTGTTCTCCTGTGGGAGTCACAGCACTCTTGTCTGTTTGCATTTGTCGGCTGTTTGGTACTGTTACTTCTGCTTCTCCTCACAAGCACAAACTCGACAGAAAAGTAAACTTTCTTGCACTATTTTGCTTCAACAAAGAAAGATTTCAATCAGATTCGCAGGACTTATTGTTGGATAGTCGCTAATGCGGTGTTCCAGCGTGCTCTGGTGCATCCTGGGAAACCAGCCATTATCTGGCCATAACAATGTTACAATTCAGCTGTTAGACCTAATGATAATCAGACCACCACTGTGATCATAGGCAGTGATTATCAAATCAATAGACAATAGGCAAAAATGAGAGCGGGACGAGCCAGATAACAGTCGCTTGTGTTCCTCCCTCAGTTTATGACATGCACTGAATGTAGCATAATCTGTCCGGTAATGACAGCAAGGAGTCTATGAATAACTCACGCGGCTGCTCCCTGATGCAAGTTTTACCGATTAACACCCTGGAACGGGTTCACGTCAGATAATTCCCCTCGTTTATGACCCATTTATGACAGCCGTATTTCATTTCTACGAGATGCAGTAGATATCCATCCAAACACAAACTCCACAATATTTCTGGAGGCGACATGGCGGATTAGGCACTGTTCTATCCATCTGTAAAAACCAACCCTGCTGACCCCTAGGATGGTGAACGCAGCTTATGCTCGCCGGTCTTGGCATCGTGACCCAAGCGAGGCAAGAAGGTGTGTACAGAGTGGCAGCATAGCATGAGGCATTGATTGAGGTGCCTGAGTGTGTCGAGACCGAGCATAATCAGGAAGCAGAGAGCTTTCAGGCAGACAGAACAATTGAATGGGCAGCGGCACCAGGGAAGCTGGAGAAAAACCTTTTTTTTTCCCCTTCACTAGATTTCTCTATCAATAATGTGTTCCAGTCGGGGATTTTTATTTCTTTATTTATTTTTTTGTAGTGATGGAGGCAATACGGTACTATGTATTTTTTGAGTCCTTAAAAATGAGATAGAAAACAGGGAAATTAAATGTGAAAACAATTAAAAATAGACACAGCGGCCCTAATTTGTGAAACAAACATGCGACATGAAACTGGGCAGTCATTTTTACCAATGTGGACAGGAGTGGAGGCTATGTTTGATCTCATGTCTGGTCTCAGCTCACGCACTGTGAACTTGCAGTGCAGCAGAGGAAAACTGGCTGATTTAACAAATTGTTATTGGACCATAATCTGACTGGCAGTATTTGCAGTGTGAGATTCATCACTTAAAAATGTATAGCCTATGAGAAAGCATTATATTTTGTAAAGGCCTAAAAAAAAAATATTTTTTCTTTCCCAACTCGCAGTTGCCTGGCTCTGTGGGACTGACTGCAGTCTAACCAAAGGCTGAACACCACCTGTGCTCTGATTCTGACTCTCAAACTTAAAAAAAACAAAAAAAAAAAAAACAAACATGAAGAGACGCACAACAGGATATCTTTGAAGGTGATCTCCATTTATTCAGATAAAAGAGGTAAATAACAAAATCCACTGTCAAAATATATATATATATATATATATATATATATATATATATATATATATATATATATATATATATATATATATATATATATATATGTATGTATGTATACATACATATATATATATATATATATATATATATATATCGGCAGGACAAGGCAACTGAGTGTCAAACATTTCACACATTGATCCTGGAGGTTTAACATGTCAGTTTATAACTGTTTACTCAGATTTTGTGTCATTATAATGCTACACATTTCTAATAGATATTCTACTCTGTTACACATCCTGCAGGTGTATAATCGACGTAAATACACTAGTGTAGGCGATGACATTTTTAATGTTTTCTGACTTCGACACAGGTGGTACGTCTATGTTTTCCTCCATCACCTGTTAATGGAAGCGGCCACACGCTTAATTTTATGAGTCAATTATAGGCTTTATATGCATATTATAACAATATCTATATTATATAATATATAGGCTAAAATTAGTTATATGTACAGACTAAAGGTCGGTACATATGATGGATGTATAAACTAAATATTCTAACCTGGATTTAAATCGTCCGCTGTTACCCTGTTAAACGCAGCAGTGATTTCTTTCTAGACTGTGTTTTTCCAACTTTCTTTGATGCCACTTTCCAGGCTGCCAAACAGAACCAGTTGGTTAAACTGGACCTGAGGCATCAGTATTTTCATTTCTAGCTCAGAAAAGTTTCTCTTCTTGGCTGTAAACTTTTGGGCCGAGGCCTCTAAACCGAGAACATATTGGGTCGGGATATTGAAATGATCTTTATTTTCATAGGCTATATTTATCTACATCTGATCAGTCCTACACAGTGAATGGCCAGATACGGATGTTGCATGAATCACATGCGAACCCATATCTTTAGATGATTTCAGCATTCTGATCTGCACTGGTTTTCACGTTAGATTAATAAATGAGGGTGCAGATCTGTTGGAAAAAGCTGGAACATGAACAACTGACAGCAAATCTAAACCCTGAGACGAAGGGTGGAAAAAAGGAGGAGGGAGGGAGAGAAAGACCTCTACAATCATGAGAAACAGGAAAAAAGAAACTGTGCTGAATGTCTTGTCCATGTTTCATGTAGAAAAAGATGGATTCCTCTTTTTTTACAACACGGTTCAATTAGACTGAGCACACTGCCCCTTTTTATTACGAGAGAGCATCACATTGTATTTACAAGTTTAATCAAAACAGCCATGAAGATTCTGTCATAACCAGGTTAATGGTGTTGTTTCTACGACGCTGCGTCCTCTCTGGACCACATGTTATTACTGAATGTTTAATTAAATGCCGTCACTCATAGATCTACATTACTGGCGGTTGGCTTACCGGAGACTTAGAACAGGCTTAGAATAAGACCCATGGGAAGAGCAGTCAAAGAAAACAGACATCTGTGATCAGGATAGTAGTCTTCATCTGGAGACTTAATTTTCTCACTGACATTTGGTATGGGACCTGATAATTAACTGGCCTTTTCATTTGCGAGTTATTCCTAGCGTCTGTGCACAAGGTTGCTGATTAGTTAACAGGCCAACAACAAACAGGAGGAATATGCTGTGTTTCTTCATCTGTAGTTCACAAGCTGTTTGTTTCCAACCTTTTTTTTTCTCACGCACACAAAACATGGAGGGGACATTGTTTTAATTTAACGCCTTGAAGACGAAATGTGTACTCAGGAAACAAGATCTTGCATTTTGTCAAGATTCAGACCTCTGGGCACACTTTGGCTTTAAGCGAGTGTTTGGCTGAAGACCATGGAGCTGCCTGCACTGCCTCGCACAGAGCCATACGGACAGACTTTCCTCTGGACGGAGCAACTGGAGGTGGAAGGTGGGCAACGGAATGTGGAAAGGATGCCGTTCTCTCCCTACTCGTTTCTTTGGAGGAGTGAAGAGGATCTGGGGCACAAGGCTGTACAGCTGGAAGAGGAACGTGGCAACTGCATGAGCCCAGGCAGGAAGATTGGTTTTTGGGGTGAAAAGCGAGAGTGCATGGATAATGTGGAGCGGCAGGCACAGCAGAGCTAAAAGGGAGAGGGACAGAGCCAGTGAACGCACCCTGCCAGAGTCGTGTTTAGGGAGGTCTGCATGACTAAAAGGAGTCTTCCTGGGCTTGATGCACAGCAGGTCAAGGTAAATGGCCAGCAGGCAAAGCAAGGGGAGCATGAACACTGTCATCCCGTGGACATAGATTAGAAACTGCGGACTGAGGATGGTGTCAGGCGCGCACACTCCCCAGTGGCTGCTGTGAATTTCAGCGTAGGTGAAGTTATGCATGTCTTCCACATAAAACTTTGACAAGAAGCCTCCATATGGAAGATACTTTCCAATGACCTTGCGGTCATGGTTGTACTTTGGGGGCGGTGAAGGGGTAAGAATGGGCAAAGAGGTTGTCCAGTTGCCATCCAGTCCGAGGCCAGCTGTGCCTGGGCCAGTCCCACCACTTCTCCAAGTGTCGAGGATGTCTGAGCCGATGAACTGGCCAAAGGAGGATAGAACAGAACCGACCCAGCAGAGGAGAACAACACACAGGGCTCGCTGACGGGTCATCATTAAGGAGTACCTGGCGTTCAAAAACATGTGGATTTGAATTACACAAACTGCACTCAAATGCCCTCAACTGAAGAAAGAAATGAACATGAGCAGTTTTTCTACATCTCTCAATAACACTAAAAATACAAAATGCCTCACAGTGCCCCTATCAGGGAAAAGGGCATTTTAATTTTAAAATTCATTTCTGACTTTTGGAAAAGATCTGCTTCTTCCAAATGCTGTCGACAAAAATCCCATCTTACTTACACCAGCCGAGTAACTGTTAGGTGAAAAGCAATTGAAGACCTTAGAAAAAAACACGGACATAATGCTGGCTCTCTTCCACTGAAAGGCTGGATTTGTGGGTCACTGTCAATGAAACATCCAACAGCCTCAGTGCCTGTTGATATTTACTCACCGTTTCTATCAGATGGCAGTATAAGCAGCATGTGATATAAAGAAGCCTTATGAGCACTGAACGAATAGCCTATTTTGATGTTACAATAATCCATATAATGTTGACATGTTTGTTTTACCCCTTTTATTGATTTTCTTCCTTTACCGCTGAAAGCGCGCTTGGGATTGTTGACCTTACATAATCACCCTCACCCACTCACATACAAAATAGCAAATCATTGTATGTAATTATATTTCCGACATATCTTGCATATTTTATGTAATTGGTATTTATTTGTGTCATATTAATGTATGACAACTACCACTTCCACCTTAGCATACACTAATTTATATCTACTAAAAGGATTGATACCACAGTCAACAGCTGTTTTAAAAGTCATATATACATGGGTTTTGATGCTGTAGTTGAACATGTGGACCCTAAAGCATCATGCCACACACTGCCACCTGTTGGCCAGGTTTGTAAGTGTGTGAGTCTCTCAAAACCAAGATGGCAGACAGAATGCAAGAAATGTGCAGCTCAGGAATATCTTAACAATCCTTCTATAATGGGAGTCCCTTGCAGGTAAACAAACTTTGGTAACATCAAGCAGTATCTAATGAGTAATACAGTTGTTAAAATGTCCAAGTATTGATTTAATGTTTGGAGGAAACACGATTAATCATCTGTCCACTAAACTGGACATCATGCATCACTTGCTATATTTCATCCATAATTTCCTCCACGGTTTCTGCAACTTTGCTACTCTTGAAAATACTTCATCTGCAGTGACGTTTTTTGGCTTTTAATCAATTGATATATGTTATTAGAATGTGTGAGTAACAGTTGCTGTAACAAAAACAATCGGTGGAGATGTGTGGGAGGGCTGAGGAATCAAGAGGAAGGAGCTGAAAGTTTGTTATGGTACAGGAGGGAGGAGTAAAGGGGAGAGGCTGAGGAGTAAAGAGCAAGGTTTTAACACTTTGAAACCTGAATCGACATCTCTTTTTTTGTGGTGCGTTCAGATGCCTTTCACAAGAATTAAACCTTTGAACCCTGAGCGAATTTGAATTCTTTCAGAAACATGGGGGAAAAAAGGCTATGAGCAACTTTCCAAGAAAGCTCCTGCAAATAAAAATAAATTATACGATGCAGAAAATCATTTTTAAAAAGCTAGAGGAAAATGTCCAAACTATAATTATGGTTATCATAGTTTTATGTATATTTGCTACAGAATAATTATTACTTTTTAAACACTCTTTTCCAGTTCATTTCCTTGTGGGGGATGTGTTTATTTTTCAGTAATTTCCTTGTACTTTTCACTAATTTCTTGTAAATTTTGGGGCATTTCTCAGTAAGTTACTTAGTGCCTTATATCCATGTTTTTAATAGAAATCAAGGTAATTTGCTTAGGTTTTAAAGGATTAACGTGTTTGCATTGCATTGAAAAGTACTGATATCCCTTAAAAAATGTTATCACACTAGTTTAACAGCATTTAAAATGTATTTTTATGGTTTCACATAATAAATTTTCATTTTTTTATAGGTTTAGTTGTTCAGTTGAACACTTTAATGCACCCCAGTTGACATTTGAAAAACTCCTTGAAAAAGTTATGCTTAAAAAAATGTACTTCGAAAAATTTTCTATGTGCCTTAACAGGAGTAAAAACACTTACAAAATAATTAATGCATATATATGTGCATATATATATATATATATATATATATATATATATATATATGCACACACATATCAATGTATATATGTATATATATACATTGATATGTGCAATTTTCAATTTCAGTGTGTTGCAATAACATTGACCAAGAGTGCTACTTTCTTGATCTTTTACAAGTGACTTAAATTCCCCTGTAGTAATCTGTTTAGACAGTTTCCTGCACGAAAGGGCTGGACTCACCTGTCTGTTAAGCGATGCTGCAGATGGGCGTCCAGTGTGAGCATCATTAACAGGAACATAGTAAACTGTCTGACGAGCAGGGGGCAACACACTAACGTTATGCATGTGTACAGACACTGCGGGGTTCGCAGGTTGAGTAGCACATTCACAGGGACCCCGACTGCGCCTCCTATAGCCCCCACCCAGCCCAGGCACAGCCGTAGACAACACGAAACACTCCCAGGCTGGGGCCTGGTCTCCTGGGTTACCTCCTGGGCATTTGCCACTGTACCACTGCTGCTGACCGCCATGCACAACCTCACACTCACCACAATTACAGACACAGATAGGATGCACTGGCACAGGAAATACAGCCACATGAATTCCATGTCTGGGGGAGATAAAGAGAGAGAGAGAGACAGTCTGATAAGGCAAAGGGTACAGTTCAAAAAGTCATTACTGATAATGATGTGAAAGAGCAAAAATTAAAGACAAAAAAAATTCGATCTCATGCAAATACATCCTCATACACTCACACCCCAGCTGCCACTGCTGCCCTGTGTTCCCACATGGCTGTCTGAGCAAAGACTGCCCCTGCGGCGTTAACTTGCTTTATCAGTGGTCAAACTTAGAGAAGGAATATTTACCCACTATGTCAGTCAGTATTGTTAAAGAATAGAGGGAATACAGATAAGGACGGAGTAACAAAGGTTTTGAGGTCAAACATAGGGGTATAGGTCACAACAAACAGTCAGCAAGAGAGGCAAAAAGGACAGGTGTGGAAGGATGGTGATAGTGATGCAAGTTCATGCTAGTGGCAGAGAGATGTGCAGGGGGAGAGTAGATATTTTGATAGGTATTGGAGAGCTGTAGACGTGCCTGGAGAGTGAAAAGGTCAGGCCAGACCAGACTCGACAGAACTTCTCCACTGAGGATGTGAGCACCATGCAAACACAGCAACAAGCACCAAGTGGGGTGGCAACATACTGTTAACACTCTCTTTTCTCCCCTGTTTCGCTGCTCTTTGTTTTGCCTCTCTTCTCCCTCCGGCCCAACATGCATCATTCGCACACTCAAACGCTCTGCAACACAAACAGGCCCGGACGTTTATGCGTAAATACGTGAATGATTGCACTCAATCACACAAGCGCACGCTCTCTCCCAAGTGAGCAATTTCAAGCAAATGCATTCAAAACTGATTGGCAGCTAATTTTAGCGCATTTTCAAACAATAGTCTCACATAAAGCGGAGTGGATGAATATTGAAATAGCAGATTTGCCAGAGCAATATGACACCTGTCCATTCCACGTAATTAGTTTGACCTTTTCCAGAGCGTTGGGTGTTAGTCGTCACTTTTCCATAATAATTGTGACTGGCTGAAATAACCTCTTTACACCACTTCATAATCACTTTACACAGTTGTCTCCTGTCGCGCCACTTGAAGGGCCTCAGCCAAATTGATTTACTGAAGTAATTAATGGAGTTTAATCCACCTTGTGTGAGTTTTCCATTCAAATCTGTGGCTGGTCACTCCCAGTGTAATTAATTGCCTTAATTAATCAATTATGCTCTTTGAAATAACATGCAAGCTATAGGGCCCAGCCTTTTAGCATGGTCAGAGCTTTTTAGGGTGACAAAAGCGAGTGGTGTCTGGATGTTAATATCATATTAAGGAGTAAATTAGGATTAAAAAAGGTGCCGTTACCTGTTGCGAAGCCCTTCGAGGACACAAATAGTTTATACAGCGTTCTATAATCTGTCCACTGTATGACTTGGCTGCCTTTTTATTTCCCTCCAGGATCACTATCTCTCACTCCCTCACTCTAAACTGTCTGCCCTATATAAACCTGATTCATAAACCTCTGCTTATCCACCTGCCTCCTATCTCTCTCTCCTGTCTCTGCAAACATATCAATTGTGTCAATGTTGGAGCACGGCTGCCCTTTCCATCTGAGATGTGCAAAGGGCAACACAACCACTGCCAGCCAGGGAAATATGTAAATAAGGCACACACACACATGCACGAATGAGCATGCACACACACACACACACACACACACAGAAATAAGGTTTTTTTTTTGCTCTTATGGCAAAAACATTTCAGTCAGATTTTCTTTGATTCCTCCAGTTTTCTTAGACAAAGGAAAATAAGAAGTATCTCTTCACTCCAAAAACAATTCGCTTTTTGACGGAGTGGGCATGAGCTCGAGATGATAAAGATGAGCGAAGACGTTTTTACACAGTCTTATCTAAAGGCATTGTTCCATGAAACAGAATAAGCAGACAACACCAGTGTGTAGTATATTGCTGTGATACCTACACAGCAAGAATTAAAAAGATAAAGAATATATCTTAAGGGGTGTACTTTACATTATCCATGATATTCCTGTGATCTTAGACGGATCATTCAATAATACATAATACTCTGCTGCAAATAGAAAAATCTATTAAAGCTCCACTAACATCTAAGAGACAATGCCTGAAGCCTCTTCACTGAAAATTGGTTTAAAACCGAGTTTTGTGTGCTTAAACAGTTTACTTTAGTTTTTAAATGCAAATCAGCTTCATTGAACTGTGGGGCTAACAGTTATGGCCTCGAAAATGGGTCTATATTTCCAAAAAATCATTCAAGCATATCATATGTTTATACAAATCATTCTCCTGCTGTCTGCCAAAAGGGCAAAGCTCCAGGCAGGGGCACGCTGAGTCCAATTGAGGGAGGTTCAATTTCACAAAAACATACCCACAATACAAATCAAAAACAGAGATTAGAGAAAAGTCACTTTTGCCTGCTGCAGTTTGAATATAGCTTCAACAAACTCAATGCTCAAATGTAGAAGTCGAGACCCTGAGGAGAGCAGGGAGGATACAGATTACATAAGTAGAATCATAATGAAGAACTATACTTTATTTATCAGAGTAGAGGGTGGCTCAGTGTGACTCTGTGTTCATATATGTGTGTGTGTGTGTGTGTGTGTGTGTGTGTGTGTGTGTGTGTGTCTGTGTGTCTGTGTGTATTATGACTCCCTGGAGTAACAAATATTTTTCCTTTAGCTTCCCAGAGAGACTGTCAAAAAAACATTACCCTCCCAACACCATAAATATCCATATTTCACTGTTTCTTTCTATGATAAATGGTGTGGTTTTGGGAGCTTTTCACCAAATCAAAAAACACAACTCCTTCCACAGACCTTAATGAACTATTTGGAGTGCCTTTACAATTTTGCACCTCCCCCTCCTCTCTCATAAATGATGCACAGTCCCTAATTTAACACTATTACAACAGGCTACATGTATCCTTTCTGTGTGCCCTCAGTTCAACCTTTTGAAACCTGAATGGACAATATGCTGCTCTTTTTTAACAAGTATTTCAACCTTTGATCAACTTGGCAACAAATATCCTGCAAATTGCAAAAATATGTGTAGATTTAGTCAAATGTTGGGGTGGGGGTTAAAGCTAGGAAATATTTCCAAAGAACTATACATCTAGATATCATAATTATACATTTAAAATTATTTTACAGAATAATTATAATTTTTATGCAGATTATTTTTCCAGGTCATTCCCCTGTTTTCTCCTTTTTGTTGTTGTTTGTATTTTTTTGGTTGTTGTTTACCCAGGTTTTCAAAGGGTGAAAGATGATACTTGTGGCTCCAGAATTTGTTTCAAAATAACCTCTTTGTCTCTGATGTTTTGTATAAGCATATTAACAAATCTAGATTTAACTGGTTAGCGTAATACCTCAATACAAGTTGGGTTTCAATGACTATGGAAGATCAGCGAATTGCTCTGTGCTTATCCAAGTTTTTCTGTGTAAAATTGGGAAGTTATTAAAGAAATGACATAGAATGCATGGAATGATGAAAAGCAGCGGTGGGTAAAACAACGCTCCAGTCTCGCGATACGGAACGAGATCTGCCCGTTTTAACATCAGTTGGAAACCCCGTTCTACCCTCTTCCCTTCGCTGTCCACAAGCAAGGTAAAGCGCTAGATTTCTCCCTCGGTTATATGACTGAAAACTGCCTCAAATTTGTAGCGTTTACCCCCCAAAAGTGACCAGGGAGCACATAACGCACAGACAAAATAATGTTTTAGCGTTAAGAGAGGTTTTTCGACGTGTATAGTGGTTTTTGCATGGAATTTATTTGAATGTTTGCGCTCATAGCATAGAGCTATATGTAATGGCTGCCCCCATGCTACCTCGTTGAGGCCTGCTAGCTGGTGGCTAGCGGTGCCGAATTAACTTTCTGTTTATCGCTGAAATGTAAAGTTAATATGGATATTGCCTGGACGGATATATTTTGAAGGGTATTGTGATCTTGAAGTATAGTGTTTTTGTAAATGGTGAGGGTTCAAGGCAAAATCTTAATCTCTGAGACGAATCCGCTAACGTTAGCATACTAACGAGCGCTAATATTCAGGCTATAAGGGAAGCTAATGCCGGTTTGACGCGTGTAACCAAGAGCCCACGCGCATGTATTAGCCCCAAATTGTAGGCTCGGCGTTTGGATAGTGATATTGTTATGTCATTATTGTTAATCGCATCCGTTATTGAGAAGAGCCGGTCAGTGATACCCTCATAAGAAACTGATGATCAGCATCCAGCATGTTTCGTGTACTGTCAGGTCACGTTGTCCCTCTGTGCCGCACGGTGAACATCATCCTCTGTGCAGAAAAAAAGTTGTATATCAGTAACCAAGTTCCAGTCTATTTTGCTGTATGTCAGGAGGTGGTTAACGTAACTTAAATGTATTTTTAAATCTCGATCAGATGCCAGGTGTCACAGTGAAAGACGTCAACCAGCAGGAGTTTGTCCGTGCCCTGGCAGCCTTCCTGAAGAAGTGAGTATTCTGTTTTCTACACACATTGTTTCTATAAATCGAGCGATCACACAGTCAATGTAGTTTTCGGTGGGCTTGCACCCATCCTCACTTTACCACAATGTAATGTTTAGTTGTAGGTAGTGCTAACAAGCAGTGTTGGACCACAGAAATGAATTCTACCTGTAAAATAGGTATGGGATTGTGCTACGGTTTAGTACATGATGGCATGTCTTGTCTGTCCCCAGATCAGGAAAGCTGAAGGTGCCTGACTGGGTAGACCTTGTCAAGCTGGGTAAGCACAAGGAGCTGGCCCCCAGTGATGAGAACTGGTTCTACATCAGAGCTGGTAAGTTCACATTTATGTTGATTTCCACTGACCATCAGTGTTCAGATTACTTTAGATTTGGTTAGCTATATAAAGTACAAGGCATTCATTAATAGTTTCAGACACCGCAGACAGCATACAGGATGAAACATGACGAGATGATTAAAGTTTCCAGTGCTAAAGTGCTCAAAGTGTTAAATATGTAATAAATACCAATTTAAATACTGAACTAGAAAAAAAAACAACCCTAAAGTAAAACAATCTACAAACTATGAATAAATAAATGATAAACACAGACTCTCAAATTATATTTGCAGTGTGCAATTTCCTCACAGCTTGTTCACCTTTGTAATGGCAGCTGGAATAAAACAGTTTTTGTAGAGCTTGATTTTACTCCTTGTGACTTAAACCCCTTTCCAGATGGGAGAAGTTGAAATTCATTGTTCAAAGGTTGCTGGTCATCATTTAAAATGGCATTGGCTATCGGCTGTAAAAGTCTAGTATACCGGCATGGCTCAGCTAGGGCTTATCGATAAGCTTAGGTTCTGTAAATATCTGAAGTTGTTTGCAACCAGTATTTATACAGCAGAGCAATCTAATTCAACATCTTGCTGTTGTTGGCTGATGCTGCGGTCCCTGAAGGACTCTTGCTGCATTTGACGTCACTAAAGGATGTATGGAAGTTTGTAGATTTCATATGGAAGTTGTGGCTGCCATGAATGCTGTGTGGGCTTACCTGGCTCCGTAAGTGTCAGCACAAAGCCTGCTTTGATTTGAAACCCAACTGAATGTGCCTTCATGGTGGCTTATAGAATGCTTTTGCAACCTCAGGAATGATTGACAGCCTGTATAAAGAACATATCTTGATTTAACGGTTTAATCAAATACACCACTTATCCCTGGTGATATGTAGTCAAGCAAGGTGTTTTGGTATTAGGTTTCTTTAGATGTCATCTTATGAAAGATTATAGAAATATGACTTATGTTCATCATTTGGCTTCTGTTTGTGAAACGGTTAAAACTCAAACCATTTCGTATGCCATAGCGCAACCCCTTGAAACCTGGATAGACATAACATTTTTGTGCTGCTTTCAGACACCTTTCACATGCATTCAAACTTTAAACCCCTGAACATATTGACATTTTTAAGCACCATTTCTTTCAATTATTTATTTTTGTTTTTCCTAACTTAAAAGTATTTATTTTATTTTATTTTTTACTGATTTCTTGCAAATTTTGGGCCATCTTTAGTTGCTCATTGACATCCTCCTGAGATAAACTGTTAGTACTTTATGGAGTTAATTTGTTCTGTTAATTTCTTGCTTCAGTGCATTGCTCATGAAACATAAAATCAATAACTTATTAATTTTCCTGTCTTTAATTCTTACTGAGGCCACAAGCCCACTTATCCAAGCAGCTCTATCATACCATTATGAGAGGCAACCATCAAAGCAACATATTGTTACTGAAAGTGCATCATAACACTAGGACTGGTTAAAAAAAATCAATTCATCAATGCATTGCAATATGTTAATTGCCAATTCAATATCGATTCATAAAATCCTGAAATCGATTATTTCTGTTGTAATGATGACCGCTCCTGTGCGGGCAGTGTGAGTGCCGCGGAAGTGTGATTGACGTTGTTCAGAAGCCCCGCTCGACCCCGAAACAATGTCTGTTGTTTATTCATTATAATGGCGATAGTGGTGCGAGGTAGCAGTGTGGTAAAATCAGCGTTGACAACATTAAAAGCCTAAGTTTGGATACGCAAAGTCGATAGTAGTTGCGTGGTGTATGAGCCTCGTGAGTCAGTGTTAAAACACTGCAATAATACGACGTGACCATTTTAGCCACACCCAAATGCAGGTTGAGAAATCCTGCATAAATGTTTGTTACTTTTTTTAAGTTCGGCTCAGGCAAAAATGTGCACTTTTCTGTACTTCAAATTAATTTTAGTTTTAATTTTTATTTAATAAAGAATAATGTAATGGTGCAATAAGTTTTGGTATCAGTTTGTTCTAAGTCGATATATATATAATGCATGCTTCATTGAACACATATCAGAAGGTATTGGAATGAATTATCTGGGCATTTCTGACATCAGCACACATAATTGAATTGATATCGAGGCGGCTGGATCAATATCGAATCGAGACCCAAAGAATCGAAATTGAGTTGTGAGCTTCTTGGCAATATCCAGCCCTACATAACACCCTCCTCTCTTCTGCTCCCTCAGCATCCACAGTCCGTCACCTGTACCTCCGTGGAGGTGCTGGTGTTGGCTCCATGACCAAGATCTATGGAAGTCGCCAGAGGAACGGCGTGTGCCCTGCCCATTACAGTGTAGGATCCAAAAATGTGGCTCGTAAGGTGCTGCAGGCCCTCGAGCTGCTCAAGATGATTGAGAAGGATCCCAATGGGTGAGTGCCTCTATTAATTATATCCATGAGATAAGATCTTAAATTTAAAATTAGAAATGTTTATACATTCGTTTGTTAAAACATAGCCTGTTTGAGTGGCAAGTAACTTCACAAGCACACAATTGTAAAATTGCATGTGGAGTCAAACTGACTGCACGACTCAGGTGGCATTTATGTGATGTGTGTTTTGGGGCTAAGGTTTGCAAAGAGTAGTCGACACCTTTCTCTGCACACGTGGTCACTCACTCTTGAATTACTGCTGTTTTCATCTTTGAAGAACCATGATGTTAAAGCGACCTGTTAATGTGATGCTGCATAAGTAAAATCTTTAAACACTTGAGCTTGAGTGTTTGCTTAGAGTCTGCAATAAAGATGTAATCACTGTAACGAGAGGAGTAATTGGATGGCTTGGTTTTTATTCGGTTCAAGCGGGCAGGAAAATGAAATTCCATTTTGAATTGCCTCCCTTTTGTGGTTGATATTGAGAGAATTTTTTTACCAGTGTTTATGGATGGAATATTGATGTGTGGCTTTTCCTGACTGACACTGTGGTCAATGTGGTGTGAAGAAGTGGTTGTTATAGGTGTATGCGTTTTCTGTATGCTTTGACTAAATAATGTTGGTTGATGTATTCTGCTGCCTGTCTTTCCTGTTCTTAATTTTTGCTGTTCTCCTTTTCTTTCAGTGGTCGCAGACTGACCTCCCAGGGAACCAGAGATCTGGATAGAATTGCTGGCCAGGTGAGAAACTAACCTTTCTTTACTGATAGTGTTGGCATGCATACATGAAAGTAACTTGATTATTTGAGTACTTGGATTTTAGAAAAAGTCTAGGCAAAACCATACATAAAGGCCTTTTCTCAATTATCTGAGTTGTTTTACTACTTGGGTTATTACATGTTCTTCGCTGTGTCACCTGTGTTCAGTAGTGCCATGTGCTGTTGTGTGGATCAGCTGATGCAGTGTACTACTAAAGTGTCTGTTGTGGGCAGTTCTACAATGGAATAAGACTAAACCCATTTTAAATATTAAAAAGTAAAATTTATTGTAGCACCTTTTCACAGAGCAAGGTCAGAAAGTGCTTTACTGGAATAAAGGTGTTCAGAAGAAGACGACTTAAGTATTAATTAGTTAGTATACCACTTTACTATGCAGTGTATAATACTTCTATAATCCCATAGATTGACATCAGATGTTTTTGAAAATATGCCCCATGATATACAGTCTTACGAAGTATATTAATTTAACTTTTTCCTCATAGTCTAGTTTAAAAAAATAGAGAATTGCAGTAAATTGTAATATCGAATTGCAATACTTGTAGAATCACAATACTTAAAAATCGCCATTCTTATCGAATTAACACCCAAGTATCAGTATAGAATCAAATTGAGAGATAAGAATATCACCACAGCCCTACAGTGATAAATGCTTTTATAATAGTGTACCCAGAACTGCATGAGCATGTTGCCTACTGTTATGTGCATTTACTCATACAGTAATGTGTCCTGTATGTCTTATATTTTAACATTGTGGACTCATCGCCTGTGATACAGAGGGCCAAGCCTTACAAACTGAAGTAATTAAGGTTGACAGAACACAACGGGAGGGGTGCAGAAACTGGTTGTAACAAACATTTTTTAAAAGATGTTGATTTCACAAGGACAGTGTCATTTGTAGTGAGTCTGTTGTGGTTTCTGAAACGGACAAGTCCATTTACTGATCCTCTGTGCGAATACTAATGAGCAGACATGGCATCTGCACTGATACTGTTATGCACTTGATCTGTTTCTTGCCTCAAATCCTCCACAGCTTAACACAAAATTGTATTGTACGAAAAAGTTGTTTTAAAAAGAAAACAGATTTGCCGTCCCCCGTTTAACACTTTCATTGTGCTTCACTACTTCTCTGCAACCAACTTGCCACACGTCTTTTAACACATTTCGTTGCATTTGGTTCAACTTTGTAACCAGTGTAAAGATTCAAAAGTCAAATGACATATTAAGCGACACTTAAGCCTTTAATAGTACATTTAAGAGCTTAAACTCAGTGTGGTGTGATTGTGACCTTAGATAATGTTCTGTCATGACATCTGCAGTAAGGGAAATATCTTAAATGTAGCCTGGATCTGTGTTGTGCATTTTTCACTGGCTGCCATAAACAGTTTGGTGGCTGAGAATTGAATCCCACCAGACCCCTCTTACCTGTGACTCCACTCGTTTCCTACTGTCTCAAAAATGAAAAAACACAAAGGGGTGTGGACTTCCCACTGCTTTAAATGGTCACCATTGTGCTGAGCGGCTTTAGTATGTGTGGCACAGCCCGCTCTAACCTGCTAGAATTTAAATTGTCTGGTATCAGGCTACCGAGCTGTTGAATGAATATCATCACAGCCTCATGCTGGACAGGCAAAGGTTGTTTTTTGCAGTGACTGGCTGCGTGTGACACACTGTGGCATTTTCTGTTACGTTCAGACACACTCGGGGTGGTGCCTTAAGCGTGTGTGATCACAGAAATACCATCCCTTTGCTCTGATGCGACACCTCGTCTGTTGCGGGAGTACAGGGCCCCAGAGTCACTTCAGCATGCGAGGCTTTTTAAAGGCACTTGTCCTTGGGCAAATGTTCCTCTGGCAGCCAAGTGAGTTATGTGTCTTATGTGGCACACTACGGACATTGTTTGTTTCGCCTTCACTAAAAAACAAACCGCAGTTGGGCCTTGTCAAAAATCAGGAGAGGCAGCAATGTTGTGATAATCCAAGGGTAAAAGGGGTAAACATGTGGAGGGAATTTCACGCTTGGCGAGTCTGCCGTATGGCATCAGTTTTCTCCTTGTTTACCCATGCTAATGAGCAGTATGCAGATGAGCAGACCTGGGCCCAGCCCCGCCTACCTGCTGCACAAAACTGGCACAAAGCATGTTGGTGCGGCTCCGCTTCCTCCTGACGAAGCCCCCCTTGTGTGTTGTAGATTCTGATGGCTTTTTAACAGATTGATGCATTTTCCCTTGCAAGCGCACTTTCTTCCATGTACTGTCAGAATATTCATAGTGTTTTTGGCATCAGCTGAAACACACTTTCTCCTCCAAACCGTGTTCACTCAAGTCCCCATGAAATTGCATTTTGATAGCATCTTACCTCCTTAAGTTGCACATTTCCTGTTCAAACACAATATTGCGGCAGGCCCTAATGTGGTGAGAAATTTTCAAGTAAACAGTAAACCAGTAGAATATTAAACAGATGGGAGGTTTTATTTGATTGTGATTGATACAAATGAGTTTTAATAGTTGGGATCATTTGCGCCAACAGTGGCAGCAAAATGAAACCATTAAAATGCTATTTTTTCCCCACAGCAATTGGATGCCGATTTGAGGACAAGTTTTCAAAGACTACAACACCTTGACTGTTCTTACACTTATGAATTTACCTCATGTTGTTTTCTTGTGTTTTTCACAGGTCGCAGCTGCAAACAAGAAAACTGTTTAATAAATCTTTTTTTGGAGAAAGTCAAATGCTGTGTGCTCTTTGTTTTTAACTTGTGTGAACAATGAAGATGAACCTGAGGGCGTTAATGGTCTGCTCAGTATTTTGAATTACTCTGCTCACCTTGTCTGACAAAGAAATTGCTTGAATGGGTCTTTGTGCTCATATTTCACGGGAGTTGTTGAAGTTAAGCCAAATTTATTGGCCAAGGGGAGATTTTAAAGGGCGCGATAGTTGACCTGATCAGTTATTTTCTGCTAAAGTGAACACTTGGAATTCAGCTGGCAAGAGGGCGGCAAGATACCGCATGAAATCATCCTTAGCTGGTTTCTGGCCGCCTGGTTTAAATGTCATTTAGTGGAAAGGGCAGTAAATGGCCACTGGTTTTTCTCAGATCTTCATATCCTGTAACCAGCAAAAGCTCACCACAGGGTGCAGTTTCATTAAGCAGTTTGAAAAGGCTTCCTGGGAGCTGCTCCATCAGGGAGCCAATGCAGCCTGTCATCAGCGGCCAAACGCTGTCTCCTGTCACAATACTTAGCTCCCATTTTAATCTTTTTTTTTCCTCTACTGCTATGTTCATGTATCAGATGGAGTTTGTTCAGATTGATCCACGATACCATGACAACCAAGGAAAATTGTTCAGTTAATAAAGGCAGATGATTACATTTCCATAATCAACACAGTTGACAGTTCAATAGCTGCTAAGGAATGATGTCATGATTTAGCTGTTTCATTTGGGGCCACAGTGCCACCTAGAGACTCAAACTGCTAACAGCAGCCTAAACAAACTTGACAATGTTAATGACATTGAACAAATACTGTACAGTTAGTTTTTTAACATGGTCACTGATAAGATTACTGGGATGTTATGAAAAACTCAAGAAATGAACCCTGTATTCATAAATGTACGCGGGTGATGTGTCATTCATCTAAAGCTGGCCATTACTGCCACTTCAGGTGTGTCTAATTTGTCCCATTAAGCCTAGATAGTAAATGACCTCACAGGTGGATTTAAAAACAGCCCTTTTTAAAATCAATGGCTTTGAAATAATGGGGTTCCAGCTTGGTCAAGCAAATATAATTTCTCACTCTTTTCTAAGGAGTCGCACTGGCACATTTTTTTGCACTGAGCTCAATCAGTGGAAGCACTTGAGTGATTTAATTTGGCGGTGCTTCTGAGATCCTGCAGAGGGTGCCAAAGCCTATAGAATATCTATCAGGCTATATGTGCACTTTGGGGTGATTGCCTTAGAGGAGCCTGATCATGCACTAGAAGCAATAACACTTATTAGTCTAATGGCTACAGTCTGTTTCAGAGGAATAGTGGAAGTCTGTTGTTATAAACAGATGTAGTGTGTTAAAAAGCCCGACATTTTTCCAGTGTAATTTGAGGTGCAGATGTGTGCGTACAGTTGTAAGAGTTCATTTCTATCGGCAGTGTTTTCCAAATTTGTTAAACTCCAACATTATGTGCAACACACAACACTCCTCAGATTGTGTTTATTGTAACAGCTTCAGGAGCTTCCACAGAGAAGTGTAATGTGTCGGGCCAATTGACTGTAAAACATCCAATCTGTTTTTTCTCATTTTCAATTTGGGCCAGCGGAGCTTCATGAGCTGGCTCTTTCCTTTTTTTTGTCAACTCGCCTTGAGGCAACAAAACTACAAGCACAACCAAATGAGAAGAGCAGGGGGAAAGTGCAGTGCACTGTTCACATATATCTGTGTCCCCTTTGAGATAATACAGATTGCTTTTATATTGTTGACTCAATTCATGTCCAGATTTGAAGAACAATAACCAGAAGGCATTGTTTGCTGACAGAGCTGAGCTGTTGTATGCAGCCTGCTGTGCTCACTCTGTGTGTGTGTGTGTGTGTGTGTGTGTGTGTGTGTGTGTGTGTGTGTGTGTGTGTGTGTGTGTGTGTGTGTGCAAGCTTATACTTTGGTCCTGTGTTTGCAAGATATTGTGTGTTGCAGATCCCTGGACAATGAGCCTGCTGTGCCAGGCAGTCTGTCATCCACTGTATGTGTTTGTGTACAGTACACACCTCATGTGATGCAGTGTGCTGCACTGCTCCGTCCAACTGAGCACACGGCTGTCTAATCTATCATGTCAATCACAATAGTCTCCATCAATTATTCTGCACGTCTCTCAGGAAATATTAAACTCTGGTCTTATTATACACCCTGTCTCTTACTCATCTCCATCATCCTGTCCTCCGTACGTCCGCTTTGCTTTTTCATTTTGAATACCAGCTGTTTCAGAACACCTGAACCCATCGTCTCACCCTCCCCTGGCCCATCCCTCTCTCCCTCCCCCTTTTTCCCCTTTATGATCCCTCTTTTTCTTCTACCCTGTAATTTGGAAAAGAAGAGGATAAACATGTCCTTGAGAGGTAGAGAGCAATGTGTGGAATTCACCAGAGGAGGTCTGCCATGTTTGTTCACGCGCTACTGTTTTGACTTTGTGTGTGCTTGCTCACCTTTGTGTGCTTTGTGCATCCATATATGGCATTAATTTGGTTTCAGCTCCAGTCAGTCAACTTGTTTGTGCACTGATTTGTCATTGTGTGCTGCGTAATTATCTGCAGGCTTCACTATAGCAATTACTGCTGTGGAACAATTACCACTTAAACAAATGCACATCCAAGTGGTTTGTTGTGCCGTGTGTTTGTGTGTGTGTGTGTGTGTGTGTGTGTGTGTGTATGTGTGGAGGTGGCTGCACCTACCCACTCTCCCAATTCTTTGGCAGCTCAGCTTGATCACACTGAGAATGGATGCAGACCTGCCTCTCACCTCCTCGGGGCTGGAAACAGCAGATAACTAAGAAATGTCTCCACTGCACAAGTCTCTCTAAAATAGAACCACTATCAGGAGAGCTCCTACACACACACACACACACACACACACATACACATTGTCAACCCACAGCTTCATGCCCTCTGGCATGTTTTCCCCAGAAGACAAGACATACCTCAGAAAGTTTCCCAGCATTCCCAGTCTCTGGCATACCAAGTTAACTGAGTTTTCTTTGGGAAAAGCTGGCAAAGATCCCACTGAATCTGTTTCTGGGTTAGCTGAGATAACATCAGCCCTTCCTGTCGCACAACACAATGCTTTCCTCAGACTACACTGCTTTCTTATCAAAAGCATGATCTTTTGTTTCTATTCAGTGTTTGTAGATTTCCAAAACCTTAGTCGCATTCAGTTTTGTGTTTAGATCTTTTTTTTGTACTGATCATATAAACTCAAGTACTGAGTTCTGTTCTTGTCTGTAGTCTGTAATAAAGCTTGAGTCTTCTTGTGCAAGCCAGTGGTTAAAGGGGATCTACGCCCATTCTCAAAATTCATCCTTCTTAGTTAGATGATCTAAGATGGCCCAAAAATATTAGTAAACATAAACAACTCTCCCAAATCCAAAAACGAGAGTTCTAAAATTTAAATTTATGTCATCAGGTATTAAGTCTGGAAGTGCTTTATATAGACTGACTTGGGAGAGGCGTCACAGACAGTAGGTGAGGATCTGGTTAACTTAAGTCTGTAAGGGACCGACCACAAGAATCAAAGAGTTTTTCATTTTAAACATCAATCCAAGTTGTGAATATTGTCATGTGAAGCAGAGCTAATTCTTCTTCTTTTTTTTTTTTTAAATGGACACAGCTCTTCTCACGAACAATAGGACAGCCCCCGGAGCACAGCATGCACACCCACACATTTAATAATTTATTCAAACCTTTGAAACATGAGCAAATCACTTGGATTTCTTTCAAAAACATGGGGGAAAGGCAATGAGCAACCAATTTTTTAAATTATTTATATATATATATATGTAATGTATGTATGTATGTATGTGTATATATATATATGTGTGTGTGTGTGTATATTGTGTATATATGTATTATCAATATAATTTATATATATATATATAATTTATTTATTTTTTTAAGTGAGTGAAAACTGTTTAACTATTTTTTAAAAAAGTATTTAAAATATTATTAATTTTGTAATTATATGCTATGTTATATGTTGTTGCTGTTTTTACTTTCCCATTTTTGTGCTGGTTTTCAGGTCATTTTTTTTTTTTTTTTTAATAAACTTGTTAATTTATGAGTCATTTGTTCTTAAATTTATTGCATTCTTTCCATGTTTTTGACAGAAATCAAGAAAATTTGCCCAGGTTTTAAAGGGTTAGGCCAATGGGCTTCTTCAGGAATCTTTGTTGGTACTGTACTGCAGACTTGAAAAGCATTTTTCTCGTGATTCAGAAACAGTCATTATGTTATGTGATGTATTTTGGTTAATATTTGAAGAGCAAATCCAATATCAATATCACTACAAAAGTTAAGAATGTCCTCTTTCAGTGTGTTGGTGTCTGGATCCGGACTGGATGGGTGGTGGAGTACTAAGGGGGGAGCCATATTAATCACTTTGCTAACAATGGGGGTGTCGCTTCAACTTTGTTCCTGCTTAAATCGCCTACTGCTTAGACGTGATACTAACCTCTTTTATACAAAAACTGTGTTAGAGGGCCGCTATAAGGTCCCTGTCTTACACCACCTTTCATTTTAGCACAGAACCAAACAACAGCACCATTTTGCCACAGTAGGACCACAGTGGTCTCTTGTTCCTGTTTCGATGGCCGAACTTGAACTACCATTGGCAACATCATCTTTCCATGGTCTGCAACTCATAGCAACTGTTTTAACCCTTTGAAACCTGGATCACCATAACTTTTCCTATGCTGCATTAAGTTTCCCTTCGCAAGTATTTAATAGTACTTTTTATTAAAGACGGCATTACTAGCAATGTACCTGTCATGAACAGGCAGTGAAGACAGGGCCACGCACAGGCCCGACATTAAGGGCGCCGCCCATTTGACGTCTCTGCACGCCCAACTAACGTGCACGTTTTCAAACCGGTCACAGTGGAGCAACTATGTAAACAAACAAACAAACAAACAGAAAAAAATGGCAGTGGCAGTATTCTGTTTTAAGTTAAAATGGATATACAAAAATGGCTTAAAGCTGAGGACATAATCAGGTGAGAGAACTGCAGCAGCTGACGATCCTGAACCTGCAGCAGCTAGCCAATAAGTTGCACGTGTTGGCTCATTTTCACCTTTGAAAACCGTTTTCAGCGAAGACCTATGCTCTATCTGCGCAAAGCTAAGTCAACTCGGTTTTGAAGAAGACTTGACCCAGAAATGCAACGATGAGTGTAAGGACTGTGTGTGTGAAGGAGATCCCATTCCACAGCAAAACGGCGTCTCCAGCTTTTTTAGTTTTAAGGAGCGGAGCAGCACTGACTGGGAGGGTGAGTTGACTGTTTACATGTTTATCTCCTGTCTGCTGTTCGTTGCTGTACATTGTAGTGTTGTTTCTGTGTATTTTGCGTATTTGTTTGCCTGTGATCTGCTGGTTGGTCTAGTATAGGGCCTACGCAACTGTTGTTGTGGTGGGTTTTGGTGTGCAGTTAGCCGACGCGGCTTTACGCAATGTGAAGTTGTGCCACTTTACGCAGTCTTTCTTGTCATGCTGTTGCGTTGTTGTTCATTTGTGCCTACTTCTGTGCCTTCACGT
Organism: Plectropomus leopardus; assembly: GCF_008729295.1. Lineage (NCBI taxonomy): Eukaryota > Metazoa > Chordata > Actinopteri > Perciformes > Serranidae > Plectropomus > Plectropomus leopardus. The sequence continues at coordinate 22,407,840 of NC_056469.1, forward strand.
AGCGCAGATGGTCATGCTGTTGTGTTGGTTTGTGCGTAATTACGCGCAGCATGTGTCTTCACTCACTGTTGTTGTTGGTCATACTCAGCCGTTTTTAGTGGTATTTGCGCTGCGTTTTCTAGAAATGAATGCTCTTGTTGCTGCTGTTGAGTTTAAAATGTGCATTTGTCGCGATGCTTTTGTGCCCCCCCCCATCTGAATCACATCCCCTCTCCCTGGCGCTGGGGCTGGCCACAGAGAGCACTCAGGGGAATGTGAAAATGGGAACATTTTCTGTTTCAGAACTGAAAACACTACAATAAAACAAAGCTCATTTGGGTTTTTAAAAGAAAGCAAATGAAATATGGCATCCATTTATTATCTATGTAGCTAAGTTTAAACTTGATTAAATCACAAGTTTGACTTCTCTGGCTTCTGGCTTTGTGAGAGAGAGAAGCTCATGTTTACAAATACTGATTAAACTTTCCTAGACCCTGGAAATAATGTACTGGAATTCTTAATTGAGATTGCGTTCCCCTTTAAACCAACACAGCAGATGCAGTGTAAAGCCGTCCTATGGTGTGTTGATGCTGTGAGGCGAGGGTCAGCCCCAGTCTGCAGGAGTGTGTTTATAGAAATTAGTCTGAGGCCCAAAGGTCAGTGCTGTTTTAGCAGAGAGCTGGGTTGATGCCCTCTGCATTACAAGTCTGAGAAAACTCCTCAGCCACAAGAAGCCTGCTTTACACACTTATCTGTCCCAGGGGGTGTGTAAAAGCTGAGTGATGGATGGGTTTGTTTTTTTTGTGTGTGTGGAAGAAATAATAAGTTTGACCTTGCTGACTTCCCGGATAGTTTAAAGGGTTTTATATACATCTGTCTACTGTATGTGTGTTGCTGTTCCTCTGTGTGCTGTCAGCGCTAATCCCTCATCTTGTGTTTGGCCTGAAAGCAGGTGGTGTAAACACGCACCGTGCTGCTCAGCCTGCCTGGCACCATGGGGCACTGTAGCGCTGCCCCACAGCAGGTGTGTATGTATGAGTGTGTGTGTAGGCGAAACACTAACCATGTGTCAGTGACTTTGGGGTCTCTGTGAGCTTTGTGTGTGTCTCCATAGCTTGTGGGTCTGAATCCCCTCCACCTGTCACAGAGGGTGGGGTGCAGAGGGAGGATGACAGGGCGCAGAACAGATGCTGGCTACAAAGCCAGATGAACTGACTGAATTGCACAGTGTGTCTTCTGTATGTGCGTGTCGGCCATATTCCTCCTATGATGTGCCTGTGCTTGTGTGTGTGCACCTTTAGATCAGAGCTTTCAAGTCATTCGTACTTTGATGCTGCGGCCCAGTGCCTTCTCCTGCACAGAACAAAAGAGTGACAGAGGGAGACAGCTAGACACCAGTGTGACACGAATGGCTGTGGAGATAGTTGACACAGTGACAGACTGAGATAGGGGGAAGTGTGTGTTTGTAGCTCTGTGCTTCATCAGTTCTCTATCTATCTCACAATCTCTCCCTATCTTCCCATGAGTCTGTGGGAGGGAGGAGGAATCTCCAAAGAAATGCCATGCAGAGGTGTCCGAAACTGACCAAGATATGTATGAACTCAACCAACAGAGCAGCCTGAACTCGCTTACCAAGCTCAGTATCTAAGACACCAGATTTCTCATCACCCACAGCCCTGTCAGGTCTCTTGCTGGTGTTACACTGTAGAGGCAATTTTGAGATTTAGTGCATTTGTGAGGAGAAAGCTGAGATTCTCTTGAGCATGCTCCATGTACAGTGATCGGATGAGCTAACCTTGCACTCTGTGGCCTTTTGCTGAGTTTCATGTCATGTTGGATTTACTGTAAACACGAGCGCCTGACTGGAAAACTGCTGCAGGCTCATGGCAGTAATGAGCCTGAGAAAACAGATTCCAGGATATTCAAATATCTAAATTGGTTTTCAATGTCTAAATTTAATGAAGTAATAAAATGGATAATTCATGGTGGGAAATTTCCAACTTGTAGCACTGAGATATTTCGTTTTTTTTACTAACAGATGCACTCGGCATGACTAACCCAGACACATTGCATTTTTTGCAAGGTTGGTCATGACCCTAGGGAAAGAAATGCCAGTCGGTCGGTCCAGCACTTCGGTCTCGGCTGAAAGATCTCAACAACTGTTTGATGAATTGCAAGTGAAGTGCGGTGAAATGTTTTACCGCCATTCATGGTCCCCAGAGGAAAAATCCCAATGAATCATTTGAAACACATCAGACTAGCACTTGAATTTGGAAGGCCTATAGTGTAGATAAGACACCAGATCTCTGTGTGTAAAACCACTGCGTGGGGAAATACCTAAATCATTACTACTTATAAATTGCAGTTAATACCCCAAAATTCTGACAGGTGACACTGTAAGCAGACAAATCATAGCAAGTACTTACCAATGAAGAAACAGACAAACATTTGACTCAAGTTTTCAAATTGTGTATACTACAAAAAAAAGTTGTTTCTGGTTGTTAATATTACGTCTGATCCCTCTCACACTTTTGAGGAATATCAGCATTTCACTCAGGAGATTTAGAGTCCAGTCTCAATAGAACAGGTTTAGGAACTCTTTTCATCTTCAGTCTGGCAACCTATTAAATTAGAGTATGGCTCCGTATATCATGGTCGAACACTGAATGTAATGATTAGTTTGTTGCAGTGTGTGATGGGATTTGTAGTGTTGGTAGCATCGTTTTGTTGATTTGTTAAATGTTTTGAAATGTTTTGAATTTTTGTATTCATGTGTTTTGTATTTTCATATTTGTTTGTATTTATCAGGCCCTCAGAAACACTGCTCCTCCTTGCTTCCATTTTTTTCTTAATGGTCACTCGCAGTATTGCAGCCCAAAAGGCATTTTTCCCAAAGACCACCATTATAAAGGAGACTGCAAAACTATTGACAGGAGATCGAGCTGCCAAAGTTGTGACTCCATTTTTACTTTTTTTTTGTTTAATCTGCGAAAATTTTCTGTTAGTAAAACTTTCTCTTAAGCTGACAAAAGCGATTTCAAAAAATCTATTGAGGTCATCACAATGTAAAGTCCAGTAGCCAAGTGGGAGAAACATCACACGGTCACATACCTCGGAAATAAACCCAAAAGCTAGAAACTTTTTTGGGTGTGTATGTAAGGCGAGCAATTCCACTGAGCTAAATAGATACCATCTTTCTGCCCAGTAGCCTATATAGTCGTTATTGTACATCTACAGTTTTTATGTTGACGTTGTGGGATCCAAGACAAATTTCAAATTTGTTTTCTGTTTATGAAGAGAAATCTTAAAGACTTAATAATAAATTGTCTTAATGTATAAGATCCTGGATGAACCCCGTTCATGCTTTTATTAAGAGGGAGTTTCCACACGCTTAAGTTTCAAAATTCAAATATGTTTATTTAATTATAGAGAAAGTAAGATGGGGTGTCGGGATTTGAAAAGAGTTTCCTTTCAGCATAGTAAAGAGTTTGAGACTTACGAGAGTTAAAACAAGAAAACTTTTTCTGACTTCTCACCCTCATTCCTCCAGGACCCTTTCTCCTCCCGCTCCCTCCTCCAATCTAAACAATCCCTGACTCTCACTTCATCGCTCTAATGATCTCTCTCTTTCAACCTGCCTTTTGTATGTCTGTGTTCGCCCTCTTCCTGCTATCTCCCTTCCCCTATTACCCTTTATCCTTTATCCCTTAGTACCATTACTACCCTCTTACCCCTTCCCCCAGCCTCACCATTCGTTATCAGGGCTGAAACCTCTGAGCTTCTTGCTTTGCCTTTGTATCATGCTTTGCCTCAACTGAGAAAGGCTCTTTGCTTTCTGCAAATCCCTCCACATCTTTAAGTTATATCTTACATGGAAGCTAATGAAAATTAAGTTTTTTTTATTAGAAACATTCCAATATATATTTAAGGAATGATGACAAATCATGAATGCATTCACAACAACACATGAAAAACAAAGAAAAAATCAAGTCAAGTCAATTTTATTTATAAAGCTCATTATCACAAAACACGGTTTGCCTCAGAGGACTTTACAGCAGACCCTCACATTGCCCAAGGACAAACTCCTGAAAAAGAACCCCTGAAATAGGGGGAAAAAAAACTGAGTACAAGTACCAGTATGATTAGTAAAATGTGATCAAGAAATGTCTCAGTAGGGTGTTAGGCAGTTGTGCATTCAGTGGATCAGTGCATGTTTAATAACTAACAGGACATCTTTCTTTTTAAGTGAATTATAAGAAGCTGTGATTAATCGCTGTGGCTGACAAAATTGCTATAATTATGTTATTTGTGTCATTTCTTTCGGTCATGACAACATTGTACTCACCCAAGAGATCTGGAAACATGGCAGTGTGGTTGTAGTGACGTCCAGCGGGGCAGGAAACATGATGGTCAGATGATCAGATGGGTTGTAAACAAGCCAACAGTCAGTGATTAAAAATACATACATATACTGCAGCGCCATGCTTACAATTTATTGATACTTGTTCTTGAGTATTTTAATTGTCGGCTACCCTATTTTTCCACTCAAATACATTTCAGAGGCAAACGTTTCACTGCACAACATGTATATTACAGCAGGAGTTACTTTGCAGATTAAGGTTTTACGTAGAAAATATGAGGTAATTTTTAATACAGTGTTAAAATTAAACTCCCCAGTAGCAGATAATGCAGTATTTTCAGTACTGTGGTCGCTGCTTGAAGTCCATTTGTAGTCTGAGTAGTGATGATCAGTCACGTTTTAGCGGCAGGTAAACAGTCCATGTGGAGAGGCGGAGCGCACTGGCTGAAATAGACAACTCACAACTAATCGGCTATTGTCTGAGGATGACTTATATTTATATGTGCTATCTGTTTATAGAGAGTAGCCAAAATAACCTGCACCGGCTCAGATATCCAATGACTACACCAGATTAAGCCTGCCCTCGCCCCCAGAGGCTTACTGTTGTGGGTTCTGAGATGGCATACACAACAATATTTAAGTAATCCCATCATATAACACTGAGAGAGACAATTCCCCTGAATAATGCGTACTTTTACTTCTTATATTGAAATCCCCCTTTTGCTAATCACACTTCTTTATTTTGTAAAAAAAATTAAATACAAGAATTTTACTTTTAATAAAGTTTTGCTTCTTTTACAGAAGTAAACAATGCGACTACTGCTTCCAGCAGTTTAGCCAGATTTAAAGGTTTTGTGTGCTTTAGTGTCATCTAGCGTTGTTGTTGCACAACTCTTGTCCTGTGTGCCAAGTGTGTGAGAGAGCTACAGTGGCAAATGTGAAAACGCAAATGGCCCTGTCAGGAGCCAGTGATTGCTTTGTGCATTCTCAGTTATTGCAGAGCAACGTGAAGGTGATTATACACTAATGAAAACAGACTTACAAATATATTTCTGCCCCCTTAGTCCTATGCACTGGACCTTTAAATGAATAGTTTTATATTGAGATCAAGCCAAAGCAAGTGCGCCCAGAAAGTATCTAATAATCCATCACTGCTCATGAAAACAGTGCGCACAAGTATGATATGTACTGTAGATCAAATATATATATGAAGGACAGTCTTTACACTGTGGCATTTGAGTTGTGAATTTATTATTATTATTTTCATTTTTTTCTGTCTTTAAATTTTGGCTACCTGGAAGCTGATTGCTTTTTTTCATACCAATACTTCCATACTCCATGATTCCAAAATAGCAAACCTACAGTGACTCCTCAGATGCATACTTGTGTGTGTGTGTGTGTATGTATGTGTGTGTGTGTGTGTGTGTGTGTGTATAACTTTGGTGTGATTATCTTGTGACTTTCAAGCATGTCTCTCAATTGAATTTTGGAGAGTAACTAGATGAAGCTGCACGGATTCAGCTGGATGCTGTTGCATTGTACAAGATCAGCTGTAGCTGCTGTTTGCTGCGCTTTCATTCATGACATTGAACCCAGGTGTGTTGTGTGTTGTGCATACACATGTAAGTGTACAAGTGTGTTTGCGGCATAGGGGTTGCAGAGGTTAGGGAACTCATTTCAGGCTGCTGTTAGTGTGCTATACTTGTCTTTTACACACAGTGACCTCCATGGCTCAATCTAATGTCCTCATCCCTCCCTCTGGACAAATTCCAATATGTCCTTATTTTCTCTCAAACTCCTTGCTGTCTTCCTATGTCTCCTCTCTATTGTCCAGTCTCTGCTCATTCTCCACACTCCTGTGCAACCTCTATATCCATGCTTTATTCTTGCTATATTATTCTTATGGTTTCCTTTGACTTACCTGATTTTTTTCCCCACTCAGTGGCTGAATGTCTGTGTCTGTATTTTCTATTTTTCATCCTTTGACACTCATTTAAAGCACACAGTTGTTTAAATAAATATGCGCCCTTGGACTCAGGAAACCTTCAGTCTGTCAGTGGGCTTTTGTTTCTGTATCTAACCTCCCTGAAGAGATAAACTTGCCTATCCTTCACTGTTGCCAATGGGCTACTGTCTTCCTTGCGCATATCTGTGTGTGTGTGTGTGTGTGTGTGTAGGTGAGGAGAGACAGGGAAAGTGTGTCTTGTTTGTGTGAGAGAAAATCCTAGACACTGCGCGTGTTAATGCGTGCGTGCAAAAACAGTGTGACAGAGAGGTGAGGTAGTGTTAGCAGAAATCTTATTAACTGCTGAGCTGCTTTCAAAGCCTCCTCTTCTCTTTACCCACAGTTCTCCGTCAAAACATCTCCTGAGAAACTTCTTCTGCCAGGAATAAATGGTGTTTTTTTTCAGCCAGTGCAAATGCAGATTTTGCACATTTCTGCACATTTCACAAAAAATAAACATTATTTTCCAATTATACATAATGACTCCAGATACAGCATTTTGCAGTTGTGCGGATTTGTGAGCCATGATTAGGTGCCATTTGGGACCTGTTGGATTCATGACTTCAGGGTGAGAGAGAAGCTCAGAGCAAACACTGCATTTGACCGACAGCAGTCATAGAAATTGTGCTGTTCCTCTGTGGAAATCCAGGCACACACTACAGGGACCCATCCACTGAGAGAGCATTTAATTTGACGACCAGGTCCTGCTGTGGCAGAGGTTTGGTACAACATTAGGCTAACATTATGCACTAGCCTGCGGGCGTGCCGAATGCGGGCAGGCAGCAAATCATAGGGTCATGCCTCTCTGGGTCCTGATAAAGAAATTGTTCTGCTGGTTTCTCTCAGTCTCATTTTCTCTTCTCATTATTTCATTTTTTTCATTTTCCATTACACAGTTTTTCTCTCCCCCTCCCCCCGTCTCTCTCTTTTACCCATCTGGCTGTTCTAGCTGAGGTCAATACCCACCACTCTGCTGTAGCACCAGGACACAGGAATCTCATGAATAGCAATGTACCAAACTGTCGCCCTCCTGACATTTAGAAAGTGTGTAAAATTGAAGTTCATTTCAGTATTTTGATTTTGATGTAAAACTTTGAATAACTTACAAAGACAAGATAATTCAGTTCAAACTGATAGATGTTATTAATCTTTGTATATATACATTAATTCTAAATTTGATGCCTGTAACACGTTAAAAAAAAAAGCTGAGACGGGGCATGTTTACATCTGTTGTAAATTACCTTTTCATTTAGCAACATTCAGAGAGTGTTAAGGAACGGAGGTAACTAATCGTCAAAGATTTGAAAATGAAATTATTTCCCATTCTTGCTTTATAAAGTTCCTCAGTTCCTCAACAGTCCGAGGTCTCCTTTGTCGTATTTTGTGGTTCATAATACACCACACATTTTCTTTGTGAGACAGGTCTGGACTGCAGGCATCCCATTCTAGTACCTGCTCTCTTTTACTACGAAGCCATGCTGTGGTAACACATGCAGAATGTGGCTTGGCATTTTCTTGCAGAAATAAGTAGGAACATCCCTGAAAAAAGACATTGTATGGATGGCAGCATATGTTGCTTCAAAATCTGTACGTACCTTTGAGTCTTAATGGTGCCTTTTCAAATGTGCAAGTCACCAATGTTGCCATGGGCACTAACACACCCCCATACCATCACAGCTGCTGGAGGTATTTGTCAGGGACAAGGTATGAAAAGTTCAGAATAATACAATACATACCCAACACTCTGTGAAGTCAATTGATCCAACAGTCAACAAATGCACCAGTGCCTTTCCATACTTGTTGTGTTAACAAAACCGCATTGACAAAGACTAAAGCTAAAGATATTTCCTGTATACTTATTATTTTATCTTAGTTAGTTCTGTAAGTAAACATCGTTAAAAGTTTTCTTTTTTTTTTAATATTCTGTAAGTCAGATATTTTTATTTCAGTAAACCAAAATGTGTTTTTTTTTTTTTTCATCACACTTAGTTTTAATTTTTACTTTCGGTTAACTAGCCTATAATAACCTTGCTTTTCAGTGCACTGCAGCAAGTGTCCTTTAAAGACAGCTATGTAGACAAACCTTGCATGCTTATCAGAAGTGTGTGATCTCTGCTTTTTGTAGCATAGTGTAGACTGTTACACACAACTGATCATCTCTTTGAGCCACTGTCTGTCTGTTCTTCCAAATATGCTGAACTTCAAGGTCTGGCCTCCTCAAAGGTCAGCCGGAGTTTATTCACATGAATCTTGTCTGGCTCATTAGCGCTTGTGTGTGTGTGTGTGTGTGTGTGTGTGTGTGTGTGTGTGTGTGTGTGTGTGTGTGTGTTGTGTGTGTGTGTGTGTGTGTGTGTGTGTGTGTGTGTGTGTGTGTGTGTCTGAGTGCGTGTGTGCGTGTGGGGGCACCTTTGTGTCTGAGAGAGAACACTAGGTGTCTTTGAGACGGACGTGATCTAGTTTCACACCATTTTGCAGCCCTTCCCGCGAAGATTATTCCACCAGGCCCGTCCTCTCTATCTTCTACTTTTGCCCAAAATTGCTTTACCAACTTTCCTCTTCCTCAATTCTCCCCACATTTACTCTCACTCTCCTCACTTTGTTGCTGTCTAACTTTGCTTCCTCCTTTCTCCCTCTTAGCCCCCATCATACACCCACCCACCCACCCGGGTTCCTTTTTTTCTCTCTCTACTCAGCTGGTGGGCCAGCCAGGAGGCAGTGCATGCCGTTTGAGGAGCATAATCTGCTCTTTCTCCCCTTCCCATTTCCATTTCAATCCTCTGTTCACAGCTGGAACCAAGGCGCTCTGCATGCAGATGAGCAAGACTTGACTTTTTCTAGAACGTACATTTCAGACAGAGATGGGCAGGAGAGAGTGAGGAAGAGGTGGAGGAAGTGAGAGAAAGAGAGAGGGGGGGGGGGGCAGAGGTAGAAAAATGAAAGATTATGTGATAAAGCAAAGCAACAGTTGCTGACAGGAGGAAACAATTCAATTCCACTTCATTGTCATTCAACCTTACACAAGTGCGCAGAGGAAGATGAATCGCTTTTGCGGGTCACAACACCCTCTAAACAAGAACAAAAGCGAGACAAAATGACAAGAAAACTCAGCCCGTCAGTCAAACAGGTCATGGCACAATCAAAGTAAAACAAAGTAGTAGTAAAAAAAGACTTGTTGTGTGTCCAATGTAAAAGCAACTTGGATTGTTGTTTTTTTTTTAAATTCATTCTATTGTAAGTAAAAGTAACACTGATCACATCAGTAATAAAGACAGGATTTATCAACAGTAATTTTAAGAACAAATACCACACATTGTCATTAAAAATTCAGAATGTTTTCATGCTGAAGTATCTCAATGTGACCTTGTGCAAATTCAAAATCTGCTTATAATAATTAAGTAGAGATTACAACACGACTGTGTTGTAAAAAGCATGGAGGACAGTTTTATCCCTGTGTTCTTTGTAATTCAAACTGCTTGGAGGCTTCTGTCTTCATAATGATTTATTAATCGGTGTTGTGCAGAGTTACACAAAGCTGAGTCACTCCCTGAACAGCCTTGTCAATAAACCAAAAATACAAAGATTCGGTTTCATACTCTTCCTTCTTGTGCGCCTTGTGACACATTAATAATACCTCTGTTCATCTCTGCCAGCGGTCAAGTGCTTTGTCACCCTCCCTCATATCCTGACAGTGATGACAAATGACCACGAGGTCATCACGCCGCTGTTGATGACATCATAGCTCTGTGTAGCGGTAGAAGCTGAGTCATATTGGGCTGATGATCTCTGAATATGGATGATTGTTTTGGACTTTGGCGCAGTCACATGATCTGCCTGCAGCATCCATTATAAGAGTGGGTAGATACAAACACACTCTGGAACATACACACTAATTGATGTTATTTTTGTGGGACGGGGCCCCTAATGCACTCTGTTCAAGTGCTGTGTAGCCTGCCACTCGAGTTACAGTCGAATCCCATTTATGGGGAAAAACCATCTGCTGCCAATTGATTACAAAAACTGATATTGATTTGAACGGGCAAGCTGGGCAGCAGAAGTAATTCACTCATAAGGAGGCAATGAGGCGTAGCAAAATCTGTTGACCACTTAATATGGCTGTTTAATCTTTAATGTCATTGTCCACTCCTTGAATTCATTATTCTCTCTCTTAAAATAACATCTAATAAAAAGGCATACCCCCTGTCTGTGTGGGTGAATCAGCTAGAAATTGATGTCACTGAAAGTTGCTCTCCACACGTGGGTGGCTCCACGTTCTGCCACAGCGGTGTGATAAACAGCCTTGCTGCCTGACTAACTCCCAGTTGCAGTGCACAACAGAACTGCATTAAATTTCGTCATGCCAAGCGGTCTGCCCGGCCCGGCAGGCCAAGCAAGACAAACAGCACGGCCGGTCAGAGGGGGCCCGCCGGCTTGCAAGTGCTCACTTTTGCTTTTATTGACAGAATCTTCTCTTTCGGCCGTTTGCCTTCCGCTTTCTCTTGCTCCATCTCCTGCCCCGGGTCGATCCGCTGCACTGAAACACATCAGTCTCTCCCCTCTCTTTCCCTTTGCTCAGTGTTTTGATCCTGGCTGTACTCACATTATCCCTGCTGTCTCTCACTCTCACTCCACCCTTAAAACATCTTAGCAACCACTGTCTTCTTTCCTGCCCTTCATCCTCCTGTAACACTAATTGACTCTCCACACCTCTGACAGCCACCTTCTGCTGTCTTTCTTCCCAATCTCTCTTATTTTTTATACCCTCTCCATGTCCCATTTACCCTTGCATCCCCCACCACCACCCCACCCCACTCCCAATCTTAATGCCCTCCCATGGAGTCACAGAAGTCTGTATCGATGGCAACACTTGGCCACGGTGCATGAGCGTGTGTCACGGTTCCTCAGCCCCCACTACACAGTCATTGTGGCTGTAATGCCATAATTACCCCCCATTAGGGGCAAGAGAGTGAGTTTCAAAGTGAGAGAGATGGGGGGAGGGAGGGGAGTGGATGTGAGGAGAGGTGGATGAGGGAGAGATGATTGAGGGAGAAGATGTTGGAGTTTGACAGAAGAAGTAAAAGAGCAAAAGATGTTTGAGAAACAAATGTACTGGTCAGTAGATCATTGGGATTGGTATCTTTGGTGTGTGTGTGTGTGTGTGAGAGAGAGAGAGGGAGAGAGGGAAAGAGACTGCCTGGGTCCGTGCGTCTCGGGGGACGGTCTGTTCTTGGGCCCTGTGGTGGGGGGGCCCACAGATGCAGAGATGTTAATGGTTCAGGCCTCATTGGACACACACAGATGGGTCCCTCACTTTGGTTGCAGCAGGAACACACAGGTGGAAAAGCAGATCAGGCAGCATGTTTGAGGCACAGAGACAAATACAGTCAGACACTCGGATAATGAGCTGCTGACCTGATTGCAGTGTTGGGAGGGTGACTGTTAAAACGTATTTTACTAAAGATTACAGAGTGCATGCATGCCCTAAAAAGCAATTTGTAACATATTCTATTAGACGACTCAAAAAAGTAACCTATTCTAAATATTTTGAATTACTTTTCTTAAAATCATCCTGCAGATGTCATTTGTGTGCGTTTTATATGCCATGCCAAAACACACACTCCCCACTGTGTCCTGTCTGTGTACCTCCTCTGCATTGTCTTGTGGTAGGTGCACTGTGCACAGTTTTTTTTTTAAGTGTAATCTGTTTAAAGTCTGTGAGAAATGTTATATTGCTTATTTTATTTGTATCCCCATTAGGCACTACCAGGGTAACAACTGCTCTGCCTTTACACAAGTAAACGTTACATCATCATGTAAAACAAACATATAATTAAAAATCCAAGAAGAAAGCAGGCAAAGTTCAAAATAAACACCAAAAAACAATCAGTAAATCAACAAGTAATTACAACAATGACAAGCGTGGTCATTGTATCTTAATAGTCAGTAAAACATCCGATACAGCTTAAGAAAACAGTACTACTAAAACAGCAAATGTAGTGACTGCGGGAAAAAAATAAAAAGACCAGGAGAATTTCTCATTAATGATACTATAGTAATGTATTATGTGACAAACATGTCCTATTTGAGAGGAAATGAATTAATTTAAAACCAAGTCCTTGCTATGTCCACATTCAATCTGTTAAATATGCACTTCTGGTACATCATGCAAACAAAACAAGTAGATGTGTGCTTAAATGGAGATGTAGCCACTTAAAAATGGGAGAGTACTTCCTATCTTTCTGTCTCTGTTTGTACTTTAAAATAGAAAACTCACGCTTCATGTTGTGATATTTACTAGAAATGACATACATCACTTACCAGAAACTTGCTGGTGATCGCCACCTGCAGCCAATTGTTAACTTTTTTAGGTTTTTGCAGTTAAATGAAGAAGTGTCAGGTAGAATGTTCCTCACTTCAGTCTAATAAATCAGCCATTCTTTGTCCACTACAGAAATAAATAGACACCAGGTGTCTGACTAAAGTTCAGCTCAAAACGGCAGTGCTGTGTGGCTTGAGCCAGTTGGAACATTTCAAGATAGAAAACAATTCCAACAAACTGATGCTTGCTTGAATCACATTCATAAAGTAATCCCTTCAATTCATCTATTTTTAAATCAATTGTGGTCAGAGTGTCACCAATTTAATTTGTAACAGAATACAGTTACTCATATTTTGTATGTCAAAAACGTAATTTAGTTATTTGTATTCTGTTATTCCCCAACTTTGCTTGATTGTGATTAAAAATATCTGCAAAAATCATAAAAATACTGATATATTTTGCATCTACTTTCACTGATTTAGAACTTTGGCCTCAAATTATATTTTAAGAAGAGAACATGATAGTTAGAGAAATCTGTTAAATAACACCTGCTGAGCATCTCATGCTGAGCACCTAATTTTGGATGAAAACCATACTCTTGTTAGGGTGAATATGTACAATATGTTTGACTGGTTAGTGGTTACACAAGCGTGTGTGTGCATATTTAAACATGTACACTGCAAAAGGGCTTTTAAGTTGCAGGATAACATTGCTTTGGGTCACATCTGCAAACCCAGCCGGATAGTGTAAACATGCAAATAAGAATGTGCTCACTCACATAACTACACCATTTAAGTTTGACAGAGGTGGTAACACTTTCATATTCCTATTGTAACCCCCGGGCGGACATGGAGAAAATGCAATAGCCTGCAATTCATTCAGTGGTGAAGGATGATTAATATTCTATAAAAAAGCTTTATGTATTCATATTCAAAGCCTGCGGGTTTGAGTGCAGAGCAGACGCCAACGTTGAGTTGGTGTATGCACGATAAAGTCCACACAGCCCAGCAGGCATGGAGGATTTTGTGTGTGTGTGTGTGTGTGTGTGTGTGTGTGTGTATGTGTGTGTGGTATGTTTGTAAGCAACAGAAAGTGCAGTGCAGAGACGTTGGAGACTTTGAAGCAAAGAGCTGATTCCTAATTAATTTTCCTCTGAAAGCTACATTTACATGCATTACAGAAAAAGACGTCTGAAGAAAAGCCAACTGTAGTTCAAGAGCATAAAAGAGTAAGCTGCAGAAAAATATAATATAAAATTATTCATTTAGAGTTTTGGAGAAAAGTTATATTTATATGGTGTTGCTCTTGAAACTCATTAAACTAATTTAACTGTTCATTCTTTTACTTTTAGACCCAACCTAATTCTTTCAAAAATATAAGCTTCCATTTGTAGTTTCATATAAGATTGTGGCTGGCAAAATACACTGAGGACATTAAGGAATTAAGTAATAAGATCAGTTTTAATTTCTGCACCCAACATAGCATGAAATTAATTAACTGGGGATTAAGATTCAATTTGAAATAGCCACTCTTTAAAATGATGCTTGTGGTAGTCTGCCTCTCAATTTTCTCTTTTGGGACAATCTTCCCTTATATTAACTTTTTTTTGTGCTTGCCCAGCATTTTTTGACAGAATGAAGTTCATGTTTATGTTCATACTTAATTGTTTGATTAAGGTGGAAATCACAGCATCACAACTTATATTTATGATACCAGTTTAGTCCATTAAAAGTGGGACATGAACCTTTGAACAACTGCAAACAGAGATAATGTAGTAACTGTATTTTCAATTTCATTACTAATCAGTGATAAATTAACTGTAACCAGTGGTCAAATGTAATTAAATACATTTACCAAAGTACAGTGCTTAAGTACAATTTTAACATACTTGTACTTAAGTATCTCTGTTTTATGCTACGTTATACTTCTGCTCTACCACATCTCAAAGGGAAACATTTTACTTTTTACTCCACTATATTTATTTGACACTTAGTTAATTTTCTAAATAAAACCTATGATGTAATGCAGTACTGTACTACTAATTGACAAAAAGCAATAAAATGTTCTTACATGTTTTTGTGATTCTGCAGAAGGAGTACTTTAACTTTTAGTACTTTAAGTACATTTTGCAGATAATACTAATGTAATTTTACTTAAAGGAAACTTCATGCACAAAATGACAATTTGTGTATCAGTTACTCACCCTGTTTAACCTTAAATTTCTTAAGAAAAAAAAAATTGTTTTTACATTCCTCCACAGTGCACGGGGAATCCAAAAAAGTCTTGATGAATTTCAGTAAAACAGCAAAACTATATCAAAACATCAGTTTACAAACTCTCACACAAGATGTGCAGAATAAGTGCAGATCAAGTTTCATGAACTCAGTATGTTCAGAACTTCTGAAATGCCTGCAGTTTCACTAAAACCTTATCATTTAAAACACTTCTGAATAGAAGTTGCAAATTGGAGTGCACTCCATGTAACAGAGTTCAAATGCACACGCGTAACCAAGCACACTGCATGTTCATACCAGACTGTTTATGCATTTTTTACTCCAATTCACTAATAATTTTCTGTTTGTGGATTCCTCCTTCATTGTGGAGGCTTGCAAGAAAAACAAACGTTTTCTTCACAGCATCAACATAACATGGTCTGAGTGATTAATAAATAAATGGTCATTTTGTGGGTCAACTATTCATAAAGTGACATTTTGAATCTAGGACTTCTATTTTAAGACGGTGGTTTGTACTTTTGCCGAAGTGAGGGTCTGAGTACTTTTTCCACCACTGACAGTTTCCAGTAATGAAAGTAGATTTCCTGGTATTGATTAGGCCCTACCTACCTAAAAAATATCATCACAAATTTATTTTCATAGTACTAAAATGGATGGCAAGTTGTTGTAACAAAAAAACAAAAAAAAAAGTAACAAAAAAAAAAAAGGAATTTGTAGGAACAAAACATGCAAAACAGCGGGTAAGTCTTTGAAGAACAGTGAAACACAAAGGTGATTTTTTGTGGATTATAGCTGTTTTCCTCACAGGCCTCCCAGTACAAATAACACAGAACAAATTTCAATAGAATAAATAGAATTCTAAAACGCATTATTTGGGCTGCACCGAAAATGATATTCTGCGAGGCTTGGGAACGTCTCTATGACAATGAATTAGTGAGTGACTTGAGGGGATCAGACAATTTTTGTTTGAGATATTAGGCGACATGAGTTTTAGTGGAATGCAGGGCTTACAGCTGTGAATGAGAAAACGTCCCCATATCCCAGTTTAATCATGGCTTTTTGTCAGAGTGTTGTAGGAGGGGTTTCATTAGTCATTGTCTACGGAGCCGCTCCAGGATTTGGCTATAGATTACATTATCACTACAATTTGCCTTTCTTTGCTTCCCAGTTCAGGAACTCGCAAATAAAAACTAAGTTGTAAACTAAAGTAATGCAGAGGTGTGCACTCCAGTCACATGACTTGAGAGACTCAAGTAACAAATTTGATGACTTTAGACTTGACAACTTGAAAAGACTTGCAACTTGATGTTAATAACTCCTGAATTCACTTGAACTTAAGCCTTTTAACTTAAAAATACTCGATACCTTTCCCCAAACCCAAATATTAAAAACTACATTTCAAGAGAGAACTATGAAGAACTAGCGTTATACTTCTGAGTGCCTGTTGAAAAAAATGATACCATAAATAATTTCTTTTGTGCTGAACCAAAAAAAGGATTAAGATTCTGCAAAACATGCTGGTCAATAATAACAGACAAAGATGCAACAACTCTCAGTTTAAGGCTAATATATATTCTGTTTACGCACAAAGAAAGATAAAAGTCACTGTCTTCATACTTCCATTCATCCTTTAATAGCGGAAACACCAATAGATGCCACTACAAGGCAGAGTCAAAAGCTTCAAACATCAACACACATGGCGACTGTTGAGGAGGTCATAATAATCTACCTTTTCATGGAGGCAGCGTTATAGACAGCATTGGTCTGAGAGGCCATTAAATACACTGTGACATGTGGACGGAGAATTGTTCTCACCGTATAATAGATTTTTTCTGTTCTGCCATTTTTTAAAAAATGTTTTTATAATATCCTATGGGTGTATCTTGCTTGAACTAGAATACACTGCCCCCACAATCTCCAGTGGTACTGCTCTGTTTCATCCTTACCTGTAAGCTTTCACAGAAGGTGTACAAATAAATGTGTATGAGTACGGACAAAAGGCTCCATCGGTTTCTGATGTTGAGCATAAATGAGTTCGACATTTGAAGTTGCGCAAAGAACAGTAAGTTGAGAGTTAGCAAGGAAATTCTTACATTCACTTAATAGCCAATTCACTTTGAGACAAACCTTATTTTAAACAAATAAATACAGATTTTAAAAAGAGTTGAATGAGTTTTGTTAACTGCAATGTTAAAATCGCATTATGGGACGTATTATGACTTGTTGAGAATTTGAAACTCAAAGTTATGGTATTGGGACTTTTCATTCTTGTCTTGGGTCTTGACTCAAGACTTGCTTGTTCTGAATTGGGATTTGGATCAAGATTTCAGTGCAGACTTGAGACCTACTTTTAAATACCAAAACAATGACTTGGTCCCACCTCTAGTATATATATTCTCTTGGCTGGATTTCCTCCTTGAAATAATGAAAAACAAAGTGGAAATATAGCAGTTATTTTCCATTGAATATGACCCAGTTCTTGTAAACTGTGCTGGCAGCACTTGACCACACTGATGACCTTTACAATGCAGCGACCCGCTCTATAGGCACAGAGGCGGGCATGTGACTCCCATATTGTTCAGCACCATTTCCTGAAGCTTGGCCCTGTCTGTCATGAGCATGACAGATTTCCCTCCCACAGAGTTACTGTCAGTGTGGGTGGTTTTGTGCCTGGCAGAATCCACTGTGATAGACACAAGCTCACATTAAAAGACACGGTCCCAGTGAAACTCTTCAGGGGACATAAACAAAGAGCAACAGCTCATTTGATCTTGTTATAACCAACACAACAAATGCACATTGCCTGGAGAGCACAAAGCTTTTGCACAAAACTACTGTTGGTGTGCCCAGTGAGCGATCCAATCCACTACATCTAATGCAGGTAAAACCAATGAGATAGAAAACAGACAGTGATGTTGGGATGAATCATAATGATTAGTTCATTTTACTGACTCGATTGATCATTAGAGCCAATTGGCAGCAAATGTAAGATATCCACATAACACAGTAGTGTTGACTTCCCAGAGAATAGCTACATCACTGCACAAATCCTGCACTGTGACTCACGCTCCACCATGTATCAATGCCTGGAAAACAGCTGTGTGATCGTCTGTGGCTCGGCCAAGAGGAAAGAGGCCAAGAAAGAGAAGGAGACAGAATGAGCCTGAAGGGGAGTGGAGGGGGGGGGTAATAAAGATATATGGAGAGATTATAGTGGACAGGGATGGAGGGCACATATAGAAAGAGAGACTAAAAGAGTGAAACAAAGGGATAGATCAAAGAATGTGAAGGATGGAGCTTCAGCACATCTTTCATTCATCCCTCCCTGCAATGCCGGGACCAGACCTCAAAATTCATACAAGATTACAGCTACCTTCACTTTCTATCTCTCCCACTCTTTTTTCTCCCTGCCTATACTTTGCTATTATTCCCTGGGGCTGTGTGTTACCCATCCCCTGACTTTGGAATTAAAGTTCTCCCCTCCTCCACTTCTAATCTGTTCTCTTCATTATTCTTTCATTACACATCTCTGTTCCCTTTGTAGTGCCTCCATGTCTCTGTTCCTCTTTATCCCCTTGCTTTAGGCTGACGTGTCAGATATTCTCCCTGTCAGGTAGCCTAATTTTTGACACAGGGTGGGGGTGGTAAATCACATAAAACAAGGGACTATAAAGTGGGCTGTGTGATTTATATTTTGCAAGGTGTGACAATATGCCTAAAAGAACCTTCAAGGAGTCGTATAACTGCATGATTTTATTTTTCTTGAAGTCTAAAAATGCTGACAGTGCTATCAGATAGGTTTTGCTCGCATGTTATGAGCTTTATATAAGTCATGGTGATGTTTAAAATGCCATGAAAAAGCATCTATTTAGGGACTCTTTGAATGTCAATGTCTGTCTTTCAGTCTGTAGGTAAGTTTGCCTTTTGACCTTGGTTCACCGTACTGAGTGGTTTAAGTTATGTTTATCGTGATAGCTATTACATGGGTTGCCATGAAAATTGGCTTAGACAGTAATGTGCCCCTGAGGAGGAATTGGGAGAACTCCACTGACATTAGGTTTGTTTACATGTTTTGGGAACTAATACTGCACATGTAAGAGATGCTGTTTAAAGCCTCTTGTGGCTCCAGAGGAAGTTGTGTGAAATCTGATGAGACTTTCCAGTTGCCAGTAGACCAAAGCTGTGTATTCAATTCCTCAGTTAACAAGTATATCTTCCTAGGATTTTTTTTCAGGTTTGTCATGTTCATCTTCATGGAAAATAGGTTGGTAAACAATACAAAGCAGCATGGAGGCCAGTGAAACTGTTGCAGTGGTGCACTACGTTTTTTAATATATATATCTAGTTCATTCATTTGCTCTTTTAAACTTATTGCAGACTAAATTTTAAAAGATGTTCAGGTGCTGTTTGGACAGAGGTGTTACAAAAGGCATAATATTTTGTAGCAGCCTTTTATTGCATTGCTCAGGCGTAGATTGCGTCAACTTCAGTGTCATATTTCCATTGCTGCAGATTGAAGCTGATGGGAGCTGGAACTGATGAATACCTGTGACTACTGCAGAGTAATACAAAACAGGTTTTTTGTCCAATAGCAAAGGGGCTCAACATGTTAGGAGTGCAATTCTAAATCGGCTTTTAGCTGTTCATTTTGCGCCATTATTAGGCCAGTATGTGTCCAAATTACAGCTGCAGCACATCTAGAAAAATGTTGGCTCGGCAATTTTATAAGCGTGCTGCTCGCGTTTGTCAGCAGAAATAGACAGTGAAAATGATGTTTTGTTGACTATATTGACTCTACACCACTTTTTACTGCAGTTTAAAAGTCTCTCTGTCACAGAGATAAGGAAAGACAAAGACATCTGTTTTACTCCACCTTCCCCACATCCCTTTCAAAACAAAAACCGTCACAGTATCTGGACAAAATCCCACCAGTTGCATATACATTATTTTGAAAACATTTACAGGGCCGTGTTGTCAGCAGTGCGGGAGCTTGCACAACTTCATAAATGAGTGAAATTTGTGCTTATAAATATAAGAATACAGTACTAATATCTGCAGGCCGTGTGTGTGAAAGTGTGACACATGATTTAAAATGTGCAAGGTTTAGGGGCTGGTGTGTGTGTAATTGCCTGCAGAGTAGACCGTCTGCTTCTGTTGTGCTTGGTGTTGTGTGTGAAAAAGGAGTCAGTGCAATCATCTCAACTTGTGTATTATTTCTGGTTGTTGAGAGGGCAGTTTTACTTATGTTGAAATGTTGACATTGATTTGAGCCCCACCAGTGTATAGCTTAGCCCCACCTTTATATAGACAGAAACATTTGTCTGCCGTCACCACTGCTCCAACTGATTGTCAAGCTTCATTTTCTTCATCGAGAAGGAACAATAAAGATTCCATCAACGAAAGAAGAGTAGACCATTTTTATATTTATAGAAGGATACTGAGGGTTCACGGGAGTTCAACCATTCCATCCAAATGCTTTTGGGGATTTGGGGAATGCTTATGACTGTGTCCCCCTGGGTTTTTTGCGAGGCGGGGTTCTGTGGGAATATGGAATGATGGGTGACAGGGCCATTGATATGAGCCATGTGGTCTTTTTAAAACTAACATAAGAGCTGTGTTGATACTTAAGTCAAGGACTCTCTCTGTAGTCTCTAGGATCTGCCAAGGTTGTGTCTAATTAATGTTAATGAAAAGAATCTCTACTCAAGGCAATCAACATTGCTTCTCTGGTATTTGCTGGTGATGCAGCTTTGATTATTTATATCAGACAGTACCCTTTAAGATCAAAACAGGTTGCTTTCAGCCTTGAGTGAAGCGGCTGTTATAAGCATTAGCCATGGAGGTATTATTAGATCTGTATACCCAACATGCTCTCATCCCAAGTCGTCACATATTGCTGCTTTGCAGTGGATTTCTGTGTCTACATATTTCTATCTGGTAGTAATACAAGCACATGGTGGGATTACGCTGGTATGTGGATATGTTTACGCAACAAAAGCACATGGCAACCAATGCTGGGATGTCAGCAAACGCACATGCTGGCACGGATGATTAGGATATGGCAAAATGGACATGGATGGTTAAGTTTAGGCAAAAGAGGCATTTGGTAAGTTGCAGAAAAGAACTTCACATTCAGACAGGAGGTGAACACTAAAGTTACAGGGTTTGTAAGATGACAATTGCTTGCGTTACGCATACCAAAAAAAGTTTCTGGCTTCCAGTTTACTTCACGGGTGTGCAAATATGTTAGTAGTGTTTCTCCTGCTGGCTCTGCCCATGACTTCTGGCATCGCTCGTAGACATTGTGATGATGTCAACAAGAAGGGTCTTTATTGACCTTGTTTGCAGCTCAAGGTATCCTGTCAATAGTATAACAGACAGCTCTTTTATAATAGTGGTCTATGTGTTTAATGCCACTGGAGATATTTTTGCTGCAATACCACAAGGGGCCACTGGGAAAACTTGGAAGCAAAGCTGAGATGCGTTCCTTGGAGCCTAGCGTAAGCACCTCCAAGGCCCATGGTACTCTGCTAGAAAATGGTGGATTGCCCTCTTTAGTTTGTGAGCCAGCTAATGTCTTTAAGTGTATGAACTGGCTGATAAAGGAGCTAAATTGGGTTTCCTATTTAGAGCTTTGGAGTTTGATTATCCAGAGGGTGCTGGGACTGTTGCTATTTTGTTTTAGATAGAGCAAGTTGCGGTGGTTTAGGCTTTGGAGAAGGAGGCCCTCTGGATGTCTGCCTGTGGAGGTATTCTGGGTATGTCTGTTTTGGAGGAGATACTGTGGTAGACCCAGAGCACACTGGAGGGATTAAACCTACCTGGCCTGAGAAAGGTCCTTGTGGAGAGCTGGAGGACATGGCTGGTGAGATGGACCTGTGGGCTGCATTGCTAAGGCTGCTCCAGTTGCAACCTAAAATCCAGTGAGCTGAATAAAATAGGTTGATGGATGGTGAATTCAAACTCTCTCAGCTGTTATTGGCAGTATTTAGAGGAATATGGCTGCAGTCCTGTGCTTAAAAGACTGAAAAGTCAGCCTGTTCATGAGGAAAGTGTGGCTTGTTGGCATTGTTTTGCAAATTACATAATATGCTTCATAGTATAATTACAGTATGGTTACTTGTGTTTACACAAAGTGTGCATACAATCTTGATACAAAGTATGGGGGACATGTATGTTTAAAATAATAACACTTGAACAATGCTATGCACTCGTTGGATTATGTTAAAGTACACAAAACACAGTCTGTCTGCAGAAGTACGACAACCTGGTTATTTTAAAACTACTCCTGTCTGACACCACATTTACAAATCAGGTACAGGCTACCTCCTTATGATGTTCAAGTCAGCCTGTGTTTAACCTTTGCTCCACAATTCTGCAAGATTAAATATTAAGTTCTTGGGATTTTTTTGTCAAGAAATAGGTCCAACCATTTTCACTCTTTCTTTCTCTGTATTCTTCACCCCTTTCTGCGTCTCTTGCCCTTCAGTCTCTTCATATATTCACCTCAGTTCTCCTTTCCTTTTCTGTTTTTCCTTGTCCTCTTCCACCCTCATTCTCTCCTCTCCTCCCCTGCAGCTCCATTAGGTAATGAGCCAATACAGTAAATCACTGCTACTGTACTCTGTGTATGACTAAAAGACCTTACGTAAGAATGCCCAACGCTTGGCTAAATCAGCATCGGCCACAGCTATGCGGCAGATACAGGTCTGATGTAAGGCAGTGCGAGGGGTTACTCAGCACCACAGGACAGAAGTCTTGTTAGTGGATCTCATGTCTCTACAGCATGGGGAGATGATTATGACCAGGTCGATATCAGGAATGAGTGGCTGTATTGATGTGAGATCAGTGGGAGGGTTTTTCCCCTCCTGTTGGCATTGCTGGGAATAGACAGAGAGGAGAAATTCAGGGAAGGATATGATGTGAGGGTAAACTAGCTTCCTGTGCCTCGTCAAACTCTCAGCCTATACAAACACCTGCCATAGTCGTCTTATGTGTAGAAAAACTGTGTGTGTATTCCTGGCAGCTCAACCATCAGTCTTCTGTGCAAGTATCGCCTCTCCTCTTTAAATGGGTCTGAGAAAATAATAACCAGCTGTTTTGTACCAACTATGTTTGGAATGTATATCTTTGAGAGCAACTGCTCAGCAAGGCACTATTATTACCTGCAGGGTGTGCCGATTATTGATCGCTGCTCCACAGTCAAACAGTCTCCAGTAGAAAGAAACTAGGAGATAGATGTTTATACTGTGCACTTAGATGGGCAGTGGCTCCATTAAGCTGTTTTATAGGGGATTGACATCTATTTATGTTTTCCAACTGCCAGTTTACGGGGGTTTGGCCTAATTCGACGTCATAGATCACACAATAGCCACTCTGAGCACTCAGCCTGGTATTATAGCATTGAGAAAAAGCCACTTAGCTCTTACTGATAATTGTATATCTGAACTGTAAATACCCAAATACCCTGTGCCATACCCTGCAAATACCCAAACAAATTCTCAAGGGATTATATGTCTAGGAATGAATGGTATGTCTGTCAACAGCAGACAGTTTAACCCCACTCCCAAGAAATTGCCTCCGGTTGTTTTGAAAATAAAAATCCTAATTTAAGACAAATGCAATGTTAACGGTCGAACCAGGGCAGGAAATTTGTCTGTGAAACAAAGTAGCTAAAGAAAGGTGTTTGTTTTCCCAACCAATTGGTTTTTGGGTGAGACTAACCCTGCATTCATGTAGTTTCTGAATAATCTGTAAAATGAGTTCCTGACAGGGAAAATTCAAGTGAATGCCCCCTCAAGTCAGAACAACAACTTGAAAAGCTGGTGAAAACTTAGGTACAGGAGTTGCTGAGTTAACATCATAAATGCAAAAAACATGCCACCTTTCATACAAGAAATGCACCCCAAGTGCTTTACAAAAAAGAAATTAAAGTTAGTATTAGTTAGTATATTAGTTTATAATGGTCATTCAAAAAGGGAAACGCGAAAACCATCATGATTCTAATTAGCCAGTTAGCAAATTTACAACACAATTCAATGCTAAAATAAGATAACTTATTTACCATGCGCTGGTGATTATAAACACAAATGACATATTTGCTAAAGAGCTCAATGGCTAAAGAAAAATAATCTTACCCAATAAAACAAATTTGTTTCGATCTCACTCCTTCTTGAATTTACCCCTTTGTTTGCTTATAACACTTCTGTTTTTCTTCTTGTGCAATGAGCTGAACTGCCAAACAGAGTGATACAGTGTCTTTCGTTGGGGCCTCCGCTGTATGCGAGGCCAATACAACATGCTGAAGCTGCTAAAAAAAAAGTCGACAAAGGGCAACGGGGCAAAGACTGGGGCGATCAACGCTCATCGGCAGCTGAACATTGACAGATGGCCGACCATCGGTTTGATGTGTCAGGGCCTTTAAAGCTCATGAACACACCAAAATCACCAAATGATTTCCCAACTTGAAAAAAGGGACCATCTGAGGGGCACGTGAATGCAACACAAGACCTCTGAGTGATGATTAGTAACCTGCAAGATTAATATACTAGCCTTTAGCAATAGCAGATGAAAATAATTTCCCATGTCTACAGTTGAAATATGTTTTCCAATTTCCCACCTAATTAACAGTTAATTGTTCTGCAGCCAATTTTATCAACGTTAATATGAGTTTTTTTTAAATGCCATGTCATTACCTCTATCATTTCCAAGTAACAAAGACATTAAATTGTGCCATACTAATACTTAATACTCTAAATAAGTCTAAAAATAACGTTAATAATCTAGGCTAATAGGGACAAAAATATAATGTGGTAGTACAATAAACTTAATGTGAGCTGGTACATTTCCTCTAGTTCATTGGGGATTTTTCTGCAGCGAATCAACCTGATGAAACTTGACTTTGCAATGAGTCAGAGAGCCTCATGATAAAATCACTTTTAACTTGCTTTAAAGAAATCCTGCGGGCCCCAGTGGACCTACGCGATTAGTCAAGCAGGTCTTTTCATTGCAAGTGAGGTAGAGAGAGAGAGAGAGAGAGAGAGAGAGAGAGGGGAGGGGGGGGGGCGGGATTGGGAGGGGGAGGAGGAGGAAGTGGAGGAGGGGGGGTCACCTTTTGTGCAAATATATCAACCAAGAAGACTGCCACCAGCATCAGATTTCTGTGTATGTGTGTGTGTGAGTGAGGGAGAGAGGCAGTCTTTTGCAGAGAGACAGAGAGAGAGAGAGAGAGAGAGAGAAGTCCAGAAAGCTTTGGTGCATTGAAAGAAAAAGACTCGCTGTTGCCAGATTTCCACTCTACAACCCAAAACAAAGTGAATACTTTTCCTTGAAAAGTTAGGGGGAAAAAAGCAACCATGATCGGGATAACGTTTGGACGCACGTCGGTCTTGTGCACCTTGCTGCTCTGGGCATTTCAAGGTAAGTCTTTGATACTTTTCGTTATATATTTATATATCTTTTTTTAGAAATCACACCCTGTGTTAGTAACTTTATAATGCTTTGGACACGTTCTTGGTTAGTTTTTCGTGGATTCAGGGTGCAGATTTATACTTTTCGCGGACTCTCGAGTTTGGAGGTCCGCTGCTTTCGGGACAAACCTGTCCGTACATGCCGCAGTCTGAGGCATGGAGTTGCTCTACTTTAACACTTTGTAATTTATGTTTGCTCTCTATTCTTGGCTGCTGTCGAGCAACCTGTTACCGGCTGCGCAGATAAGCAGGTGGAAAACCGAATTTATCCCCAGCGCAACATGTAACGTACAAGTTTGTAGCAAACTGTTTTTTTTTTCTTTCCAAAAACAATAGGTTGAGGTTGTAAGATTGTGCAGCCCTGACATACGGGTTATCTCCACGGATAGGATGTTTTAAGGGTTTAGTGTCTCTTCGTAGTTGTGCGGCAAGTCTCAGCGTCTCACTTGAGTGCACGTCTTAGCGCACAGGACTGCGGCACTCCGTTATTTCCCTCTGGACCCCGCTGCCAATCCAATCAAGCCTAAACACTTCTATGCTGCAGCTGCAATAAAACATCATCAAAATCATTGAAAATTCATAATTTTTTGGTAAATCTACAAAAAAAAAAAAAAGCTTCCAAAATGTTTTAGGCATCACAAATACTCCCTCCGCCAACTGTGAGAAATGTTAAGCTTTTATTTTGAAGAGCACTCTGGCCGTCTCTGTCTCATCCACGCTGCTATGTCTGGCTGCTGGGTGCAGTTTCCAGCTGCTTTGATGTCTGATCTGCGGGATTTGCGTCTCCTTTGCTGGCAGCGCGCCTCACCCTCAGCACCCCTGGGTGCTGCCAGAGAGGCTAAGCCATTTTAAATTCAACTCTCCTTATATGCTCGTCAAAGAAAAGTTTTGGATTGCGAACTAAAGCCAATAACACTATATCCATTTAAGGTGTTGCTGTGGTGCTCTACAAGTTTATCACTGACCTCGTTTTACATTTACCATGGAGATTTATTTCCCATGCTCTTCTTCTAACTGTCCCATAAGAATTTACAGAGCTGCAAGTGAGATTATACTTCACTGTACTATATGGTTTTAATACCTCTTTTTAGTGTCACTATAATATTAAAGTTATTTATGTCCTTATTAAATGAGTAATAGATTTCCAGTTTGATGCTGAGGTTTGTTTTTTCACATGTTTGATTTGGAAATACACGTTACAGCCATCAGTGGGTCCTGTGTGACTGTGTGTGTAAATTGAGATCATACTTGCTGAATGTTTTAAGGGCATTTCATGGAAGTTATTTCTAATTTCTTGCTGGTGCAGTGGTTTGAAGCAGGATGAGCTAAAGGGCGGGGCTGCTGGTGCTGGGCGGCTCCCCTCTCTCTTTCACACTCACGGCTTCCTTGTGTATTTCTTATTTCGCTTTAACCTGTAGCAATTTATTTTAATTTTACACAAACATATATATCAGCATCCACCTCAAGATTTACATGGTCTTCTCTTTTTCCATAATACTATTTACACCACGTCTTCCCCTAGATCTCCTTTTACGACCCCCCTCTTTGGCCTCAGAGACAGTTGTTTGCTGTCTGTCCCTCATGGAGCCTTTTAACAGGTGCTCAAAAACAAAACTGCCCTGTAATTGTTAGACGCACTGTAGATCACACATCCCTCTGTACAGCTGTGGTGCGCTGATTTAAAAGCTCAGCTCCAGGTGCTGAGCTCCCCTCGATCCTCGCGTGCTGCTCAGAAGTATGAAGGAAAGGAAAGTCATTATTTCACTTGAGCGCTACAAACGTTGCTTTCTTCAAAGAGAAAGTTTGCCAAATCCCTCAGTTACTGAAGTCTCTCCCTCATCCTCTCTCTCCAGCATAGTTTTGTCTAATAATAGCAGCTCTTGTTGGGTCTCACTGGGATTCTGTCACACAGACCCACATTCTCACAATTACTGGTCACACACCGGCAGCTTGCAGCTATGTCGTTTCTGAACATAGAAGCGCGCTGAATAGAAACTCGGGACACGTAACACCCAGATGTGTGTCATCTCCTGAATGTGTGACGACATATCTCTGAGCATGTGTGCCTGTATTTATGCGTGTAGTTGTGACACACAGATATGTGGTGTATGGTAGCGTGGGGCGCCCCGAGGTGCTCGGCATGCTTGTGCCCAAGATCGCCGCTGACCCTTTGACCCACTCACCCAGACATGTGAGTAAACGGCTCCTCTTCTGCGCTCCTGAGATGCCATTGCGTTGACATTGCAGGGCAGGCATCAAAAGTGGAAAATGTAACTTTATTTTCAGTGTCTTTTGTTGGTGATAGCACAGTTTGTCCAAATTAGAAACACTATTTCTAAGCAGAAGTTGAAGAAAATACATTACAACACTCTATCCTCACTGCAAGGTTATGTAAAACACAACCGGCACTTTATCAGAGTAGCAACTTCACACCAGCACTGCTTTACTTTCTCCCTTAATTTGGATTTTTTTTCGCTTTTGTGGGGGGATAAAAAGAACAAAGTGACATTAAGGTAAAGAGACAAAAGCAGAGTCAAATGGTCAGATGAGTCTGAGCTAAACTGTAGAGACTCCAAAGTGGTCAGGGACAAGTGGAAAGAATCGTAGTGACAAGCATCAGCTGAGTTCAAGGTGTTAAAGTCTAACACGCAGCGTCAGCCTCTTTGTCTATGGCCACCCTAATTCCAGCAGTCATTTCCTCACTTTTAATTTCTGTCCCCCCTGCCAGCGCCGCATCAAAAGTGCACCCCCTGGAGATTTGTGCAATTATTATGGTATTAGGCCCCAAAAAGAGCCATTTAGCCACAAGGAGATAAAAGCCAGGGGACCTCTTTTACAACTGTCCCGGGGCACTTAGTTTTGTGCAAGCATACACACGTGTGCATTCTTGAACACTTGAGTGCAAAAACATTAACAGGTATGCACAGGTAACATACATTCACTCATCAGCAAGGGAGTAGTCACATGCACTCATAATATATGTGCAGTTCATGGAAACACACACACACACACACACACGTAAAGCTTCTTAATGCTGGATTCTGATGTTACGCAACACTGGAAACCTTCGCTCATACAGCAGTGAGTGACAGGTTGATAGTGGCTGCTTTGGGGGTGAGCAAGTCTATGTTTGCCCCCTTGTCATTTAGGCCTCTGGAGTGGGATGGAGCTGTAATTATTGGGGTGATTCATGTGTGTGACAGTGATAGAGCAGAGCACTGAGAAGAAATGAGTGGCATTCCTCTAGACACGTCGGCACTCGCTGTGTAAAGTGTGTGTTTGTTTGTCATCACTTCAAATTCTATGGACGAGGGCTTCCCTTCTGGCTTGAAAACCTCCTCTCACCACAAGTTTCAGGCAGTAATCCACATACAAACAAGCGATACCACAATGTGGCATCTGTCTCTCCATGAAAAGGCAGTGTTACAGGTGCAAAGCTGGAGTCAGTTCACAGCCAGGGTGCATTCTTGTAGTTTGAAGGGGTTTCACTTGCCCGCGCAAGCAGGGGGCACCAGTTAAACATTAGTCAGTGAAAATAAAGGGCATGTTGTGGTTGGCTTGTGTCAGGAGGTCCAGCCATTCAGTAATCATTGAACTCAGAGAAGGAAATTTGAGCTCGGCAACCTTTCACATACCCACTAGTGTTTATTATTCCCAATGAATGACACATTAAAGTCAATTACAGCAGTGTGAGAGCACGCTGATGTTGGCTGGTGAGCTGGCAATCAGCACCGACAGGCAACTGGGCATCAGCAGATGGCAGGTTGCATGCATGTGGTTAATCCCGGTTTGAAGTCAGTTAGCAAGTATGATGTGGTTCACAGCGGAGACGGAAAAGTTTATCCCCTCGCTTTTTCATCCTCATATCCCCACGAGAGCTTCAAAAGAGCTGCAGCCAAAGCTGTGATTACACACACTTCCACAGGTACTCATACATAAACAAAAGGTGTGTTTCTCCAGATCAGCTTTGTCTATGTTCCCATCTTTCTCCTTATCTTTGTCTGTCTGCCTGTGGCTCTGCCTTAGTCTTTTTTTCTGTTTTGTCCTTAAAGGGATATCAATATCAGTTCAAGTGTATGCTATATTTAGAGGATTTTCACTGATTTACCTTTCCGTCACACAGCTCTTTCCGACGGGGAAGCAGTTAAAGGCTTCAGTTCCCCATCTATGCATGCCACCAGACTCCAATGACAACAACAAAAATTTTAGCATGCTGAATACAGGAGCTGCTGGTCTACTGCTTTTATGATCAGTAGGTCAGTTAGTGTGACTTTGGTGGATCTGAACTAACCTTTTTAACTCCTAAAACCCTGGGACTATATCATTTTACTTGTGCTGCCTTTAGACATCTTTCACAAGTATTTAAACATTTGAACTCAATGTTCATTTGGTTTGATTTTTTTCTCTCAAAAAAGCATGGCAAAAGAGGCAATAAGCAACTTGGTAAGAACTGTTCCATAAATTTCAAGAAATAAGTAGATTTAGAAAATTATTTTCAAAAGAAAATGGGGAAAAACTGTATTTATAACTATCATAATTAAATTTTTAAAATTATTTTAATTTATTATAATTTTTAAGCACCCTTTTCCAGTTAATTAGTTTTTTATTTTTTTAATTTACAAATTTTCAAAAAAAGTTTTTTGTCTTTTTTACTATTTTTTGGGTCATATGCTCAGATTTTAAATCGTTAAACACCAAAGTCACAAAGTGTTTAGTGATGTTAAATCGCTGTTTTTCTCAGGTGAGTCTGGCTTTGAAGAGAACGATATAACTGCTTCATTATCCCGCTGGAAAATGAATGTTGGACAGCAAAGTGAAGTGGTTGAGCTTACACTTAAATGAATATAGATTTTTTTAGGTGGGACTTTCTTCGTGGCCAAATCACTTCCAGAACCGTAGATTTCTTAGCTTCCATGTTGATTTCCAGCTTGCTTCTCCAAATTTGGGCGTGTCACCCAAAATCTACCGTTTGTAATATACTGTCTAGGGATAAGTACCCCTCACAACCCCACCTCAAAAAATCTGAACTATCCCTTTAACAACACCTTCAGTTTTGTTTGTGCGTGTTTGCTTGCTGTGATTTACCATGTTGTCTTTGCCCGTGTCAACCACTCTGCTTTTGTGCGTGGCTCACTGTTAATAACCCTGCATAGCATCAGGAAGATCGCCCGCTGTGTTTTTAGTGGGAGAGGGCTCTGTTTGCTTTTACGCCCATCCCTAGAGACGTTCCTCGGCAGATTTATGGCTGCTATTGATGATTTTAAAATAAGAATGACCGTCCTCCCCCGCTTGGCAGGTTCGCTGTTTCCCACTCTCCAGCGAAAACATTCCAGTATGGTGTCTGTCTGCCAACTGTGTGTTTGAATCCTCATTTAAACTTTCAAAGTTGTGGAAAAAAAGTTAAAAACACATTGC
The DNA here is from genome assembly GCF_008729295.1 of Plectropomus leopardus. Lineage (NCBI taxonomy): Eukaryota > Metazoa > Chordata > Actinopteri > Perciformes > Serranidae > Plectropomus > Plectropomus leopardus. Next base: position 22,438,618 of record NC_056469.1, read on the forward strand.
TGTGAATATAAAGAAGAAAAAAGCGAAAAAGAAACTGGCTAAAAGTTGTTTTGGTTTCATCTGTTGCTTTTAAGATGCTCTCTTGTCATTAGTGGGAGTTGTAGGGAGGGAAGGAAGGAAGCAGAGAGGAAGGGATGGACAACGAGAGATCAAGGGATGAGATGAGAGATGATTACAGCGGACTGTTGTGGAGCCACTGTGCAGTCTTGTTGTTCTTGTCTCAGGGGAGGAAGATGATGGTGATGGCTAATTTCAAATGCAGCCTTGAAAAGAGGGTACATGTCTCTGTATGTGTGTCCTTGTCTCTACATCTGTGTATGTGATAGTGTAGTGGTGGGGGAAGCTTTTCAGGGTTGGAGCAAAATTGAAAATTCACAAAGCTCTTTCGGGAGACGAGGTTAAGTGCTGCCAATCCATTTAGCAGGAGAGTGCTGTAGCAAGATGCGGAAAAGAGGTTCTGTTTCTGAATATGTTTGTTGTAGGAATACACAAAAACAGCAGGACTGGCTTGAGCTTTTTAGCCATGCACTATACAAATGTGTGCCATTAAATCGCAAGGACGTACGATGGCCGATATTTTTTGTCTGCCACAGAAAATGGCATTTATAGCATTCAGCTCGTGTCCAGCTGTTTTGATCAGTCTCACAGCGTATGAGGGGGGAGAAAATGAACAAAGGCGATACGGGCAGAGATAGCAGCAGTGAGGATCAGACAGGCGGAGTACGTCAGGATTGAGGGATACCAATTAGGAATGGGGAATGTCATAGAAAAGCCTGGATCTGTGGCCAAGGAGATCATTTTCCTGGCAGCAGAGAAGAAATCCTAACCCCTGCGCCCCTCCAACCCTAAACCCTCCATCTGACTGTTGGCTGGCAGAGCGTCCTCTGGGAGCCCCGCAAGCTGTTGCTTTTCAGACATCAACAGTTGCCTCAGCAGCAGTTGTTGAATGCACCCCTCCAAGGCTCTGCCACCCCCTTCTCACACACACACAGACACACACACACACACACACACACTTGGGTTCCATTACCACCTCATGTCTTTCCACACCACTGGCTTGTCCTGTTGTGGTGTAAGGAGAGAGTAAAACTGTATGCTGGCTGTGAACGCACCCCTAATTTAGCTTGTTTTTCCCTTTCTGTTTTTATTTTTATCTGACATGCTTTTACCTACAGCTGGGCATGGTGTAGTGGAGGGTAGACACAGATATTAAGTATTAATTATACCACTTCTTTTTCTGGCCGTTTATAGAATGCTCATCCATCAGACAACGGCTGCAACAAATGATTATTTTTATTGTCAGTTAATCTGGCGATTATTTTCTTGATTAATCGATTCGTTTTTTGTAGGGATGGTAACAATTAATCATCGATTGATTAATCTGTTGTTAAGAATTGAATTGATCATGTGAAATGTAATCAATCAATCAATAGGCTGCCAAAGGATATGCAATATTTTGTTCTGAGCTTTTATTGAGGAATAAACACATTTGGTAATGTCTGAAATAAGCTAAATAAGTTTTAATGTTTTTTAAAAACAACAATTGATTAATTGATTGTTGTTAAGTTTACCAATAATCAGTGAAGGAAGGGTCTATAAAATGCCCAAGATGACATCCTGAAATGTCTTGTTTTGTCAACAACCCAATGATATTCAGTTTATTGTCAATCAGGACTAAAGAAACCAGAAAATAGAAGCTGGATTTGGAGACTTTTGACATTTCTTTCATTAGTTGGTGATTAAGTAATCAATTAATAGTTGCAGCTCTACTGTGGTGTGGTGAAGTGGGGTGTATTTGAAGGATTTTGCAGTTCAGTCTACCAATATGTGACCAAAATGTTTAAAATTATGGCTACCAATACAACAACTCATTCATAACATAGGTATTGAATAAAGGCCTCTATTGATATTGCTATTCAAATAGAATTTTTTGAAATGATACCCAGCCAGACATGCTTTTTTAAAGTTAGTGTACATGATTTAAAACACCTCCCACGCTACTGAGGCACAATTTCAAGCATGTGAACAGATATTTGAATGCACCTCTGACCCAGTCATTTTTTCCTTCGAAGGAGTGGTTTCAGAAATATGACGGTGGAGCCTCAAGGGATTCTTTTCCTCCCTTATCAGTGTGGCATAATGATAACTGGGAGATGAGGGTGACTTAAAGTTCACTAGGCTACAGAATGTCCTGTGTTTACATATGTGCACACTTGTGTGAGTAAATTTACTCAAACTCGCTGCCACAAAGGTTGTCCCAAAACCACAGCCATTACTCCTCTCTCTTCATAACCACTTTTCATGTCCAATCTCTGTCTTCCATCTGTCAGAAAACATTCCTGCGCCTCCTTGACTTTAATCTAGTTAATGGTTAAGCAGCGGTGGTTAACCTCTCCGGTGAGGCTGGTCACTGTTTGACAATGAGATCTTATTGCTTTAACTGGGCCGGGGGGACCTGGGAGACAAGAGTGGGAACATTAATCCTCCATGCAGGGAAGGAAGAGGAGGAGCAGGAGGTGGAGGAGGGGCAGGCGTTTGCATTACAGCACTCATATATACTTTTTCAGCTTGCGTCTGTGTGTTAGATGTTCGCTATGACTTCATGTTTGTGTGTGAGAAAAAGGGGGCTCCCCCACGTTACCTGAGAGTGGGGCCAGAGTGTCATCACTGAACACTCAGTGTCAGCTTTCAGCGCTTCTAACTTGCCTAAAGACATAACTCGTCTTTGTTTCATCAAGGTTTCGCTTACCTGAGCCCCTCTGAAACAACGACCACAGCACTAAAGTTCCCTTTGCGCCCCTCTGCCTGTGTGAACTTGACTTTGAAAGAGAAGAGTAGAGGAGTGAAGTTACCATGCTCTGACTGTTAATGTTCTCCTCTAGTCACATCTTGTACTTAACTTTAGTTTGAGTCTTTTTTTCTCTGTTAGTTCCAGTCCTCCCTGGAATTCTCTTGTCGGTCTCGTTACCACTCCCTAACTCATGCCCAGCTCTGTGAATCATCACTTTTATCACTGTTTTTCTTCTCCACATCTCGCACTCATCCATCTCTCCTCCCCCTCTCACTTGCCTCAGTCTCCATCCGTCATCTGTCTCTCATCCCTGCCAGGGACCAGCACAAAATACATGCATCCTCCTGACCATGTGCTGTCTAATCATCACAATAGCCTGAACAGAAGGTGCCACTAGAAGCAGGGCGTCTCAAATCCCTGGTGGTTCTGAACAGTAGGGGAAGGTAATCTTTTTTTTTTTTGACTGACGGTTCAGTTAATGACAGTAATCAAGCCAAAGGACTTAAGAGTCACTTTTTGCAGGTGTTACAGTATTTCTTAAGTTGCATCAGTGCAGTAGTGGTGGTGGAAAGCAGTTAAGTCTGCAGATCCATTAAGCCAAGTGCATTTCTCAGATTTGTTGTCATTGGCAAATTCAAACTGAATCTCTCGTGTTGTTCATCAGTTGTGTCCATATTCCGGTAATACAAGGCGAGTCAAGTTTCATAGCTTCATTTTGATTCAGTCTGGCAGGAAAAAAGTACAAGCTTGCTCCCGGTCCATATGAATATTTAATCCAAAATCAATGCCTTTCAATTGGGTTATAACTCCATCAGGCTAAATGATTCCAAATTACATGTCAGTGCAATCTGCAGAACAACAAACGTGATGGATAGTTATTGTCGACATAATGTTGGACTTACAGAGTGCCTAACTGATTTAGCCTCTTGTTATTGGGGGATAAAGTAATTATAACCCCAATGTTTTGCCTCGGGAGCATCTTGCATTCTGCCCTGGTGGGTATGTTGCAGCAGTAAATTTAAATTTAGTTAACAATTATTCGTACTGAATGATTATCAAGCAGAACTGTACATGTGAAGGGTGACCACGGTAGAGATTTGAGCTTTCCTGGCTGCTGTATGGAGTGTTGAGAGAGGCTGAGAGGTCTTGGACAGGCAGCTCAGAGGACCTCCTTTGATCCCGTCCCCCCCACCACACACACACACGCACGCACACACTCACTTCAAGATTTGTCTCTGTGGAGAATGATGAAAGATGCACCGACTCCACATGTCAATTAGCAGTTGTGTGTGTATGTGTGTGTGCCTGTCCATTGAAATCAGTGTGTGAGGGTGGGGTTGGTTAATGGCAGGGGCAGAGAGGGCACATGTTCAATAATAAGGCCTGACAAAGGGGGACAGGCAGAAGGAGGGATGGAGGGAGGATGGGAGGATGATGGAGCACTCAGTGTGTCACTGCTTTTCATTATGCCTCACTTCTACTTATTGGTGGAAATCAAAATCATTATAGTAATAGGAATATTTTCCCCCACACCTAAAAAAAAAAATCATAGTATAGCCAGTCACATAGTAAATAATGTAATTTAAATTGCTTAGCTTAATAACTTTTGGAAAAGTACTGCAACAAATGATCATTTTCATCTGCTTATTATTTTCTCTATTAAGTCTCTTAATTATTTGGCCTACAAAATGTAAAAAAATGTTGTCCGACAGACAGTCCCATCACCAAAATATTAATTTAACAGTGATGCAAAACACAGTTGACCACAAATGAGAAACATTAAATAAAATTGTTGTTAATTAATCTTCTGTTGTCCAACTATTTGATTAGTCAACCTATTTTTGCACAAATAATTTGGACTACTTAGTAAAACAACATAATAGAATGTACCATAATTCAACGCATTCTCATAAAATATGTATCCTCATAATGCCAAAATGCAAGCACAAAAGTTTATATATACAAATTTATATATATTATATTTATATATAATTTATATATATATACAAATTATATACAAATTTGCGTCCAACTAGAAACGTAAAATTCTTAACACTAGGTTACAAAATTAATGTACAGTTTAGGAGGTTTAGGCAATAACAGTTTCTATGGTTAGGTTGTAAGTCTATGGTTATGGTTCTTAAATGACTCAAAGTTCATACAGTTCCAAACATGCATATCCTAGGGAAAGTCCAGATTTTTGTGACCCATCCACCACCCCAACCTGCCTCTGTACAAGACTGCTGTGGACTGCTTCCTGTCAGCGCAATGGTCACGTGATTGCAGCTTTTCAAAATATGCAGGAGATGAACAAATTTAGAAGCATTATTTTTTGTAGGAAATCGCACAAATAGTTTGTGAGAACAGCTTGCATCATAGTATATTACCACTGAAAAGCATTGAATTGTAACACTGGAATATCACTCTGCTTAGCTGCATCTTGATTTATTTCAAGCCACGCAGGCATAGACTGTAGAAATAACATCACCCATTGGTTTGTGGACTCCCGTTTAGAGCTGGATCTAAATGAGAAGTGAGGGCACTTTTGGCAGGTAGCCTGTCAATTCAAGCAGCCTGACCTTAATTATGTATAACTTCAAGTCTTAAGAAAGGATAAACAGGTGAACTGTATAAAAATTCACCTCCCCTACAGTTGAAATTAAGCGGAATATTGGCTGTATAGGTCAAAACTGTTTATTATTTTTTGCACTAGGCTGTTCACATTTTCATTTCTGCTGTAAAGTTGGGCATTTTAACATGGGGCTTTATGGGGATTGACTTGCCTCTGGAGCCAGCCTCAGGTGGCCATTCAAGGAAATGCAGTTTTTTGCATTTCCACATTGGCTTCATTTCTCACTCCTGGTGTTTGCTGCTTGATCCCAGGCTTTGAGACTCTAAGAGTTCCCAAGTGGCACACTTGACTGATGCGCTCTATGTATGTGTGTTTGAGTGAAGCTTTTTTTATGGACTAGCCTCAAGTGTTGGAGGCAGCAGGAGAGCCAAGTGTAAACCACTCAACAGTGTTCATCTCAAATCATAAAGTGCATCACTTAATACATGGTGGGTGCCTCTTTGCAGCATATTTTAATGTATTTTTCAGTGAGGTTTTTCTCTCTCTGCACCTGAACAAGGCTGCATTGTTAAGACATTCCTGTAGGCTGTAGGAATGCAGGTATTAATACTGGGCTGATTACCCACACACCAGAGAGAGAGAGAGAGAGAGGGGGAGGAAGAGAGAGGAGGTGTGGAGTGGAGCAGGACGGCGTAGTGAAAGGGAGAGCCTGACTAACGGTGGTACTCGTCAATGTTTAAACCGTATGTGTGATTGTGCACACATGGATGGATACATGTATGCACTGTATGCAGGTGCTTAAGTATGTCAATGTGTGTGTCCATCTACATAGTTGTAAGACGGGGGTGTCTGGGTATTTGAAAGTGTGTCTGGAATGCATACCCCATTAACTGAACTAACACTGCAGTGTGTGTGAGCGTGTGACAAATCAGAGAGTTAGCTGTGGGTGTGGGACAGGACCCGGCTGTGTGTGTGGGCACCCGTCACTTGGAGCAGTCAGGGCTGTTAGGAGCATGTGAACATTACTGCAACCCCAATGTGAACTGGAATCCAGACTTAATGGAGGATATAAATAGGTGTGTGTGTGTGTGTGTCCAATCTCACATCGATGGCAGTACCAGCTGGTGATGGGACAGTGGTGGACTTGTCGCAGAGCCTATAAGTATACTTGGGGGGCCTCACATTCACATGCCCAAAACCACATCTTGTTAGAGGTGATTATTAGAGGGTCTTTAAGTTGGCATTATGTCTACAAAACATTTATTTCATGCATTTTTATGTGGCTTCACTTAAAAAAAAGATTTAATTGTTAGCATTCTCCGCTTCATTTTACTTTGTCTTAAAGGGACAGTGCAACCCAAATTAAAAAAATAAATAGTTTTCTAAGTTTTTCTGATTTCTTGCTCATTTCTTGGGTAATTTCTGCTCAAACTGCTCATTGCCTTCTTCCAAAGCTTTTAAAATAAAAGTTTGGTGTGAGTTGCTAAGTGCTGAAGATATCGGATGTAGAGATGCTTGCCTTCTTTCAAATGTAATGAAACTAGATGGCACTCGGTTTATGGAGCCCAAAGCATAAAAAAATTAATTTGACAACTGAGCAGCAACGTCTCTCTCCAGAAATCATGACCCGGACACTCAAGATAATCACAGATCTTGCTGTGAGCGGTTTTATGTAGGAATAATTTTCTTCCTTCTGAACCACGCCCACTAACCATATCACCATGCAGAAGGCATTGTGTATCTACTGCTAGCTCCCCTAGCATCACAGAGCTAGTTAATGTTACAGCTTAGCCAAGGAGGAAGCCATTAATGTCCCTGATTCGGTAGGTCAGTGTAGTTGAATAGAAGGAAAATAGTTCCAACTGGATTATCTTGAGTAATAAGGTCATGATTTTTGGAAAGAGGCATTGCTGTTTATCAAATGTATTTCTTTGGTGCCTTGAGCCCCACTAGCCAGGGGCCATCTAGCTCCATTATATTTGCAAGAACTGGACATCTCAAACTCTTTATCACTCAGCAAAACACAATAAAACAATCTAGATTCCTAAATAGCACTACAAGAAAGAAGAAAAAAACGTATTTTTGGTTTTGTGGCAAGCTGTCCCTTTAAATCAGTTGTAGCGCCTTTCCCTGTTTGCATTGTGTCATATTGTGGCGCCATGGTTGTGGCCCCTGGTTCACCAGCTGGTGGTATATGATCAGAATTGGAGCCTGTTCTCTTTGGCAAGGAAGTCAGCAAGGTAAAGCCAGCCAAAAAATCTACCATCCACTGCCTACACCCTTTTCTGTAGCCCCTCACCCACACACACTCCCCACCTCGTCCCATCTGTTTGGGTGTGTGTGTGTGTGTGCATGCATTTGGCGCTGATTTTAGAGTCAGTTGGTGTAACGGTTCAGGAGAGCATCAAAGCTGGGCCCACCATCGGCATGACGGGGCAAACAAAGTCAAAGCTCAGGATGCAGCAGTGACCCCTCACTAACACTAACTCTCCAAGGTAGATCAGTCAGAGATGCTACATGGCTAGGTGCAGTTTGAGGAGACATGGAGCTTATGGTTACATTGGTACCAGCCAAACAATGGCATACTTGTCTTCCCGTGGCTACCCACCTGTTCTCTCCTCCCTCGCTTTGGCTGTGTCCAAGTATCCGAACATTACCTCCTGTCCTTCATCGAAACACTTTCTCCTTCCCCCACCCACACTGTGCCTCTTTCTTTGCCTTCTCCCACTGGGGAGGTTTAGCATTTTCATCAGGACAAAGGCAATGGTGGCAGTGCCTGAGAGAGAGGAGAGACAGCTGGACGGTCATGGACTCAAGATCGTGTTTCATGTGTTCACTTGCAACACCGTCTGCACCTCTTTCTCTCGGTGGCCTCATTTCTGCCAGTCACCGTCTCCTCACTGTTTCCTGTTTCTGACACTTTCACCATCTTCCACTTCCTCTTGAGTTCTTGATTTCTATTCTCACTACTGCTATTACCACAGCCACTCTGCCCAAATTCTCTTTCGCTCATTCGATTTCTCATATCACATCCCACTGCCTCCTCTCTCCCTCTCTCTCTCTCTCTGCTGGTTCTTTTTTCTTGTTTGTGTCAGTCTGTTCCCACTCGACTATGCTGGTCAGAGCCCCTGCAGTGGATTATCAGTCAGTTGACTCACAGAGGGCAGCCAAAGCCTCCAGTACAAACATGAGACAATATCCAAATGATTGGCTGGTTGGCTTTGGACCGTGGAAACAAGCCGCTATATCAGTTTGAGCCAGGCTCGGTCCACAGGTCTGCCCATAAACCATATTAGCCAGTAACACGGACACACTGCAGTGCTTCTGTTTGTTTGCAGCAGCTGCTTTGGGTGTAGTGCAATCCAAAATGGAACAATTTATCAGATAAATACAGAAGCTGCTATCGCTTGTTTTCACATAAGGTTATTATGCATGTGGGTGGGAAAAGCCATTTGAATTGCAAATTCTGAATTTTTTTCCCTAATGTTCAGCATGTTGGGCCATCAGTGAATTCATTTTTTATCAAGTTTTGTGTCCTTGCTTCCTGCAGCTGTACTCAACAGAAAAAATAATTACAAACCTGGAATTCGGTCAAGGCAGTTCCCTGCTGTAGGCCTGTACTATAACCCCTTTACTACACTATAGCCCTGGAGTTGCTTTGCCTTTGCCAGCAATGGAAGTAGTAACAGCGCCAAATCAATGCCTGTGTAAAAGGGACAGACGGCAGGTGTGTTATGTGTGCGACAGCTGGCAGCAAAATAAAAAAAAAAAACAGCAACTGAAAATGTCCGCAAATTAAGAAAACACCTAGATTCAGGAGCTTTCACACTCCGAACAGAGGATGAGATAGGCTGCCATATGACAGAGATTATAAATGATTGTCGTTGTATGCCATTGTTATTATTTAGAAAAAGCTGCAGAGCAATATTTTTTATTGGTCACACTAGAGGCAGATGCTGTTGTGTTAAATGTCATGCCTGTCATGCCTCTTTTGCCTTCATGATGCCATGATGCCTGCATGCTATCTAAAATCACACACTGGAGGGGCATGATGCTTTGGTGTTTGATTCTGTGTGAAGATGCAATGGCAGCGCAAAGAAGGGACTTAGCCGTAGCCAGAACCCGACCTATATGTCGGTCAGCCAATTTTTTTTTGGCTGATATTGGCCAATAACAGATATATTGTTATCGGGTTATATGATGTCAGATATGCAGGATATAAAACAAATATAGGAAATTTGTTTCTAACAAAAAATAATGCAGAAACAGATATTAACAGAAATATAGATTTATCAAATTCCCATTGTAGTTTACTGTTTCAGTGCACAGTTGTCATTTTTAAAAAATAAAGTTTATTGTTGAACTGTAAAATATCCTGCCTCCATTACATATCTTTGTCTCAAGTATTTGATTACCATATCCAAGGGATAATAGAATTGCTTAATTCTGTTTATGTATTAAATATAAGCCAATATCATATGTATTAATATCAGAATATTTACTCCCCAATTTCAGTATCAGCATTGGCCCCAGAAGTCCAGTATTGGTCAGGCATGTGCAGATAAGATGATTGTATAAAATCTTGCATAATGCACATTTTGTTTCAAAGCTCCCATATGCAATGAATGAAGAATGAAGCAACCACTTGGCATGATTTATGACAACAGAGGGTGGAGAGCATCTGGGTTCTGCTATACTAAATGTATATAATGCCTCTTCAATCTGAGGAACACATTTGCCTCGATGAAGTGGGTCTTCCGTTCCCATCTGCCTTCACTTGTGCACGGCTGAAACTTAAGCTGGAGTGTTACCTCCAAGTATTACCTCTGTGTATCTCCCTGCCTCCTCAGCCGGTGGTTCACAGCTCATTATAGAGACATAGAAATACAGGGGTGGCTTTTCTGCCCCCCAGCTACCTTTATGCTTGGAGATAGAGAGTTGTAGTCATGGAAAATTCTGGAGCAATGGCGATGACAGACAGCCTCCATGTCTCCTGTCCGTCAGCTTGACTTACTTCTCTTCCACATTCCTCAGCTCCATATTTCTTTAGTTCTTCTCACCTCCTCCTGGATTTGACAGACCCCCCTCCTCCTACTCACACTCCTTCCTGCCATATACCTTTAAGGACATGCTGTTGCCTGCCTGTGCAAACCCATCTCAAACACCCATCCCGCCATAAATGTCAAAATTCGCCCAAGGGGCCTCCACACCAACTGCAGATTGTGCAATTCTAACCCAAGCAGTACAAAAGGCCGCTGTTCTCAAATGACATTTAGTGACACACAGACCCAAGAGGACGATCTTTGAGTAAAAAAAAAACTCACATCGGTGACTCACATCATAACCATTCTAGAAATGTAAATTGAATGTAAAAAAAAAACAAAACATCTGTCATGAGCATGCTTGTGATTTTGGACACAGTGTTATTAATAATGAATGAACGGTGCTGATGGGAGGTCCAGCTTCGCCATGGCTGCCTTTGAGTTCATCTAATTGAAACGAGTTCAATAGTATCATGTCTGCTTTTATCTTCATCTTGTTTCCCCCCACCCCCTCTTTCTCCATCCCCCACTCCAATAATGAAAAGCACAGGCTTACAGCTATGAATATAGTCATATGATCAGATGTTGAGCAATATACAGGATGCATTTCATTTCACTCTTTTCATTTTGTGTCTGTCTTTGACCACTTAGATTAAAATTAAATATTTTCAATCAGTACATGCACGGATAAGTCAAGCTACAGTTATAGGTTTATTAGGCCAATTGATTGGACAACTGTCTAACTAGACTAGCACCAGGGGAGAATCGATTTATTGGCAGAAGTGTGTCTCACACCAACTTGGTAGGTTGCAATATGCCCGATTTTAGTTAGTTGCAATTAGACCTTCTTCCGAGTGACTTATTACGTGACATACCAAACAAGTAAACAAGCAGCAAACAGGCTGCATGTCTAACCAGGACAACATGGATAACCTTTCGGTGCTGTACATTTCATATGTACTCAAATACTTTTTGTTGGTACCTTCATTTTGTTTTCCCTTTTCTTCTTTATTTGTTTTTCCTAGCATTCTTTTATGAATTTATGCTCTTCGACTTTCGGGTCAAAGCCAGGCACAGGGACTATTGGGGCATGTGCAGAACCCTTTGGCTAGTTCAGGTCTGGTTGAGGCGTATACATGAAAGAATAAATCGACCCCCAACCACATTGTCTAGGTGTTTTAGTCTGACGTTGAGAAATTTGAAAGTAAGTCAACGTTTTCTAACATCATGTAAACGATCTGAAGAATTCCCTTTTCTTTCATAAATTGCTAAAAATGTAAAGAACGCTTGTCGGCAGTTTTTATCTCTTCCATCTTTATCCCCTGCCCACTACCCTCTATCTAACCCCACCCTTCTCTCCTCACCTCCATACCACCCCCCTCCTCCTCCTCCTTTTTCTTGTCTAACCACCCATCCATGCTTTCTCCCCCGACTCTCCCTCCCTCTACCTATATACTCAAACATCTCAACATTATTACCAGATGCTTGGAGTTGGAGGAGGTGAATGGGATGGTGCCAGGGTAGTAGAGGTGCTGATAACTAAGCTTCAACACCCCTATGAACTTCCAGAAGCCTCGGTCTTACACATATGCACGAGGATTCACACACATACACACACACACTGTGATGCTGCTCGGCTTCCCACCATATTTTATTTTGCGTATTATTCTAAACAACCAGCACTTGCAACGCCTACCTGGACCATCTGCTCCTGCAAACACATGCTAGACTCATCTCCTTGGACGGAAACCAGAGTTTTTTCTCTGTATTTCTGACTGTATAATACTTATTTTTAAGGAAACCCAGGGTTATGCTAACCTTAAACTTATGTTTTAAGGCTGGTATATACAGACATGTACAAAATGTCACCAGGATATACTAATTAAGAGAGAAGCAAACCACTCTCCATACTGCCTGCCTCTGTGGTATGCAGTAGCCATGATGAAAGTGATCCAAGGACACCCTGACACACTCCTTTTGTAAGCCTCATTTTTCCTTTGATCTCGGTATGCTGGCAATCATACAGCATTGCGTCCTCATGCCAGTTTTGCCACATTTACTTTTTTCTCCCTCTCTTCTTATCAGCACCTGTCATCCTCGTAATCTCCGCCTGTCAGACTCCATCTTCTTGTCATCACTTGTTTTGTTTTCGTAGTTTTACTGACTGCGTTTCTTGATTCGGTATCTTGGCTGGACGTGTTTGCATGAGAATGAAGGCATAGAGGTGTAGTGTTGCAGGTGAATGAAGACAGTCCTTTTCTCGATATGTTTGTGACTTGTGGTTGCTACAGTATAAAGGACAAATGGAATTTCAGTTGAACTCATCTCGGGCTGTAATCAGTCTTCATCAGTCACGTGTGTGTATTATCTGTGATATCACTAAAGTGCCATTTTAAAGATATAGCTTTAGCGTGCAGTGCAGTAAATAGCACAAATAAACACACTTTGTCAAACTAGAGAAAAAGAAGTGCCTGTAAATGGTTCAGAAACTATAAAACCCTTGAAGCCCACCAACATTTCACCAACGGCTGTGGGCAGGATTTGTTAATATTTCTGTCCGAGAATGTGTTACTGACTTACAGTACTTCTTTTATATCATGAAAAATGAATGCCTGAAGTCATTTATAATACTAATTTTTTATATCACTGATATTACTGACATCTGCTGCAAATTTTTGTGTCGAGTTTCACTCAGTAGAGCTCCGATTTAACAGTCATAAAAATCTATAAAATGTATCATTTTCCCCTTTATATGAAGCTAAAATTCATTCTGAATTATGTTAAATGTTTGCCATATTTGTTGGTCTATTTTTTAGTTGTAAGAAATCATAAATCATCTTCTAGAAGGTGTAGATGTTAAGCGTAAGCAGTCGGTTTTAGTAAATAGATTAATATGTAAATCGAGCAAGGCGACTTAATTGCTAACACAATTCATTAAAAAATTGACTGCTCTTGTGATCTAACTTAGGTTGTCCAATTATTTCATCTTGTCCTTACTCATCAGGGCACAATAAACAGGTTTCATATTCTCAAATCCTTATTTTTTGTCAGTATTTTTTTCATTTACGTTGTTATTACTAATTAGTATCGAAGAAAAGTTGTTTAAAATATTAACATTGTGATAAAGAAACTGCCACATGTTCAAAAAGGCATAGGAAGAAGTTAAATGATTAAATCCTACCTCCTTTTTTGTATAACATGATTACTTGAGCATCCTGAGATGATTTACCGCTATACGCTGAAACATACAAGCAAGCACACACATACAAAAAAAAGCACAATACCCCAGAAATTGCAGCTCAAGCCACAATGCACGTCTGCTCTAGTTTACTCTTGACAAATCTATGGGTACTTTGATGATTAAAAATGCTGCAGGCTAATTTCCTTTCAGTTGACTAAATAGTCCTTTCAGCAACTTTAGTCCACTTTAACCCTCTCTGAACTGGCATCCTTCCTTATAGAGGAAGCGTCTTGTTGTTCCTGCACTCCGTGATAACCAGGCGTGCCCTTGGTTTCCAGAAGCCAGTAAAAGAGAAACCAAAATGAAGGGGCCACAATATCGATGAAATGTCAGTGGGAAACACAGACCTTGTAGAAGTGTAAATTTGCTTAAATTAAATCAGAGTGAACGATTGTGTGCGTGGGTGCAATAGGAAGCATAACCTGAAGGGTCACCAGCCCATCTGGTGTGAGATCTCATGGGAGGCCAAGGCATCACACATCAGCGTATGACCTTGGGTATGTTCACTCCAAAGGTGAGGTGGAGCTGATGGTGTTTTTTCCTGAAAAGCAGGACATGGGCGCTGTGTGAGCAGAGGAAGTTGTGGCACCGAATGAGTCAAAATCTGTTGTTGGATCCACAGTGTTGGAAAGAGAGAGCATGTTTGGTGGTTCAGAGGTTTGGTGGGGGGAGTAGAATGTGGCTGAGATATTTTTCAGTGTATCACTAACCTTTTCCCACCCACCCTCTTCCTCTCAGCCCCCACCTCCCATCTTTGTGTCTTTCTCCATCCATGACGACATCCCACTGTTTTTGTCTGTTTGTTTTTGACTTTGCAGCCCTTTCCAGCAAACCCCCCAGGTCTTTACCTACACTCCTTCCCCTTCCACACGTCTTCATCAGCACATTGTGTCTCTATCTTCCATCTCCCGGAGCTGCAGATTTGTCTGTGCAGGTTGAGGCGCGTGTTGTTTTGTCTCTCTCAGGTTACACACATTCCAGATATTATCACCTGGCTCCCTTTAGCTTAGCTGATAACCATCTAGACAAGGGAAGTCAATCACTTAGCAGACAATGACGGATGGTGCCCTCTGTGTCAGGCCCGGTGCCCGCAGATGAAAGGCCTGCACCAGGCACGGCTTTAAGATAATGCGCATGTCATGTTGGACACAATGCAGTTATCTTCTCAGATGACTCTGTTCTGCTGTCAGTTACATTTTCTGTTTTGCTTTGCGAAGTCACCAGACGAGTGTCCCTGGAATCCATCACAATGAGAATGAATGTTGAATATTTAAATCTTGGCTTCATTTCCCTAATTGTTTCATCTGTTGTCTCCCATTTCTTTTCTAATCACATCATCAGCCAAGCTATGAATAATAATTTAATGAAGCATTAATGAATGTAAAAAACGTACCGTGTAGCAGATTGGAATTTTATAAGGATTGGAATAATGTACCTTCTGAAAGTCTCTGGTGAGCCTTGATGTGTAAATGAGTTAGACAGTTTTTGGTGTCTTATTCAGAAAAATGTCTAATTTATGTCAAGTGGCTCCATTATTTTTTTTTTTTAAATCACAGCTCGGAATTGAAATTGTTCATGGCTGACATTTCCTCTAGTTTCATTTTGTCATTGTGGAGCTCTCTCTTTACAACCTTCATATTATCAGGGAACTTGAGGACTGAGTTTGTATTGTGTGTTTATTTCTGTGTTTGCGTCTGTGCGTGCCTTTGTGTATCTCTCCACCTCTAATCCAGCCTCGGGCTGCTTCTGTCCCCTGCAGGCTCAATGTCAGCAGCCTGACTTTGATGTCAAGCCACAATTTATTTGTCTGTCTCTGCGGACTCCCCTGCTGTCCACATAATGTCAGGCAATCAATAATAATGTGACCTACCTATATAACCCGCCTGCCCACTGCTTTAGTTATTCGCCCCCTGGCCTGCACTGTTCCAATCTCTGACCTGCCCCCCGCCCCTGGAAGAACCCCTCTCTCGCCCGGCCTTCGTTCTTTTAACCAATAATGCCTGTCTAGCTATGACAATAACCTCTATGTCTGTTACCGTAGCAACATACAGCTCCCCTAAAGCACATACTCCTTTTGTTAAAAAAAATAGACTCTCTCTATGGAAACAGGTCAAGAGAGGGAGGGTTGAAGATAAATAGAGTGATGCATAAATAAAGAGAGGATGGATCATCTGTTTGTTCATGAATATGTTTAGTGTGCCCCCCCCCCCCCAAACCACCGCTGTACTTCTGTGGAGGTAATGGAGAATGGGAGAAGACAGGTGTGCCATTATAGCGCAGATTAGCGAGGAATGCTGGAAGGTTAATGCAGACGGGAGTTGGCTAACTCCGATGCATATTTGTGTGTGAGCTCCTATTCCCTCTGGGTTTACGTTAAAATATGTGTGCATAATACGTGATCTGCATGCCACTTATGATATGTGTGCTTGCAATGTCCATATGCTGAATGATATTTGAAATATGCACACTGGGTGTGTAAATATGTGTGTGTGCATAGCTTTCTTCCGCCTCCTTGCCCTACCCATGTATGGGCGAGAGTCAGCCTCTCACTATCTCCTCGTCTCCAGCTTATCTGCCGGCCTGTCTTGAAGTGTTGATGCAGAAAATAGAAACTGCTTTGTGGGAATGCATTCTGCTTTTTTTCTCCCTCCTGTGTAAAATATGCATCTCACATGCAACAAAATAGCATGAGACACAGAAGATAATGCAGAATGACATGGGGAATGATGTAGGATGCTTTTAACTGTATACTGCAAAGGGCATTATATCTTTCTATAATAAGTTATCTGCATGAGAAAACTGTTGGCACCAGTTTGAGATATTTGAGGAAGCTGTCTGCATACAAATGACTGTGCGGCTACTGTATCTATATCTATAAATATATTAGCAGTGTGTGCACACTGGTGTGTATATCTTTCTGTGAATCCTCCTCACAGCTAGCATCTTGTCGCAGTGTGGTTGTTAGTGGGTTTCTCCAGTAAACAGCTTCCCAGCCAGTCTTACACCAGCCATGTGGTCCCCCTCCACTCTAATTAAACCCACCGTGGTTCCAAAGTCCAACCAGAAAGACGCAACCTCAGTGCCAGACTCTGTGTCAGCTGCTGCCAAGACCTGTGCGCTGGTTTGTGTGTCAGAGCAAGAAAAATTGAGAGAGCTCATAACCATATTTACCTCTCATTTTACTCTGTCAAGACATAGCGTAGAGGAGCCTGCCAAGGCTCCAAAGAAGCAGCAGGGGGAAAATAAATAAAATTGTGGAAAAGGAGACAAAGACGGATCTGCAGTAGACAGTATATTCAAATGCTTTCCGGATTGAGGGAAAATAGGGAGTTTAGTGGATTTAGAAATCAAGGAGAAGAAAGGGAGGAATGCAGGAGAATAGTAATTAACTCCGAATTATTCTATCTCTGAGGGATCAGGGGGATTAATAGGGGCTTTGGTTTGGATTCTGCACCTTTCACTCTGTTTCAGCATGGGAGTCTGGTTCCTCTATGTAAACTTGTGTGTGTTTGTGTGTGTGTGTGTGTACCGCATGTGTCTCGCTGTACTCCAGAAGGCTCCATGTGTCTGTGCCAGTGGGCTTGTGACCGTATCTACCAGCCAGCCAGCGATTTTGTGTGTATTGATGTGTGACTTTGTACCCCCCACTTACTGAAGTTCATCCAAGCATTATAAGTTAATCCGCCATAATAGGCAAAAAGACAGAAAGTGGGGGAGAGTGGAAGGTAGGGGAGTAGAAAGAACGGGGGGGATGGTGGGAGGCGGGGCACCAAAAGGTAGTGAGAGTGTGTTTCTATGTGTGTGTATGTCTGACAGTCTGCTGTGTGTGAGGTATGCCAGGCAGGAGACTACAGATTTAGGGCTAGACAGACCGTTCTAAATCTTCGGCTTATATGCTGTTTTGGGACAGCGAGTGTTGATAGCCGCAGCAGGCAGACAGCTCATGTCGTACAGATGAAATCATGGTTTTGGCCGCCTTCACCATCACGGCTATAAATCTACCCAAATATGATAAGAAAACACTGATTTAAGAGGGAGACGGGGTGCAAACTTTTTTTCTTTTTTTTTTTAACGAATGAATCATTGGTGGAGTGTGAAGAGGTGAGTGAGATAAGTTGGAATCTAGTGGTTTAGGTGACACATGGAGGTCAGTGATGGCAATGAATTAGCACAAGTAAAAAAATGTGGTGAGGCTTTTGTTGTGAGCTGAAAGTCATATATTTCTAGCACACAATGACTGAGTTCACCTTTTAGCCGGGGTTTCCCGTATCTCTCAACCTCCCACTGAGTGTTGCCACTGTCAACACTGTATCAGACTGTTTGTCCAAGACAGGAGGGGTTAGAAGGAGGGGGGCCGGAAGGCAGGTGCAGGGGTAATTTTGTGATGGCGGAGGAGTGGAGGTAGGTTTTATCCAGCCTGTCTGGAGGCAGTGACCCGTTCTGTATACACACACTATCTCTTGATTACTCCCTGTCCTCCATTTTTTTAAGTGTGCCATTTATTTCACTGCTTCATTTCCAAGCTCCTGTTAACATGCTCTTGAATCTGTTTCCAGCAGCACACGCACAAAGAGACACGCTCCCTTTCAAGCTTTCATTTCCACACTCTTGTGCCCTTTTCTTTCTCCTCTGCCCCTATCTCCCTGCCAGTGTGCACACCCCTTCCTCTCTATCCCTCTATCTGTCCCTCACACACGGGCTTTACCAGCCCGCTAAGCACCATGGCCTGTTTTTTAAAAAATGGAGCAATGGATGGATAAGAAAACAGCAGTTGGGATAAGGGATGTAGAGAAAGGAAAGAATGGAGGAACAAATCAACGCGGACTCCAGTGGCCTGTTATCTCATTACAGCGGTACCGGCTTGTCACGCCCGGCTGACTGGCCCCCTAAGGAGCGCCCTCGCCCCCTTATAAGACCCCCTTTATTCAGCAAGCGCTCTCGTATTTCAGCTTGGGCACAAAGAGGGGCAATTCTCTCTGGTTTCTGAGCTGTCCACACCAGATTTGTGTATCCTAGCTCGGCCAAGGCACACAGTCAAACATGCAACAAGGGCACGGCCACATACACAGAAGCCTTGTTAGTTGCTAGTTATGAAATGATGCTTGCGGATAATGGAGGCTAATAGGGAGAGTGGATATCCATTTGTTCCACCATTTTCTGCCCGTTCCAGCCCTCTTGTGTAGTCCCATGTGGGTATTAGAAGAGGGCTTGAAGAGGGAGCTGCTGTCAGCTGAAGTAGTGGAAACGGTGTTCCTCTTTCTGGCTTTTCTCCCTCTTCTGCCAAAATGAAGGCTCATTAGAAGTGAAGGGAGGGCTGTTTCTAAATGAGATGGGCAGAGTGCTACTCAGCACTGCTACAGAGGGAGAGTGAGAGACAAGAAAGAGGAGGAGACAGACAGTGAAAGAGGACGCATCAGAGAGAGAGAATGCAGACACAGTGATTTTGCTTGAGTGGAGCAAAAAGAGGGATAAAACGATAGACAAGCAAGAACAGCTTCATCATTTCAATGGGCTGTACCTGAATCAGAATTGTGTCATTCAATTGAGATTCGGCTGTTGAATACAAATATTCGACTATTTGTTCCTTTTTTCTTTTCTTTTTTCATGTAGCGCTTGAAAATGGGGTTCGGCTGACGTTTAGTGACAGCAACTTCACATTATAGTAAACAAGTCATGTTAGCCCTCTGTGCTAATGCGTGCTAATGGATCAGAAATGTGCAGCAACATTTTTTGCAGACACTGGATATCAAACAAAAGCCGGAGACTTTATCGCATTAAGTCGCTGTGAGCTGTGAATTCACCACTTAAGCAGAAAGTATAAGATTACATATTCTTGGAGCTTGGCCAGGCACAGCCTCTCTTCCTCTGGGCAGCTGCCTCCGTCTCATTCAGACTCACTCTGGGTCTGCAGCTTCCTGTACCGGAGAGGAGCGTGAAAACAAGGAGCACTCACTCTGCAGCTAAATCTGTAGTGTACTGCTAATGTACTACTAAGTGTACTACTACTAATCAGTCAAAAGGCTTAGACACATGCTACATCTCCTAGCGCACAATAAATGTAACATATTCTTTTAACATGGGGTAGTGTTCTTGTGCGAATTGTTTAACTAGTGTCTTAAAACTGTCCTGTTGTTTTTCCGGTTTCCCTTTTTGAATGATGACTACAGACTACTGCTGCCTGCTGCTGTTGAGAGTTGTTTCCGCTTACGCAGGTGCAGAACAAACATGTTAGTTGGCCGTTAGCTGTAGTCTTTGTGGTGTGTTCAGGTGCAAGCGTTTTGGCTGAGACGGGATGCCCAGTAGCATGTGCAAAGGTTAAGTCCTCGCTGCAGCAGCTGCGGGTTCAATACCAACCTGTGGCCCTTTGCTGCATCTCATCCCCTCTCTCCCCATTCACTCTGAAGACTGGCCTGTCCAGTAAAGCTAAAAGGCCCAAAAAATAATAAAAAAACAACAACAAAACAAACCAACAGACAAAAAAACTTTTTGGCCAAGACAGACGAAATGAGGAGGTGAAACCTTTTGCCTTCGTTGCCAAGAGTTGTTTTGAATCTCAGCTGGTTAAACCTTTGGTGTGTCCTATAGTGACCTCTATGACAATTTCTTTTGTGTTTTACCTTGTGGTCATGGTTCATAAATAGTACCTTTAATGGCCTTTGTTCATGTAATTAGGTGTGCTGACAATGAAAATATATGACTTTCCTCTCTGGAGAGCATTTTTGAAAAGATCCGGGTATGAAAAATACTAAGCCAGCTGTAAGTGTGGCTCTCTTCTCAGTGTATTCATATACTAATTTTGTCTCACATCATAGTGTCTTCAACAGGAGCAAGATCAGAAAAGCAAGCTACAGTAGCATCTTGGTGTTATTTACCCATGGTCCCTCTGTTCCCCTTTCTTTGTTTACATCAGCTTGTGC
Organism: Plectropomus leopardus; assembly: GCF_008729295.1. Classification (NCBI taxonomy): domain Eukaryota; kingdom Metazoa; phylum Chordata; class Actinopteri; order Perciformes; family Serranidae; genus Plectropomus; species Plectropomus leopardus. The sequence continues at coordinate 22,459,181 of NC_056469.1, forward strand.
AGTGTGTGCATAACCCAACCACCCAGGAACAGGCTCCTTTGTCAGGCCAACACAACACCTAGCTGTTACAGTTAAGCAAGAGATGACGTTTGTGAAAAAAATAAGGGGTGGATGGCTGTGCGTTTGAGGAATTGAGCTGTTGAAACATGAAGGGCAGGCAGGTGTGTTTGTGCATGTGTTTTGCTCCGTTTGTCAATGTAATGATACTGTAAATAGGCTACTGTAAATAGAATTTGAGACATTCATCTCTCGACTCATCAGTATGAAAATACACACGGGTTGGCAGGACAGCTTGTTTCAGCCTTTACTGTACGTGTGTGTGTGTGTGTGTGTGTTTGTTTGTGTGTGTGTGTGTGTTTAGGGCTACAGAACAGAAATTCGAGACCCACGGAGAGACATGTTGGCCAGCTTTCACCTGTTTCTCACCTTACGTCTTATCTCAAATCTTATTTCCTCTGTGGAACAAAAGTGTCTGGGTCTGTTTTTTTAATTTAAATCAAACACACTGCGAACTGTTGTATTCTCAAAGACACATACACACATCCAAACACTGTAATGGACACACTCCAGTGGGTTGTTTATTACAGTAAATTGGGCATAAGAGCTGCCCTACCCTGAGTATTTATCTGCACAGTATGCTAGGAAATGACTTGCAGAATGGATTGATTTAAGGATAGAGGGAGAGGGGAAGCAAGAGAGACGGCAGCAGTGGCAGCACTTTGTCCTAACCCTTTTAGCGAGATTAGCTGTAGTCTTAATGTCTCTCCCCTTATTTATACTCTGAGTCAGCCCTTTCTCCTCGCCCTCTCTTTGACAATCCGTCCCACCTTTAAAAGACAGGGGTGTCGATACATTTTCATTTTGGAAATTTAAACCATTACAGTAACAAATGGCAGCAAAGCAAGAGCTGTATGAACCTTCCTGCAACAGAAATGACCCTGCTCTGCACAACTGATCCAAAACAAACACGATACCATGTGAGTTTGATAAAAAGAGGAAGGACAGTGTCTCCTGAGGACGTCTTTGCTTGCAAACATGCTTATTTTTTTCCTTCTTTCAATCACTATACCTAGACACTATTGCTCTGAGTGATAAATACTGAGATATGTAACCTACCATGCTCGACATTTGCAAAATTTAGAGTATTCACAATGAAGATGATTAAGTGTCTGAATTACCAGTCAAAAAACCCACACTTGATAATTCTTCAGCACTGTAATGCTTGAAGCACTTATCAATGAAATTTCTTCACTGGAGCACATGTAAAGGACTCTAATGGACTATAGCTATTTTGTGTGCGGTGGGCTCCACGACTGAAATGACTGCAGTCTTTTTTTTGTCCAGGTGAGTAAATGTGTTTGACAATAACTCTCTTTTGTACATGTATGCATCGCTGTCAGGCTAACGTTACTAGCTAACTTTTTTTTTTTTATGATTATTTTTTGGGCTTTTGCCTTTAGTATTGATAGAGCAGTTTAAGCATGAAAGCGGGGGAAGATAGCTCTACCAGGTGAGCTACAGGGCAAGTTAACTTTAGCTACTATTTTCTACCTACTAAGATAACCATTGCCAGAGGTGTTTTGAAACCCTGTGAAAATTCAGGGTCATGGCTAAAAACATGGAGAAGTTGTGACTGCATATGGTATTTGCATCCACCTTGAGGCATGTTTAACACAAAGCTTCAACATTAAAATTTGATATTACCCTGCCCTCCAGACTGAAGTTTTTTGGTCCAAATCTGCCTTTTTTTTCATTCAGTTTTTTTTAATCTCCTCTTTACATGCTACAATTTTTAGGACTTTAAGCAGCCTTTTTTTTCAATTTGATCAATTGACATAGCTGTAAACTGTGCAAAATATAGGAATTTGTGCAGTGTTTGTAGTCTTTGCCTCTAGTTGCCTGCCCACAATCTGGATAGCACATCAAACTATGACATCATATGCAAAGAAGCTATTACACCAAAACTTTAAAAAGTTACCATCATACAAGTGAAAACAGTTTTGTATTTTCTTCTGTGGCTCAGATGGCACCCCAAAAATCCCCCCGAAGATGTTATCCGGGTTACCTCAGTTTGGTGTTGGAGACTACGAATTCGGAAAGCCTGAGTGCATTGAGTTTAAAAGGTTTTGGCCGGAAGAGAGTTAGAAAATGTTATGCTTTGCATTATAGGAAATGATGGATCTAGTGTTTTTGGAGCACTTGGGTGTCATCCAATTTAAGAAAACATCGGAGGTGGCGTATACATCAGTGAGAGACGGTCCAAAAGTCCCAGTTTGCCTCTTCAATTGTCAGTCCCTTGTCATCCGTCTATCCATCATCATCCTTTCAGGGCTGCTCTCACTCTGATGAGGGTCTTGAGAGGAATTTATAATCTTTACTGCCTCGCTCATCACCAAATGCACCTCATTAGGGTTTCCCATTACAGACGCCGGCAACATTAGCGGCAACATATGCAAGCAGATTGCCTCCACCAAACATTGCATATCATTCTGGCCCATTAAAGCAAGTCATTTACCTTGATAAATAGGTAGAGGCAGTAGGGAATTGAAAAGACACGCAGGGGACCATCTCCTTCTCTCACTTCATCTTTCTCCTTGCTCCATTTTTAACTCCTGCATCTGGGAGGGCACAAGTTTCCTCTCTCTGGTTTGATGCTCATGCCTGCATTTGCATCAGTATCCTCCTGTGTCTGCTTCTTCTCTTCCATGAAACCCTCTAGCCTTCTCAACTCTTCCAAACTTTGCATCGCACTGCTAAAAACTCTCCCAGTCCAACTCTCCTTCTGCTCATCCCTTCGTTCCTGCCTCCACTCTGTTTCAAAATTTTATTTTTTCTCGCCAGGGGCTGTGTTTCAAGGAAGGGGGGAATAGGGAGAAAGACTGGGAGAGCGGGGGGAAGAAGAGTACAGGGTGTGTTAATTGGAGTGCCTCGGGCCAGAGGGGTGGAAGGAAGAGGGAGAAGAGGGAAAGGAGGCCCAGTTTCAGAGATTCGGGGGCCCTGAAACATTAAATATTAACACCTTTTCTCATCTCTGCCCCTTAAGTGACATCTACTGATTGGGTTCTCCCGCTCAGTCGATCAGGACACACACACACACACTCCTTTCTCCCTTTCACCAAATTGAGTTCCCTCTGAAAATGAAAGGCAGCCAGGAGGAGACAGACTGTGGTAATTGGCGGACCCTCTCTGTTTTGTGCCCTTTGATTCAAAAAGTAATGAAATTCCTCTTGATATTTTTATCTGATCTTGCATGCAGTTCACCGCTGTGGCCTTGCTTTTTTTTTCTTTGTTACCTCCACTGTATTAAGACCCTAAAAGTGAGCTCTAATAGGAGCAAGACACTGGCTATTGTTAACTCACTGTTAATGGAGTCACATATAATGGCACCAGATTGTGTCAGCTTAAAGATATTAGCTTTATAAATGGCCTGGATATTCTGTGTGAGGGATGATTTCAATTTTACTCAGCTAACTTTAATGGGGAAGGACACTCAGAGAATACTTTGGTTTATCAGTGAGACGATGAATCAAAGTGACTTTTTTGGAAGCACTTACACAGCACTAAAACTCACAAGACTCATGTATTCATAGCTCTATTTATAATCTCTTTATAAGATGTCTTGGCTTTTTTTTTCTTTCCTTTTTTTTTCAGTCGTCGCTTTCTGCAGAACGCAAGACTGCAATGTCAGCGCCACAAATTCATATTCAGCTCATGTACTCTGTCTCCGCTTTATCCCTTTTTGTTTTTCTCCTCCTTGTTCCTACCATCTATCCTTGTCCTCATTTTCTTCTCCTGACTCACTGGCTCATGCTCCAAGAGGACAAACACACCCACTCCCGCCCCAGCACCCACACAAACACACGTTGACCACACAGCTCTAAACTCTCCTGTTTGAATGGGGTTGACTTCTCACCCCGTTGCCGGGACGACAGGACAGGCCATGGGGAATCTCCCGCCAGACAAAAGAGTGTGTGAGGGGCCGACCTTGTAGCCCACTTCACACTGTTTGTCTTGAGCCCCTAAACTGCAGTGCGATGACACAACACACACACGAGTAAAAGCTGTGATTTATCTGTCGCTACTGCGCACACTGTGATGTTACCTCTCTGCCCTCCACCCGAACACAACAAAGAAAGCCACACACCCGCTGCTTGGCTCGCAGACATCATTTGCCGAGTCATTGAACTTTGCCTGGCATTTTATTGCATTGAGGAGGATGCAGATGCTGATATTGTGGGGAAGACTGATGTGAACCCGGGCTAATTGCTAATAGCCTAATGTTTGACTTAGCTGCACTACATCAATGTCAAGTCCCCGGGAATATCAGACCTCTTCTAAACTCATATCCTTGCCTTTCTGATGCCGTCCTGTCTCTCCTCACTCAGTTTAAATGAACTTCAAATTACATGATTTACGTGCTTATCATATCAGCTTTATTCAAAGCGTTTCAGACACGAGAGAGGAAACACATCTCGAGCAAGGAGGCTGATATAAAAGCTTGACAGAGGAGACAAATGGAGCTAATAGAAAACTTTAGAGGAGCGAGAACAGAACAATAAAAGGTTATCTAACACATGATAAAATCTATTTTCCCCTCACAGTCTCTCCTTTTCCCCCCGTCTCATCTCTTCCATCTTGAGCAGACGAGCAGACGCACATAGCTGGTGGTTTTAGTGCCAATAAATAAACAAAGTGGTAAAACAGTGTCCTCTGCTAGACTCACACGACCTCCACAACCAGCAGTGTGTGTGTGTGTGTGTGTGTGTGTGTGTGTGTGTGTGTGTGTGTGTGTGTGTGTGTGTGTGTGTGTGTTGCCGCAGGGACCCAGGTGTGAATTTTACTTCTACTCAGGTGGTACATCGGTACAAGCCCAGGCAGGGAGACAGACAGCCCGCTCCATATCCTGTGTTTGCGGTGCAAAGGCTTAGCATGTGGCATCTGAACATCCGGGATCGGTCTATCTCACCTTTAATCAAGACACCATCCCCTCCGCCCATTACCAGCTCACACAGATATCAAACAGAACCCTTATAAAACACAGGCAAGCCATAGAAAAATAAAACGAGGGTGCCCTGTTTCACCAAGCAATAAAATTCAAGCTCCAAAGACGTTATTGTGTTTGACTCCAATTAGAAGCCCAGATATCATCTTTGCGTCACAATAGACCTCCGCTGTCGGCTCGGGGAGTCATGACTGCAGACGTTTTTGACTGGCTTGTGAACGGTCAGAAGAGATTTACAAGACTGAGGCCGATTTTGTGATTGCTGTAATTGGTACTTCAGAGTTCTGCCATCCATGTGTTATTGGGCAAAAAAAAAAAAAAAATTCCAGAAAAGTTATTCAGAGGTTTCTTGTGAAGTAAATGCAGAGTTGGGGAAGCTACTTTAAAAGCATAGCTTTGCAAGCTACCAATTACTTCACAGTGGAAGAAGTTGAACTTCAGCAAAGCTACCCTCGGGGGAAATCCAGTTTGGTTAATGAAAGCCACTTAGAAAAGTAGTTCAAACAACTAAGTGAGAAAAAAGATCAAATTGACAATGTATGTGTGATATGAAATTTAAACAAAATATAATATTGAAGAGTCACATGCCAGCAAAAAAAGCCACTTAAGTGCCCAGTTATTAACAGTTTAAAAAAAAGTCCAGGTGGGGGGACTGCAACAAGCAGAATTACTTGGTTAGCCAGGTAACATCTCAAATAGCATGTAGAAACTTCTCTGAAGATTTGTTGATAAATAGCATTAATGAATGCTTATGACAAATTGTGGCCAATCCATGAGAGTTTCTTCTAGCGCCCCCTGGTGAAACTGGCCACTTGACCCCTCGGTTTTTAGGGGGGCATTTTATGTCGATATTGAATTGATGTAGCTTCGTAGCTGTAGTTTTGAATCACCTCCATACAGATCACTCTGCTCTCTGATCCCGGCTACTCCACTTCATGTTTTGATCTACTGTCTTTTGTACTACAACTACGAATCCCAGCAGCCCCAAAATTACACATAGGAAGCGCCCCCTTCTGCCAGCCGCTGAAAACACACTTTGACGTATATATACATCAATGGCACTCAATGAGTTAACATGTAGTTCAGTACTTCCCAAAACAGGAGTAGTCCATGATGGGATGAATTGCTGTGAAAGATTATGCCCAAAAGTTTCTTTTAACTTAAAATTCTCTTTGCTGAATATTCAAAAACAGACGGAGTCAGAATTAGAGTCACTTTGTCAGGAAAGTAGAGCAAATATTTAGGAGTTTGTCCTGGTAGCTGTTCCTCTGGGACTCTTATGACTTTTGGATGAAGGCAATTGAAGTACTTTATCAGTCTCATTTGGGTAAACTTCCTTTCTCATGGAACATCATGAGACACAGAAGCAAACACAAAAGATGCATACAAAAGAGCAAACAGCTGCCACTGTGTCTGTAAAAAGGTCAGCCACAAATCTGTTCTGATTATTTGTGCCGGTTTGTGAAGAATAAAGTCATTACTGAATCATTTTATATGCTGAATCAGCACATTGTTATTTGCTTTGTTTGGGAGATTTTGATGTTTCAATAGGCAGAGTATTAATATCTGTGTGCACAAGCACCATGTGCAGTGTGCAGGATCAGTCGGTGCAACAGGATATTACATGCTTTATCAGACTGTAAGCAATGTTTGCAGCGACAAATTATGTGGTGCGAATGTGGCTTAGGTTATGCAGTTATTCATGGCAGGGAATTTTTTTTAGCTCCTCTTTGCATATAGTATCCTGAAGTCTTTCTTGCATTGTCCCTCTGTCTCCTCCTTGTTTTGTGTTCCTCCTCTCCTCCTGGCCATTTCTCTCTGTTATCCTACCATATCAATGCAGTAAATGACTGCAGGATTCTAATTAGCATTAGATACATATCAGCGCTTCCCTCAAAGGTCAGCACTTAGCAGGACACCAACAGATCATTGCAGCACTCAGTCTGCTATGCCTGGTCCTAGAAGTAACCAAGGAGACACACAAAGTATCTATTTCTGTCTGCTTTTCACGTGTTTTCATTTATTTGTTTCCTTGGTTGTTAAAAGTCTTACCAACAGTTTGGCACTGTGTATTTTTGTCAATTGGGAAACTTCCTCTCTGTCTCTCCCTGTCTGTCATCTCTGTGGCTCTGCGTTACTCACTGTGTCTGTCTCTCTCACTCTCTCTTGCCCTCCGCATGTGGCATTCATTGTTGGTGAGTGTGTGGGGGGATGTGTGTGTGTGTGAGCAGCTGCTGTTCCTGCGTTGCACCTGTTCTTGTCTCATCAGTCAGGCGTTGACGGACTCCAGGCCTTACATGGACCCACCCCGACACTGGCAGTCTGACCCAGCCTGCCCCTAACAAACACACACACACACACACACACACACACACACACACACACACACACATATCATACAGTATACATACAGTACATATATATATATATATATATACAGTTATGCCACTGCTCCTCTCACACTGTCACCTATTTAAACTTGCTTCAACAGAACTGCACAGATCTAACTTTCACTTTTTTATATATCTGTGTGTGCCAAACTACAGCTGTATTATTTACAAATGGCAACAACAAACAGTAGTTTTAACATCATTAGAAAACATCTTTCAGGTGAGCACCAACTGAAGAGCCTCTTTCTGTTTATTTTTACAGTTGGCCCTCTTGGGTACATTTCTGAAATGGATGAGTTTGTTCAATAAAAATGAAACTCACTTAACAAATCAAATTTCCTGTTGCAGGGCATACAGACTAATGCAAGTGTCGAGCAAATGTGAAAGGCACGTAAACACGAGATTTGAGTCGGATCCAGTCTGTGACATTAACAAGCCATTATGAGTTTGAGAGAGCTGAGGGCATCCTGCCACACTCTGCTGCCACAACTGTACTTGCAAACACTCTGGCTCATGATGATGATGTGAATCAGTCTTACTGTCTGTGGTCATAGTAGCCATCATAACATGTGGTCAGAGCCACATTTATACTTGTGGGTATACTCTTAAAGCTCAGCAATTCATTTCACTCACTGGCACCATGACAGCAACAGTGCGTTGGTGTATCAGGCTCTGCAGTGCTTTCCCAAGTAACTGTGTTTACATTCCTGGTGAACTTTTCTTCGTGTGATGACAAAATATGTCTACTGTTACAAAAAAATGAGAGGATTTCTGAACTGTTTTTTTAATTCTTTGATGTTGTCTTCCCTATTAAGAGCCTCCTCTTGCATCTGAAACATGTAGAAGAAAAAAAACACAGGTAGAGCTGAAATGATTAGTTAATCAAAAGAAAAAGAATCTGAAGCTACCAGTATTTATAAAAACAAATCATACATAGGTCAATTTGTCTTGTATGATAATAGCTTTAGATTTTGGAGTGTGTGATAAAACAAGCAATGTCATGGTATCACCTTAGAAATAAAACAGTGACTACATTTACAAGCAGAAAATATTCTAATTTTTGCCTTAATTCTGAAAAAGACACTAGTTCTGCTAAGCTGTTCATATGGCAATTGCCTGTGAATAATTCACTAATGTTTCCATGCAGCTCTGCTTACTCTGATTTACATGCCCTAACGTCATTTATCACATCAAAATATGGAAAATTGGAACAGCGGGAGTCTAGTAATGCATCAAATAGGATTTTTCAAAGTTTTCCTCTGGTGGTGAACTTGTTGGGCTGTGTGAACACTGCCTCCCACTTTCATTCATTCAACATCCTTCTTAAAAAAAGGTTACCGTTGTAATATTTTCCCATATCTGAAAAGCTGTTAATATCAAAATCCAGTGGTTTAAAGTAGACGTGTTTTTCCTTTCCACCAAAAATGCGGGCTTTTCTTTTTGAGTTGCATCTCTATTTCAGCCTTACAACCTGTTTGGTTTGTGTACAGAGCATGCATGACAACACATAGAGCCAACCATAATCAGGCAAGAGTGCATGTGGCACGAACTGCGGTAAAAACCCTAAATGAGATGGACATTCTGAATGCGCTGTATACAGTACGTGTCCAAAAAATGGTCCTAAAAGCTGACAAATACTGGCATGTAACAGAAAATGATATGTTCAGATATATTCAGAAAATGGCCTCGAACAGAGTATCTAAAATGAATATAGTGTTTACACGACCCTTTTCAAATCAGAATATTTTCATATCCAGAATAATAGTAAAATAGTAGTGTGCATTTAAACATAGACATGACGATGTTGTGTGGCATTTTTCTACCATTCACTGACACTTTATAGACTAAACAAATCATTGATTTACAGTGAAAATAATCTGAAGAAATCAGTAGTTGGAGCTGTTGATGTTATAGCCCTGATTTTTTTAAGGAGATGTGCATAAGCTGTGATCTTGCCACAGAGTCCTCGTATCTGCTTGTGTAGCTACATCATAATCCCCTAACGAGTAAGCATAAATGCAGCTTGAGGTGTCAGCAGTGTTGATTAAAACAGACGAGGCAGCTGTAGAGAGATTGAGAAATAATCCCGGAAGAGGACCTGTCAGCGGAAAGTGATGAATAAAAATGAGGAAGTTATTGTTACTTGTTTTTTTTTTAATGGTCGGGTGCTGAAGGTGACTCAGCTCTCGTGACATTGACGCTGTGTCTTCTGTGGCAGGAGGCTGTTTGCTTTGCCAACAGTCAAACACACTAATCCTCTTAGAGGCCAAGGATGTTTTGGACCACACACATACACACACACAGGTACACACACACACCCTCTGACTTTCCTCGTCCACCAGGTACCACATTGCCCTCTTTCTATTCTTCTCAGTTTTGCCCTCACCTCATCGATCAAGTCTTGCATACGCTCCTTGACACAGCGTTGGCACTAGTGCAGATATGCTCTACCTTTGTGAAAAATGCTGACTGTAATCTAATACGACCGTTTCACACCCGTAGCACCATCATCCAGGTGTATACACTCCATTTAAGTAGAGCGGAGTTACCCAGGACATGCTGTAGTCTTTAGCAGGAAGGTGTTTGGGTTGGTGGGGAGACAATGAGGTACTATCAGTGAATGGAGATTCATTCAGAGGTGTGGATTTGACACAAATCGAAAGACGTGCAACTTGGACTTTTACAGCAATGACTCGTGACTTCACTTGAGCCTTTTGCCTTAAATAGTTGATGCCTTCCCCCCAAGCCCAAAGACTTAAATGTATGTTGTTTAAAAAGGGAACCACGAATTAAGCCATTGCTCTTCATTTTTTCAATCAACTAGCATGAACACTGTTTACATCACTTAATTCTCCACATTCTTTTTGTTTAAACCAATCAACCAACTGCACTAAATCAAGTTGCAAAAGAGAAAAATGAAGAGCTAATTTTGCGTCACTGGCCATCAGTTGAAAAAAAAAAGGCATCAAAGGTAATTTTGTGTAAGACAAAATCTACAGGTGGTCAACAAAAACAAATGAATTGCAGAATGTAAAACATGCAAGTTGAAAATTACAGGTGGAGACGCGGCACCTTCCACAAAACTTGTTTCAATAAATAAACACAAAATTTAAAAAGCATTCATGAATTTACTGTAATTTCTTTTTACTGTGTTGCTAGAATCACATTACATTTGGTAACAAGCACATTTTGACTAGAACAACAAACTCAAAGTTTAGGACTTGGGACTTGTAAGTCTTGACTTTCGGACTCAACTTAGACACACACACACACACACACACACACACACACACACACACACACACAGACAGCTTTCTTTTTTTTAAGTTATCATTATTTTTTATTGTAAAGCACTTTGTAACTTTGGTATGAAAGGTGCTATATAAATGCAGTTACTCTTATTATTAATAATATTATTATTATCCTCTCCCTCTCTTGTTGTTTCCTTTATGTCTTTCTTTTGTAATCCTGCATTCTCTTTTTCTTTCTCTTTTCTGTCTTTCAAACATACACATGCGCAGAATAGACACATGGCCGAGTTTGTGCGTTGGGTATTAAAGAATGCTCTTTGAGAATGAGGGATAAAAAGAGGAGAGTCAGAGAGAGAAAGAGGCTCCCGGTTTGATGTCCAGAATACGACAGTAGGTGAGGGGGAGAGCAAGAGAGGGAAAGAGGACAGGAGAGAGGATCCAGCTGGTTCTTTTCATAATGAGGAGCTTCTGCTGTGTGTGTCTGTCGGTGTCGGTGTGAGTGTGTGTGAGTGTGTGAAAGAGATGCAGGCGGAGAGCTGAAGAAAGAGACAGACACACAGAGAGAGTATTAAAGATGGTTTCACATTAACTTTTCAGTAGATGTGGGATTGACACGACTCTCTGGGTCTCCTCCACTCTGTCTCGCTGCTTTGACTGCAGACTTGCATCTTTTCTTTTCCTCACACACTGTACTTAACCGTAGCTTTTTGGGCGGGTTCAGTTGCTCATAAATATCACATGCAATACAGATGTACACTAAGAGTGAGTGTGTGTGTGTGTGTGTGTGTGTGTGTGTGTGTGTGTGTGTGTGTGTGTGTGTGTGTGTGCACGCACACAGGTCACAGTCTGACCGTCTCGTTCCCATCTGTCTTCCTACCCCGTCACGCACCCCATCACACACCACCTCACACACACTTTCCCTCTCTTTGGCTAAATCCGATTATCTGCTCTGCGTCAGCTAACGAGACCCCCGTGTAGCTGCCCCCCCCAACAGCCCCGACCACTCTCTTTCTTTCTCTCTCACCCACAAACACACACACAGTGACAGCCTGCAGCATGTGTACCTAAAACACATTCACGCGCACACACACACACACACACACTGCTCTGGGCTCAGATTGGACGGACGACTCCCTAATTATGCTCTTGTCTCTTGTCTGTCCAGCTGCCTCGTGTGTAAAACACAGAGCAGCGGCCTGACTGATCACTCTGCACCAAAACATATTGTGAATGACACCGAATGATGTGTGCGAAGGGGAGAAAAAGGGTGAGAGTGGTACAATGAAATCAAACGAGAGGTGGCGAAGGGGAGAGGGAGAGTTTGGCAGAGAAAGAAAGATGTGGTACAGATGGACTCTGTTGATGTACATTTTTCAGCACATATTGCTTTAACTGCCAGCGGCTCTGTTTAGTGACCAAGCAACTGAGCAAACTTCAGCCGAGAGAAAAAAACAAGTCAAATACTGAGTGATAAAAACATCAAAACCATCCAAACATCCTCAGGAACTCATTTATGTATATATATAATATAGTTTCAACAAATTTATATATATATATAAACTGGTGCTTCATGCTTACATGTGTTTTCAAAAGCCGAATTACTTGAGGCTCTGTGTCATTTAATGTGATACGTGTATGAGTGTGTATTTTTCCCATGCAGCACTTAACGGGACTCTTAAATCCTAAGTCTCTGCCTAAAAGCGCAGCGCTCAGTTTACTCACACATTCTTGTACGTTTGCTTGTTTGGCTTGCTGTTTGTGTTGGCACGGAAACATAGGAGGATTTTCTTTTGGGCGACATCCCTCTCACACACTCATGAACATGAGACTTGGTTTGTCAAACTAATGTCGCTTCACTAAGAGCTCCTTGTGCACAATATTAAGAGAGAGAGAGAGAGAGATAATGGATAGAGAAGATAGCAAAAACATAAAAGGAAAAACAGAGGGGCATTATGAAAATAGAGGAAAGGGAAGTGAAAGAATTTAACAGACATGACATCTTTTTTATCAAATGTCAACGCTTGACTGACCTCTGACCTCTGTGTGGTTTGTGGGTCATAGTGAATCACAGCATCTGACCCTGGAGGAATGTGTCTCGCTAACAACTGAGGAAGCACAGAGTTTATTTTTGACAGCTTTCCTTATTAGACCCTCTGTATGTACTCTTTGCCTTCTTTCTTCCCTTCCATCCTCTGCCCTCTTTTTACCTCACACTTGAGTGATAACAAGGTGACCATCCCTCTCATCTCTCTTTAGACATTTCAGGCAAGCACTCTTTCATCCTCCCCGTCTTCGTCTCTTGGCCGTGCTGTTAAAACTAACCCGTCAAACAACCACGATTCCCAGAAGTCCATCCTCCCCTCTCTTATCTCCTAGTTTCTCACAACAAATAAATTATTTAAGTGTCGATTTTGTAGTCCAGAAATTGATGACATGATTAATTTATGTTATCATACAGAGTGTGGGGCTGGGTTGTTCATTAGCAACACATATGTCCTGAATATGAATATTAATTTGATACTAGATCTCTGGTTATTTAATGATACTAAAAAAAAGAGTTAATGTTTGGAGTGTTTGCAGCATAGAAGCTTTTTGGAGGATGTTTACTGTTGCTTCCTTGGTGCATCCATTATTTACTCTATGAAAACATTTTTCTGGTTGGACTTAAAAGTACTTTATGCCTATTTTATGCACTGTTTCAAGCGTGTGCATATCAAATCGTACAGTATATGGCATCCATATGTTGACTTACTTTATTGATTTCTTGCTTACAGATTCCTTAATTGATTTGGCAGTTTAACCCCCGTCACTTAAACAACATTGTCCTTTCTTTTACACATTAAAGCCTCACACTCAACAGAGTGGACTCCGGTGCCTTCATGTGTTACTGTACCATAAGATTTATGACACTGCATGTGCTGCAGTGACTTCATTAACAGAAATGGAGCTCCTTCTCTTCCTCCAGTTCCCCCTCCTTCGCCTCCCTCTTTTCCCCGCCTCTCCTCTCTGTAATGCAATCTCCTTGTCACGTTGTCTCTCCATAGCTAGATTCTACAGAGAGTTAGAGAGCTATAGTGCTCCCTATCCCCACTGGAAACAGTTTGGGTCCATCTTGTGCCCTAGCTGCTACTCTCTCCCATTGATATCTGGGACAGTTTGTGCATCCTAATGTCTTCATTGAATAGAGAACACTGACAGTGATGAGGGCCTGCTAGCTTCCCCCTGGGTCCCTTAACAGCTTTACTGCTGTTCAAACACCTTTAAGGGAATACTGATACTTGTAACTTGCTCCCTTTGCAGTCAACGGCTCCTTTAGTTAAAACATATTCTGATGGACACCCAAAGTCAAAAAGACGTGTCGACACATCCATTAAGACTTCTGAAGTGACTCCTGCAACACCATCCATATATTTACTATGTTTCAAACAAACCTAGTTTTGCAAACAGCTGTAGACATTGTGGTTTTATTATGTCCTCTGTACCCCTCTCGAATGTTATCAGCCCACTAAAGCTGAGGTAGCTTGGAAGGAATCTTAAAAAAGCAAAAAAGAGCAGAATTATAAAATACACTCTCCTTTCTCTGTCCTAAGCCCCTCCCACCACATGACCACGGCATATGCACTCGCTTCATACCATTGTTTTCCATGCATTTTATTTATTAAATCCTATTTCATTGTATAGTTGCACGTAGCTCATTCCCTCTGCCAGTCCTTGCCCCACTTTTTACTCTCTTTGTTCATCATACCACAAAGGAGACAAGAATTAGCTAGCAAGCAACCCCACTGTCTCTCTGCCTCGCCACTATGGACTGCTGCTATTGGACAAACAGTTGGCAGCTATAGCAGCTCAAATTTGGCCAGTGCAAACCCACTAGCGCCAAGAGTCACAACGTGCTGGTGGTCAGCAGCAACACCAGGTCTAACCTGTGTAAAGGCAGGGGTTTTGGTTTGTGCAGCTGCCTTTGCACTGGCTGGGGGGCCTTCTGTGTGGAGTTTGCGTGTTCACAAGACATGCAGGTTAGTTTAATTGGTGACTCTAAATTGGCCACAGGTGTGAGTGTGAGCGTGCTTGATCATATTTATTCAACCGTATTTTTATTATTTCTATCTATTTGTATGATTCTCTGCAGTTTGTAATGGTGCTGTGCAAGTGAATGTGACACCTCAATTGGAAGTGATGAAAGGAGAGACTGCCAAACTTCCCTGCAAATACACCGTCTCACCACCATCAAGCAACACTGTCGTCGAGTGGTACATCGTAAGTCATTTCCACATGTTGATGTTCTTTAGTCAGATATTTTTAGACTGGATATGTTTTTTCCAGTAAAGGTTTTTTATATTCAAGTGTAGAAAATACTGCAAGAAAGTTGTCTATTTATTGTCTTTTTTTCCCCTCCCTCTTCAATTAATTCTCATGTTTCATCCTTTTTCTGTATCACATTTTATCTTCGATACATCCAGGAGGAGCATGGAACGAGGGAGCGTGTGGCTTTTTTCCAGGGTGGCCAGGGAAAAGCTGATGACAAAACTCCTCTGACTGGGCGCGTCAGCATTGGAGAGGATCACACCTTGACCATCTCCCCCGTTCAACCATCTGACCAGCGCATCTTCTACTGCCAGGTCACTGCTGGCACCACCGGTTCAGGAGAAGGCCCCACTATGCTCAAAGTCTTCTGTGAGTTGCCCCTTTTGGCCTTTTGTATGACCTCAATGTACCCTCACTTTCCCATGACTTGTTGTTATGTGGAATTTATGACTTAGTTTGTTTCTATCTCTGGCACTAAAGGTTTATGGCTTTAATCAGATCTGCATGTGTTCATGCATACTGCCATTTAGAAGTGGCTTAATTGTACCTAATGCATGTAATGCACTTTGATGATTGCATTTGACACAGTTACTCTGTGCAAACCCTCTTCATAGAACCTCTGTGCAGTATCATAAAATGTGATTTGTCACAATTGTCTTTATGTGTCAAGAATAGCGCAGACTTCAGCTAATATTCTTTAATAATGTTCAAGACTTTGGAATCTTTTCTGATGCCTGAGGTTACCAGTTTCCTTTGATAAGTTCCCCAGAGGTCAATTAACCACAATCTAATCACTCTTGACACAATTGATGAATAGCTCAATCACACCTGTCATGTCTCATATATCTCACCTTAATAACGCTCCAGATTTATCACCAAGGCGCTGAGGGCTGACCCCTGCTGCAGGCCGCTGTGTCCTCTCCCCTCCCACAGCAACCCCCCGAGCAGACATCAATCATACTTTTAGCATTTAACTGGCAAACCAAAATGAATATGATTCATTTGCATTTTGGGTTGGACTGATCAATCACTCCAAAAAGGGACTATTTGTGTTTGAAGAATAGCAAAACAACCCTTTCTTTAGTCACGCCCCCACTTAGAAGAAAGAGCTTAGAAGTTAACCATTAACATTTATGCACTCTGGGGTTTACAGCAATCTCATAAAATAAGCTATTAATTGTGAATGGGCAGTGAGTGGTAGACAGTACCTCAATGCAGTGGTATTTGACAAAGGCCTTTTAGATACACTTAAAGCCCACACATGTAAGAAAACAGCCTCACGCAAACCAGCAATCATTCTTTGGCCACATTTGACCACTTGACTCATTGGGGTTGAATTATAGTGTGTCTGTCCTGGCTTAACTTAATAGGACTGAGTTATGAGGTCTCTTGAGGGTTGAGCTGTAGCAGCGATAGCCTGGTTTCTCTCTCTTGGGAGGCCTACAGTAGAGAGCAAACAGTGTGTCTGTTAAGCAAAAAACACACTTTAACAGAATAAAAATAACTCTGCCTGTACATCTTGTGCTCTCCCAAAGGGTAACTTCTGTATTTTTCAACCAGGACTCTATTTTCCCATGTTTTTGTGTCCAAGTGACTAATAGGAACAACATTTTTTGAAACTGGTACAGTATTGAGTGACACTGCTGTAGCCGGCAGCTATGAAACAGGCTGTAATGTAACTACTCAGGACATTTCTGGGCTTCTTCTGGTTAAACATGAAGGCTCTTCCTCTAAAAAAGTTTTTCTCTTTAGGGATCCTTTCAATAAGAATCACAATTTGAGCCATACATTGGCAAAAAAATAAGCATGTTTAGTGGACGTAAATTGGTGGTGCAGAACGCCACAAGTGGTCACTTGCAGCCTCGTTCACAGCTGCTGGCTGCTGCCATCTCATTGAATACTGGATTTTATTATTTTTTTTAAATGTTCCTATTAGTCATTTAGAAACAAAGACATGGGAAAATTGTTGGTTGAAAAATACTGAGGTTACCCTTTAACTCTCTTGACATTTAAATTTCCTGTTGTATGCTAAAAAAAACTTTATTTGGCTAAATCTAAGAAGACTTGTAGTCTTGCATCGTACATGTAATTTGCTGCCTGCTTTGCATAGTCTGTGGAAAGGTAATGGCTATGGGAATGCTTCGGCAGTTTTTGGAGTGGTTTAACAAAAAGAACCCAACACAAAGAATTGAGTGAGTGAGACAGAGAGAGGAATACCCATCCACTGTTTATTTTTGTAAGCAGTCAACAGCTGCAGGCAGTGATAAGATGACCTTGCATGTGAACAAGTGAGCTCGGGAATAAAGCAGAGAAACAAGAGGGAACACTCACACCTGTGGTTGTGCGTGAGGCAGAGAGAGGGGGAGTGATTTTTTTTGTTATTTGACCCCTTATCAGCTCATGTGAACCGGGTCACACTGGAATAATGTGAAGCAGGATATTTACTGCTCAACTTAATTACCAAGGGCAGCAGGCATGTGGGTGGGACTGCATATATGGAAGTAGAAGGTGTGTGTTTGTGTCTATGTTAAATTTTTTTCCTTCTAGTGAATCATAATGATAATTCCCCCCCTTTTCTTTTTCTGTTGCTTCAGTTGCTCCTGAGAAGCCAGAACTCACTAAGCCCACAAGTCAGGCCATTTCTGTGGGAGCAGCTACCAGCTCTGAGGTGTGTACACAATTTCATTCTGTTAGTGAGTTTCTGATTTCCTATGAACACTAAAGACACACATTTTAGTAAACTTTCTTTTATCTCACCTGCATTTGTTCATGTGTATCAGATCGGTACCTGTGTGACGATGAACGGACATCCCCAGCCAAGAATTATCTGGTTTAAAGATGACCAGCCCCTACCCGAGGTCAAAGATAAGGACAGCAGTAAGTGTCCACATGCTGTTTGTTCGAACAGTGGTTCCCAACTTGTGGGTCGTGGTCAAAATGTGGGTCACAGGTCCATTCTGAATGCACACTTTATTTACAGTGAATTTCCAGCACAGAACTTTATTTTGTAGTGCCATTTCCTGCTGAAGAGTGATAGATGTTTTTTTTGTTTGTTTGTTTTTTGAGCACAGCAGCTATTATTCTGCCTACCAACATGCTGTTCCTTTGCAGTGTTTTTTTGTCACTTTTCTTGAAGCAATAATATGTCCTTTATTTACTAACTTTTAAGTAACTGCACTGTATTCTTGCAATACGTTTTATTCCATTGTTCTCAAAGACTAGGTGTCGTATACGTTTTGTGAAATAAAATTGATTTATGTGGTAATTTTTCTCATGTGTAGACCTTGAACTATGACATTGGAGAAATCTAGAGTCTGGGGAATCCATTAAAAAAGAAATGTGCCATAAAGAGGAATGACACAGGAAAAAGTATTGAACTTGTTCAGTGAAATATGTTTATTATTTGGTAGAAAAGCGTTTGCTTGAAATACTAGCTATGAAATGCTCCCTGTACTAAGAAGTTAATCTCTCAGTGTTCATGTGGGATTTTAGTACGTTCGTCCACAGTATTTAAATCTAAAAGATTCTGGGGTGCCTGCTGGTGAACCTTGACCCTCAGTTCCTTCTTCAAATGTTTTATTAGGTTTCAGTCTGATGATGGATTTGGCCATTCCAACACCTTTATTTTCTTCCTTTGTACCCAGTTTAGAGTCTCCTTTGTAGTTTGTTTTGGACTGTCGTCCTGCTGGAAGGTCTTTCTGGTGGATGGCACCAGATTTTTCAGCAACGCTAGTGTCTTGCATGTCATTGCAAGCAAAAGCTTTTACACTAAGTAATAAAAACATTTCAGTTCCAGTTTGATACTTTTTCCCTTTGTCATTCCACTTTATTGCTCCTAACATTATTATTTCTTTATATGTGCAGTTTTATTGAGTTAATGCCAGTGTCTGGTCTAGATTTCTTGGGAATAGTAGCAATATGTTCAATGAATATACACACACATCTTTAATAATTATTTACCCCACTGTATATAGTATATTATCATATGTCGCACAAAGCAGAGGATAATAAGAGTGTCTTCTGTCTCTCCTCTCGGTTAGACCCCCACATGTTTCCTGCTACGGTGAAGGAAGCCTCTGGTCTTTTCACTGTAAAGAGCATCCTGTACATGAAGCCCACCAAGGCAGACAAGGACTCTGTGTTCCATTGCGTTGTGGAGTACAGCATGCCAGGAGACAAGATCCAAGAGAAGAAGTCCAACACCATCACCATCAACCTTAACTGTGAGTGGAGGAATAACAGTTTAATTTAGTGAGCATTACATGTGCTTGTAGGGGGATTTTATCACCTTCAGACATGCACAACCAGACCAGCTGTTAGCCCCTGTTTTCAGTCTTTATGCTAAACTAAGCAGCCCAACTGCTGGCTGTAGCCTTAGACTGGGCTAACACTGGATACGGATTGGCCATTAAGTGTGCCAATTTTCTAAGGAGCGCTGGCCTTTTGTTTTTCGGTGTCAATATTGAGCGGATCAGACTGTTCATACTGCACGAGCCGCGATCTGCTGTGATAGTATTTGTGTCAAGTCAATTTTTGGTGCAAGCCTTAAGCGAATCAGGCAGGAAATAATAGTACTAATAATAATAATAGTAAAACATTAAAATTACCTGGAAAAGTGCTTATAATAACTTTGTAACATAATTTTAATAGTTATAAATACAGTTTTTCTCTAGCTTTTTTTCGATAGATAATTTTCTTTATCTACTAATTTCTTGCAATTTGTGAAACATTCATTACCAAGTTGCTCATTGCCTTTTTCTCATGTTTTTCAAAGAAATTGCCCCAATTATCTCAGGGTTCAAAGGTTTAAATACCTATGAAAGACATCTTAAAGCAGCACAATTAAAGTAATGTCACTCCAGGTTTCAAAGGGTTAAACATTGTCAACAAAAAGCTTTTAGTGTTATCTGTGTTGGTTGCATATATTTTATGTTGCTAAACACTGTAGTGGAATTTAACATTGAGCCAAAGAAGAATAATGAGACAAGGAAAGAGGAGGAACTGGGAAAGTAAAGAATCCCGTCTGGAATGCCCTCCACATCTCTGATTGATGACATACTGAATAACAGTGTAAATGTATCCAAAGGAGGAATTTTCACCTGTTCCATGTCTGTTCTTGTCCATCTAGATCCCTCTGAGAAAGCGACCTTTTCCCTAGTCAACACTAATCCGATCAAGGAGGGTGACAATGTTACCCTAAAATGTGAGACTGATGGAAACCCGCAGCCAGAGTTTGACTTCGCTAAAGATGTATGTGTCTTTTTTTTGTTTGAGAGAGAAAGAGCAAACTTTTTGTTCTCCTTTTGCTCTGTGTATCCCTAATCTGTTAATCTTTGTCACTCTCACTCGACCCCGTCCTTCCACCTTCAGGGAAAACCCATCAAGGGTGAGGGTGGTCTCCTGACTCTGAATTTTATCAAGCGCACAGAAAATGGTGTGTACACATGCACAGCCATAGACTTCGATAACCTGGACGCTGACTTGAGTGGAACTATCGACCTCGCTGTCAACTGTGAGTGAGCCAAAGACACACACAGATACACGCAAAACTACAGGATCAAGTAAACGCACATAAAGAACCATTTACCTCCTTGTTTGTGCAGTTTCGCCTCTGAAGTAAGCCCTTTGTTTCATCAGTAAATCATAGAATTAAAAGGCTTAAAATGGAATGAGCTTTAATGGAATCCTTTGAGGAGGCCGATATCCAATTCAATTTTTCACAGTTCATCTGTTACTTTAATGTTATCCCAAATACACTCCCTAATTTGATCTTATCACACACATTAAGCGGAGATAGCCTAGAAATAGCATGGAATAGGCTTAACTTGGGCTCCGAAATGGGCATAACTTCAGAGTAAGTGCATTAGCTTTGTACTTACAAAAAAAATTAGATATTCTGCTTAGTACAGTCGTTTTAACAGCCTTATTACATGGTTGTTTAAGCAATGAGAAGCGTTCAGATTTCAAGAGGCGCTTCTTTAATCCCTTAGAATGTATATAAGGCCTTAGGTTTTGTGCGTCTTGCTCTCTCTCTATCTCTTAGTCGCTTTCCGTTCTCTTTGTCAGACATCGACCCAGTGACCGTGACCCCTGCCCAACCTCAAGTCGTCATGCTTGGAGACAAAGTGGAGTGGCAGTGTAAGACCAAGGCCTCAGCCCTGCACACTGTTCAGTGGAAAAAGGTGTGCTCCATTTCTTTCTAAACGCTCCTACCCTTCTCCTTTACCTCTCACCTTTTTCCACATCTCTCCACAGAATTGTTTCTGAGCATTTTTAGAAAAATGTGTTCAAAATGAAAAACCTATCATTCTTACATATGAACAGCACTGGCTGGATGTTGGACAAGAATTCAGTCCCTCAGGGGGCTACATGTTTGGACATTTTGGTTCAGCTTCAAACAACCCTACTTTTCTTCACTGGACAAGATTAAATTTTACAATTTGACACATAAGATAACTAAAACAGTGTGCAGCTGCCATGCAACACTTGAGCCTTTGGATCGGATGCAGTGCTCCCTTTAAAGACAGTTGTGGCCCTGCTACATAAGCTGCATTGTCTTGTGTCCAATCACAGCAACTGGAGAGCAGACACTGGTGTGATATGTGCTGTGAACACCAACACATATTGTACAACATTAAAGGTCCATTTTGTAGGATTGTGGCATTTATTAGCAGAAATGGTTTATAAAATTCATAACTATGTTTTCCTTAGTTTATAATCACCTAAAAAAAACCCAATATTGTGTCTTTTGTTACCGTAGAATGAGTTGTATATATCCATGAGCAAAGCAGGTCCTCTTCCTCAGGGTCCGCCAATTTGTTCTACAGTAGCCCAGCATGGACAAACCAAACATTGGCTCTAGATAGCGCCATGTACGTTTTTACACCAGCCAGTGTAATCCTCCGACATGCTCGGCACACAGAAGACGTTTCAGTTCTTTAACTTCACAGCTAGATGCCACAAAATCCAATGTGCTGGACCTTTGAAATCTCTGTGAAATGGAAGTTTATTGGATTTTTAGCTCCTGCACTGTGACGTATTTCTCAGTGAAACTGGATATTTGAGCGGTGTACAGTCACCAGGAATTTTTCGAATTTGATTGGACTGCTAAATAGTGGGCGGGCTCAGAGTTTAGTGCAATATGGAGGTGTTGCAGTGTCCCCTGTTGAGTGGACTGTTGGCTCGACGCACACCTCCCTCACTGCTGGTTCAGGAGGAGGACAAGGGAGAGGAATTGAAATCAAGAGTTTGACCCACTAATATCCAAACACCCATCTCTCCCTAACCTGCTCCATAATGCTCTGTTAGTACAGTGTATGTGTGTGTATATATATATATATATATAGAGAGAGAGAGAGAGAGAGAATATAATATATATATATATATATATATATATATATATAGAAAGAGAGATAGAGAGAGAGAGAGAGAGAGAGAGAGAGAGAGATTTGGCAGTAATGAGATGATATAACAAGAGCAATTATAAACAGGCACATGGGATTAAAACATGGAAAATGTTTTTTTAAACTCTCAATGGGTAACTCTTATATAATTTGTTATAAAAGACTAGTTTAGTTAGCCTCAGATAAACTGCACCTGTTCTAAAAACAAATTCAGTTTAAGATACATATGATTTCTGATTTACAGTAGAAGAATAACTTCATGTCATGCAACTGAGTTCACATGTAAACATTTTAGACATTTCACATGTAAACATTTTTCAACAGCTGATCAGGGTGATAGATGATTTAAACAATTTGGAGTGTGCATACTCTGTGTGTAGCAGGTTAAAATGAATACTAGCAATGAAAAGCACTCCTTTTGGTTTCTTTTCCAAAACATGTACTCAGTATGTATTTTCTACAGTAAACAAACCAAATAGAAGATGATTTGTTAAATTTTAAAACCACTAATACGTTTTGTAGCGGTGGTGCTTTCTGTATTTTGGTATTCCTCTCCTCTCCTCCACTTGTTATGTGCAGAATGTTCCTCCTGTGTCAAGCCTGTTGTTGTAGCCCGTGTATCTATTGTTGTGTCTCTTGGGTGTGGATAGAAACTCATAGACTACTGGTTTTCTGGATAGAGAACGTGTTTGTTCTCAGTAAGAAGGATTCCTATGAGAAGAAGTTGAGAGGAATTGCAAGAGACAGGTTCATCATGGAGGACGGACTTTGATCTGTTATCATTGCGCTTTGGAACAGTTTGTGTGTGAAGGTTCTTCATCTGCTTTCCCAGCATAGCTGCGTGCCTCCAGACTAGATATTAACAATGCTGTTCTGCTCTTATATTCACACACAGAGAATTAAAAGAAAGAATTGAGGGCTGATGGTGGACTCCAGTTGGTTTTAATTCTGTGTATGTGTTCCTGCAGGGCTCTGACGTGCTCTCTCAAGACGGCACGCTTTCTATAGAGGGCGTATCCTATGAGCAAGCTGGGAAGTACATGTGTGTTGGAAATGTGCCATCTGTGCCAGGACTGACGGCCCAGACCAGTGTGAACCTCGTTGTCAAAGGTAACACACTTGCATACATACAATTCCATTTTCAATTCAATGTAAAAAGCCCAATATCACAAATCACAGTTTGCCTCAGAGGGCTTACAACATATGACCCTTCTGACATTAGACCCTCTCAGCAGATAAGGAAAAATAACTCCAAAAAACCCTTTAGTGGGGAATAATTGTAGAAACCAGACAAGCAGTTGATGTCGTGTGTACTGAACAGATCAAATAATAAAAACAAGAGAGAAGGCGAGATATGCACGCACACCAACAAAGGTAAAACTAATGTAAGATTTTAATCACTTCAGCATCTGTATTATTATATTTCCATGCACACACACAATTTCACCACAGTCACACTCACACACTCATACATAAATAGCTTCCACTGCTAAATTTACAAACCCTCGTCTTCTGGCAGTAACTTTTTTGAAGTGTGAGATCGACTGCTCAGGGGCTGCGAAATAGATTCCACATCATGCTCTATTGTAGGCAGAGTTTGTTTATTTTTTTAAATTATCCAGTCTTTGCTACAACCACCCACAGGATAATAACAATGGTTGCTATCAATCCTTCATTACATCATTGTGAGGGCGTTAGGGCGTGCTTGGTATTGTTTTCAGTCACAGGAAGGAGGTTGTAAAGTTGGATGCAGCTGAGAGAAGGTGTGGCTTCCTACTCTGTAGATAATTTAGTTTCAGTATGGGATGAAGCCATTAGTGCACTGTAAAATGTAATACAGGAGTGTAGTGGGATTGACTAATATTTTGTCCTTAAAAATAAGATAAGATAAAACTTCATTTATCCAGAGGAAAATTGTTGTACAGCAGTAGCAAGACAACATTAGAGGAGTGCAGACACAAAGCATGTAATATACAAGGACTAGAATAACAAAGCAGAAAAAGCAAATGTCTTGCAAATATAAAATACAGTATATAGCAAATATGAATTAAGTCTGAACTAGATAGTAGTAAAGTGCAAATTTAAGAACTAGCTCACAGTAAGGTGCAAAATATAACAAAAAATTGCTAATAATAAGGTGCAAACAGTAAGATAAAACCAGGTGCAAACCAATATATAAAATGACACAAAGAGGTGACCAGTGTGAGTGATAAAGATGGCATGGTTGCTTCTGAATATGTGTCAGATCTGAGGTAGTTGGTGTAAAAGTGCAGGGTTTATAAAGAATGTTCATGATTATGTCCATGATATTTCCTTATTGTCACAGTATTTCACATTGTATTCCTTGCATCAGCTATGAGAAATTGAGTCTTAATGACAAGAGTCCTACAAGATACTGTGTGTGTCCCTCTGTCTCTCATCTCTGCCCTGAACAATGGAAGGTGGGAACTGTAGTTACTGTTACTCTCAGTTGAGGCGAAGGTGACATAAAATAGAAACTTAAAGGTACATGTGAAAATATATAAATAAAATAGTAGTTTAACTGTGAGTAAGAAAGAAATAATCACTGTATGTAATAATATAAAAGAACTGTAAGTCCAAAATAAAAATGTGGAACTATTACTTCTAAAATATTAATCTTTCCACATTACTCTGTAACAAGATAAATCAGTAGGGCAACTAAACTAACCCAAAAATAGAATGTGTACAGTAACTAAGGTTACAGTTGAAAGAAAACAGACCTGATGGGAACTTGCTATGTCTTTAATTTGTTTCTTTTAATAATAATGGACACAAAATGTACCACAATCATAACCACAGTAGTAATGACTGTAACAAGCTCACTGGGAGCAGCCTAAAAATGTATTTGTACTTGGTGCAAATGCTCTGAAAGTGAGTTAACTTCAGCAGGTTTTATATTTTTACAATTCAAGATGACTTTGATGACTAATTAACCAATTGAAGTTCAGTTAACTCATATTTTCATGAGAGCAAAGGGACTTATGTCATAATTTTAACCAGCCTGAAATCATTTACAATGCAGTGCGTGTGCATGTGTTTGAGCTTTTGCCATGTTGTTTATACTCTGAAGTTTCCCCTGTTCATTGGCTGCCTCACGCCCTTTCCAGGAAAGCCGATGATCGAGACTCCCGCCGTTGCAGAGGTAGGGAAGGAAGGAGACGTGGTTACTCTGAAGTGCTCGGCCTATGGCTCCCCTGCCCCTCAGTTCACCTGGAAGCCCTCAGGGAAAGAGGTACGGATGTAAAAACACAGTACAATACAAACATAGAATTACCTGATCGAGTGTATAGTTTAAAAGAGTCACTCGGTAAACAGATGTAATTGCTACTTTCTTGGAAAAGGTTGCACAAGACGGGTGAGGATGTTTTCCACATAAACAGAGCTAACACTACACTGAAAAATCTGACGAGTTGATGTTACTTAAAATAACCTTGGAAACCTTGAAAAAGTGAAGTAATTATAACAATAAATCCTTATTTATGATGACTTTTTATCTAAGTGTTAAGTTTACATGAAATTTAGCTATATTTACTTAATTTTGTGAAGCTGTTGCAACTTAAAAATGACAAGTGAAATTACCTTGCTCTTTATTTTTTAGTACTGACAACTTCAGTAAACCAAGTTAGTCTTACCTAACTTGATCATGACAAAGATGATTTTGCCAATGACGGAGTTAGGTGATCTGTGAGTTCTGTTTTCTTAACATGTTTAGGAAAATACAAATATGATTGACTAGTTTGCAAGTGGCAGAATACAGATATATAGCACGGTAAACTTTGTTAACTGAAGTTTCTAAAACTTTGAAAGACTGATATAATTAAACCTGTCATTTTTAAGTTGCAACAATTTCACAAAATTAAGTAAAAACTGATAGATTTTATGGGAACTTAACAATTAGATATAAAATGAACATAAATTAAGATTAATAGATACATTTACTTAATTTTTTCAAGATTTTTTAAGAGTAAAATCAGCTTGTCAGATTTTACAGTGTATCAGCATTTTCATTTGGGTCAATGTGTAAAGTTTGAGGCAGGATTTTTTCTAACATCTGAAGATCTGCGTCTTGGGAGGCTGGTTGTTAAAACTTCAAAAGCAATAGAAAAAGGAGGGAAAGAAACAGCCTGCGGGCTTTGGAAAGTAATATTTTATTCTAATACTTCATATTGATGTGTTACAGTCGAAAAGAAAATCCCATACGAAGCAGCTTTAAAGAAACTTACATAGGGAATACAGCCTCATAACTGAAATATTACATAAAATAAAGTGAATAAATGAGAAAACTTTCATGACTCTTCTGAAAGATGTAATCAGCTCAGAAGCAAATAGTGGTGTGTGTAAGATCAAAGAGGAGAGATATTTAAGCTTGCAAAATGAGCGTTTCTAAGAGCAGATTTTGATGTAGAAATGAGAATCATAGGAAGGAATTTGGAATAAAGCATCACTAGAGTGTGCACAATGATAGGAATTAGTGTTGAATGGATACAATGATTAAAGAAAGGAAAAAAATGCCACAAATTTTAAATGTAGGCAAGAAATAACAAAAATTCATGTTGTCTTTACTCCATCTCTCTCTTCACTCTATTCTTCACTCCTGCCAGTCTGTATCAGTGGAAGGTGACAAGGTGGTGAGCACCGTGACCCTACAAGCCACAGCCGAGGTCATGAAGGACGGGGTGACCTGCGAGGTCTCCAATGAGCACGGCAAAGATAGCAAGACCCTCTCAGTATCTCTCAAAAGAGGTCAGTGTCAAGGAGATGACGGCAGCAATGATGCTGTGTAATCTCCCTCCCCCACCTTCATGTTTTTTAAAATTTTGATGTTCAATTGTGATAAACAAAAGTATTTTTGTTATGAACCAAAACATCTGATTTGATGAAACAAGTTGTTGCTATTCAGGGCTCTTTGTTAGTTGAAACTTATAATGTAGCTACTGTAGGCGTTTGCTAAACAGGATGCTCCACATGAACTAGTTCTTATGCAGATTAGTTGTCAGTAATTTATACACACAGTGTATATAACAATCTATAAAATGCTGTTTGAAAGTGGTGTGAACAAAGATTTTAAGTAACACCAAAACTAATACGTACACTATTTTTAAAAAAAAAAAAAAAGGTGTTGGCTCAGCAACAAAAAAGATAAATAATGCAATGGTTTGCCTCAGTCTTTTTAAAATTATGACCACTTCTTATGAAATCACGTGCAATGAACACAGTATACTGAGTTGGGGAAATGACCTTTATTTTCTATAATGAAAGATATTTTTAAGTAGTGCTTACTTACTAATTGATAACATAAACATACATTTTTAAGTTGATTACTCAAAAAAGCAAGATGCTCAAACTAATTATTCCACATTATTTATAAACTGCTTATTTTACTCAAACAGCATTTTGCCTACGGTGGAACTACAAGGCTGTCTATGTGAAGATTAACATAGTGGACAGAAGGCCCAATATCCTGAAAACAAACACCCATTGCTCTGAAGGGCTTTTTTCAAGAAATATGCAACACACTATTCCAAACACAAGCTCATGGCTAATTATTATGCAGAAAAACGTCATCGGGCCTTTCCTACTATGGTGATAATTTGTAATATGAAGCTTTCATCCCTGTAGTTGAATTTTTCCTCAAATACCTGTTTCACAAAGGATGATAGATTTGGTTGTTTGGTTGTTTAAACGTACATGTTTGTGAATTATTGGTTGCATGTGAGGTTTTTCAAGGTAAACTTTCACTTATATGGACTCAATAACATCAGCTAGGTCTGCTTTTTGATATTTCTCAACTCACTTAAAACTGCATGAGTACTACTAACTTTAAACACATACCTCTCCATGTAAACTGATGTAAACTTAACAAATTTATTAATATTATTCGTGTGAAAATGTCACTTTTGGAAGTTACGGTATGGCTTATGATGCTGCATAACTTCCAATTTTCTTTGTCAACTCCTTCTGACTGAATGGCGCTACAGATGTTCCTTGCAACCAAATATTTGTAGTAGTTGCTGAGAGCTCAGGAGGGGCTTCATGCATAATCTTAATGAATTCATGAAAAGCTTATGCAACCAAACCCAGGTCTCTTTTGCTTTTTTCACCATAACCTGCAAACTAAACCCTTTCTTCTTTTTCTCCTCTCTTGCTCCTCTCTTACTCCTCAGCTCTTCCAGTTGACAACTCGGCCGACAGAGGTAGAGCCTTCTCCCTTCTCCTCTTCCTCCCCTCCCTCCTTCTCTCAGGACTCTTTGTTGTACAGACCCTGTAAATTAGAAATTCCCCCTCCACCCATCCCCTCTTGCCCCGGCCCCTCCATCACACACACACAACTCCCTCTGCTGTACTGTAATCTTGTATATTTGCCCTCTTGCTACCAAACACTGTGGATATTGTATATTGTTATTCTTCTTCTCTTGTCACCTTTGTATGATGTCTGTCCGATATTTTGTGGATGCTACTACAACTTTTTGTGGCCCCTTGGGGACAATAAAGGAATCTATTCTATTCTATTTCTTCCTTTCCTCTCTTTGTTTCTTCGCTGTGTCTCCTTTTGGGTTTCCTCTTCTTTCCGACTGCCTTCTTATTTCTCGCTTTTCCTTTTCGCCGTTTCCACTCGCCGGGGTGCTCTGTGTGCGTAGGACTTATTAACCTTTGTGTGTATATGCTCCTAGTGGTGCTTGTGTTGTGGTTGTTGCTTTGCCATGCTATGGGACTGAGAAACTCTCTTTTTCTCAAAGTGCTGCTCTCTGGAAACCCTGTGCTTACGTCAGGTCTGTATCGCTAACCCTATTGACATGTGTATGGCGTTCGTCCAGAACTGTAAGTCACTGTGTGTGTATTTATGTCTGTGTGCACACACAAGATAATGTATTTGTGTTTACAAGAGCTGATGTGTTTTGTGTATTCATACTTGTATTACTGTAGTTGGGAGGACAGACTTTAAATTCGTACTTCTTGGGGTAAATGAAAGGTACATTGTTTTGATTTTGTTCATCACAACTTCAAGTTTAACAATAGTTTACTGTACAATATTTCCAAGCCACAGTTGATCACTTGTTTTGTCCAAAAAAAAAAAAAAAAAATCATACTTCATACTATCATATTAGTCTTAATGGAAATGTTTCAGGTGTCCTTATGTAAGAAAATAATTGACAACATAAAGGCAAAGAACCTTCCCTCCACCTTGCCCTTTTTTTTTTGCATATCAGGACACCACAGAAGATAATTGTATATTTCCACCAACACCACTTATCACAGTCAAACATGAAAAAGAAGTCAAATTTTGCATCCATTTTTTAGGTAATTTAACTCAATGAAAAAAGCAGCAGTACTGTTACCATGGTAACCATCAGTTAAATACATCATGTGCATTGTTGAAGATGGTTTAGTGTTTACCAGAACTACAATTGGAAGTACAATTTTAAAGGAATAGATTCACATTTATTGGAGTCTTGGCAGCCTTGCCAGTGGAGACTTTCAAACAAATGAGATATAACATGCTAATTAGATAGCTTTAGAGTTGCTGGCAGGCAGTTTTTGTTGTTCGACAGAGCCAGGCTAGCTGTTTCCAGTCTTTAGTTTAGTGTATTTGCTAAACTAAAGCCACTTTCCCACTGCGCAAAATCCCACTAACATCGGTTTTTTTTATGTTATGGGAAAGGTTACAATTGGCATATACACCCATCAACTCCATTCCCTGATCGGCATTAATGGAAACATAACACCTGGGTGAAGGCATTAATTTCAGCCCCTTTAGCGGTGGCATGCAATGATGCACCACCACAAAATACAGTCTGTTCCCATCCAAGCAGCACTCAAACAGCACAACCCAAATTAATCCGCACTGGGTTTGAGAGAGATTAAATAAGTACCAGATATATAAAGGCGTTACGTAAAGTTTTCACTATCCTACATATTGCTTTCTACTGCATACATAACTGTTGTCCAGCCTGTCTCTGGAATCTGTCGTGAAACATGGAAAAAAAAAAACACACACACACACACATAGGGAGGAATACTTGTCTGCTGCAGGGCTGTGTACACAGCTCTGGTCTACTGGCAATGGGAAAGGGCTTATTTCAGGGGTTAAGGGTGTTGAAAAGGGGTATAAGCAAACCATTTCTAGTCTCCAAATAAGAAGCATATTCCCCAAAATGTTGAACTATTCCTTTAAACACTATCCTTTGTGAATTTGTGGGCAATGACCTTCAAAACACTTGTGAATCTATTTTAACATTACCGTTTACACATAACATTGAATGTGTAAATAATATTGTAGTGTTATGTCCTCACAGGTATAGTAATACAAGTGTAGGTGGATGGGTGAGTATGTTCTGTGTTGTTTTCTGGCTCTGGTCAGCTGTCTAGTATTATCTGTAAGTATACAGGCCCCGTTTTTGGGTCCCATCACTTTTCAGTCATTACATTCAAAAGTTAGACTAATCCCACATCCCACTCCCCGCTCCTCCTCTCCACCCACCCATCTCCCCATTGTCTTCATCTGGACACCTATCTTCCCCCTCTCTCCACCCTTCCCTCCCCATCCCTTCACCTCATCTCTCCCTCTTGTGGTACCCAAAATGAAATCCCCTCCCCTGCCTCCCTCTCCTCTCCCCCACGAATCAAACACCACCACCCCTCTTCACCCCCAATGATTTCCCCTCTCCCTACCACTGGCCCTTCAAAATCAAAAACCATCTTCCTCCCACCTCCTCCACGGTGATCAATCCTTCACTCCCCTCCATCCACTTGTCCCTCCCAACCCTGTCCTCCCTCCACCGTCCTACCAACTCTCCACCCCACCACCCTCCCCCCATGTGTCCCTCCGTTGCGGCGCTGTAGCTGACAAGCAGCAGGGAGGCTCCAGCGGCGTGGTGATAGCCGTGGTGGTGTGTGTTCTGCTGCTCCTGCTGCTGGTGGCTCTGATCTACTTCCTGAACAAGAAGAGTAAGCTGCCCTGCAGCAAGAAAGACAAGAAGGAAGTGTGAGTAGACAGGATGAGGGAAGGAGACAAGGGGGGAGGGAGTAATAGAGGGACAGAGTGGATTAATGTTGGCAGTCATTATCTCGTATGACTCAATAACCACTAAAAGTAAACTACAGTGTTGTCTTTTGTAAGGATGTTATTTGTGTAAAATGCTGGGAAACAAACTTTTCCGAAGTAGATTAATTTCAATAAAGAGAAAAATGATGATTCTATAAATAAATAGATAGATAAATAAATCCAATATTTAAAAAAAAGTTAGAAATGAAATTACAGACCTGTAGATGAGTCTACCAGTATAAGAGAATATATAATAGAGCTACTAATACTTGCGTGATTGCTCAATTTTTTGGCATTATATCGAGCAACATGCTGGGTTTCCCCATCTTTAAAATAAAGCCATATTTTGATCCATAATAATAACCTCAAAATCTGCATAATCATGAAAATCTTGCACAGTGAAATACTCTAAGGCAACTCAGTATTCTTCTTCATGTCAAAAACATTGTGTAGAACTCAAAACATCAATCAATATGCTTTAGTCATCCATTAGTTCATTCTCAAGGCAATAATAGTTCATTTTTCTAACATCTTTCCACTCTCTCTGCAGGGCTAGTGGAGAGGTGAACAACGACATTGTGGTGGAGATGAAGACAGAAAAGGCCAACGAAGAGGCCGGTCTCCTCAACAAGAGACCGTCCACAGAACAGGTCAGGCCAATGGACACAGGCAACAATGGGTTAAACCGGGTCACGGACCCGGCTTTTGGTCAATAGTGAGCTTTACTTGCTTCTGCATTCATGAATGTGACTCATGATGCTACAGACTAATGGTATGCAGCAACAATTCGAGCACTCTTCAGCTAGTGGATGAAAACAAAGCCATTCCTAATCTGAATGGGCTTCTCACAAAAAAATAGTTTCCATTTACGCACTCTTCTTCATGTAGTCACTGTTTGTGGTCATGCCTGAGAGATGCAGAGTCTTATCATTGAAGACAAAAAGAAACTCTCTAAAGCTTGGCATCATGTTTTGGAGAAATTAGCTCAACGTGGCTGGTTGTAAATTTAGTTAGTACATTCAGATTATTTGGAGGTGCTGAAGTAAGAAATAGTAATTTAAAAGTAGCATGCATTTGATTTATTGCAAAACCACAACGTTGAAAATGGCCATGCAGACATAAATATGCCTCATTTATAGCAAATGCAATTAGTTAAACATAAACATAAGCTTTATTCTCTGCAGAAATATCTTCAGACACATCAGTCATGCAGATTGAGAGTCTGGAGTCAGTTTTAGTTCAAAGGGAGCAGGTTTGAGAAAACTGTCCCTGCAGCTCAAATGATGGAGTGTGACAGCTGTACAGAGTCAGCCAAAAATGTCATCACAAATGTAAAACATTTCATCAGGAAATTTATTGCAGCGGCACATTTGAAGGGAACGTAAAAGCCAGTTTAGGCGAGTCTTGTTTTATGTGATTTTTTTGAACCGACTGACAGCAAAACTGCGTGACATTTCAGTACTGCAGTGAGATTGCACACATATTTTCTTTGCTTTTGAAATGGATATAATGAGAAGATGTAAAAGTCAGCCTCTCCATATGCTACCAAGTTATGTTTCTTCTCTTAGATGTCATTAAAAAATGATCACCCCCATGAGCTGTCTTCTAAAGGGCTGCATCCCCAGCCACAGACAGATGTAATTTTATTCTCAAATGTCTCACTATACCAAGAACAGTAGCATAAGCTTATATTTCTTCCAGCTTGTAATACCAGCTGCAGAACAGATGACAGTGATATAGTGCTCTGAAAAATAGGCCTAGTATTCTTCTATCAAATGTTCTCTATTTTCTGCATTTCCCCTTGTTCTGTCAGATCTCTAATAGAGGCATTTAATGCCCCAAAATATTCTTAGAAATTCTATATGACGGATATGAAAAAAAATGTAAAATATTGCATCATAGCAAATTTTCCAAGACATTTATAAGTATTTGGTATTTTAATTTAAATGTAATTAAAATTGTATTACAGTTACTGAGAAAAAGAATGTGCTATTAGATTGCAAAAAACACAAACTAACTAACCAATGGAAGCAGCAGTCGACCACCAGCACTCATATTTAGTTAAAATAACTGTTTTTCTAAATGGAGTCTGGTGGCCTTTACAAGAGCATAGATGGGGAACTGAAGTCATTTGCGGACTTCCAGTTGAAAGGGCTGTCTGACAGAAAAGTAAAGCAATTTAAATACTGTCAATATAGCGTATACTTAAACTGACTTTCTTGGGATGGCTAAAATACGCTTTGTTGCTGACTGCCATCCACTGCAGTTTATTGCTTAGCTTCTGTGTTGGACTCAAGCCTACTTCTTCCAACCAGGAGCATGCTGACTGACATTTACTGTTTGAAATATACTGACTATGGCTAAGTACCTCATATAAACCCACTTCAAAAAGTCGGAACCATCCCTACAAGACAAATTTGGGTGCAACACCATCAAGGGGAGGTGTGTTACAGGAAGCTGTCTTTATGTCCAGACATGCTTCATTCATTTGGCAGTACTCACTCAAATTTTGAACATTACTCCCTATCAGTTCTGTCGTTTGAATTTGCACAACACCTCATCTGCCAATCAAATCATTGTGCATTGCTCTAAGAAACCTGAGTTTGCTGTGCGTGCACCCAGAAGACCACGCCAAGTTGGGTGGCTACTGTATGTTGTCCAACATTATTATTCAGTGTAAATATTGTGAAGATGCTGTCAATATTGACATGATTTATGTTTTTAGACTTAGCACTTTCATTGACAAGTTAAAAATATTTGCAAAAAAATAATCAAAAGTAATCAAATGCAATAAATAACATCGCTTTGATAACTTGTGACATTTTTTAACTTATGACAACAGGGCAATTAGTAATCTGTGGAGGGTTACTTACACTTAATTAGCAACTGATAAATTGTTGAATAAGCTATGGATGAATATTTAGAGGAAATATTTATTCATGAAGTTAAAGAATACTTTTAATTCAGTTTGCTTTGGGGCATGTTTAAACAATAAATATAACATTTTGGAAGATGTGTAAAAGAAAAGGATTGCACAAGTCATAATTGCAGTATTTTATCCATGTTTAAGGATTGCAGATTTATGTTGCTCTTTGTGCTTTTCTCTTTCTGACAGTGATGAAACGAGGCAATGAAGGTGACCGACTGAGGGATGAAGGGAAGGAGGAGAACAGTATGAAGACAACAGGGCTAGTTTTTATTCACTACACAAGACTGTGGGGGGTAACAAGAGGTGGAACATGGACATTACTTTGTTTTGGGGACTTTGGGATGCACACCATGTTTGTTTTTGGTTACGCATGTTTTAAAACCTGAGGTAGACCTTTCTAGATGGAGGATTTAGGTTGCCTTTTCAGATTAAACTCCATCCATAAATGCTACCACAGGTTTAAAACCATACATGCAAAATCACAATGTGACATCACTGGATGACATTATTATCATTATCATGGCTTCTTTTGATTTTTTCTCACCATTCACATCTTTGCTTCGACTCCTCTGCAGAATAGAGCTGCACAGCGAGGCATGGCCAACACAATCCAAACACAGTGGCAGGATCTTTTCTATTTTATCTACCCCAAATGAAACACAAAATGCCATTAAGCCACTGTGTTGATCTGGACATTGTGTCTGCATGCAGGTGTAACACCAAACGTCTATTCTGCCTTGGAGTCTGCACTTAAATCTCTGAAATATCACATGGTGCCATTCTGTTTTTATTCACCTCAATAAGTGATGATTTATGCTCACAACATTTAATCCCTCAGCAGCACACTGTTTGGCACACACGGCTGTAACATGTCTGCTCAAAGAAGCACTGTGTTTGCTTTAGTGTCGTTTGTTTAATTGCATTTTGCCACCTGTAAATTCTTTGTGTGTTTTTTTCCCCCCAATCCTTAATTAGCTTTCCGTAGAAGCAGACCAGGCTTTTTTAATATAACGCCAATCCTTTCTTTTAAATTGCTTGCAATTTTTTTTTTAATCCAGCTAAAAAGCCACCAAACAAGCAAGCTATTAGGTTGTACAAATTGTTCTTGCCATTTCCATCATACGTGTATATTATGTTAGTACTTCGCTTGTTCACACTGCTCTCCTTTTTTTTTTTTCTGTAAATTCAAATGCTACTATTACGCTGTCTATCAAGCAGGTGTACTGATGTGGAGTTACTGTGGTGACTAAACTGCCAGCCCAGGACCGTAATTGCTACCATTTCTTACCAAGTCTTTTGCAGCATTTCAGTCCTCTACTCTGGGGATGAAACCATTCTCACAAGCGTAGCACGCAACCGTTGTGCTCAGAAAGCCCAATTATCATCAGCTTTCACTGTAAAATGTGGCGTAATGGTCGACAATCTCAAACTGTGGACTGCTGTGTTGTCGTTTTTCCCCCCGTGACAACAAAATTGAACCATCGGGGGCTGCAGCACAGTAGTCACAAATTCACCTGTTAGGAGAAATCACCGTTGCAGGTTCACTCTAGTTTGATAGAAGCAGGGAAGGGAAGGCGTGGGAGGGATCGTGGGTTGTTGCTCGAGTTTGTGATGTACTTTTTATTTTTACCAAATGGAAGAGTTTTTGAGTGTCACAGCAGGAGTGTTTCTGTGTTTAGGTACGCAATGATGGCATTTCTGTTCCTCCCCTACACTGTCGGCAGGCCAGAGAGGTTTGAAAGCGGGTTGCCCTTTTACTTTGTTGTACACTGGAACCAATGGCCTTGATTTTTTTAAAAGAATGTCACCTCAAACCACTATCTCTGCCCACAAGGCTGTTTTATTTTGTAATGTCTGTCTACTGATCTTGCCATATTGACTGTTAGCAAACCTGTGATGGCAGGCGAAGATAGATAAGTGAACTTTTTATTTTTGTTTTATATAAAAATATTGTGGTATAAAAGTTTTTAGAAATGGGGATTCTTAATTTTGGAACTACTGAGTTTTCATTTTCCCATGCTTTTCCACTCGCTCTGAGAGAAGAGGGATTTTTTCTTTTTTACCTAGGATTCTTTTTTTATAAGATTTTTCTCAGTGCTTTACTTCACTCTCTGTGTACTGTATACTGTATATTTTGTGGTACGCTGTTGTGACCTCTGTGGTGTGTTGATGTATCTTTTTATTTTGTTCCCGCTGTTTAGAATTTATAATGAAACAAACCTCCAAGAAAACAAATCACAACATTATATTCTCTGTGTTTTTATTCCCATTGCAGGAACAGATGATTTGCAAAAGCTGTTGATTTCTGTGGCAATATCAGTGTTGTTTTTGTTATCATGAACATGAATTTCTTTTGAAATTAGCTGCTTTTTTTTCAGAAACAGAAAGCTGTATGGAAGCAAGAAAGTGTGTGTGGCCATATGATAAGGCAACTCACACACCTCCAAACATCATCTCTAAAATCTTGACACACCAAACTAAAAGCTTTTGATGTAATTCATCCGTGTATGTTTTTTTTCCTTACACTTCCTAGAGGATGACATCTAAATTAATTCCTAGCTTGCACCAAAGTTTAATCTCCTTGATATAACCGGCATTATGTAAATTCCCCCTCACGTTGATTGATCCCGTGATTTGTTGTGACAGAACAGAAAAATCGAGGAAGCCCCTGTTTTGCATCGATAACTGCTGGAGGGATGGGCTTGCTGCCAACTTTACCATGCAGCGTTCTCTCTGCTCACTTTCATGTTTAGAAATGAGCTGAAATGAAGCCATCAATCATCAGCAAATTGCTGTGTGGCTTTGTGCATTGATCGGTAACAGTAAGGAGGATAACTCTTATCAATAGCAGCTATAATCATAATTGAAAATGTATTCATGAAAAACAAATGTTAATCAAGAGACAGGATGGAAGAATTCCTATACAAATCTAAATTAGGCTGTTTTATTCACTATATTTTTAAAAAAATTCTCCCCTTCCTCTATAGTCAGCTTACATAACAGTGTGCTCTAACCTTGTACCACTTTGTGACAGTTTTGCACATGAACAGGCTCTCTGGTTACGAACCTATCAGCGCTGCTGCCCTGTCACACACCCCCTGCTCTGCTGGCTCTTCCATTAGGAAATTAAAAATCTCCCATCAATGTGACCCGCAGAAATCGATCTGTGCTTCGAATACAAGGCAGCAAAGACGGAAGCAAGCTGTACGAGTGAATTGGCGGATCAAGGAAATTTATGGAAATTGTAAATAACTGTCAGTGTCATCCCCTGCTGATACAATGCTCTTGAGGATACATATCAGCATCTTCAGGGGTTTAAAACCTGCACTCAAATGTGCAAAAAAAATGCTGTTTTAAATGATTTTCCACAAAGGAAGCAATATTCTACATACATTCAATTCTTATATAAAGACTGTATAATGTCTCAAGCATGAAACACAAAATATTGACAGAGATATAAAAAAATGCTGGATCTCATTACAAAATATCTTCATCCCTGTTACATTACCATTAAATTTGAAGAAAACTTTGGGGGTTTCTTTGCATGCCTCCATGGAAAATGGAAAACATATTGATTTAGTGGTTGATTTGGGACTATGTTTAACAACACTAAAACTATATCAAAACGTGTGTTCACATTTCTGACACGGTGCGGTAAAATCCAAGTCTCATTAATCCAGTTTGGTTTTGAAGAAAGCACAGATAAATTTCACCTCTGTTTAAAATAGAAGTTTTTTGCAAAAATGCATGTGTTTGGGAAGCACTCAGCATACAGCTGGATAATTGAGACTTGAATTACGCTGTATGAGTTGTGTGAGAGTCTGCAGAAGCAGAAGTATGCACGCACATTCAATACAAACTTGGATCAGCTGCTGAACCAAAGGTGAGTAAATAGCAAAAAGAATAGGCTTGCGCAGTTCAGGGGCTCCAGTAATTGTTATTTAATGTACCAAAGTGATGTTTTGAACAACACAGCTCTTCATCAGACTACACTGACAATGTGATCTTAAATAGGTTTTGAACAGTCATGTGATCAATCACGTGTACAATGTGTCAAAATACACAAAAAGAAGTACATACCAATGAATAAATACACAATCACACACAAAATACATGAGTAAAGATATGTATAAATATATTATCTGTTGTGTATCGTGTAATATTGTGTGAATTTGTCGACGTACGTTTTAAAGTAATTTCACTGTTGTTATACAGTAGTCCCAAATCAATCAGTAAATTATTATGTTCGCTATTTTTAATGGAGGCATGAAGGAAAATAGTTTACTTAACAATTCAAAGTTATAAGGCATGACTAATTGATAAACAAATGATCATTTTGTTTGTAAAATAGTCCTATAAGTATGTCAGGACTATTCTAATGGCCTGTGACTGACAGGGGTCCTAAAAAATATTAGAACATTAATACAATTTTTCCAATGGACAATTATTGACCTATCATTGTTAGCATCAAATTATATTTAGAATGTGCTTACTAATGATAACGATATATTTTTGTTTTCGTGTTTTGGCACCAAAGTAAACGTCCAAAGAGCCTCTGTATTGCCTCCTCGCCCCCTCTATTTTTTTATCAAATGGTTCAGTCCTTCCCCAACACCTGGCGCAAACAGTAGTAATTAGCACAGTGCGGAAGCGTGTCGATGGCGCTTTACCCAAAGCGTCAGCTTCCCACAAGAAAAGTTTGGCTACTAAAAACGAAAAGAAAGAGTGTCAATGTGTCACAAAATTCTTCACAAAGAAAGGTAGGTCACCTGAGTGGTGGAAGTTAACCTGTTTTGTCCATGTAGTGAAACAAACTACGTTTGCTCCCCAAACATTAGCTAATATCTTCACAGGAAATTCCATGTTTACCTTTCGCTCCTCTTTTAGTTGTCGTTCAATAAATAGCCAAACTTTCGGCAAGATATTCATACTAAATCAGTTTCCCTGTCCCTGTCCCTGTCCCTGTCCCTGGTCCCAGACTGAAGTATGCAGCTTCATCGTCAGCAGTGTCCCCAACACCCCGACCAATGAGCCAGCCCTACTCAGCTGAAGAAGGTGAGCAGCTGCTGGTCAAATGATCTGTTAGTATGTGGTAACTGAAATTGCTGTTATTGTATTATTTCCAGTGGTGGAAAACGTTTTTTGTGTTTATTTTTGTTTATTTGTCTTTTTAGAATTTAAGCAAAAATAGAAATACCACAATCTAAAAAAATGCACTTGTAAGTCATTATACAAAATAGCTCCTTTAAAATGTTATAACCACACAAATATTATTTCTGTGTATGTAACATGAGCCCCTTACGTTATGATAGAATATTGTATGAGTCTGTTTGCAAGTAAGAATAGTTCGGTGTTTGTGGAGCCAGTTATAGATACAATTACTGGGATGAGTGGTATAATACTGCATCATATCATATAAGCAGAGCACACAAAACAACACACACACAGTGATGGTGGAAGTACCTGAAAGCCATACAGATTTCCTACCAGAATATGTGTTTTGTAGAAGTTTAAGTCTCTTATTATAGTATTACTTGAGTAGAAGTCTAAAATTATCAAATATTTACTGATCTTAAGTATCAAATGTAATTTTAGGATATTGCATGTACTTAAGAATTGAAAGTAAAAGTACAAGTACTTGCTGTTGATAAAAATTCCAGTAGACAGAATTGTGAGGATTTTGGAGTAAAAATGGAGCATACATTGCTCTTAAAGAAAATCAAGTTGGTTTTTTTTTACAACTAAAAGTATTTAAAGAACAAAAAACAGTTTTTTTTCTCTCTCTTACTTCTTCATTTGTCTGTCTATCCCCTCCTCCTTTCCTCGCTTCCTTTTCTATTTTGTGGTAAGTGACTAAGATGCACAAGGGAAATAGTGGAGTAAAAGTATACTTTTCTTTTTAGGAAATGCAATGGCGTATAAGTGAAATTTGACAGAAATATAAAAACTCACATTAAGTACAGAAACATTACACCCCTGGACACGTGTGTGTGTGTGTGTGTGTGTGTGTGTGTGTGTTTGTGTGTGTGTGTTAAAATAACAAGTGTAAGTTTCAGATAAATGTAGTGGAGTGAAAAGAACGATATTACAAAGGAAGAGTTATTTAAAGCTATGAATGGGTCAGTTGGGTTCTGAAGGTGTGCTTACAATATTTGTGCAGGATTTGTGCAGTGGTGGGGCCCAATGTGATATCTTTAAATGGGGCCCAAAAAACCTGGTGGCACCCAGGGATGCAGTAATGTTATTTATACACCTATATAAAGTTCAGCTACCACGTCAAGTATACAGCTGAGTCAGAGTGTACAGAACTGACAAAGATTGTTTTAAATTGCACATTAATTCAACTATTGTGTAAATATTGTGTTATTTCCTCTTTTAAAACTATACGGTGTTATTTTGGTTATAGTAATGAGTTTAACCCTTTGAACCCTGAGCAAATTACAACAGCAACAGCAAAACGTACCCCAAAATAAGCAAAACAAGAGGAAAAAAAAAATTAAATAAAATACTGAAAAGAATTATAAATAGTAATATTTTTTCTGTAACCTATTTTTAAGTATATAATTATAGTTATTATACTGACAATTTTTTTGAATTTTTACCGCAGTTATTTATGAATATTCTAATGATTCTCTCTCACCTTTTTATTAAAGCTAATTTTCAAATAATTTTAACCTTTTACTAATTTAGTTTTTGCAGTGTTTGGGACATTTTAGGCTTCGTTGCTGATAGCCTTTTTCCCCATGTTTTCGGGAAGAAATCGAACCAATTTGCTCACATCTCAAAGGCTTAAATGCCTTTGAAAGGCGTCTGAATGCAGCACAAGAAAGCACAGGTTTTAAAGGGATAAGTTTGTGATGTGAATCGAGAGAATGTTAAAACAGTGCTTATTTCAGTAATTTTGCTGTGAGTAAGTGATCTTGAGAGGATCAGTGCTTTTCAGTTTTGCTAACAATGAGGCGGATTACTGTCACTCCTTCCCATGTCCTTCCCTTCCTTCCTCCTCCCTCCTCCCTCCACCCACTGTGAGTTTTCCTGCTGGGTTTAGTTACAGTAGCTTTAAACTGATTTAGCCATTTAGTGTCAGCCTATTGAGGGATGACAACCACTGTCTGTCCCCTCAGCCTGCTCGACCTGGATCTGATGGCCACTCAGTACGACTTGGCTCAGATTCAGCCCAGAGGACACAAAAATAGACACAGTCCTCTGTGCTGAGATGGATCCAGGTTGAGCAAGGCTCGGGAGGCAGCCTTGCTGACAATATGCGCTTCATCATCCTACATAATCAGCACACACATGTAGTTTGCACACACACAACACCAGGAGCAATGAGGTGAGGTGAAGTTCAGCACTGACTGTGTCAAGGAAGGAAGGGAAGAACATAATTGATGGTGAGACTTGAAAAAGCCAGAAAAGAAAAAAGGGAATAATCTAGATGGAGTGAAAAAGGATTTAAAGGAGGGATGGGGAGGGGAGGAAAGTGAAGGAGGAGATTGTGTAGTGTAGGAGGAGTTACTGTCAGGATGGATTGGAGTGAAAGTAGTAATTGGTGATGAAGGACGAAACAAAAGAGCCTTGTTAAGAGGTTGTAAATCTGCATTGGGCTTTAAACAAATATGGGCTCTGAAGAAATAAAGCAAGAGGGAGGAAGAAGAGGAAGGGAGGTAAAGAGTCAAGGTGTACAGCAGAGAGGTGGACTGAGATAAAGACTGAAAGAGCGCTTGTGTGATAAATGTGTTTATCTCCCTCAGTCCTAAGGTTTAATATCCTGTGTGGTTTGAATGTGTTTACTGTTTGGGTGCCATTATGAGAGACAGAACGGAGAGACGCTACCTGTGTACTCAGCAAATGTGTGTGTGTGTCTTACACCTGCCTGTGTGAGCCTGCATTTATTCGTTGTATTCCTGATATCTATCTCTCAGCACGGAAGATTTGTTTCATTGATTATATCTGCGAGTGCGCTATTAAACCGAGTGGCGGCCGATCCCCCGCCGCCTCAGCTTCAGCGTGTGTGTAAGCGTGTGTCACTCAGGAGTGCCAGGCCACCTATGGGATGTTTGGTTATTAAGGCACAGCTGGGCGTACTTTTGTTTTAATTGGTTCGGCTACATTGTGTTGTGTCTGAGGGAATGAGAGGCAAATACAGCAGAGGGGGATGGAATTTCCAACAGGTTTTATGAGCTAAAGAGCATAAAAACAACTATAAATACGTAGCATTGATGAGAAGAAGCAAGAATGTGATGGGAGATTTAGAGCTGTGCTTCACTCCCTCTGAGATAATGTAAGTTAATGGCATGATGTGGTTTGTGAGTCATTTCGCAAGGGTCAGAGGTCGCTTAAAGTTTCCATGACAGGCTGAGGTCAATTCCAAGATTCAGTTAAAGTATTAAAACACAAAGGTCAGGACTATTTTTAACCAGAACCCTTCAAACACTCAATCCAAGACAGCCCAAAAGTGCTGTCCAGCGATGTCCTTTTCTGTTGTGGCTTTATGTCATTATTTGGACATTTCAAAATGTCATTAATGAATAACAAAAGAAATGACATTTTAAAAGCAATTTATGTTAATTTAGGTAAACGTGCCCCCAAAGTGTAGTTAGTCCTCAAAAGTTAAAGACTTTTAAGGTGCAAATCTTATCTGGCAAGAAAATGCAAATGTCTGTCCTTTTCTACTATAATGCGAATGTTGGCAGTTGGTTAATTTGGGTGGCGCTAATATCACAGTTAAAGGCCATAGCAGAATAGGAAGGTATAATCAGATGATGTACTTAAAAGAGTGCCAGTCAAGCTCAAACAAAGGGGGAACAGTGGACGTATAATAACAGGGTGTGAACTGTGTTAAAAGATGACTTAGAGAGGTGGCAGTGGCCTAAGCAATGACGTTAATGTTATATCATCATTTATTTGCTGAATTTGTCGTCATTGCAAGCACTTACATTAACAGTTATCAATACAATAACTTTTCCAATGCACCCAAGTGTAAAATCTTTGTTGAGATACTGAGGTTTTTTTGTTTGTTCTTTTGCACAAATTGAAAATTCACTTGCACATCATGACATTATTACAAGAAGATCACCAATTAGATTAACTTCACTGTGAAATATTCTGATAAATTGCAGCAAGGACTTGCTCAGCAGCTCAGTCACCAGAACAAATTTCTTTGCCATCACATGTTTCTGCAAGCCGCAGATATTTTACATTTGCAAGTTTCATGCATACAGCCCTGTTTCTAAAATGATGTAGTACATGAGCTGACTTTTTCATCATGAGATGGAGGGCATGGTGGGTGCTGTGTCACCTTGGCAAGACGCCTGTCAAATCATTGTTTATGACCAACAAAGCCATCACACCCTGGTGAAGACTATTAAAAGTCGAAACATGTTGGTTTATCCATGCAAGAACAAAGAAACTGCAACTGTAAAACAAACAACTGTAATTACAGTGCCGTACTTCCTATTTTTTTAAACAACAAAATTGGTCGAATTTTTAGTAGCTGTTTCTCCAGCAGTTTTTTTTGCACCAAATGTGGGTTTATTTTAGCAACGTGTTGATTTTTCACAGAGGATAGTACCTCAAAAATCAATTGTTTTATTACTGAAACATAGCTACTTTACTAGCAAGGGTTGTGCCACCAAAACCGGGTACTTTAAGCCAAAATATTTTTTCCTTATCATGACCGAGTGGTTTTGGTGCCTAAACCTAACCACACGTTAACCACAGCAACTTTGAAATATAAAGTTTAACATATCCAACAATGTGGTTTGCAGACACATACAATGCCAACATTTTTTCTCATGTTTGGGTTGTGTCTATTGATGTATTGGATTATGTATGATGTGGTAGATGCATTTGTGTTTGCACGCAGTCACACACCATGGAGTGCTGGTTTTAAAGGCAGAAAAATCCCCTGAGGCTCTGAGAGAGAGAGAGGGAGAAGATCAGAGAGGAAAGTCAGTGTTAAAAGAAGAGGAAAGAGGGAGAAGGGCTCGGAGGAGCTGAAGAGCAGCTGTTGCATGCTGCTCCTTAGAGAACTTCTGTACATGCTACAGGCTCCTCCCATTGGCTAACATTACAGCACAGCAGCTGCCTGGAGAATAAAACACACACACACATCTACACACGTGTCAATGATTCACCCTCAGAAATGCGGCATCCCCATATCGACACACTCACAAACCAAAGTTACGCACACACATAACTCCTATCTTGAATGTGTACTTGTGTGTGTGGTTAACTCCTGAAATGGCATGCATACCTAGAAGGATGTTGAGTTGCGTAGAGTATTGAAAGAGAAGCGCATTCTTTGCACTTGACCTTGTTGTCAAACTCTCAATACACCTTAAAACACACACACATGCACACACCTGCCTGCGGCCAAACACACACAGAGCCAAGAAAAACAATGGTTGCATTTACATCATGCAGCCATCTTACATCGCTCCTTCACACTGGTCTGTCTCTTTGTTTTGGTTTCCATCACACATACATCT
Organism: Plectropomus leopardus; assembly: GCF_008729295.1. Lineage (NCBI taxonomy): Eukaryota > Metazoa > Chordata > Actinopteri > Perciformes > Serranidae > Plectropomus > Plectropomus leopardus. Next base: position 22,504,015 of record NC_056469.1, read on the forward strand.
GCACACACACACACACACACACACACACACACTGGAAAGTTTGTCTCCCTCGTGTGTTGTAACAGTAATAGCAGTGACACTGAGAGCAACTTAAGGCATCCCAAGAGTACACCTGATAATTACTATCATATGCTCCACTGACTTACTAATGGAGGTTTGCTATTATATCGCACTCTGCCCCTTTTATCCCTTTCGCTCACATATTCAACCTTGTCTCTGCTACTGTCTGAAAAAAATAGGATATCGTGTGTGTATCACTTGTTTTGTTTAAACAAGAGCCAGAGTGTTTGGAACAGGTCTTCTTTTTCTCCTCTTATTTACACCCTCGCTTCCATTTTCAATCTCCCCTTTTGAACTCAGTCTCTATAAGCAGTAAGTAAAACTTTTCAAAACCCACATTACAAAGTACTTTTTCAGTTATATATTTAAACCAAACCGCAAGCAAAATGATTAAAGAATAAGCACAAAGTGGGGGCAAAGAATCACCAATGGAGAGCAGCTTAGAGTCAGAATCATGACTTTGTTTACAGTACTCAGAGAAAGATAAAAGCGGGAAAAAAATTACCACCAAATATGTAACAGAGGACTAATAATCATCAAATAAAAAAATGATTTAAAACTATATCAGCAACTGTTTTAGTGTCAAAATAGCATGTATTTCTCACTCTATATGAGCTTAAAAGATAAGATTAGTTGAGTACATTCATTGAAATAAATACAAGTTTATGATCCCCTGAGGACATTTGGCGTCATTGATGTATTATAATCTCTGCTGTATCAGTCACAGTCATGTGTAGTCAGTAGATATGTATAGCAAGACAGCTTAGGGTGGAAGTACTGATGAATTTTTACAATATTTTAAACCTCACCATAATGAGTTTATCCGTCTCCCCGATCCTGAGACACGGCTCTATTTATGTGGGGATGAAAAGTCAGTGTGCAACATTAGCTGCAAAATATGCTGAATGTGTGTGAAAGAGTGTGTATGTGTGTATTTATTTTGTGATTATTTATTTTGTTGTGTAAAACATAATTATTCAATATTACAACAGTTAGTGCCGACCAAGCAATTTGACTGGTCATAAGGCATTCCATGAGTGATGATATAGGCTACAGAACAACATCACTGGGACTGCTAACTTTTAACTCTGCATGTATTAGTCCACTTCGCAGCTGTCAAAAATCTGTTAATTCATCTCACATCAACGGTTGGTAGTTATCTAACGTTATCGTAGATTGTATCTTTGTTTGAAGAGCGAGGAAATCCCATCTGATCAGCATCATAGCTCAAAAAATACCTGAGCAAAATCCTGCCTGATGCAAAAGCCCTCTACCTGCAGCCCAGGTGTTGGGCAGCTGTGACAGACGATTTTTGGTAAACCGCCATTTACTGGGAGTAAACCAGATGTCAGAGATGTTAAAAGGATGTGCAGTGAGGCAAGGACACACTTGTCTGACACTAACCGAAGCCTGAGAGACACTGACACACACAAACAGTCTGAGACTGGACTCGAGTTGATGGAGATCACAGCAATGAGTAAACACTCACTGGAGCGACCAACTGTCTGATCAAACTAACTCATCTGAATCACACAGGCCACCAAAATGTCTGTTAACAGACTCTGATTTCACTGAAAACACAGAGATAAATGTTCATGATACTATGCAGCTGGTCTGTGCATAACATGAAGACCCAGCTTCAACAGATTAGCAAGCAGCATGCAGGAAAATGTTTATCCGTTGCTAGGCAACAACTGTCACTTCCAGTGGTTGCGGAACTATTTGTGTCAGTGGAGCCAAAAAAATCATTAATTAAACAAATCATAATCTGGTTTCACTTATTACTGTTAACTAATAAAAGATTGAATCACAGCCGTGATGATATACAGTACAACATGGCTTGTGATATTGCTTGAATATGTCATTTCGCTTTGGCAATAATGTAACTTGAACATCATGCCAATAAAGCTTTTTTGTATTGAAGTCATAGTGAACTGTGGCAAACACGGCTTGTAGCAGTGTCAATATGATTATAGTGTAGTTCGTTTTAGCCTAGCAGTAGCTTTCTGGTTCTGGTGACTGTATTTAGGCTTTAACAATCCTGAAAGTGGTGTTCATTTGTGAAGATTATTTTGCCGAACAAAGCTTGTAAGTAAAATTAAAAAAATTTCAATACAGAACTTGTTTTTGGCTATGATCCAAAATCCAATAGAAAAATCCCATTGGCTTTTTGAAAAGGGAACCAGGGAGGCGTTAGCTTTCAGGTTGGCCTACAGAAAAACATCATCTCTGGGACACTCTATTTTGTAGTAACTAAAATGTGTGTTTGGAATGAAGTGGAGTAAATGTAAAAGTTGACAGAAATACTCAAATACTGTGAAGAGGTATTAATATTACCTCATTACATTACACCACTGCAAACATTAACTATGTGCCCACCAGCATCTCTAAAGTGACAGCAATGTTGAGAAGCACTCATTCGCACTTTTGACCTTCCCCACTTCCTTTACCTTAATGGAAGTAAAAAAAAAAACTGCCAGCTAGCTCATGATGAGAGAGACTGCTTATTACAGAGCCAGAGGGGGCTTATCAAGCTGCTCTGTGTCGTAATAGAAAACACTACACAGTGTTTAGTCGCTGACAGCTGCTGTGCGACAGTTTGTGTGTTTGGTGTCAAGGTTTTCCTTCTCCTGCATTTCCTCTTTGTGTGTGTGTGTGTGTGTGTGTGTGTGTGTGTGTGTGTGTGTGTGTGTGTGTGTGTGTGAGTGTGAGTGAGAAGCCCTGGTATTTCTCTCAGCTGCATCCTTATCATTTTTATCAGGCCTGTCCACTTTATTTGATGCTGGATCAGAGGACGTAGCTCTGCATAACCTCACACACACAAGGGAAAAATAGGTATGCATGTGTAAGAGTGAGTGAGAGTAAGTGATTTTGTGGGAGCTGTTTTGCAGATGCTCAACCAATGTATATGTGTGTGTCTGTGTGTGTGTGTGAGTGTGAGTGTGTGTTAGTGTTAGTGTAAATTATTTACTTCCAGAACTGCCAGACTCTCCTCCCTCTACCTTGCACTGCCTGGCTGTGCCTGTCTCTTACCATTTTTGCATGTTCATACACAAACTATATGTCTTTCCTTCCCGTACTCGTTCTCCACAACTTTGACCTTCGTAAAACTGCATGAAGCTTCCTGAAGTTTAATGCTTTCAAAGAATTTCACAAAAGATTTCTGGTCATGACCTGTACTGTATGAAAAGCTTTCTGGAGGCTTGCTTCTTCTCTGAGCCACATGCTGCAGGGTAAGGGGCAGCACGGGTGGGGCAAGAGGGGCTAACATTCCTTACTAATTGTATGTGCTCCCCATCCCTCCCTTCCCTTAGTATGTGTGTGTATGTTATGTCTGTGTTTGTGCTTCGTAGTGCAGAATAGTTTGGGAAATTGCCGCCAAGACATGCGTTTGTGAAGTTGACCTTTGCCCTGCAGGGTCAGGGTCAGGGTCAGGTTTTATGTTTCAAAGGTTTGCTGTTACGCTACAGTAAGTACGAGGTTGGTGGTCATATCATGGGGCATTTTTTTCCAACTCTAATTCTACTTACACATGCTTTCTGTGTCTTGACATGTAGAAAAATATATTTCAAAATAATAATCTGTGACAAAGCTCATATAAATCAGTGCTAGTTCTGCTAGATTTGCTCTATTGGCATAAGATGTAGCGCAACATTGATTCAATCTATGCCCGGCTCATGAAAGAATTTGCATTTGCCTGTTATAGTCCCCAGGAGAATGTCTCTTTTCAAGTAGAAATCCTTTGCTGCACAGGAAATGATGCATTAATCCATGTGGCAGCAGCAGCAGTTTGTTTAAAATCTGTACAGTAAGACAAGAAGAAGTTGGCTGCTGGTATCTTACACGGTGTAAATGTGCTTTTGATTTTGTATAGGACTCAAATAATCAGGCATCAAGTTCATGTTAATGATGTATCTGTCACATTTGTGTTTCCTGCACCATTACAATAAAGAGCAGTACTGACATGGGCAGATTATGAGAAAATTGGCCCCTTGGCTTTGATATGCAAATGTCCCCACCACCTCTTTCACATAGGAGCAAGCCCCTTCTGTGTAAAAGGGACAAGTGGAAGGACAGAATCATGGGCAGGATGGGTGTGACGTTTTGACAACGTGATATGGGTGTGACCCATCGCAGGAGATTTGAATAGCAGCTAGTAGCAGTTACAGGTTTACTGACTGAAGATGAACAGCAACCAAAAATGTCTGCAAAATGAGAAAACAATAAGATTCAGGAGCTCCTTCCCTCTGAGCAGAGGACTAAATCAGCCTCCATATAACAGGGACAGTAAATGACAGAAAATTATTATTGTGATGTTGTGCCATTGTTATTGTTTAGAAAATGTTGGTGATGCGTATGTTATATGTCATACTAGAGGGTTACACTTAGGGCCTGTGGACCTGTGCCTTGGTAGGCCTGTTCAATAATCCATCAATGTGGATTGGGTGTATTTTAAGAGGAAATATGTTTAACAAAACTAAAAATCTCAATCCAAAATCAAATTCTTTTCCAGTTTTATTATGTGAAACCTGCTCTAGTTGACTACTGCTGCTCAACTGCTATAATTGTAAGCTATTGTAAATTATTTACTCCCCAAACCCACACACTTCCCTCCCTATTACTTAGACAAGTTGTCTTTTCCTCACATTTAATTATGAGTGTAGGAAAACTCAATTTTGACATTAAAAGCAAAGCAATCTCTCAATTCTTTTAAAGTATGATATGTCATTGTTTTGGCAGAAATGAATTGCTCAGTGTACAGAGAGAATCTAATTATTTATTATTTATGTTTCTAGGCGTGAAGCAGGAAAACTCTTCTACAACAGGACCCCTGAGATGAATTAAACTATGATCAGCCAGCCATTCACCCAACATCCCTTTTGTTAACTCTCAGAAAAGTAACACTGTCTGTGGCATTTTCAGTATTCTGTGGATGACATTTTCTGCAGGCGGGGAGTTTCCAGGTCTGCAGTGATATATGAGTTGACTTCTCTCCCCTGTGTGACAGACCTATCAATGAGTCCCGGCTCAGCTCAGGGGAGTTTGTCAGGCTTACCTGGTGTTAGCGATGGGACATCTCTCTTTGCTTGCGGTTGTGTTTGTGTGCGTACAGGAGAAAACATACAATATACATTCCATATCGCCTGTTCACTGCAGTGAGCAGCTGTTACCAGGATTACACACTGTGTATCTATTTGTGTAGGATCATCCGGTGTTATTTTTCTGTCTCCCTGAAGTAAAGAGTGCCCTCAGGTGATGCTTTCTTACCGCATTCCTCACACACAAACACTTCAAGACATGCAGGAAACAACATGTTCTGGTATGTAGCAGGAGTGTTAACCAACCTGTAGAGATTGCAGGCCTTCCAGAGTGAGAAAGATACAATGGAAAATGACAGAGTAAGAGGGAGAGATGAAGCGGTGTGTATCCATGGCAACGCGCCGGTCCATGGTGTTTTTAGAGAAGTGTATGATGATTGCAAGGGAAGGCAAATGGATTCCCTGTGGGGTTTAATTCTTTGTAGCTGTGGCCCCTTTTTGAGAAAACCATTACTGAAAATGCACCTGTGTGTGTGTGTGTGTGTGTGTGTGTGTGTGTGTGTGTGTGTGTGTGTGTGTGTGTGTGTGTGTGTGTGTGTGTGTGTGTGTGTGTGTGTGTGTGTGTGTTTTTTTTTCTCCCCTCTCTGTGCAGGAGTTGTGTGGGACGAAAGCACCCTTCACTTCCATGGCTTGATTCCCGTTTGGATCGCAAAAATCCTGATCTGGATTGAAGGAGTAATCTTAAAGGTATGTAATGATTTTTTTTGTTTTTTGAATTGTTTTCCTTAGTGGTGGTACAATAGTGCAACCTGATCTCATGTCGGCATGTTGAGGACACTGAGAACATTTTGGTTTGGCCTTTTAAATGAGTAGCATGTAAATTTTAGGGAGACATAGTGGCATCTAGCTGTTAGGATTGCAGATTGCAAACAGCTGACGCTTCTCCTGGTTAGGACCCCTTCAGTTTTCATTGTTCAGGAGTTTTTTTCTGGGAGCCAGATAGTCATCAGAGGTCTCTTCCTCTTCAAAACAAACAGACCAGGTGATTAAAACCAGTAATAACACTGAATAAAGCAGTTTCACATTAAAAATCTTTTTCTCCCACACTGTTTGGCTCATAGCAGACAGGCCGCTAACCCAGTACCTGTGAATGTGCGCTCACCTTTTTTTCTCTGATAATCCAGACATTTTGGAGGTTTCTACAGGAAGATAAACTAATTGCAGATGTCTGTTCCTCTCCAAAGCAAATGGACCAGGTAATTTAAACTGGTAAAGACACTGAATAAAGCAGTTTTGTCATGTTAAAAAAAACTGTTTTTTTTCTGCGCTGCTCATTGTTAAGAGACTACAACTACAGTCATCAACATGAGCCATATAGAGCCAGTGTTTGGTTTGTCCACTCAGGGCAGCGTAACATTGCGGAGTCTGTGGATGAGGACCTGTGTAGGTACAAATGGCTTATTCTAAGGTCACAAAAACACAACAGTTCTTATTTTCAGGTGATTAAACATTAAAGACAAGATACTTGTTTTATCTATTCCTTCTTTGCCAATATATCCCCTAAATCCCCCTAAAACACTTAACCTTTACAGAGTTTATTATTTTGTATTCATGGTTTTTATGAAAAATCTAATATATATGTATGAAAATAACTCTTATATACTATGCCCAAATACACTAAATTATTCTCAGTGTTCAGACTGTATCAAAGAAGTGTCCTTGTAGCTGTATGGTAATTTTTGCAGCTATGGATTGCATTTATATATTAATCGTGAAGCTAGCGTGTAGCATAAAATGTTCCCATTATTGTGTCCACCCCCCACCCCACTATATGTAAGCACTCATGGCACTGCAATGCACTTTGTAACAGCATTTACTAAACAGCTTGGGTCCACTGAAGTGCACATGCTCATTTAAATTCACTGCAATTTCCAATATGAATGCATAATGCTTCCCCCACCTCTATTTCTCTGTCTCTCTCTCTCTCTCTCTCTCTCTCTCTCTCTCACACACACACACACGCACACACACACACAGTCTTAAAGGTTGTGTGTGTGTGTGTGTCTGGGTTGACAACCTCCTCTACTGTAGTGCTAACTATGATGGAGAGAGTGAGAGAAAAGCAGAGGAGGGGATGGAGCCACAATATTCATTAATCCATCAGCCTCCATATTATCACCATCCACACACATACACACACACCTAAACACACCTATTAACAAAACATCATTTTAATCACTTATTCACTCACTCATTGCCTCTCAGAGACACATTCCACACCTTTACACACACCACATCCTACAAATACATGCACATGTACACACTTCTGCCTCACAGTGTGCTCTTGTAGCTATTAGGCTAGTATCATTAAAGCTCTTCAGTCTAATTATCTCCCCTGATGAGACACAGGTCTCAATGGGACGACGGGGAGAGATCTGGCATGATTGACTTGGCCTGTGCTCTTCTCAATGAGCCATTAGCCTAGTGAGCAGAAACACATACTGTATATAATCACACACACACACACACTCACACACACATGCACACACCTGAGCTAATGTAAGTCAGCCCACCGTATTCATTTACATCTTTGTGAAAAGACCTGTCAGTTGTTTGGAAGAAAAAGTCTGATGGAGGGATGAGTGTGCATGCGGTGTGCACTCTCTTTCTGTTTGTGAAGGTGCTTTTGAATTCGTCACTTTACCTCTCTCATGAGCCAGGTGCCACAGGGGAATGCTGGGAATGTAAGCCAGGGATGAGTGATGGCAACTGTTTGCCAGAGAAACAGAACGATGGAGGGAGATGGAAGAAGTGAGGGAGATGCCTCAGCGTTTACTCAACAGATATTGTACCATCCACTGATAAGCACTGTCACAGCCTAGGAAAAAGATTCCCCCCTATGGATCATCGTTCATTTAAATTCCCTCATTAATCAGTTTGTGCCACGGTGTTTGGGCAATTGAAGATGATATTTGTTTTCAGTGTGGGCCGTGCAAGCGTGCCTGAGTTATGAAAGCCAGTAGAGAGAGAAGGTTGAAGGGAGGACATTTAGAAATTGGGAAATAATTTACAGAAAGTTGGAGGGAGTGGGGTTGGAAGGAAAGAAAGAAACAATGGTTAACCATTAATAAATGTAAGCATATTATGGCTAAGTGGGCTGAGAGAGAGGCTTTCACAGTCTAGCCACAATTTTTATGTGTGCATGTTTGTCTGCAGGGTGGAAACAGAAATGCAGACAAGAAGAGAAGCTCAGTGGGAGTCAAACTTGTGTCTAGAATTTATTCCAGGGCATAAAAATCCCTCTGACCACACAAAGGTCATGCTGTCTTTACAACTTCTGATTATGTTCGTCCATTAAATTCTGAGTGGGAGCTTAGAAAGATACATCTGACCTCCATAGGCCAAGAAACAATGTGCAATTTTGAATGCGTCCTTTTTCTAGAGAAAACACACAGCTATGCTCTTCCTTAGACAGTTATTGTTATAAAGTAAGATTTTCTTGCTTTTTTTCACAATCCCCAAGGAGATTTAAACTTGCTTTTGGACCATTAAACAGAGAAATGTTGAGCTAGCAAGGACGTAGTTCATGGCAATTCCTACCAAAGTTAGTTAATCTAACCTTAGACATTTTTGGAACTGAGTCTAACGTTTATAAGCACTTATATAACTTGTTGTTTAGTCATGATAGGAGTGTGGCTCTAGAGATGGCATTATCACTCTGTCCGTCAGTCAGTCGGTTGATTTGGTCCAGACTCAAACGTCACTGAACAACACTGAAACAACTATTGAATTGATTTGCTGCCAAATATGGGGCAAACAGTCATGTTCCTGGTGGAGTGAATTGTAATACTTTGGTGATTGCTTAACCCTTGTAAACCTGGGCAAATTAGCTTGATTTCTTGAGGAAATAACCCAAAAAATTATCTAGAAGTAGATTACCTGAAAATGCATCAAAAAATGAAATAACAAATGAAAACAAAAACAAGCAAAGAAGGAAATTACCTAAAAACTGCTTAAAATTATAATAAATTTGAAATATATTTTAAATAAATGATTATATTATTATAAATATATTTTTTTTAATAATAATAATAATATGTCTCTGGACAGGTCTCTCTTTTCCTAGCTTTTTTAAAAAGGATTTTCCAAATGTACACATTTTTTGCAATTTGTGCGATATTTCTTGCCAAGTTGCTCTTTTTCTTTCTCCCATGTTTTTTTTAAACAAATCAAACCAATTTGCTTAGGGATCAAAGTATAAAATAAATGTTAACCATGTCCGAATGCAACACATTAAACATGATGTCAATCCAGGTTTCAAAGGGTTAAAGGTCCATGGAGTCGGTCATGTTGCCACACCACATTTTTATAGTTGCCTAGGATGGACAAACCAAACTCTGGCTCTAGATACGGCCATGCACGTTGTCATGTTTGCCCCTGTAGTTTGCAGCTCCTCAGCGATAAGCCAAACAGTGTCAGAAAAACTCTTATTTCAACATGCAGTGTTTGTTTTTTATCAATTTAAATCACATGGTCCATTTGTTTTGGAGAGGAGGAGGTCTCTGTGAAAAGTTCAGCTCCAAGTAAAAACCTCCTGAACATCTGGATCTTAAGTTATCAGAGAAAAAAGGTGAGCACACATTAGCAGGTGCCAGGCTGGTGGCCCATCTTCAAAAAGCCAAACAGCTTTTGAGCAAATCTGAAATTTAACTTGAAACTGCTTTATTCTGTGTTTTACTGGTTTTAATGTTTGTTTTGGAGAGCAGCATACTTCTGCAGATAATTCAGCTCCCGGTAAAAACCTCCTCAACAATGAACATTGAAGGAATCCTAACCGGGAGTTCAGGCTTGGCACACCAGAGGAGGTTCAGCTGGTTGCTACTGCAATCTTCACTGCTAGATGCCACTAAATTCTACACACTGCTCTTCTTCTTCTAGTGCCATCATCTGGTTAAAATTTCAATTGGTCTTACACTTTTCTTTATGACAAAATACCTGCCGAACTTATGATATTCCCATTAGCCTGAGCTGTATTTTGAGCAAAGTAGCACATTAGCATACTCGCACACTAAACTAAGATGGTGAGTATGGTTGCTACTATACCTGCGAAACTTCAGCATGTTAGCTTTGTCACTGTGTGCTTGGTGACATTTGCATTCAGCACATAGTGTATAAGTACAGCCTCGCAGAGCCGCTGGCATGGCTGTAGACTCTTATCTGTTATATCTCAGGCATGTCCCCTCTACTCTACTGTATAGCGCAGTTTAACGTTGTTGAATGGCTTTGACTCACTTTATTTGCAGAGTAAATGAAAGGTTGAATTCCAGCTAGAAATTACAGAAAAGGAAATGGGCTGTGGTGTTTGCAGAAGCATAGAAGATAACCCATTTCAATTACCAGAGAGTTCAGGTGGAAATTATTATGGAGATGTAGTCTGGTAAATCAGGAACTACGCCCTCTTTGGAGGGAAGTAGACCACATACTACAAGCCATAACAAATCAGTACACAAAGAGACCAAGGAGGTATTTGGGGGAAATCCCACATGATTTCAGAGTTGTTGTCTTGGGTATCCTGCCTGAGGGAAAGAGTAAAGTATCTATTATATCTGTTACAAAAGATAGAAATTACTCACACAGTAGCTATTACATTAATCTGATTTCAGTCAAATCCCTCAGAATAATAAACAAAGGATATTCAAATTGAAAGAAAAAATAAATAGCAGCTCTTTAAGCTCACACCAATTAATATCACACTGTTCTTTAAAGTGGCATCCCAGTTACCAAAGTCAACCCCTCTGTGTGCCCTCTGTCTCCCGCAGAGGTGGAGAGAAGGGGGAAAGGGGGTGAGGACTCAGAGGATCTGGAGAGAAATGCTGGGAACAGATGGCGGAGTGGCCCCTATGTTCAGCTGCCTGGGTGATTATGGACACAGCTGTCAGTCACTTTGTATGTAAGTGTGAGCGCACACATGTGTATATTTGCTTTTGTGTGTGTATGCAGTGTCTGTGCCTCTAACTCCCCCATGTGTTCTCCAGTTCCTTTGTACTCAGTGTGTCTCAGTAAAGTTGCATTAGATCCTTGTGTTTATTGCTGTGGCATATTTTTGTGAGCGTATTGGTGTCATGGCAGAGCTCAGATCTGAGATCAGAGTTCACACAAAACCTTGCAAAGAATGTGAGATTTATGTCACCTGTCCACAATGTCAGGAGCAAATTCTTTCCCTCCCTCTCCCTCTCTCGTCTCTGTGACACTTTGGCACAATGTGTTTCTGTTTCTTTGGGCTTTACCCCCATCTAGTGGTGCTTCACATTATTGCTGCTTCAGCTGCTAAGCCTTTGTCATGTGGGAGCATTTTCACCGATGCAAAATACCCAGGTACACTATTACTGTCATTATTTTAATTATTTTTATTTGACTTGATTTGATTTTTCCATTAAAAATACATTAGCAAACTATATTAAAACCTAAATCACAAGTTAAATTTCAAAATGACGTTTCTGTTTGGGAAAAAAATAATTACACAATTTCAAAACTTAAAGGTCAGTTAGCTGATACTAAAATTATTATCCAATAGGACTAAGTAATTAAAAAGTAGTTTCAAAGTATTAAACTTCAATTATTTCATATGTTTAGGCGCTTTAGGGCAGCAGAACAACCTGTAATCAGAGACTGTAAAACAATTTCCAATTCATTTCATGTTTCACTTCATTAATGTTGTGATATTCAGTCTCCTTTTCGCTCTGAAGGAAATATCTAGCTCTAGCTGTTTAATGCACCACTATGTTCACCAGCTACTCAGTAACCTTGTCTGTCTACAGTTTGGCGCTGGGCAGTTCGTTTACAACAGAGCTTTTGCTGAAAACAGCTGCTTGCTGCTGCAGGTGAAAACAACTCAAAGTTGTGATCTGTAAAATCAAAACAATGAGTTAAAAGATGCTAAAACTCCATAGACCTGAGGGGTAGCCTACATCAGAGTCAGAGCTTCTCTGGAAATACAGAGTATATTTTCAAGAGATGCTCACAGTGATGCTATCTTCTCAGGCCTTGGTCAGCAGATTTTAGAATTAATGCATAGAACTAGCATTGAGAGTGATTAAAGTTTTTCTCCTTCCTGCCTGGTACAGTCCCTTAAACTGCACATGTAAGAGTAAACTTTCTAAAAATATGTCAATGGCAAGTAAAATACACTGGCAAGCCACAAAAGCCCTGGAGCCTGCTCCTTATTGAGGGGATGAGGGGAAAAAAGCAGGATGTGTCTTAGCAGATAGCTCCCATCTTCTCTTCAGCCAGTTTGAGCTCCTGAGCTCGGGGAGGTGCTATAGAGTTCCTCTGACAACCAACAATGAATTCAAGAAGTCTTTCTTCCCAATTACCATCAATATTTTCAACTCATCAGAGTCACTAATGAGTTTTAAACCACAGGCAGACAGTTTCATAAACACATTTAGTTCTTGTTCTCGTTTCTAATAACTTAATCTATATGTTTGTTTTAACTAACTGCTTGTTTGCGTTTTACTTTTTTGTCATCTGTGTTTGGTGGGCTAAAGACAAAGTTCCACCCTGGTGGACAATAAAGATCTATTCTATTCTATTTTATTAAATATCAGTGCAGAAAATACATCGTATCAGTGAAGCTAAGCCCCCCCTGGCCCTCCTTTGAGGGAACCACTGCTCATTTGATCTGTTGTTTATCTAAAACATAGACTAGAACACCTTTAAGTACCATTTTGGGTGTTGTTCTCATGTATTGTTTTACAAAACAATTTCAACTTGTGTCACAAATCACAAAAAAAAAAAAAATGCTACTTATTTAATCGAGGAACCATCATTCTCAATATGTAGTGTTTTTAGTGTTCAACATGTGGAACAAAACAACTTTTTCTAATTTACCGTCACTGTCACATACAGCAGCATGTGTGAAATTATGATATGAAAAAAACAAAACATCAGAGTTAATTTGCAGCAGCCATTAGCCAGCTGTGGAAACTTTTTTGCTGCGGCAGATGAGGAAAAGGAAGAATCACAGAGTAAAGGGTGCACTAAAATTCATGAATAAAACATTAAGCATCGGGACACATGACATTTTATTTTTGTTGTTGTTTATATCTACAATTTCGGGTTTGCATACAGATTTTTTTTAATTTAATTTAATTTTTTTGTAGCTGAGCGCAGAATTTGCATTTGATGCTGCAGCAGAATGTTGAGAATCTCTTTTGGTTATTTATGTCAGTTAATCTTACCCACAGATTAACTTTCATTAAACACAATTAACCCTAAACTTTCAGTTTAAGCATGTTTTTCATAACGCTTACCCTTCCCAGTCCAATGAGGAGCAATGTTTATAATAGTGTTAACATCAAATCTGTGAATAAAGTCTCTCTGCTGCCTCATGTCATCATCACTGGAGTGGTTTCAGTTGTCAGAGTGGGCACGTAGCGGTCCATCACATTGTTGATCCACCTAATGTACTTGCACAGCTTGGTGTAGACGGTGGGGTCAGCTGGATTCCTGCAGCCGTGACTGAACCACCGCACACCCTGCAGCTGGCCCTTGCACACCATCACACTGCCACTATCATACTGGAGGGAGAGGGGAGAGAAAATGAGACTCTGTTGTTTTTGTGTATGGTTAAAATGAAATGAAAATGCTGTGGGAGGCAGAGAAATACAGCAGCGTGATTCACGTGTGATCGTGCTCACCATGCAGTTATCTGTGTTTGCTTGTCCAGCGCAGACCATGCCCGGGCTCCAGAACAGGAACTCGGGGAACGTGTTCATGCAAGTCTGGTCATCCACAACAGGCACAGTTATACACCTCAGGCGTGGAGAGGGCTCATCTGTTTCCAAGAGCAAGAAGGTGGGCTATTACTCAAACTTATAGGTATCCCATCTGAATCTTTAACATCAGTTTATTCATTATGATTTATTTTGTGCTATCACTCATCAATCTGTCACTCATTCTTCAACAAAAGCTCCCTTCCCTCCCTTCTCCAGCTCTGTGGATTACTTCCTATTTTTATGCATTGCCACTTCTTGCACTGGAGCATTAAGGTCTAAACCTTGAGTAAATACTATTTTCAAGGTCTACCTCTTTTAATTAGTCCTGATCACTGACTGGGCATTTTGACAGGCAATTAGAAAGCACTCTGATTAAAGAAAGCCATTTTTAGTCGTTATTAAAACAGAATGTTCATGCCTTGTTAGCGGCGCGATGACCAGAATACTGATGAGCTTTTTTGCAAGTGCATGACCACCTGCTGATCAGTATTTCCCTGAGTCACTGTGAAAATGTAAAAGTAGTACATTTTGTATTTCTTTCTCTTTATCAAGCATACATTTCTGATAAATGTTTCCTGCTAGAGTGAGTGTTTCTCTTGTTCCCTGGAGTCACTACATGTGCATTAGCTTTCAAAGAGCACTATATAATAGCTTTTTGCGACCATTAATAACAGCAAGCATTTCAACATGCAAAGCCAGCTGGTATACATCTACTTATTAATGTACTTCAGTCAAGGGGAAGGGGTTTATAAAGAATTTCAAAAAAATAAAAAAATTATTGCACCATAGTTACTATATTTAGATAAACCATCATGGCTCATAAGATTTTGTCAACAATGTAGACAAAGTGGTGTATATTAATCATTTAATGTATTATTATTTTGGGAACTTTTCTCCCCTCAAGTACACAGTGGCCTCTTTCCCCCAGGCCTTATTTAAAGGGTTAGTTCACAATTTTGGCATTGTAGATTAATTGAATTTTATTTGTTGCTCACAGCATTCACAAAAACATGTAAAATTCAACACTTCTTTTCAGAATCAGTGCCCAAATACAGAAGCTGGAGCTGAATACATAATCCACATCACCAACTGTCTACAAATTTCAAGGGATTATTTTCCGCTGCAGACAGGCTGTATAAAACTGTCCACAGCGGGGTCTGCTGAAATTTTCATCTCCACTGTATTTGAAGACATCCCTGAGATTCAAAACAGGTTTCAAAACATTCCCAAAAAGGTTTTACAAATGCATTCAGCATGTTTTTTCAGGCCTTACAGATACACACAAGGCATTTTGATGAGAAACGCTAAATGTAAAACAAATATTACCATAAAAGCTCTACAGGAGGCCTTAAGTTAGATCAAATATTCATAGGAAAGCTTGTAGGCCAGGGAATACTTGTAGACTGGATTAGTGAACACTGGCTTTGCTTCAATTATACTAAATTCTAATGTGGTGACAAGTTAATGAGGTGTAAAAGCCACAGTAGCTTCTTTAAATCCACTTACATTGATTCGGGATGGTGGATCCCCAGCCACTGACATGGCAAATCTCCCCAGGCTGAGGGCAGCGGCTGGGCAGAGGGATGGGCTGGACGTACTTGTTGAAGCGGGCGGGTGTCTCCAGACGGACCAGCGTGAGGCTGTGGAGGGGTGAGCGGTAGGGACTGTGACGGATTACATCAGCAACATAAATGTGCTGCTCAGTGCCCTCATACACCGTCACGTCATGTTCCCCAAGAGATGCAATGGTGGTGTACGATCTGCATGGACAAGGGAAAAGAGACTCTCAATTATTAAACTGAGGCAGACTTTTCAGGCCTCGGGCAGAAACAGGCCCATGACTGAGAAACAATGCCTTCAGACATGAGCAGCAGGTTAATGAATGTGGTTTAATAAAGGAGGGGCACAAGCGAAATTTGCAGTAGTTCTACCAACAATATCCACTCTCTCTAGCACTCACTACCCAAAACATGCATTGCTGATTGACTTGTCAAGGCAGATTGTATGTCTATAGACATATTTTTTTTTAATTGTAAAAAAACAAAAAAACAGACTTATTCATGAATCCTTCTCGTGAGGGAAACAAAAATTTTAAGACTTTTTTATTTTTTGGCTTCAGGAAAATTGTTCCAGACGTCAGAGTGGATGAAGACTGGAGGTCACGCTGAAAAGGCGGCAGTAGTTGGATTACAGGTAAAAAAAAAATTTTTTTTAAATCTGAAAATAAAAATGCTAGATTTTAATAATACATGTTTGAATTCTAACAAAGCAGAATATATCCAGCACCTCTGCTGGGTTTTACCAAGCCCAGATGGGATTTTATACTGTTGATATTTTGGTGAAATTGGATGTACATTAAGATTGCTGCTTAACCAAAACAAAGTTTTTTTTAATTGAATGTTTTGACTCTTTGAAGAATGAAAATCATAAAAAAAATCTCACTGCATACGAATAAGACACAAGAAAGCCTGACTTTGCTTTGCTTTGCTTATTTCTTGCCTTTATATATTTTTAGAAACTGATTTAAGTGTGCTCTTTAGCTGTATGATGAGAAAGTTTGTGACCTGGAAGGAAAAATTTTCACTGGACAGGAAGGGGATGAAAATCTGTAAATCAACTAAAACAATCAGACAAATGTAGTGAAGTACAAAGTAGCAAAGCAGAGAAATACTCAAGTAAAGGGAAGTCACCTGAGGTGAATAGGATAAATGTTTTAACTAATAGATGTCACCATTGTCACCATAGAACTTTCTCAGTTGATAACTTTTAGTAAGACAGTTATAAGACATTTAAATGTTATGTTATGTCTGTTTTTTTAGAGCCAGTCATTAAGGACAAAGCTGATGAAGGAAGTAGTTCAGATAACTACAGACCCATTGCTTTAGCTGGTGTTCTTTCAAAAGCCCTAGAAAGAATTCTTCTAGATAGATTAAATGAGTTCATTAACTCCACCGACCACCAGTTTGGTTTCAAAGCTAAACATGGCACTGACCTTTTTAGATATGCCATAAAGGAAATTGTGAACAAGTATAGGGGTCAAAATTATTCAGTCATTATGTGTTTTATTGATGCCTTTGACTTTGATCATGTAAATCATTCAAAGTTGTTTTTTAAACTGGATTAAAAAGGGGTTCCTAAATATATTGTAAGAGTTTTGGCGCACTGGTATGCCCACTCGACTATGCGTGTAAAATGGGGCAGTTGTACTGTATGTCATCCCCATTTGGTGTTGGTAATGGTGTGAGACAAGGGGGAATTTTCTCCCCCAGTTCTTTTTAATGTATATATTGATGGTCTGCGCTGGATGATGTATGCTCAGGCTCACATAAATTTGGTATTTGTTCAAATGAAGTGAAGGTATTTTTGTTCAGAGTATATTGTACACCACTTTATACTGCCCACTTGTGGTCTAACTACAAAAACACAACTTTACAGAGATTGCAGGTGGTTTATAATAATGCCATGAGATTATTACTCCAGAGATTTAGGTGGTGTAGTGCCAGTGAAATGTTTGTGTCTGCAGGAGTTAATACCCTCCAAGCCGTTTTAAGGAACCTCATGTATAAATTTATCTGCTGACTTGGTGGCTGTGAGAATGAGATAATACCAGCTCTATCTGACTATCTATCTATCTCTATCTCTATGAGGTATAGCACAACACGTCTCCAGTCCCAGCTGTGGAGACACTGGTATAGTTGTCTCTTTGTTGGACATTGATTGAACTATTTTTATGACGTGATCTTACTCTATTTATTGGATGTGATTTTTTTTTTTAATATGGACTCTGAGTCTGGAATAAAGGATTGATTGATTGACTGATTGAAATAATTAGGTGTCAATTTGCATGCATTTCCAGAATAGAAAACTGTTCAAAGTCAGCTTCAAAATTTTTTTTTTTTTTTTGCTTTGTTGCCATATTACAGTCAAAGGATTTCACAGAGGGAATTTTGCATTTTTCTTTTGTCACTCCAAACATAAGTTGATACTGTCAACAGTCATAAAAATAGTTTCTCCATGTTTTTAGGAGTTTTACATATATCAGATTATGAATAAAGTATGAATAAACCCCTCAGTAAACACCTTCAGAACATAGAATAAAGAAAATCTGTAAAGTTTGGTGTATTTAGGTGGTACTGAAGTTGAGATTTTTGGCTCAGATTATGAGAAAAAAAATAATTTTGAGCAAATGGCCTTAAAAGATATGTACTGTAAAGTTACAAACATTTGCAAACAAAAATGATAAATGAACAGACAGCACCATGAAGCTTCGTCAGTTGATTACTTCATAAAGACACTGTTACTGTTTTTATTTTACACGTTTTCTGATATTTTATGTTTAAATATGCCACTGAGGCATTATTTATAATGCATGCTTTTTGCTTACATTTCAGAACAGAAATCTAAACTAAAACAATCACCTACATTTTTATTTTGGATGGTTTTTCTCCACTAGTTTGGAAGAAGACATGTTATGGAAGGAAAATATCCCCAGATCTCAAAACTGGCCCGTGCATGAAAATGTATGTGTCAACCCACGTCGTCTTGCCTAAAGTACAAGTACCTCGAATTTGCACAGTGTTTGAATAGTTACATTTCACCGCTGGTCATTTTTACGTACGTGGGTGTACAGTCAAAGGAAGTTACTATCCACCATTCGTTAATGAGCGCTCCACTGCAGGACACTCCTCCACCTTTCAGATGGACCTGCCAGGGTCTGGAGTGTGGCTGGCACACCTTGTGGTCCTCTAGAGGAGAAGCTCCTGTAACACACAAACAAGACCAAAGAGAAACTAAATGGCTACTCAAATATTAATTCATTTTATTTTAGACATGCCATGATAAATATCTACCTGCAAGCCCCAGACCAACCAACAGAAGGAGAAGATTCATGTTGTTTTTGCCGCAGTCTTCTGTAGTTCTGATATTGTGACGTAGTCAATTATTCTGGATTATTTATACCTGCAAGATTTTTCCAGGACAGTGAACACACTTCTTTATTACTATCCAGCATCATTTCCAGTCAAGCCTTTATGATAGCATTATCAGATACATTTTTTTACACCTCCACTTAACAATATGTTCAGTTAGACAAACACGCCTTGTTTACCAGAAACAAGGAAGACCCTCATTTATTGTGCAAGATATTGTTCAGATATAATAGATTTGAGTTACAGTTTTTTGTGTTTTTGGTGAAGTTAATACCTTTTTTTTACAGCAAGAATCTGCTGTGCACAAATTCATTTGGTTTAGTGGGAAATATGAAAGCCATTTTTATGGCTAGTCTGTGCTTAGTGCACTCTAAAATGAATAATTGTGTCACAGATAAATGAACAAAGCTTTGTAGCACCAAAACAAGTAATTATAAAGGAAATAAGAGTGGCGATATTGTGCCCACTGCTGTTTATCAAGTTAATATTTCACCATGATGCAACTTTTAAGGCGTCTTCAATTATCACGGATTGCACAGCTCTGCTTCTGGGAAACCAAGATATTTGCTAATAGTGTTCTTTTTTCCGTTTTAGTCGCTAAAAAGTGAGTTGATCAGTTATCAGTTGATAAATAATGGCTTCCAAAATCACTTTTAAATATGGGTAGAGGGCTCTTTGCAAAGCCTGTTATCATTTCATGAGCTCAATTTTTGCGAAAAGATTTACATGATCATATAGTTAGTGGACTCTTTTCAATTCGACCCCAAACACCTCCTAAAACTTTCAGAATCATTAATGTTTTGCTAAATTATTTACTTCCTTAGTTGTTTTTCTGTTTTTCAAAGAGCAGAGTGGGTTTATTTATTCTTTTTACTTTATTGGTTACCCTGTTGAATGTTTAAAATAATAGACTTAGCCTGATATCAGCCATTAGTTTGTGGACTCCTGTGTTGAAGCCTCAATTTTGGCAAAGTGGCCATTGCCATCTTGGATTTTGAGCCAGAAGTGTTTATATTTGAACGAGAGGGTGGTGCTGTGACAGAGAGAGGGTTGGATCAGATTTGTAGAAGAAAGCTTGTCACTCAAAGCAACCCTGCTCTTAATTATGCATGACTTTGAGCCTTAATAACATTTGGTGAACTGGTGAATTATATAAAAATTTACCCTGTACATTTGTAATGAAAAATATGGGAAAAATAGCTACAGAGAACAGAAGTGTTTTTTGTTCCAGGCTGCAAATTGGTTTATTTCTGCTGTAAAGTTGGGCATTTTAATATGGGCGGTCTAAGGTGATTGACTCGCCTTTGGAGCCAGCCTCAGAGAAACTGCAGTTTTTGGCACTTTTACATTGGCTTCATTTTTCAGCTTTGAATGTTGCCACTTGTTCACCCATTAACTTATGCCACAGCATAATCTTCCTGGGGTTCACACATTAAAAGATGTCCATTAAAAACATTAATATATTTGCAAAAACAAGATCAAGAGCTATCAATATTAAAAATTATCAATATTTTCAAATGACCACATATTAATATTTATAAAATAAAGGCAAAGCTGATAATTACAACAATACAGCTGAGCACACAATTACAAGAAAAGTGATCGAATATTGTTTTTCCTCAACTACTGTAAGAAAACATGGCAAAGATGGGTCATTATGGGTCAAACTAGATTTTAATTTATCAGTTTTAGCAGTATGATATTGATTAAAGTAGATGTCAATATGAGCTCTTGTCTTGCTTTATGATGTAGAGAATTTGTATTCTCTGTTTAGCCACAGCTGCAGATGCCCACAGATTAAATCATATTAGTGTCAAAGCCAAATCAGGTCACAGTCGAAAATTTAAATTAAAAATTTGACACAAATTTGGATATCAAATACAAAATGCAGCTTCTTTCAAATTGTTACTGATACAGATGCTAGCACTTTATCTAAATTATATTATTATAATATTTATGTGATCACAGTAGTCAGCACCATAAGTTTCATTTCTATAAGAATCAAACACTTCCTGCATTCTGGTTAATTTTTATGCAGCACTTTGTGCTTTGGTCATGTATTTCATGTTATCAATACAAAAGTCCCCTACTACCTTTATTTTGTATTCGTGTCCCATGAACCCCCCCCCCCCAGACATCTGCTCCTATGGCAGTAGAAGTCCTACACAAATGTGTAGTTTGTCTTGTGTCCGTCTGCTGCTGTTTACATCATTAGTAACAACTAAACAAGATGAGCTATGTCTCTCATTTTGTTTGTGCTGGTTGCAGCTTCAGAGGGGACTACATGTTGTAGATTTATGCACTAATTAAAAATCACAACATTCTTGCATCACTGTTTGTCAGTATCCACAAAACAAACTTCACAGTTTTTGTTGTTTATTCATCTCCGTCGGTTTCTCTGCACTCACATTTTACATGTTGTTTCTTTTCATCCATTATTAATTGCAACAGAAGCCTCTGTTCTCGTGCTGCCTCAGCTGATAAAAGCATGGCGCCTCATCGCAGATCCGTACAGACGTAAGCACGTGATCCTTTGCATCATTGAGATAAAAGGAAGCACAGGGGAAATATGCACGATTTATTACACCAAACAGTAAACTAAATTCTTATTTATCAACCACAGACACCAATCTTTTTTGTATAAATATTTTATTTCAAGATATGACAAATATTTAAGAGGTGGGGTGACAGAAAGCACCAGAAGGTGGCAATAGATTATTATATTATTATTTTCATATCTGTTTTTTCTCAACTCTGAGACTTGGGAAGAAATTTGTTTGTACATGATAAGGTGCCATGTGCTCTTCCTCCTGTGCTCGCCAAGTTGCTCTGTCCTGTTCATTTGTACAAGCTGTTAGCTGTTGTTTTTTAAAATAACTGCAGTCCCCGCTTGGTGGTTATCATCTTTTACTGTCAGTGCAGTAGCCAAAGAGCAGGGGGTCCATCATTTGTGAAGACGTTTGTAGATTTTGAGGCTTTGGTGACACGATATACAACAGAGTTCAGATGGTCAAATGACGTTTCGTGTGGAGCTTCAAAGTTCTCAAGCTGTCAGAAAATGTTGCTCAGGTGACTAGAAATCAGTTTTTGTTTACTGCTGGTAAATCATGTGGTAAAGCTGGTCCTGTAGAATGCCGCTGTAGGTGCTAATGACTGTGGTAGTTTCAGAGTAAAGATTCCTGTGGGCAACACACAGAAAGAAGAGTTTAAATATGAATCTGTACTTTTTTATACTGCAGCAATTGAACAGAACCTGCATTTAAAATCTCTTACATTGCCTTCTCCTCCAGCTTCATGCCCTTGATGCCCTCAATGTATTCACTGGCAGTGTTGACAGCGCTGTTATAGTAGGACTTGACAGTGTCTGTAACCTTTGTCAAGGTCCCTTGCTCCTCCTCAACCTGCCTTGCCACACGGAAGCTTTCAGCGCCTGCACAAAATAGGTCAGAGGGTACCACATTTCATTAGGGAAACAGATGATTTATCCTATTCTGAATTTAATTTCATGGCTACAGAGTGCACTTACTAAGAGCGAGGAGTGCAACCAGCACAGTAATGACCAGCAGCTTATTCATGGTGTCACTCGTTTCTGCGTGGAGAGAGAACATAGGAGACATTTAAAGCTTACCTCACTTTATCCACTAGGGTGAGACATTGTCATACATTTCTGCACTTGTGTAACTGATAGTTAAGTTTCTCCTACTTGCAATTCTGTTGAACATGCTTCCTATGGCTTAAGTTTTTCTTCAAATGTTTTCACATCTAACTCAACATCCTTGTATTTCTAAGACTATTACACTCTAACTCATTTATAAATTGAAGTAAAAGTGTTAGTACTCACTTTATTCCTCTCCAGAAAAAAGAGTAAGAGGCACCACTGGCCCTGCCTGTTTATATAGGAGCGTGGATGTGTTGACTTGTCGCTCCCAGAGCCAAAGTGCACTTAGGGTAGATAAACCTAAACCATTTCCCATGTGTGTTTTTGGGAGCATGTGTGACATTGTGTCATGATAAAACAGACATTATGGCTCTCTATGTACACACAAGGATGTGAATAAAGCACCAAAAAGGGGCTTTAAACATTATCAAAAGCTAGTGATTAGATTTTCTAAACACAGGGGCCGATGAGGAGGCACCATGTTTGTGTGTGTGTGTGTGTGTGTGTGTGTGTGTGTGAGAGTGTGGTGTGTGAGAGAGAGAGAGAGAGGAGAGAGAGAGAGAGAGAGAGAGAGAGAGAGAGAGAGAGAGAGAGAGAGAGAGAGAGAGAGATGCTAACTTTGAATACAGTCAAATCAATTATTTTCCATAGATTAGGTTAGTGTATTACTGCAGCACACTCTTACACCTTGCCCAGTTCACAACCTCAATGAGGAGGCACTTGTTACTTGCATAATGATAATAGTGGTGATGCGTTCATGTCACAATAGTCCTAAGTCCTTAAAATGCCCCCAAGTCTAGAGTGTGTTGAACACGTCATCTGGCCAATTCAAGTTATGAAATATTTAGGCCAGCTAGATGACAATGCCAGGGCTGCAATTAAAAGACAACTAATTTTATGGACGTTTAATTGGTGTTATTTCTTATGTTTTGGGGGAGAAATAATAAAAATAATGAAAATATGTTTTGTTTGTACAGCACCTTTCTAAACAAAAATACAAAGTTCTTCACAACAGCAAAATAAAAGCAAAATCTGAATTACAATGAAATAAAACCCTGTTAAGAATAGAAGAGTAAGAGTAAACTAGAATAGATTTTACACTATAAAATAATACAATTTATTATCTGACATACATACCAAAGAATTAATCAAAATTTAAAATTAAAATTAATTAAAGCTCTTACCCAGACTGTTTTAGGACATGATTTTCTGGAAAAGGTGCATACTATTTATATTGGATTTATTTTCAAATGATAGGAGGAGTTCAAAGTGCAGACCAATTGGTTTTGTTTATTTTCTATTGATTGTGGTTTGCGCATACAACTTTTGTTTCTTTTTAAATAATTTGTGTTTGATACCTTGACCAAAATTATAGATTTTTTAAAAGATTTCGATTTTTCTTGTTTGGCCTTGAGGTTGGCAAATATTTTGACTCTGGTTAATAAGTGCACATGCTCTTTAGTTTGCTGTGGCAGAACATTTAAACACAATTATGTGAGCAACAATCAGATTTTTGTTTTCATAAGTTGTGTTGGCCAAACTGTAGAAGTCACAGAACACAGACTTTTACAATAGTATATGGGGGCTTTTACGTCTTCATTGATTACTTAAGATAATGATTATTATCTAACAATCATCAAACTTCCGCACAAAAAGTTTATTAGCTTCTTAGCTGCCTGTGTTACACAGAGCGATAGTGAGTTCACACTTTGGATCCATGTTTTGGGGGTTTAGGAGTCATTTTATCTGTAATGGCTGCATGTTGAACAAATCCTACGTAAACATGTGCTCCAGGCTCACATGTCCTGTTGCTTGTGACCTGAGAACTGCAGTCAGTTTGAGGACAGCTGTGGGCAGCAGTGGGATTCAAACTGTCAGAGAGCTTGTAGTTTTGATAAAGTCCAGCTGATGCTGTGATGCAGTGCTGTGATGACTCGGCTCTACTACAGACAGCATTAAGCAGCATAATTTGATGCTCACAGAGGCCACGACAGTGATTTTATATCATTTCTGTTAGTCAGTTGTCTGATGTGTCATGTCCTGCACTCTGTAATTACACAGTGGGGATATTTGTATATTTATGTGAAAATAATAATAACAATTACTAGAATGTCTGAAATTAGCAGAAATGAAGGATGAGGATGTCCTGCTGCTCTCACATAACATGCCATCATTCAAATTGACCTCAGGCTTGACCAACTTGGAACATCTATAAACACTTAATGAAAGAATTACTTCATTAAGTTGTGATTCATTGGAATCATTGTAACAACACTGAGAAGTCGTCTTCAGCACCTTAATTTCAGCTAGAAAATAAGAAGAAATGATCTATGTGGTTTGTACTTTTATCAGTGACAGACATTAACAGTGTTTGGATTTTATTCAGAGTAAGTAATGTATTGCGCATAACTCATTTTAAAAAATAGTAATGCAGTTTTCGACTAAGTTGCTCCCTGGAGAAAGTAATTTGTTAACTGTTACATGCGGTATTGCAGTTTGTCAATACTATAACGTTAAAGGTCCAGTGTCTAGGATTTAGGGTGAGATATTGGCAGAATTCGAATAATATAGTAAGTATGCTTTCTTTACAGTAAAATCACCAGAAGATAAGAATTGTGTTTTTGTTACCTTAATTTGAGACGTTTATATCTCCATAGGGAGCAGGTCATTGACTATTTAGATTGCCATGTTGCACCACCATGTTTCTACAGTAGTCCAGAATGGACAAACCAAACACCGTAGCCCCTCGGCCACTGTGAAGTGAAAAATGTAAATACTTTTGAAATGGGTGCTACATGACCAGAGAAAACACAGTAAAAAGGAGGCTTTTGGTCAAGAGGTGGGACACCTACAACTACTAGAATGCACCGTGCCACACCAAACCAATAAACACTGCCGCTAGTGGGCAACGTAATGCAAACTGGTACTGTATGTGTGAAACAATGGCGGCTAGCTGGCAAGAAACAGTCTTACATTACAGTTAAATATTAAGCTAAAATGTCTTTCTGAAAACAATTGAGGTGAGAAAACCACAACACTGTAACAGAATCTGGGTTTATATTTGGTAAGTACTGCTGAGTTTTTACATTTGATCTCAGCATGGCGCCTGCTTCCTGTTCACAAACTTTCCCTATTACAGCTAAACATGGCACTAAAATGTGTTTCTAAAAACATTTTAAGCGAGATATGGCAGTGTAGTAACATAATCTTGATATATACAATTAGCACTGCCTTGTTTTTGGGTTTGATTGGATTTTAGCCAGTTGCAGTTTTTGCCAGTTGCAATATGCAATCTTTACCAATTGATGCCACTAACTCACCCTAAATCGTACACACTACCCCATAACCCTCGCACACACCAGCATAAAACAATGCTGAGGAGAATCAAGAGGGCAATGCAGTACGCTAAAACTGCTTCAGAATAAAACTATATCAATGTTGAGTTTTGCCTTCCTAACGCTGCACAGCATCGTTAATTAATCAGTCAATTAACTGCCTCAAAATAACACATCAATAGGCTAAATAGACAATAATATGATCTAATAATAAGAGAGACTGGCCTTCTTAACACAGTAGATGATGACAGACTTAGAACTAGAAAAACATTTTTAAAAGCCACATGAACAGCATTTAACAGACCAGACACTCAAACAAACTCACTCAAGGTGCTTGCTCACAAAAAAGTCTGACTTCTTCAGAGTCATGATGACAAAATATACGTATATGTTAAAAATTGGACACAATTTATTTTCTTATCAGTGGTCTATGTTAAGTAGTTGAAAGCGCTCAGCTCCTAAAGCAGCAGCTGATATTGTTAACCAAACATCCCTGTAATGTTTTTAGCTTAATTTAAATGTATAACTATGATAAAATACAGTGATTAGTGAGGTCCATAACAACTTTGGTTCTGCTCATAAAGTAATATAAAAGGATAACTTGTGCCACAAAATAAAGCTTTATGCTATCAATTGTAAAAGTAAACCTTTAATCTCTTGATAAAAAAAGCACGCTTCAGATAGTTTCCAGTTCATTTTAATGAACACACCCAAACATATACAAACACAATCACACAGAGACTTTGGTTAGTGTATCAAATGCAAAATACTTTACATGCACAAAGTGCATAGGTGGTGTTTGCCCTGCTTTTAACTTTGCATGTTTTGACAAAGATATTGATTTTATAAGAGGCAAATGATTGTATTGCATTGTGCATCACTCTTCTCAGCCTTAACTGCTGTTTGTTTCTATGATCTATCATCGATTACGGGCTGCTAACAGGTGGCTTCCCCTGGTTGGTCTTCTTTACTCAGCGGGCATGAATTTGTCCAGGTAGACCTTGATGTGGTCAATGGCATCGCTCAGATAGTTCCCAACATGGGGACGCACGTAGTGTCCATATACACCCAGCACTGATGAACGGGCCTTGTCCACCAGAGGACCTGCTTCCTCGCCCACGGCACTGCAAAAATCAGGAAAGACAAATTATTTTAAAGAAATCTCCATAATAGAAAGACTTGTCACCTAGCTCAGTACTGGAGAAACCCTATCTTTTATGTGTGTGTTGAATTCTTAATAGAAATTGTGATTTCACTGTAAATTTGCAGTTGGCATGGACACATTATATAACATTAGCATTATTTCTGCCAGTTTCCGGTTTGATAATTAAAGGTAGTTACTGAAAGGATGGTTCTCAGTTAACACTTACGTGGCAACCTTGACGAAGGCTTGGAACTCAGGCTTGGTTTGCAGGTCCTCAATGAAGTCTTTTGCAGCCTGTCCCCGCTGATCTTGTCCCGCTTTCTCCACCAGAGGAGCAGCGGCAGCCTGCAGCTTACCATAAGCATTCAGCAGCCTCTTGTAGAATGTAGCTTTCATGTCATTGTACTTGGTAACAAGCTCCTCTGATGGTTCAGGAATATCACACAGGCTCATGGAGACTGGAATGAAATCAGAATGTTAGGACTGTTAGAATAGAACTAGTGTAGTAAAATGAATTACTCGATCAGAATAGGGCAAAAGATCAACAAGAGATGTAAATTCTTTTTTTTGGAGGAATCATCAAAAAACCAAAGAAAAGCTGTTTTGCCAATCTTGGTTTATCTCTCTTGTTAACTATACCCAATCTCAGATTTCTTTGGACGTCATTCAATGTGTTATTTAAATATCAGTCTTTATCTTGCGTGCCAGCCACAGATAAATCAGAGTAGGAGCCAGTCATGAAACAGGGTCCATTTAATTGGTGTAACACATGTGGATGCAATAAACATGTTAAATTTGATCATTTTACAAGAAGGTATGCCTAAAAATGTACAGCATTTACATTTAAAGTAACCTGTTTCAAATGGCTCTCTGTTTTGAGGGGTTTTTTTATACTCAATAATTAATATTTTGTAAAAAAATCAAATATATTCACTGCAATTGTTCAGATTGCATTGGTACATTGCCTTACCCTGCAGAGCGAGGATCAGCGCCAAGACGTATTTTGCATTCATGTCTGAAACAAAAGGGAAAAAAAAGCTCAAAATGTTGAAGAAATTTAACTTTCCGTTGGAAGAATCAACATTCATCTCTATATTTAACATTTTAAGCTCAGAAGACAATAAACAAGTTAATACAACTTCAAATACTAAATGCAAAAATCCAGTAACTAAATGTTTTATAAAATAGATGTTTCAGTGAAATCTATTCAGAAGTAGCATCAGAAAAGAAGCTGTAAAGGCTGCTGCAGTAAGACGAGTGATTACCTGCTGTTGTGTTGGATGTACAGATCCAAGATGTGACAGTCTTCTCTGCAAGTGAGTTGTCTGTAACTCGGAGCTCACATCTGGACAGGATGATATAGGGGGGGACTGCAAACAAACGTCATCTGATGAGCATACACACCCCTACACACACATATGCATGCACATGTACTTTCACACACACACGTTCACCTTAACAAAGTCCAGTGTACATTAAATATTGTATGTTGAAATATGACCAAGTAGGTTAGTTATGCAATGTTCCTCATATTTTAGTTTATCTGTATTCATATGGAGATGCACTTGGAGCCCTCCTGATAATACAGCAAAAGTGGTGTGTTTGCAAAATGTCACAGTGCATGTATGTCATAAGCATCATGTCTCACAGGGCAGAAACCTTTTAAAGCAGATTAGGTTGTTGAAAATAAAGATTCAACTTTTGCAATACAAGATTTTTTAATGGAGTAACTTATGCAAAAATACAAATCTGAGACAGTAAGTCAGAATCACTTTATGATGGCTGCTTGGAGATAGATCAGAGTTAAATGGTCAGCAGGTCAATCAGCAGGGACATGTTGTACTGTACCCAGAGCAATGCATGCTGAGATTTCTACCATAACCTTTCACCCTCACACCCTGAGACAGCCTCCATGCAGGGTGATATATAAGCGGTTTTTATAATGATTTAGAGGTTTTACTTTTCTGTGTATTTTTATACTTTATTTTTCCATCTGTCCTAATGCTCTACAAATAAACCCCTAATGTGACTCTGAATATGTATGCATGCAAAATCTATAGGTGACAGAACAAGATTTTGGTATTGTAGGTGTTCTGGTTTCTGTTTATAGCCTGAGTAGTAATGACCAGTCACGATAGTAAACGTGACTTGTGAAAAGACAAAATGCATTTGCCGAGTTTATCTTCAACTTTATCTTAAAAAATAGTTAGATGAGACAGTTCCTTCCTCCCCATTACAGATTCAACACGCCAACAATGTCAACAAGGTCAAATAAATAAAACAAAATAAGACATAATAAATCATAAAATGAGAGACATTACATCGGTGCATACTTAAAGGACATACTGTTACTGTTAGAATGGTGAATCTACATGAAATTTGGGTCAATAAATTGCAGACCGAGAGTCCATATCATCAGTAAAGGGTTGTCATATCTTGATGACCTGCTCATATTCACTTCTCAGCCAGTACTTTCATTTCTGAAAACCATTTTGACAAGGAGGGAGGGCAGTCTGGTTTTCTTGTGAGAGTTACATATAGCCTAAATTTTCTTGCAACATCAAGCGCAATCTTGATTCATTTAAAAACTGTATTACTACTGAGATTAAGACCAGTGAGGTCACTTACTAAACATAACTCAGGCTCTACTGGAAAGGAACCGCCTGCAACAGAGGACATAGTGCTGTGCTTCACTTTCACACGTAGCCATACCTTCTATTGTGCTACATCTAAAACATATTTCAGATATTTTATTTAGGCAATGTATGTGGAGTGAGATAAAGCTGATGTAGAAAAGTATAGTGAATAATTCTGAATCTTGACGAACTAAACCCACCACTTTTGGCTTGAGTGCCTCCTCCCTGGAATGTGAGGAAGTCTCAAAAATGGGCAGGGCTAAGACATGCCCAGTCACCCAATCATGTTGCCTCTCAATCCACAGCACCTCCCTGCCCCCTGCACACACACATAGTAGTTGGTTTGAGATGGAGTGATGATAAGGTGGCAACAGGGGGCTAGGTTAATGATGAAAGCAGAAGAGAGAGCAACAGCAGAATTAAATTGCAAAGCCAGGTTTTAACCTCGAGAGACCAGTCACTATGCATATTTATAACATAGTATGTTGAATTTTGATACTTTGCACTCAAATGTCAAGAGCTGGACCTGAATCAACCAATAACACTTCTAAATACCAATACATTTTCAACTGAAAAGAAGTAATTTGGGGGTTTAGTTTGTCTTTAATGGTTGCACAACACTTTCTTGACACAGAATTCCCAACAAGGATTCAACTATAGAGAACCCCAGGAAACAGTCCTAAAACCATCGCAAAACCAATAGCATTTCAGCACCTCCAGTTCCTTCATTTCAAAGTCATTTTTTTTTGTTAGAGGCTTAACTAGGATTTTTGGTTAGCACAGGCTTAAGAGACTGCCAGCCTTTGCTCCAATACATAAATATAAGTTGGTTGGTAAATGAGACTACAGAACCTAATCAGACTGAACACAGCTTTACATTCTTGTCGTGGTGGTGACACAATAGTAGTGTAGTTCATTTATAGCCCAGCATTAGCTTTTTACTTCTGGCGATTGCATTTACGGTTCAAAAATCCTGCGCTCATTTGTGGAGATCATGTTGCAGAACAAAACATGCAAGTATCATAAATGGTTGTTTTCCACAGAGCTTGTTTTCTGTAATAATTCAAAATCAAATTGAAAAAGACCTGAAAAAGTCTTCAAAGGCATTGAACCAATTAATCTAAAAATAAGGCCTTAGTTGGTATTAAAATGACTTACATACATCTTTCTTTAAAATGCTCAGACATGTAATTTAATAAATTCCTTTTCTTAAACTCATCATGCTGGGAATCCAAGCAGGTGAATCTCACATGCAGATTGAAAAGCACGAAACCGCAAAGAAAATCATCAAGAAGGTTCACCAAATGAGTGGAGACGATAGCTAACTTTGGCTCCCACTTGACTTGGGTGGGGCACAGTGCAGCGAGGCAGTGGGGACCAGAGGCTGGGCAGTGGTTACCGCAGTTGTCTGACAACAAAGCTAACAGAAAATACAAAAAGTCAAAACATTTACATTGCAAGACATTGAAGTTTCACCTCCTCGAAATGGGTAGAACTTTGCAGCGCTAAAGGTCACTAAGGCAATGGAGTGCCTTTTGTAGTTAATTTTTGTTTGTTTTTTTTTTATGTTATGTTTTTTGTAAACATTAACCAGTTTTTCCTAGTAAGACTACGGACAATCAAAAGCAAAATTATTGACAAACGACAAGATTGACAACCTTGCTTATCATGAAACAATTGTTCTACACTGAATTAAGGACATTTGATCACTTGTTGGAAAGTTGGTTTCTTTTGACTCCTCAAATGACAGTAGTGTCCCTTATAGCAAATTTCTAATTGAGTTATTCCTTTTTCATGCCAGAGTTAAAATACTTTGTTATTAAAAAATGGTTTTTTTTTGTTGTTTTTTTTTTTTAACGTAAGGGTGTTTTTGGTGACAAGTCTGTTGGTTCATAAAATAATTTATTAATCTCCCTCCAGTTTCTCAGAAACTTTTTTTATGGTGGTTCTTTGTTTCAATAGAAATAGTTTGGCCAATGGTTTCGCCTAGTTTAAATCATTCTGTTTGGGTCCAAGCGGGAATGGGATTAACTTCAAACAAATAGAAAACAAATCAAATTTGTGACACCTGGGCATGCATTTTGAAGTGGTGAAGGCAAAGGCAAGGTTGTAATGCTGTGTCAGTTAGTCTAAGATTAGTTCACACCCAACTTTCATGAAAAGACAAAAACATGTTGTTACAGTTACAGAGAGAAGTTTTTATATTGTTGCAGACTGGCACATTGCAACTTTGAACTCATTGCGAATCTTTGGTCTGGACTAGTCCTACTCTTCTTTCAGTTTTATCAGGCAAAGACTGAAATGAATATTTGTGGTAAAACATACATTTTGATAGCTCACACCTTATTGTGTTCTGTAACGCTGAGATAAATCTATCCATCTCTTCAGGTCTCACTCCAATTTTTTATTGAGATAGCATAGTTCAATTTATAGAGATTCTCAAGGTCTTTGTTTGGTTTTATTCCTTAATACTAAAACATCTGTGGCTAAAAGAAGTAGTCTGTTCAGTGCTGTTATAGTCCACATTGTTCAAAGTTTGCTCTTTTCCATGTCAGTCTTATGTCCTGAAATGAACTATATCGATCCAACAATGATCTCAAACAATGAAATGGCATTTGTCTTCTGAAAAAAAAATAAATAAAAAAATTCAAATCCCTAAATTAAAACCAAATACCTACCCAATTAATGAATAGCAGAATATTTGGTTCCAGCCATAGTAGATACTACCTGAGCCTATTGGTCATTGCTTTGGAAATAATGTAATCTGAATTTAGGAAGGGGATGGCTGATATGAGCAGCATATTGGCATTTAAATTGGTCTTTTTTTTTTGTTTATGCCTCTGCGCCAACAATAGCTGTTGCTGGAGGCATGTTTTATTGTTGTCTGTACAGATGTCCTATTCTTGTGATGTCCTATTGTTGTCCTAATCTTGTGAACATGGTATCTCAATAACACCTTAAAGGAATTTCTGTAAGTTAGCACAAACGTAAGGATAAAGTGATTACATTTTGGTGGTCAAAGGTCAATGTGACCTTGCATCCGTCTCATTCCCCTGAATGTGATATCTCAAGAATGTCTTGAAGGAATTTCTTCAAATTTGATTGTCCATGTGGAATAAAGAAGGACCTGATTAGAGTTTTGTGGTCAAAGGTGAAGGTCATTGTGACCTCAGAAAACATGTTTTGGGCCATAACTCAAAAAATCATTGGATAAAATTTCACAAAAATGTCTAACAGGATAAAATGATGAAGTGCTGACATTTTACATACAATAGGTCAAAGGTCAACTTCACTGTGACACTATAATGTTTTACAAAAACTGTTTTCTGGCCATTGCTCAACATCATATATCAGAAACCGAAGGAGAGACATTTGTTTGGATACTAAATTCGTGACACTTTTCTTGAGACTGTGCTCACTGTATGGATCTTCTGTGCTGCCCCGGGGAAGATATGTTTGAAACATTCATGTTTTCACAAATATGGATGTTAACTTTAAGTGAAACTTGAGTTGTGCGCTGCTGATGAATACAACCACATTGTGATGATTCAAGTTTGGAATAAGGGCAATAATGGATGTGGAGAATGACTCAGGCAGACTTTGAATTTTAGAGGCCAGATTACACATCTTCCTAAACAGGGGCGAGTGAGCACTTCTTTAAATTCTGAGGGGAGCAGTCATCACTGGGGGATTTGTTTGATTGTAGCAAGGATTTTGCCTTATTTATTTCCATAGCCCTAATAAGTTTATCTTGATTTTCTCGACCCTCATCTCGTAGGTTGGGCAATTCTGTAGAGGAGAGGAATGTATCTATCCCTGAGGTGTCATTCAGTTCTCAAATGTAAAGTTGTGAAAAGTACTGCTTATATGATGTTATATCCCATCAGTTTGAAGAGAAATCATGGCTCTCCTCTGCTTTCTGCTGCCAAGGCCTTGTGTGTTTGTATCCCAACTCATCATAAATCTTGTTCGGCCTAAGAGTGGCCATTACTGCCTTTCAGATGTTAAGGGTGTTGTAGTCAAGCTTTTTGTTGACCACCAAATGATTTTTCCCTACAGGAATACATTTTATGTTTTTATGTTCCAATTAGGCAATGTCTTTCTGCAGATCAGATAATTCTGCTGTGTTTTTCTTTTTAATGCTAGATGTATACAATATAACTTGGCCTCGTAGAGAGGCCTTTGACCTTTTCAAACCTGAGCAAATTGGTTGAATTTCTTCCAAAAATGTGGGAGGAAGACAATGAGGAACTTGAAGTGGCCCAAAATATGCAGAAAAAATAAAAATAAACAAAAATGAGGAAATGTGGAAAAATGTAATATAAAAAACTAAATAAAAAAACAGATGACAGTGTCCTTTAAAAAGAGGTAAATTTTTTTTTCTTAGGCATATTTCTAAATTTATCATTTGAAAAAAAAAAACTTCTCTGGACATTTTCTCTCCTTGCGTTCTTGCATCTTAATGTAGCAAAAAACTGATGTCGCTCCAGGTTTTAAAGGGTTAAGCACCCCACGGTATAAAATCATTTGTACCATTTTGGCAGTTAGTGTGACAAAAACTTTTGATTTGATCAAAGACATGATCAGTTCACCATCGAGTGGTAAGAATATTCATTTATTGTCAGCTTTTCTTTAGTTCTGAGGAGGTTGATCAGTTGGATTGGTTGCTTTCAGTGGCTTGTCTGGATCGTCTCCGACACGGAGCTTTTGAGACGAGAGGCCCATTGAACGCAGCTGTCAGTCACTGGTTGGATGTGGTCTTCATAGTAAGCACCAATAAAGCCCGCCACTGGTTCTCCCCAGCCCTGGACTTTAGCTTTGGCTTTACTATGAGACGCACAAGCACACAGATGAGTAACAAGGTACATATAACAGGAGGACAAACAAAATATTTTGACAATTCTGATAGGTGGTTATCATTCACAGAGAAGTACAACATGCTAAAATGAATGAAGATAATGATACCTGGCTTTATCTGCCAGCCTCTGCAGTATTCCTGGAGAGTCGGGTTGTATCGGGGCTGGTGTCTGAGCCAAAAGTGGGCCGCATGCTGAAGAGATGTTTTTCAATCAGGAGGATTGAATTAAAGAAAGTGAGACTGAAGATGGAGAATTATACCTTTCATTATTAAGATGAGACTGAAAACAAGCTCTTTCACATGCATTTGCCGTGAGAAACACATCCATCAGAACTTAATATGTCATGATATTATTTTTATTATGCTGGAGTTGTCAGCAAAGACAGTTTATTCGCAGTTCAAGCTAAATGTAACAAGTGCCGTGTTCTCAAGATGTCTCAGCCTATTAGGTGGCTGCTGATTTGTATGCGGGCCAGTCAAAATCTCTGCTCATCTGTTCTGGCAGGTGAGATTTGGGTTTTAGTCAAGTGTGGGTTTTAAAATAAACATTTTCAACCAAGCAAAGCATATCTGTGAGCAGAGTCCACCACAAAATCAAATCAGTGCAATTTAATCTTGTCATTACTTTGGCTCTGTGCTTGCTACATGTCCAGAGTGGGAACAACTCAAATGCCAGAGTTCATAACTTAATAACTATGTTTCACCTACAAACTTAATGTCACAGCTGTCTAAAAAGATAGGGTTTTTAAATTGCTTGTTTTGTTTTAGACATCTGTGCTTTGCTATATTATTGTGTTAAAGGTGTGTGTTCATATGTCCCTGACATGTGTGCAGCTGCCCATTATGCAGCAGAAATGTTTTTTTAATTATAAATTATAAAAACATTTTAGTGCAATCAAATTATACACAGTTGAAAGCATTTGGGTGTTTTATTTGACTTTGAATTCAAATATGTTAAAGATCAAAAAGTACAACACCTTTTTATAAATCAATGTTGGAAGTAAACCTTGAATCTCTTTATAAAGAAGGACACTTTAAATAGTTTCCAGTTCATTTTAATGAACACACTCAAACATATACTTACACAACCACACAGAGACTTTGGTTAGTGTATCAAACACAAAATACTGTACATGCACAAAGTGCATAGATGGTGATTGCCCCACTTTTGACTTTGCATGTTTTGGCAAAGATATTGATTTGAAAGAGGCAAAGGATTGTATTTGCATTTGCAATTTGTTTCTATGACCTATCATCTACTACAGGCTGCTAACAGGTGGCTTCACCTGGTCGGTCTTCTTCACTCAGCGGGCATGAATTTGTCCAGGTAGACCTTGATGTGGTCAATGCCATCGCTCAGATAGTTCCCAATATGGGGACGCACGTAGTTTCCATATAAACCCAGCACTGATGAACGGGCCTTGTCCACCAGAGGACCTGCTTCCTCGCCCACACCACTGCAAAAATCAGGAAAGACAAATTATTTTAAAGAAATGTCCATAATAGAAAGACTTGTCACCTAGCTCAGTACTGGAGAAACCCTATCTTTTATGTGTGTGTTGAATTCTTAATAGAAATTGTGATTTCACTGTAAATTTGCAGTTGGCATGGACATATTTCTTAACATTAGCGTTATTTCTGCCAGTTTCTGGGTTGATAATTAAAGGTAGTTACTGAAAGGATGGTTCTCAGTTAACACTTACGTGGCAACCTTGACGAAGGCTTGGAACTCAGGCTTGGTCTGCAGGTCCTCAATGAAGTCTTTTACAACCTGTACCCGCTGATCTTGTCCGGCTTTCTCCACCAGAGGAACAGCGACAGCCTGCAGCTTACCATAAGCATTCAGCAGCCTACTGTAGAATGTAGCTTTCAGGGTATCATACTTGTCAACAAGTTCCTGTGATGGTGGAGGAATCTCACACAGGCTCATGGAGACTGGAATGAAATCAGAATGTTAGGACTGTTAGAATAAACCAGTGATGGAAAAAAAGATGAGAATAACTCAAAACAGCATCAAAAGATGTTCATTTGATAAAAGCTATCCCTGTAAAATCTTGTTTTGGAGGAATCATCAAAGAGCCAAAAAAAAAACTGCTTTGCATATCTTGGTTTCTCTTTCTTGTTAACTATACCCAATCTCAGATTTCTTTGGACAGTATTCAATGTGTTATTTAAATATCATTCTTTATCTTGCGTGCCAGCCACAGATAAATCAGAGTAGGAGCCAGTCATGAATTTAATTGGTTTAACACATGTGGATTCAATAAAAACATGTTAAATTTGATCATTTTACAAGAAGGTATGCCTAAAAATATACAGCATTTACATTTAAAGTAGCCTGTATCAAATGGCTCTCTGTTTTAGTTTTTTTTTATATTCACATAATAATTAAGCTTTTGTTAAAAATCAAATCCATTCACTGCAATTGTTCAGATTGCATTTGTACATTGCCTTACCCTGCAGAGCGAGGATCAGTGCCAAGGCGTATTTTGCATTCATGTCTAAAACAAAAGAAAAGAAGACAGAGCTCATAATTTAACTTTCCATTAGGTAAAAAATACTAATGTCCACATTTGAAATTTAAACCTCAGAAGACAATAAGCAAGTTTGAAAAAACAAATGCAAATGCAAAAAATCAGTACCTAAATGTTTTATAAAATAGATGTTTCAGTGAAATCTATTCAGAAGTAGCATCAGAAAAGAAGCTGTAAAGGCTGCTGCAGTAAGATGAGTGATTACCTGCTGTTGTGTTGGATGTACAGATCCAAGATGTGACAGTCTTCTCTGCAAGTGAATTGTCTGTAACTCGGAGCTCACATCTGGACAGGTTGATATAGGGGAGGACTGCAAACAAACGTCATCTGATGAGCATACAAACACCTACACACACATATGCATGCACATGTACTTTCACACACACACACACACACACACACACACACACACACACACACACACACAGGTTTGCCTTAACAAGGTCCAGTGTACATTGTATTCACTTTAATTATTGTTTTATGAAATATGACTAAGTGGTTATGCAATGTTCCTCATATTTTAGTTTATTTGTATTCATATGATCCATTATCTCCTGATAATACAGCAGAAGTGCTGTGTTTGCAAAATGTCACAGTGCATGTTTGTCATAAGTGTAACATCTCATGTAGCAAATACACTTTTAAAGCAGCTCAGGTGTTGTTAATAAAAGACATTTTTGAGTAGACAATATTATGCTACCAGACATTTTCTGAGAGAGCAAGTCAAAACCACTTCATGATGTCTGCGCAGAAATAGTCAACTGGTCAGCAGGTCAATCAACCAGGACATTTCTAGACACAATGTACTGTACCCAGATCAGTGCATTATGGGATTTCAACCTTTACCTTTCACCCTCACACTTAGTGACAGCCTCTATACAGGGTGATAAATGACCATTT
Organism: Plectropomus leopardus; assembly: GCF_008729295.1. Taxonomy (NCBI): domain Eukaryota; kingdom Metazoa; phylum Chordata; class Actinopteri; order Perciformes; family Serranidae; genus Plectropomus; species Plectropomus leopardus. The sequence continues at coordinate 22,541,884 of NC_056469.1, forward strand.
TTCTTAATGATTTAAAGGTTTTCCTTTTTAGTATGTTTTTTCTGGTACTTTTTTTCCCAGCTGTCATAGATCATAGATGCTTGGCAAATATTAGCACTTAACGACAGCAACAGCCAGTAAAACTGGGGGATTTATTTGTTTAATAGCAGGACTGAATGTAACTCGTTGAATATATTTCAAGGGAAACATCACCTACAGCAGCAGTGCACCTTTATACAAAGAAACTGCAGGTTATTCTCATAAATGCTGTATAGAAATCATGTCATATATGTTGATGAATTTACCTCCTCACATATTTTATTCATGACTGCCTTGAATTCCCTCTTATGATCTTCATCTCTTCCTATTTCTTGCAGGACAAGCTGGGTTTGTACAACAACATCTACTACAGAGACTGACATAACCAGCAAAGCACAATGAAACCTTAAGACATGATCAGTTCACCATCGAGTGGTAAGAATATTCATTTATTGTCAGCTTTTCTTTAGTTCTGAGGAGGTTGATCAGTTGGATTGGTTGCTTTCAGTGGCTTGTAATTGTCAATGGTTGTCTGGATCGTCTCCAACACGGAGCTTTTGAAACGAGAGGCCCATTGAACGTAGCTGTCAGTCAATGGTTGGATGTGGTCTTCATAGTAAGCACCAGTAAAGCCCGCCACTGATTCTCCCCAGCCCTGGACTTTAACTTTGGCTTCCCTATGAGATGCACAAGCACACAGATGAGTAACAAGGTACATATAACATGCAGACACAAACACATCGATGTGCGCACAAACAAAATATTTTGACAATTCTGATAGCTGGTTATCATTCACAGAGAAGTTCAACATGCTAAAATGAATGAAGATAATGATACCTGGCTTTATCTGCCAGCTTCTGCAGTATTCCTGGAGAGTCAGGTTGTATCGGGGCTGGTGTCTGAGCCAAAAGTGGGCCGCATGCTGAAGAGATGTTTTTCAGTCAGAAGGAACAAAGATTCCATAAGCTCAGAATTAAAGAAAGTGAGACTGAAGATGGAGAATTATTGTCTTTAAAGCCATACCTTGCAATAGTAAGATGAGACTGAAAACAAGCTCTTTTACATGCATCTGCCAAGAGAAACACAACTGTCAGCAGTTTAAATGTCATATTATTTTCATAATACTGGAGTTGTCTGCAAAGTCAGTCCATTTGCAGTTTAAGTTAAATGTCACAATTACCGTACTCTCAGCACATTACTTTCAAAGAATGTTTTCGAGCATTTCTCTCACCTTACAGCAATAAAATCAGCTCAGCATCAAAGAAAATCCCCCAATTTAAAAAAATGTGTCCATTAACTTCACAAGTATGTGCAAATGAGTGACAAAGTGCAATTTTACCTTTTCCTCCAACTCTGGTCAGCACAAGCTGAATCAAACAAGTCTTATCGAGCCGTTTTATTTGTATTAGGAGACTGCCACAGGGTGTACATTGGTCCAGATCGGATGACCATTCGTAGTGCTGTTTTTTTATCATTTTATCGACAAACATCTGAGAGACACCAAAGCAACATGTCTTTGACTAAATATTACAAACACAAAGTAGTGATCTATTCTCTCCTTTAGTGTCTCTTAGACTGTTTTGACATCAAAAAAAAAAGAAAACTGGTAGTTTTCCTTAAGCCGTTTTAACTTTTTTAAAGACATAAAAACTTAAAAGCAATAGTTTGTCACATAGTCACATAAAAAGCTACTTTGATTATCACCAATATTTGTGCGATTAGTTTTTCTTTTCTGTTAAATGTTTTTTAATTTGGCAATGTGAATGTTTGATCTGCAGATCCTGAACTCTTTATATCTTCTAACAATCAACAAGTTCAATAACTGTCGGGGCACCCTTTGGAACGGATGTCTCAACCCATCAGGTGGATGCTGATATGTATTCAAGCCAGTCAAAGTCTCTGTTCATCTGTTCTGACAGATGAACAGAGACAGAGACACACTTTAGTCGTGTGTGTGTGTGTGTGTGTGTGTGTGTGTGTGTGTGTGTGTGTCTGACATGTCTGCAGCCACCCGTTATGCATTGGAATTTTTTTATTTGTAATTTATTTTAAAATATAAACATTTTTTAATGCAATCAAATAATGCACAATTTAAAACTTATTGTAAAAACATGTTTAAATTTAAGTATTTGGGTGTTTTGTTTTACTTAGAATACAAATATGTTAAAGGTCAAAAAGTAGGACAACGGTTTTTTTGATCAATGATGGCTCTAAACCTTGAATCTCTTAATAAAGAAGGACACTTTAAATAGTTTCCAGTTCATTTTAATGAACACACTCAAACATATAAATACACAACCACACAGGGACTTTGGTTAGTGTATCAAACACAAAATTATGTACATGCACAAATTACATAGAGGATGTTTGCCCTGCTTTTAACTTTGCATATTTTGGCAAAGATGGTTATTTGAAAGAGGCAAAGGATTGTATTTGCATTGTGCGTCACTCTTCTTAGCCTAAACTGCTGTTTGTTTCTATGATTTATCATCTATTACAGGCTGCTAACAGGTTGCTTCCTCTGATCTGTCTTCTTTATGTTTGGGCCTCGTTCACCAGAATAGGCCCAGACAGCTGCACAAACAGGAAAGAGAAATGATTTAAAGAAATGTCCATAATAGACTTGTCACGTCTCCGGAGAAACCATATATTTTATGTCCTTGTTATATACTAAATAGAAATTGTAATTTCACAGCAAATTATGCCATGGACATGGACACATTTCTTAACATTAGCAGCTGAGCACCTTTCCTGTCAGTTTTAGGGTCAATATTACAGGGCCTTTACTGGAAGGATAGTTCTCAGTTAGTACTTACCTGGCTTTCTTGTGGAGCACTTCAAACTCAGGCTTGGTTTGCAGGTCCTCAGTAAAGTTTGCAGTGACCCGTTCCTCCGCATTGTCTTTGAATTGTATCACATGGGGAGCAGCGGATGGCTCCAGCTTTATAAGCATTCAGGAGAGTCTTTTAGAGTCTATTTCTCATTTTAACAGATGTCTGAACAAGCCGCTCTGATGGTGTGGGAATCTCACACAGGCTCATGGAGACTGGAATGAAATCAGAATGGTAGGACTGTTAAGATAAACCAGTGTTTTAGAAATTAAAACCAGAAAAATGCTATCTATGTAAATCCTTCTTTTGGAGGAATCATCATAGAACCGAAGAAAAGCTGCTTTGCATATCATGGTGTCTCTGGGTGCATTGCGAATTGCATACTTAATCTTTTTGCTCTTATTATGTACTGCAGCTGCCCTTTCAAGGTATTCACTGTTGTATTAAGTTTGCACACAATCGGGACATACTACTTCTGCATTACAATGCATCCTGAACTTTGACCCTCTTGCTCATATATCCATTATCTTGGAGCTCAAAGAAAATACCATTCACTGAGCTCGCCAGAGACGGAAATTGACCCGAAGAACTCTGCTGTTAGTATAAGTGCTTACATTATAGATTCAAACATTTTATATGAATACAATTAGCCTACATATGCATTTTTTCTATTATTGTTTTGTTCATTTTCTTGCTGTTGGTGGTCTCTATGATTTTTTTGTTCACTTAAACGATCAATTTTCCAATTATTACCATTTGACTAGTCTTCAGCCACTTTAATGTGCTGTCTTTGCAGTGTCTGTCAACTGTCAAATAGCTGTCATCTGCCTGCAGCTCAGCTGATGTGACATATCTCTGCCTGTGCAGAGGTTTGTGGGTCAGAATATTCAGAAAAGCATGCTGTCTTGCAAACTACAAAATCCAAACGGATGTAGTAAAACATCCTGGTATTTTTGGTATACTGAATTTGACATTCTGAGACATACTTGATCTTTTTCTGGTATCTTATATATTATAGTAATATGGATGTTGGATCGCACAGTCTCAGGGTAATTGTATCCAATCTCAGATTTCTTTGACCAGTATTCAATGTGTTATTTCAGTCTTTATCTTGTATGCCAGCCACAGATAAATAAGAGTAGGAACCAGCCACGAAATGCAGTCCATTAAATTAGTGCAAGACAAAAAACATGTTAAATTTGATCATTTTTACAACACGAAATGGCTAAAAATGAACAATATAACAATCCAGTACCTAAATGCTTTATAAAATAGATGTTTCAGTGAAGTCTTTTCATATGTAGCATCAGAAAAGAAGCTGTAAAGGCTGCTGCAGTAAGACGAGTGATTACCTGCTGTTGTGTTGGATGTACAGATCCAAGATGTGATAGTCTTCTCTGCAAGAGAGTTTTCTCAGCTCACATCTGCACAGGATGATATAGAGGGGGATTGCAAATAAAAGTGTGCATGCACATTTACACACACACACACACACACACACACACACACACACACACACGTTCACCTTAACAAAGTCTAGAGTACACGACATTTACTTTAAATGTTGTTTTTTTGTGCCTTTATTTGATAGGACAGCTTTAGGGTAAACGGGGGACAGAGATAGAGGATGATATACAGCAAAGGGCAACAGGTTGGAATTGAACCTGCAGCAAGGACATAGCCTTTGTACTTTGGGTGCCTTCTCTACCAGGTGAGCAACTGGGCACAAAATATGACAGTGCACGTATGTTATAAGTGGAACATCTTCTGTGGCAAACAAACCTTTAAAGCAGCTCAGGTGTTGTTAAGGAAAGACATTTTTTGAGCATCTCAAAGTCAAATGGTCAGCAGGTCAATCAACCAGGACATTTCTAGATATGATGCACTGTACCCAGAACAAGGCATGCTGGGATTTCTACCTGTACCATTAACCATCACAATCTGAGACAGACTCCATGCAGGATGATACACAAACAGTTTTATAATGATCTAAGTTTATTTATTTATTTCATTTTACACTGTATTTTTCTTTTAATCTGTCTGTCCTAACCTTTACATTAATGCAAATATTAGCACTTAATGACAGCAGCAGCCACTAAAATTGGGGGATTTATTTGTTTAATAGCAGGACTGAATGTAACTTGTTGAATGTATTTCAAGGGAAATGTCAACTACAGCAGCAGCGCACCTTTTCATACCAAGAAACTGCAGGTTATTCTCATAAATGCTGTATAGATACCATGTCATATATGTTAATGAATTTACCTCCTCACATATTTTATTCATTGTTGCCTTGAAATATTCCCTCTTATGATCTTCATCTCTTCCTATTTCTCGCAGAACAAGCTGGGTTCGTACAACAACATCTACTACAGAGACTGACATAACCAGCAAAACATGATGAAACCTTAAGACATGATCAGTTCACCATCGAGTGGTAAGAATATTCATTTATTGTCAGCTTGTCTTAAGTTTTGAGGGGGTTGATCAGTTGGATTGGTTACTTTCAGTGGCTTCTAATTGCCAGTGGTTGTCTGGATCTTCTACCACACAGAGCTTTTGACATGAGAGGCCCATTAAACGTAACAGAAGTCTTCCTGGAGAGTCGGGTTGTATTGGGGCTGGTGTCTGAGCCAAAAGTTGGCCACATGCTGAAGAGATATTTGTCAGTCAGGAGGAATAAAGACGCCATAAGCTCAGAATTACAGAAAGTGAGACTGAAGATCTAGAGACCGTACCTTGCAACAGTAAGATGAGACCGAAAACAAGCTCTTTTACATGCATCTGCCATGAGAAACACAACTGTCAGCAGTTCATGCGTCATGTTATTATTTTTACAATGCAAGAGTTGTCTGCCAAGTCAATCAATTTGCAGTGCAAGTTAGATGTCACAATTACTGTTTTCTCCCCACATTACTATAAATCAGTTCTGTCTGCAATAAATTCATCTGAATATCAAAGAAAATCCCCCGATTTCAAATCAAATGTGTCCATTCAAAACTAATATGTGCAAAGGAGTGACTAGAGCAGCATTTCCATCAGCAGGTCAGTTCCTTTCAGTACATAGTTTTTTGCATTTCCATTTTGAAAAGTTGTGTATGGTTCCTTTGGTACCTTTGAAACTGTCCTAATTTTTAGGGGCACCTAGCACGCTGATCCAGCAATAAAAGGTGGAGCTAGAAACACTGCAGTCCATTAATTGGTCAGTAGAAAATCAGCCCTCTGTGCTTAGGGCTGAACTGTGGCTGGTTTAACCGCTGTTCCTACCATCACAGTTTTTTAACACATTTGTAAATTAAAAATAAAAATTTAAATGATGTTTCACAGCCTTTAGCAGCAACTGAGAAAAATAATAATTTCATTAACTAGGCTGACTGCTGGCAACTTTTAAGGTTGAAATTATACCTTTGATGTTACTCCATCATGAGCTGACAACGTGACAACAACACATCTTAAATTACAATATGACAACTTTGACCACTCCATCTGTTTTTAATGTCTCTTTTGGATGACATACACTTTTAGTAAGCTTTTAAGAAATGTATATTAATCGTGACTAGATTATATGACAGCCATATTCTAATCCTCACTTAGAGAAAAAAACGTCAGAGTGTTGTTCCCGTTGCCCTTGGACAGCGCTAAACCCCTGCTCGTCCTCATTAAAGTTTTTTTGGGGGGAGATGTAAAGGATGTCCTATGATGTAAAGCCTTCTGAGGCACATAGTGACTCATGATAACAGGCTTTATAAATAAAATTGACTTGACAAGGAGTCAATGCGCAAACCCACTATTTATAAATATCTCATGGAGAGTGACTCTAACTCCAGCCTGCTCTTTTTTGTTCTGAAAATGTTGCCATGCAGCCCTTTTTCTGTGGACAATAAATGGGGTACAGACTTCACTCTCAGTGAACACAATAAAACAGTTAGGGCTGCTAAATTGGGCAGTGAGTGACAACAAACTCACCCTCATGTAAGAGTACTGTCTGCGGTGGAAAAGCTAAATAGATCTAGGGTCTAGGTATATGTCCTTACGTGTTACTTGTGGTTCCAAAGGTGCTATACCAACAGCTTTTGATAGAAGTGCTGCTAAAGTTTTAATTTTACCTTTTCCTCCAGCTCTGGCCAACAAAAGCTGAATCAAACAAGTGTTACTGAGACGTTTTATTTGTATTAGGTGACTGCAACAACATGCACATTGGTCCAGATCAGATGACCATTCACAGTGCTGTTTTATAAATAATTTTTTGACAAACATCTGAGAGACAGCAAAGCAACAGGTCTTTGACTAAAATATTACAAACATAAAGTAGAAATCTGTTCTCTCTTAGTGTCTCTTAGACTGTTTTGATATTACAAATAAGAAAACACTGATAATTGTTTTGAAAATTTTATAAGATTTCAAAGACTAAGAACTTAAAAGCAACAGTGAAACCTGACCTTCGCTTGTGTCACATGAAACTACTTCTATTTTTCACAAATATTTGTGTGATTTGTTTTTCTTTCCTTTTTAATGTTTTTTTTGAATGCCAATGTAAATGTTTGATCTGCAGATCATGAACTCTTGATATCTTTTAGCGATCAACATTAGCTGAGTTCAGTAACTGTCGGGGCGCCCTTTGGAATCAGATTTCTCAACCCATTAGGTGGGTGCTGATATGTATTCAGGTTAGTCAAAGTCTCTGTGCCTCCGAATGTGTGTTTTTATTATGTCAGTACTTAATATCACTTACTGATATTTACACCGTTATGCCATGGCCAGAGAAAGGCTCTGTGCTTGCTGCATGTCCAGAATGGGAACATCTCAATAGTTCTCATTCATTAGTTAACAGCTCATAACTACATCGCACTCACAAACTTGATCTCACAGCTGTGTAAACACATTGGGTTGAGATTTTTTCTTTTTTTTAAATTGTGTGTGTTTTTTTTAAACATTGTACTGTTCTATCGTAGTGTGTTAAGGTGACTGAATGGGTGAACAAATGAATTGATTCATGGCACACTTTTTTATATCATACATTTCAATCTTTGGGTTTGGGGCACAGAATCAAGTATTTTCAAGTCAAAAGACTCAAGTCCAAGTGAAGTCACGAGTCAGCACGAGTGGTGTTAAAAGTCCAATTCAAGTTGCAAGTCTTTTTTGATTCTGTCAAGTTGAGTCTAAAGCAAGTGGCAAACTCCGGGACTGAAAATGAAGCTAGCGCAGAATTGACAGCTCCTGTAATGGCCAGTGGAGGCTGACTCCAGAAGCCAGTCAATCCCCATAGACCCCAACACGTTCTCATCCCAAGTCATCGCGTATTGCCACTTTGTCAGTGGACTTTTGCATCTACATATTATGCTCGAGCTATCCACCTGTGTCCGCTGCTGACATTCCTTGAAGCTGCACATTAAAAGCGCATGGTTAAATTAGGCAACAAAAGCAGGTTGTTTGATTTAGAAAAAAACATCTAGGTTAGGCTCAACATTAATACTGCAGGCAAACAGCAGGGATCTTTCGGCTCCTTATATTACATCGTTACCGGCAGCGTTTCAACCTGATGCCGTCTGGCAGCGTTAGCATACGGTCACAACAGGTTCCATTTGGCCAAGATATAAACTGACGGCGCCAATCTGCGTATTATACTGCCGTGCTAGTTACGCCAACCAGCAGCTTATCATAACACAGAGCATTGTTCTGTCCAGTGTTGTATTCTGTACAGATTGTAAATCCCTTTAAATTCACTACTCAGTGAAATGGCTGAAAATGATGTGCTCAGTGACTAACCAAGAAGTAGAAGTAGTTGTATCTTAAACTAATTGAAGCAAATGTAATTTAACATTAGTTTAATATGATGCAATGTGATACTTATCTGTGACCTCTGCAAACCATCTGCTGACCTCTGTCACCCTGTTCTCTTCACGGGAAAAGATTTCAATGTACTGGGACACCTGGTTGATTATTAACGCAGTATAAACAGTGACTTTAGCCCAGGAGTTGTGAAATGCCAGAAAAGCAGCAGTGTTGGCACTTGCCCTTTGGTACAACCTATTGACACAAATCAGCTGTTATCTGCCAGACGCTGCTGGCTGTTCTTTGGTAAAGTAATCAACTTTAGCGCCCACTCATTTGATATCAACCCTAGTGCAAACTAATTACTAGGCTGAAGTTCTTGAAATTCACATAATCCCATTAATGCTTGGTTGTTTAATTAAATCAGGGTAAACTTGTTTTTTGATGATCTGGAATTGGTAGTGTTTTTATTGAATATGTTTGTAAATGATAATAAGAAATACAGCATCAAAAGAAGTTTAGCTACATCTAATACAGCATTTGTTTGTTTTTCCTCTGAACAGAAATGTCTTACAAGTCTGCTCTTAAATACAAAAAACAACAGCAAAAATCTCATCATGAAAATGGGACTTTATTATCAGGATTAAGTACAATGAAATACAGATGCTCCTCGTTTTAACATAACACTGATTGTGCTCTGATTGCATCAGTAGAAACTCTTAAATGATGAACTGCAAGGCTTGAAACAGTTCGAGTTAAACAACGGCCTCTCTTAATCTGTTAATATTCTAACCAGTGGCACCCAGAGTTTTTCATAGGGGTTTCAAGATAGGGCCACCAAAAATCTTGGGGTGGTACACAAAAACCAAAAGCTGTAACTGAATTTCAGGACTTGTATTATGATGTTGAAGTATATGGGGTAGTTGAAAACTACAGGGAGCATTAATAAATTGCATACTGATAGGCTTAGAATTATTTTGCAGTTAAAATTATTAATTACCTGATGTGCATAGACTTACACTGGAACAGTTGACATTTTTAGCTTCACAGCCATCCTGAGTTGCTTTAAAATAAGTTGCATTTAAAATACAGATTATGAGTGGTTGTATTCTATTACAGTTACAGTTTAAATTGGAGATATTCTGAATACTGTTACTTTCTTTAAAAGAAATTGCTTTAAGATTAGTTTATTTGTTTCATTATATTTGCGTAAACATCATGTCCTAACTGATTGCGATGTGAGCGAGCATCAGTTTGTGTGCATTTCTTTCTATTTAAATGTTCCAACAGGCTGCAAAAAGTGTGTGCAGTGCACCTGCCACACAATAATGACAGAGGAGATGCACAGTCAGGACACTGTCATGTGTTTTGACATAAAAATCGAAGGCAAATGAGCTCAGTAGGATGACTTTGAAGTATATCAAAAGTAATCCAAAGCAGTCTTTTTTTTAGTATATTTTTAGATATGGATTCATTAATTCAAGTAAATCAGTGTTTAATGTATAAAAAATGCAAAGACAGAAAATTCAGCCTGCAATTACATTTAATTTCCTAGTTGTAAAATGTAATCTTTAAAATAAATTAATCAGTAAATCTAAAATTACTTTGTTCATGCCACTTTCTTCTATAAAGTTTCCCTTGTCTTAAGAAATGTCCAAAACATATTGCCTTTAACTTAAAAGACAAGTGACACTTCTTTCCAAAAATTAAAAGAAAAGGAATTTGGGATGCTTTGAATTTGAAACTAATCTCAACCCATCAACCAGCTTCTTAAACTTGACTTATTTGCTGAGTACACTCACTTCTTATTTTATCTCTGTTGAGAAATGTGGATGTTAACACACAATTAATTTGAAAATGGGAAAAAAAAACTTTTTTTAAATGTCTTTATTTCACTTTTCCACAAAGTTTCTTCAAAAAGATTACATTTAAATTATTTTACCAAAAAAAAAAACCCCAAAAAAACACCTCTTTACAAAGAGGGAACATAACCATTTTGTGTGGTGAGCAGAGCGGTGAGAGCAGGTCAGAGGGCAGGTTGTAGGATGGAGGCAGGGACCTGTTTACTGGGTTGAGTCCGTTAAGCTGGTCTTCAGCCAATCAAACCCTCTCTGGAGCAAGTCCCTGAAGAGGAAGAGGACAAAAACCGCATTAGCTGAGAATCAAAATGTGCGTGTGAATATCTGCGTATATGCTATTTTACTATATGTGTGCGCACGCTTACCTTGACTTGGTTACAAATTCACTCCCTTTTACTTCATCAATGAATGTCTTGGCCTGCTCAGTCAGCGCTTTGCCCGCCTCAGTCAACTGGTTGCGAGCGTTGGCAAATCTCTGTTCCACGGTGTCGTCCTGAGCCTCTGCAGGTTAGACCGATCGACAGAGACAAAGTTACACAACTTGGTTTAAAGGGAAGAACAAAACGAAGGCTATTTTTCAAAGGCCATAATTAACACAAGACCTACCCGTGTATGCGACCAAAGCCAGCATCAGCACGGCAACGGCAAGGTACAGTCTCATCTTGGCTGTGACTCTCTGAGGAGGAAGAACAGACGCAGGTTGCGGTTCATTCGTGTTGCGCAAAAAAGACGTTTTTATGGCACAAGGATAAAAACAGTTTAAAATAAACACCCCTGTGCGTCAGCACCGCCGCAACCGGATAGCTCCCTTTAGGTCCAGTCCATCCGTTACAATTTCATCATTAAAAACTAAAAGCTCAATACCCTACTATCTTTGAATTTTCTCAATTGTGTTTTACCACAAAAAAAAAAGTGAGAAAAGTGCATAAATTCAAACAAGTCATTGTTTAAAAGCTATATGCTTTAGCGTCAGCGTCTTCTATTTAAGAATAATTGATTTAATTTCTAGGAAAGATGAAAAATAAATGTCAAACAAACCTGCTGTCCGTCTCAGAGGAGGGAAAAAAGTTGTGTGTGTTTGAGTGTCTGTGTGTGTTCCTCTTTGTACGCCGCTCGGTTCTTGGAGGGTGCCGCAAAACACCAGACTTCAGTCAACAACATGTACACGTGGAGACCTTGAGGTGTCACTGCTCCCTTTATTGACCAGTACTACCAGTACTGATGATAAACACGCCACAGAGCAAATCAGCTACGTGCCCAATTAAATAATGATGTAAGACTGCGCCGCACGCGCATGAGGTGATCTAGTTAAACACAATTATCCGCAACCACTGTGTGCAGTCTTTAATCAACATTTGCAAAGGGAAAGTGAATGAATACCAGTGGCTGAGTGTTTGTATTAGCAGGAATGTGTCCCTGAGGCACATGTAGTGTAAAATAAAATAATGATGTGATCAGAGTTTATCCGTCAGCTGCAATGGTGTCAATAGATAAGGTGAGATGCAATGCAGGAGGAACATAGTTCAGAAATGATAAAGTTATTGCTAATAGACTTGAGCTATTTGGAAGCTCCTTTGGACCTGAAGTGTTGACCAAACATGAACTCAAATAGCCTCACATTTATTGGTAATGGCTAGTCAAGTTTTTTTAGTTTGTTTGTTTTTTTTTGTTTTTTTTTAAATATCAAGCAACTGGACTGCTTCAGATTCAAATACGTGTGTCCTAGGACTGAAAATATTTGTTTGTGAGAATGATGTACTTTCACATCATGTAGATTTTCCTTGAAATTAAGTTCGTTTTTTGTCTTGTCTCATTTTTTTATGTATCAAGTAGTGATGGATGAAATACTAAAAGCCATAGTTGAGTAAAAGTACAGATATCTTACCAGAAAATGACCAGTAGAAGTTAATTTGTCTATTAGAATAATACTTGCATAAAAAACTTAAAGTATCCAATGGTGTAATGTAAGTAATAATACTTTGTTGCAGCATTTAAGTGTTTTTTTTGGGAGTATTTGTACTTTACCCGAGTTTTTATATTTCTGTCAGCGTTAACTTTTATTCCTCTACATTTCCCCTATACATTTTAGTTAGTAACTACAAAATAGAGAAGGAGAGGAGGAAGGGAGGCAGGGACAAATGGATGAGTGAAGAAATGGGAGGAAGGAAAAACTGGATTTTTTGGTTTAAATCCTGTAAGTTATAGGAAAAACCCCAACTATTTTTCTTAAGAGTAATTTAGTGACCATTTTTTAAGGTGATGTATATTACAAAGACAAACACTTCATAATTCTCAAAATTTTGACCACCTATTTTTTATGTAACAGCATTTACTTGAACTTTTACTTTTATACTTAAGTACATTTAATATCATACAAATACTTGTGATACTTAAGTACAGTAAATAACAGATTCTTTATTATTTTTACTCAAGTGTTACTCAAATAAAAGAATTAAGCTTCTACCAAAGTCTTTTTCTGGTAAGAAATCTGTACTTTTACTCCAGTGTGACTTTCATCCACCACTGAAAATATCTAATATTTAATGTATTTAATTATAAAAAATATATTGTATTGTATTAAATGTACTTGGAAGTAAAGTAAAAGTAAATTCTCTTAATTTAAAAAAAAAAAACAGTCATAATTATGAGTTGTCTTCTAAGCATCCACCACCTTAAAAATACAGTACACTTGAAAGAAGAACAAGGTCTTCTTCCTGACTTAAAGCATTTACAAAATCCCTTTTTTTATTTTAATTATTATTATATTTTTATTCCTCTTAGTTGAGTAAAAGTATACATTTTGTTTAGGAAATGTAATGAAATATAAGTGAAAGTTGACAGAAATATGAAAACTCAAGTAAAGTTAAGATACTCCCAAAAATACTTTAGTACTGTAATGAAGTACTATTACTTCATTACATTACACCACTAGTATTGACACTATTATTTTATAACTGTTTTGACTTGTTGCATGCTTCAGATAACATTCAGATAATTTACTTTAAGTTAAGTTAGCAGTGCCACACTATAAAAGTACTTCAGTACAACTAGTCCTGCATTCAAATTTCAAAGTAGCAAAAAATGTACACAAAGTATCAAAAGTAAGTACTCTGCACCATAGCACCATTGCCCAACTAATGCTTTTTATGCCTCTGTAGTGGCAAGAGCTGTGGCAGGAGGCGTTATGTTGTCAAGTTGTCCGTTCATCCCATTCTTGTTAACATGATATCTCAAGAGCAACATGAGGGAATTTCTTCAAATTTTGCACAAACGTCCACCTGGACTCAACAATGATCTGGTTTGATTTTAGTGGTCAAAGGTCAATATCACTTTGACCTGGATTCTATCTCATTCTTGTGAATATGATATCTCAAGAACATCTTGAGGAAACTTGGCATAAAGGTCCACATGCACTCAAGAATTACACAATTAGAATTTGCTGGTCGAAGGTCACTGGGACTTTACAAAACATGTTTTTGGCCATAATTCAAGAATTCATATATTGAAATATGACAGAATTCCGACTGAATTATTATTTTATTATTCAATCATTAGTATTGAAACATTAACTACAAGCAATACTAAAGTGTCAATATGATCAAGATGGAACTAGTTTAAACAGTAACTTCAGCAGTCAAATTGATGTAGTTGAGTAAAAAAAATAATATATCCATCTGAAATGTAGTGGAGTTTAAGTAGGAATTAGCATGGAAATGTTTCAGGTAAGCACAAGTACCTTAAAATGTAGGCTACAGTATGTTTTCATTGATAATTCCGAATTATTTTGGCCAACTTTTCTAATTGAATATTATCCCTGGTATCCACAAACCTACATTTTGAAGTGTATAGTCTTCACAGTGAAGCAGACAGATTTTTTTGCACTGGTCTTTTTCTCCCCTTTACCGCTTGACTAAAAATTCCATTGTCTCATTCAAAGTTCTCTTTTATCCCAAACTTCCCTTTCTTCAAAGGGAAGTAAGTCAGACAAAGCCATTTTTGGCCCACCTTCTAAGTTAGCATGCAGTAACACAACAGTACAGTCAGTTGAACTGCAGTAACCCCTCATTACAAGTGTGACCTGAGTTAGCGCCAGGAAGTCTGTGTCTGATGGTTTGAAGGCCTCGTCTCTGCTTAGCAAATCTGTTTTCACACCAAGCGGTCTGCTGCAGAGGGCCAAATGCCCATTCGTTGCCAATGACTTGGCCTATAAGGTGCTATCGCTATGATGAATAGTCTACAATTGAGTTAAACGAGCCTTCACATGCCTCAACACCCACACATTACATCTGAAAGGCTAAATCTCCATCTCTTTTGTCATCAAGTGGCCAGCAGGTTTATGTATGAGCTTGTGCTTGCGTGCATATAAGCTCTTCTTGAATAATTGTAGGAGGCACACGGCGTGAAAGTGCACATCTTGCATGCTCCTAATTTGCAATAACAAGCTTACAAAAAAGCTGTTTTTGTGTTTGGCCGAAGGCTCCTGTGGTGACTGATTGTGCGTGCCAGCTCTGACGGGGAGGGAAAGAATGGAAAGAAGAGAGGGGGTTGTAATACGAGGTAAAATCTCTGCATGGGGTGTTTTTTTGGAAGGTTACTTGCAGTCATGGGCTAGCTAGCACCTGCTAGTTTGCTGGGACTTTTTTGTTTTGTAGTTGCTGGGCAGTACTCAGGGTGCAGACAGCCTATAGGAGCAGACAGAGCAGAAGTGCTGAACTGGCAGGATGCTTGTGGTTTTCCTGTTTTTACCATCCATGAATGTTCCTTGCAACAATGGATGGTTTACTGTAGGAGTTTCACTTGTCTGTTACTAAATAAGCACTGGTTCCTGAAAGGAGTGATCTAATAGGGGACAAACACCTATTCATGCTGTTAGTCATTCTTTCACTTTGCATGCAATGCCCTTTAACACAGATAAAAAGGGTAAACATGTTTTCTCAAAACACAAGGTTGTTTTGTTGAAAAAAAGAAGAAGAAGCTTATATTTACAGATAACTGACTTTCAGAGACCAATATACAGTTTACTCAGCATATACAGGTTATATAAGATTATTCTGAGGCATGTGCCTTTTTCTGATAGCGTGCAGTAGATAGTTTAAAAGAAATTGTGTGGACTTGTATAATTGTTTGCATACCATTAGGGCATGCAAACAATTAAATTATATCAGTTCTCAAGCTGTCATTTTATGTGACCGTCATGATCTTAGATTTCATAGCTTTATCTTAATATAACATGCCTCTCAGAAATTCTTAAACCATCTCCAGCTCCTTAATCAACCCACTGAAACCTGGAAAGACATAATTTTTCCTGTACTGCTTTCAAATGCCTCTGACATGTCTTAAAACCCTTGAAATATGTGCAAATTAGTTTGATTTCTTTTGAAAAAACCAAAGGCTAAAAGGCACTGAACAACTTGGAAAGACATGTCCCACAAATTGCATTTGAATCAGGAATAATAATATGTTAATAATGATTTTTAAAATATATGGGAAAATGTCTTGAAAACTGTATTTATTAGTATTATTTTTAGTGATCTTTTTATTTATTATTATTAGTTTTAAGATATGCATATACAGTGACAGCAGGGGTTTATGATTAGTATCATAATAATCATTATTTGTTAACTACTTTATCTATCCATTTTTTTTGTTTTGGTACATTTTTCAGTTTTTATTTTACTTTTTTCTTTTCTTTTATACCATTTTCTTTTTTTTTTCTCTACATTTCAGGTAATTTTCTTGTAACTCCTGTTTGCTAGCCAATTTGCTTAGGTTTTAAAGGGTTACAATTAATCTCAGAAAAAAAGTGTGTCCTGCTATTGAAATTCACAGGGTTTGTGTTCCTTTATGAGGAGAATGTAGTTTACTTTATCTCCCAAAAAAGAAAACACAGCTGCATCTCTGTGCAGCATGGATTCAAGCGGAGGGGTCAGACGAGAGGAGAGGCTATGATCAAGGGACAAATGGTGTCCTCTGCTGGCCTCTGCTCTGTACTTCAAAGAAAAAAATCCTGCTGAGATTCATAAGCATAACCTTTCTTTTTTTAATTTTAGGGTTGAGTGATCTGAGTTTAAAAAAACTATAGCCATCTTTCCCCCTTAGGTGGATCCAGATGTGAAGCAAGCTGAAAATCTCCTTTGGGATTTATATCCTTTGTAACCACCATAGTGTGGTAGGGTTTCAGACTGGGGACGGATATGTTCCTTAAAGGAACACTTCACCCACAACATGACCATTTGTGTATTGGTTAGTCATGAAAGTTAAAATAAATTAACAAGTTCTCACACAACTCAAGCATTATAATCCAAGTCTCATGTTTCCAGTCAAATGCTCAGCAATTCCCAAACACATGCATTTTCCAACCTCACTGTTTAAGACTGAACTAAAAGGGACAAACTTGTGTGCTCCCTTCAAAGCCAGATTCTAATAAAGAGGTTTTTAATGAAAGTACTTGTTTTGGGGAATTACTGGACATGTTGACTGGATAAATGATGCTTAGATTATATTGCATGAGTTGTGTGAGAGTCTGTAAAAAGATGTTATGATATAGCTTTGCTGTTAAACATGGTCCCCAGACAATCAAAAAAATCAATACATTTGCCACTTTCTGCAGAGGCATGAATTCAAGGAAATTACCCCAAATTAGTAGAAAAATACAAAAGAAATTACTTAATGTAATGTGTTTGGCGTAAATCGTAAGAATTCTCTAGAATAATTTTGAATCAAAAATCAAAAATTAATCACAAAAAATATGAATATAAGTTTAGTTTTAGAAATGTTCCCCTGAATTTTTAAGTTATTTTCTGAATTAGTAATTTAGATTTAATTCAATTTCTTGTCAAGCTACTCGTTGCTTTTTTCCCCATGTTTTTGCAAGAAATCAAACCAATTTGCTCTGGTTTCAAAGGTTTAAATACTTTTGATAGGCACCTGAAAGCAGCACAATAAAAGTGATGTTGATCCAATTTTAAAGACTTTTTTTGTGGCAATTTGCCTTTAATAACAGAGTGTGGAGACAGACAGGAAATCTAGCAAGAGAGAAAGTTCAGCAGCATGCAGGGATGGTCTCCCTCTAGAAGAAAACATTGCAGTTTAATGAAATGCATCCTAACCACAAGGCCACCAGAATGCAAGTGCTTGCAAACATATAAGCACATGAATGCACAATGTTTAAAAACATGACCAGTGCATTGATGACTATCTTTTATTGGCTTGTCAAAGCAAACGTTTGTAAGTAAACGCACTGATGCACAGTTTCTAATCTGATTTTAGCCGGGATAAAGGTCGAGATGATAATGTCACCATCAAGAGAATTCAGTGCAGGGCACAGTGTGTTCCTAGATATCTGCCTGGATCAAGAGAAAGGAATCTGGGAAAACATCTTTACATGTCAGGACTGGAAATACTAAGCTGAGGGTTTCAGGGGTGGCTGGATGAGATATTGAGAAAGGGAGGGCGGAGTAACAAATACCTTTTTTTATGATTCATAATTAATGTAGTAAAGTAAATTCAAGCCACAAAAAAACAAAGACGGCGAGGGGGCCACTGTTTTCATGTGTCAGAAAAGAGCTCACATGCACCAGTAGCTTCAGATAAATGCTGTATATAATTGTCCCCTGAGGCCTTATGCAACAACTGATTCATGCAATGATTTAACTTCAGAAGTTGCTCAAGACGATAGTATCAGCACATGTGGTGCTTTTCAGATATTCATTCCTCTCGAGATTATTTTGGACATTTTCAACATTATATTTAAACTGCTTTTGAGGCTAAGTGTACAATAGTGGATCAGCATTAGCTTTGTTAAATCTCCACTTGTTAGCGTAACCAAACCCAGCCTTAAATAATAGATTACTCTTAAATGTTTGATCAGAGATATACAAGCAGTGGAAGCAGAGCATGTTTTTCTAGGTTCTTTTATTCACTCAGCACTGTTCAGCACTCTGACAGGGCACTTACAGTGAGCAGCATGGTGGGCATATGACATGTGACACACAAGGGACTGACAGACAGGCAGCATTACACTTGTCCAGAAATGAATTGTTTTACATCCCCCTTCTCTGTGAAGAACAACAAGAAATGCACACAATATGGAAGGGCACTTTAGTGGTTCACCTCTAGGAAAAAGATGTGCACACATTACTGGATCTTTTGATCATCATCACAATTCAGTGCATTTATTGAAATGGAAGACACTTGCGTTTGGTGCATTTAGGGATGATACAGGCTGGGATCCCGGCCTGTGAAGCTCAGCAGGTATATTTACATCCAAACAAAATGTAGGAAAGTCAATACAAAACCTTGGGGGGGGGGGGTAGGAAGCTAGACCAGTTAATAAAAGTAGAAAAGCAAAGCCTTTTTGGGGTATTTAAAGCTGTTATTGGTGCTATTGTTCAGTGATCAAAGGGTTGATAAGAGAAGCCATCATCAACCCCCTTATCATGGACAACAAATCACCCACATGAACATATCATCAGTAACTCTCAACCCCCAACCCCCCCCCCCCCCTCTGCCCGCGTATTTAGAAATCAGAGTCTTTCTCTAAGAGGTGGTGGTCTCCTTGACCTTTTCCATGACATTCTCAATCTGCTCACGGATCTGGGTGGCGTAGGGGGCGATCAACTCGGTCAGCTCGTCAATTTTGCCTTCCAGGGAGGTGCGCAGCTCCTGAGCGGTGGCCTCCAGCTGGGTCTTGATGCCCTCAGCCTGGGTCTCCAGCTGCTGGCCCAAGCCCTCAGCCTGGGTCTTGAGAATGCTGGAGATGTCGGTCATCTTCTGGCTGGCGGTTTCCCTGACCTGCTGGACGTAGGGCTCAACTTGCTCCTTCATGCTGTCCATGTTCTGAGAGGCACGGGACTGGATCTCACCCATGTAGGTGGACACAGTGCTTGGGAAAGAAGAAGGAAACATTAAGATTTCATATTTCAAAAAAAGATTTTTTGTTTACCCTTTTTATCTGTGTTAAAGGGCATTGCATGCAAAGTGAAAGAATGACTAAAAAAATCTTTTTTTTAACTAACAGTTAAGAATGCAGAAGTCTCCATAAAACTTACTTGCGAATCTCCTCAGTGTCCTTGTTCAGGCGCTTCTTCAGTTTGGTAGTGTAGGTGCTGATGCGGCCGCGAACATCATCGCTGTTCTGCTCCACCATGGACTTGAGCTCACCAAGATACTGAGTGCTGCGCTCCTTGGCATCCAGCATGTCCTTCTGGAGCCTGTTGGTCAGGAGCTGCAGGTCCTGAGTCAGCTGGCCGGTGGAGACGTCGGTGTAGGGAGCCAGCTTGGTCTGGATTTCATCTTTGTACGCTGTTAGCTCTGCCATGCTGTCAGTGATCAGAGTGCTGGAGGAACAAGAACAAGATGATCAGACAGGAGGAATGTAGGCATAGTGTTAAGGGTTAAGAAGATGCAAGTTTGGAAATAACAGAAATGCATCAGCTAGAGGGTAAAGTATTGAAAGTGCCCATTGAAGATAAGTAAACAAAGGAATGACAAAGTTAGCTTACTCTAGCTCCCTGCTGAGCTGAGAGGCCTTGAGGTCCTGCACGACTCCATCGGCTTTCTGGTTCAGGTCAGACACGTATTGCCAGAAGCGATTCACGCTGTCCTCCCAGCTTGGGGTGGCATCAGCCTGGCGCACAGCACGGGCATTGCAGCCTAATATGGGAACATGCAGAAAATCAGACATAAAATCCAATAAACTGGATTCATGTAAGTAAAGACTTGAACAGCAGTGGTGCACTTACCAGTGATGACTGCCAGAGCAAGGATCAGAGCAACAGCCTTCATGATTGTTGGATAGACAGATGAACCTGTGAATTAAAGGATGGGAAACGTCAGCAATCAGTAATGTTAAACTTTTGTCTACATGAGTTGTTTTACAACATAAGTTAGTGATGTCCTAATGACATACATTAAACAGAGAAACATAATGTGAAGGAATGTAGTATCAGTGTCTCACTTAATAGCAAAAGAAAACACAGTGACTCACACACTAGGCAAAATAGACTATAGAGGCTAAAATAAGATAAAAGCAGGAGGTCTCTGCGGGACCAGCGCTCCTTCCACTCACCTGAGAAGTCGAGCTTCCTCCGTGCTCCCTGCACGGTGACTGAGGGCTTTTATACAGTGGCGGGAGGCTGCTGCTGCCGCTGCGCGTGTGGCGCGAGGGGAGGGCTGTTGATTGTCCGCGTGCGCGCGCCTTCACGTGGTGATGATGATTTGTCTGCACAGATTCCTGTTTCTCCTTCCACGCAACCTGCTACCACACTGCGTCCGAAGTTCTCACAGGTTTCCATCGTCTGAACGAGTGATTGAGCAATGTGCAATAACGGGGTGAAAGTTTCCCATTCAGTGTTGTAAAAAAAAAAATTTTTTTAAATCTGTGTTTGTATTTTTCACACAGTGAAGTTTACAAAGTTTCAACAGCAGAGAAACTTTCATGTATTACTGCCAGAGGTAGCAATAAGGCAAATGTTAAGAGGAAGTTTGTTTGGGTATGAGACTGTATTTGCTATTCTCGTGTTTTATGTGAATCTGTAAAGTAACTAATAAGGCTGCCAAACGAATAAAAAAGATGTAGTGCAATGAACATACAGTGTATTGCCTGTGGAGTACAGGTAACGCAAAAATTAAAAACTACAGTAAACCACAATGATCCTAGATGTTTATTTAAAGGGGAATTAAGCCTATTTTCAAAATTCATACATGTAATTCCCATGGTCCAAGACCATCCAAAAATCTTAGTAAACATGAACAAGTCTCTCCCAAATTCAAAAACTGGAGTGCTAATGCTGGGTTTCATCCAAAGTCAGAGGTCGGGATTTCCTTGTCATTTTTGACTTTGAACTTCCAAGTGTTCTATGTGCTCAACACCAAACATAAAGAAAAAACATGACAGTGAGAACTGCTGTTTCTGTGGCTGCAACTACACGGTCAGCAGGGCCAGAGGAAAAACTAAGCATAAGCTAATAGACGCCGTTATATATTTTATTCTACTGCATTTTTATACGTTGTTATATATTTGACATCAATTTTCATGCATAACAGGTTTTACTATATCATAGTAGATGTGCTATTTTAATTGAATACATGCAAATATACTTTAGGTTGCCTTTAAATGGATTTAATGTGCACCTCAGTGGCCTCCATGGAAGCTGCTTTTTCTGTGTGATGTCAGACCACTGAGGTCAGGGTGCATTGATTTGCCCTGAGTTCACAATTAGGAACTCTGACTTTGAGTAGCGTTCCATTATATGTTTTTTAGTTGGAGGTTGGAATATTATGAAATACCCCACTCATGAACTTTCAAGCTTTCATGTGTCTTAAAACAGAAAGCCGATAGGATTTTTCCATTGTAGTTTGGATTACTGTAGAAAAGAAGCTCTTTGACAAACATAATGTCTCTTACATGTTTGTTCAGAAAAATAATCTTCTTTTTTTTATGCCTAAATGCAGTTGTCAGAAGAAAAATGCTAATGTTAGGCCACAAACAAACTACACCACCAAAACAAGGCTGCAAAGCCTGGTAGGTCTGATGAGGATCTGTAGTTTCATTTAGCCACTTGTTAGCAACCTTTTGTCTTAAGACACATGAAAGCTTCAAAGTTCATGAGTGGGGTATTTACTGACAAATTTTATGTCGTAGAACAGAATGTGATCTGTTCAGCTTGTGTTAACCACAGACCTCATTTCAGGCTTCCAACCAAAAACACATTCAAAATTCGCATTGACTTTGAGATAAGGAAAAGAGCGATGCAGAAATGTTAATTAATTTTCAGGTTTTAGGAGTCATTGCAGGGGCGCTCTAGAGAATCATGATGTAAGCGGTACTGAGCAACACAAAGCATTGTGGGACTTAAGTACGCAGAAGCTACGGTAGAGACCAAGTACTTTCAGACCACTTGGTTAAGTTTATATCTTATCCAGCTTAAAAACACACTGGATTGTTGAACGTTTGCTGCATTATCAACTACCAAAACCGTTGTCTGTCAAACCTATAAATGTTTAAGTCAGTCAGTGACCATAAACCATAAACCTGCAAACCGAACCTGAAAGTTTCTGGGAAGGACCATCACTAATAGCAACCATTTTGCTGTTTGTTACATTATATGTCATTTCCACAGGCCTAAATTTCACAATATAAAACGTGTTTTTTGCATTTTGAAAGTACAAACATAGGAAGAAAGCAAGTATTTGCCAGTCTTTTATGTGGTTAAATCTTAAGTATGATCTTGAGCACGCAGCTGACAGGTATAGTGGTTAGTTTACATGATGTCACAAATGTGCTCTCAGTGTGGACAGAGAAGCACTTGCTTTCTGTTGGGACATGTTGTTAGGCCTGCAGTGACATACATTTACAGGACATTATGACTGTATGTTGGACTTCATGATGGCATGAATTAGAGTAATATACAACAGTATAAACAGAATTATATGGATTTAGCAACAGTGTACCAATAATTGTATGTCAGAAGTGAATTTGGTGCTTTTGGTACGTAAGTATATTTTGTTCCTAAATTCATTGTTGTACTTAACCTAACTTTTACCTCTTTGTGGTGGTAATGCTGCTTTTACTCAAGTTAAAGACTTAAGTCATTCATCTGCAACTGAATAGTGTAGGCTTGCTGTTAAAGGCCACAACTTTGCAAGTTTTTGCAGGATTGTTAGCACCAACACTTTAACACATGCATTTCAATCTAAATTGAAATGCAGTGATCTCTGTTGACACCCCACCCATGCACCCTGAAGACACACAACCCCCAACACATATGGCAGCTTTTTTCATTTCAATGCAACTCGCATAGTTCAAGTAGTGAAGCAAATGTAACTTCTGTATTGATATCATATGCAGTGAATTGCACTCTCTGTGTACTTATTTTGCTGTGTTGTTTCGTGACATTGAGCTATAAATTACCAGTAAGAGCCTGAAGTACAAATAAAGTGTCAGCTTGGGCATGTTCAGGCTTGGGGGATCCTCAGGTACAGCCAGCCCACTTTACAAAACAAGCTTTATAGGTAATAAAATACAGAGAAAATAAACTAATTTATTCCGTGTAAACTGGACTCTGAACAAAAGTAGTGATTATACATAAATCAAAACTGAAAACATATCTGTTTTTATGTCCTAGATTTCCACAGAGAAAGAAATTTCCAGGATTTGAAATTGCCACAGGAAAGGGAATGTTCGATGCAGAAAGAAATTGTTATTGGGCAACACATACTTGTTTAGTAACAGAACATGAGCATGTTTTTGTCCCACAGATGTGTTTTCATCAGAAAGACCTGCTATTTTCCTGTTATGACAGATCATTGTTAGAGATCTTTTTTTTTTAATAATTCAAATTTGGCAGGATGGTTAAACGCTAACAGCTATAACATCTGGTTATATTTTGTGATTTTAGGTGATAAGATAAAAGACGTATTTTAAAAAAAACTCACCATGCATTTACAAATCACATTTAAATAGTTATGCGACACCCTATTAGCTATGACATACTGTATCAGTGTTTGTTTTGCAGCTTAGTTATATAAAAATCAAATCTCTGATTTCATCATAGCCCATGTGTAAAGCCCTTTGCCCTTTAGGACTTGGCTTCTTTGTTGTCAGCCAAACAATCATTTTTCATAGAAACCCAACTTTACACAGGAACAAAGTTTAAATGGGCTGGCTTGGTCAGGTAATTAGTGTGAGAACATGATAACAATACAGCGTGATAACCCAGAGGGGTGAACTGTGTTAGATGATTTGGAGATTGTACCTCTACGAATATTTCAGCTATTTGGGAATAAAAATGTTTAAATAATAATTAACACTGAGATGTAACATGAGATATTCAGTTCAAACTCAGAACGGTTGGGTGTCACTTTTCAGTCAAAAAGCAGAAGACCTTTGACCTTGATATGTCACGATGAGTGTGTGTGATACTGCCAGAGGTGTGTCGCACACAGAAAGATACTGCATGTTCAGCTAGATAACAAGTCCAGTCCAGTTCAAACACACAAACAAATCAAGATCAGTAGCATAATCCCACCATTCTGCATAAAACATTGTCACGCAATGTTTTTGTATGTTTGTTTCAGGATTTTGTCTTCTTGTCTTGTTATCAAATTTGAGGAAACTGTTTAATCTCTTAAGATGTATTTCTAGTCGGATAAAGACACATAAACTATATTTTTGTGTTTGTATCATGCAGACACGATGGACCGCAGAGGCCAAACTACACACATGTACCAACAAAGGTCACAGGCCAGAGCTCACAAACCAACAATGTTGTGCCTTCCTCTGCTGAACCTCCAGGATACAGAGGCAGAGGACAGACGGGGAAGTGAAACAGAGAGAATCAAGAAGATCCATGAGGTAATACAGTAAAATAATCTGACACAGTCATCTAAACTGCAGCTGCTTCTCCTTTTGCTGCGCACCAACAGACGCAAAGTGCAATGTTTTTCACCAGTGCGTGTAAGGGCATCTTTAGATGGTTTGAACGAAAGTAACCCCAGCCTGGTGGTGATGTTCTCTGGAAGATTTTGGTTTTTGATGATGTCTGGATGATCTCACCCCTCTGAACAGGTGAGTCAGCAAGGTTACTGCAGTTAATGTCTGTGGGTTAAAAGTTGTTGAACTTGACGTTCAAGTGTTTTTTTTATGCAGCATATCCCCCATCATCTAATTGTGAGTCAGAGTGCCATCAGCTGATGGGGAAGGTGTGCCAACAGAGCCAAATGTCTGAGCAGGCCTGCTGTGTGTGTATAGCATTGTCTCACTGTAATGACGGGGTCACAGGTTTAATGCATGCAGCAGCTCATGCGTGTCCATCAGCAAAAGTAACCTTGAGTCACATTGCGGCCTGCTGTCATTCCCTGTGCTGTGCTTAGGGAAGAGGGTAGGGTAAGTGCATGCTTCTGCTTTAAAGCCAAAAAACAGTCTCATGTCTACCAAGGAGTTCAAGCTGTGCAAAAACTTGGTTGGTTGGTTCCTCAATGTTTAACTAAAGAGTTAGCTTGACATTTGAGGAATACATTTGATGGATACCTCTCTTTTGCCAATGTTAAATGAAGCTTCGGTCAAGAATTAGTTAGCTTAGCTGAGCACAAAGTCTTAAAGCCTTGAAGCATGCTTGAAGCATGGAGTGTCACATGAAACCAAAAAAGCTTAATTTTCATGGTATGAAATGCCCTGTATCTTTTGTATTATTGGGCCCATAAAGCGAGTGACACTCACGGCAGCTGAGCAGCTACCACTCAGTTTAGCCATCTGCTAACTTGAATGGGGATGAAATGATCTAATCATGTGGCCCTTCTGGACTTTTAAAATCAAGGCCTGATAGTGAAACAAGTCATTTTGTGAGCGTTGTGATGCTCAAAATATGTATGCACTGATTTACAGATGTCACTTTCACATTGTAATTCCATGAAAATAAAAGTTGTTTTTTTTTGACCGCACGTTATCAATCGTCCACTTTAAGACACAATGTAAGGTGAGCTTTAAAGCCTGGTGCTGTACCTTGGGGGTAAACAGCGAGCTTTGTCAGAAATCACAAAAAAAAAAAGAAATATTCCCAGACATCACACTCTGTTAAATAACATCTTGACATTTTTATTCTTTGATTTTTTTTTTCTGTACAGATCCAGCACTTTTTATATAACTTGTTAGTTAGGTGCTACGTTTACCTTTGGACAGAGCCAGGGCAGCTGTTTCCCTTGTTTTCATTGTTCATATTTACTGTACAGACACCACAGTGGTATTAATCTTAATCTGACTCTCTGCAAGAACACTGAACGCTGTTATTCTTTTTATGCATCTCCTTAGATACATTTTCTGACAGCTGAAAAAACAAAAAAAAAAGACTAAACTTAAGTGATTCGTACAACAAAACAAAGTAAGGGCCTTGACACTCCAAGCCGATAGATGGCTCTTGGTCACTGGCGAGCTGTCAGTGAACATCTGTCACGCTAGTTTTTGCATGTCCCTCGACGTATAGGCACAAGTTGGCCCTTGTCACTTTTTTTCAGGAGATTCAAGGCATGAGTTTAAAACACATTTGTTATGTAAGGTATGATTATTTCTTTTAGCTATTGAGCTCTTTTGCAGGAATGATTCATAATAGTTTGGTTTTGTTGTTTACTAATGCTCAGTAAATATGATTTGTCCTTTCACCATCGGCTTTGTGTTGCTAACATGCTAATTGGCTCCCTTTCTGAATGACAAATACAGACTACTGGGGCCTGCTGGTATGGAGAATTATTGTCTCTCAAACAGACCCCGAATGTTCGTGGTAGTTGGCCATTGGCTGCAGTCGTTGTGTGTTCAAGTGCAACGTTTTGGCCAAGACACAGACATCTTGAGGCAACACCAGTCAGCCGTCATCGCCACTAGTTCTTTGATGATGGTTTGGTTTGTCTGCAGCAGATTATTTTGTTATAAACAAAGCCATGAATTTGTTCTGAGAATGCACATTGCACAACACGCTTTATTAAACAAGCTTTTTTCTGTTCATCATCTCCTGTCTGATTGCGCAATGCTTAAAACAACATCTTGTTTTTGCTTTTAAAAATCTTTGAAGGTATTTTCTCTTTAAATAATTGTCTAATAACTTGGTTTATAACCCCCAAATCATAATTTTGCAGCTGTTGTACAAAAATGCAAACTTATATCCAAACTAAATAACTGAAATGCAGTAAAAATAGAAAAGAAAGAGAAAGGCGTAAACATGGGTTCTTAATTCGGTGACACCCCAGTAAACATTTACCTTAGTACATGAGGAAAAGTATTACAACTGTTAACATGAAGATTTGGAATACAACCAAAAAGCCTCACATAATCGGACATAATGAGAAATGAGAGCTGTGTGTGTGCTTGCAGGGTTAATGGTGAGCACAGTCTGTGACAGCTGGGGGCTGAACAGAGG
Source organism: Plectropomus leopardus (assembly GCF_008729295.1). Taxonomy (NCBI): domain Eukaryota; kingdom Metazoa; phylum Chordata; class Actinopteri; order Perciformes; family Serranidae; genus Plectropomus; species Plectropomus leopardus. The sequence goes on from NC_056469.1 coordinate 22,569,271, forward strand.
AATGTTGTTTGCCACTGGGTAAGGCAGCGTGGGAGCAATCTGGCAGCAGGGATGGAGGCACAAAAGGAAAACTAAAAAACAAGGGGGAAGCAGGATGTGTTATATAAATCTCCAGACTTGCAAAGACAAACCTGAACATGCCCGGTCCAAGACCCACAACTGAATGTTAGAGGGGCGTGGCAGGGGGGCAACCTGAACTGAACAAACAAGAAAGGATTTATTCCCCACTTATTTTTATGTGGAGCTGATATGGAAAGTTTCTTGCTTTCTTAATGTTGTAAAAATTGAAATCCATGTATTAAAAACGGCATGCTGCTGCGTTGCCTTTATCTGCACATGAATATTTTTGAAGTGACTCTATATGTTCACCAGATGGCACTAAGTCTTTAACAAGGAGTCTTGTTTCATTGTTTCCAGTCCAGAAAAAACAACTAGTGTGTCTGATGTTTTTCATGTATGGGACACTTGTAAAGTAGTTCAAAAGAAAATTATGTTTACATTGGCCTGATAACTAAAATATAATTGTTTTAGAGCTAATTTAGATGATCACACTGTTTAATTACATAGGTGTGAGTGACTGCATTGAAGATACTGTTTGTAGTTTCCATTTCTACATTTAACAGCATTGTAATTATTATTTTACGTTAGTGTTTTCATTTAAATATGAACAACAAATTGCCATAATTTGCAAAAAAACCCCAAACATTTTGGCATCCAAAACCAAACATTTTGGCAATCTGAAACCTTACCAATGCTCATTTAAAATTTCACCAAGGCTGTATAAATAACACAACAGACTCGCAAGTTTTGCTTTAGTTTTATTTCCTTAATATAGGAAGAGAAGACGGTGTATGGTCACAGACCAACACTCAGTGTTTCTCATTTATCTTTAATACATCATTTTAATAATTCAAATATATCTAAAGACACTTGCAGTTTTCAAAAAAAAATTTTTTTAAATATTGTTAAAGCATACATTTTGCTGGGATCAGCGAATTTTTTAAGATGCAGTTTTTTTCTGTTGTGGAGGTGGAGGTCGACTTAGTTGGCTTTGACAAAGGACTCGTAGAGGGACATCAGCTGGGCCTGGAGGTCCTGAGTGTAGGGGTCCAGCTTTTCCCTCAGCTCATCAACGTAGGGTGTGGCCATGTCTTTCACCTGCTTGGCTCTCTGAGTCAGCTCACCTTGGACCTTCTCGGTCAGGGGCATAATCTTCTCCTTGAAGTCCTGCAGGTGCTGGTCCACTTTTGTCTGCATTTCTTCGCTGTAGGGCCCCAGCTGAGCTTGCAGGTCCTTCACGCTCTGCTCCAGGCTGGCCTTAAGCTCCTCGCTCCTCTGCGTCAGGGTGGCCCTCAGGGCCTCAGCATCCATGGAGTCTGCGAGGGGGGTCAGCTCCTGTTTGAGCTGCTCCACTCTCTGCTGGATCTGGGCCCTCATGTCCTCGGTGTAGGGCCCCAGCCTATCCTTGACTGAGCCCAGCTCCGTAGTCACACGCTCTCTCAGCACATCAGCCTCTGTGGCGACTTTGTTGATCAGTTCCTGGGTTGCAGGGGAAAACTGCTCCTGGATGCTGACTGCATACCTGTTGGCCACATCAGCGCTCTCTGTCAGACGTGCGCTGGACAAGAGAAAGAATTTTGTCTTTAGTTCATAGTGAGGAGGAATCACGTCAGTTACCCTTATTTGTTTTTTACATTCTTATCATGTTAACAATGGTACAGTGGTCTTTTTTGACCTACCTAACATCCTGTCCAAACTGTGATTTCCTGATCACCTGGAGGGTGTCATCAGCTGTCTGGGTGGCCTTGGCAACGTAGTCCCAGAAGGCATCAGTCAGCACTTCCAGCTGGGGCTTGGGTGCATCAGCATAGAAAAGGTTGGCCTGGCAGCCTGTTATATAGAAAGCAAGAGCGTTAAGAAATTCACCATGGCAACTCTTTATCACCGTCATACCAATAGATATTATTCCAAGCTTCAACAGTGCCAGCATGCTTACCACCGAAAAGGGCTAAGACGAGCACAGCAAGGACTTTCATGGCTGTTAGACCTGATAACAAGGAGAGGTACTACTGGTTAGCAAAACATGGTCACAAGGAAATATTTCTGAAATAAAAAACCTCAGCTGCTGCACTGTGCTAATTCATTATCATCTTACCTGAGTGTCTCCTCTTGGAAGAGCTTGTGTTCAGCAGGTGAGGTTCTGTAGCTTTTATAGCAAGCCCGACTGTTGTTAAACCAAAGTCCAGGTGCTCGTGTCTTGTTGTCACCCGCTCTCACCTGGACTCATCTCTTATCCTCACTGTTACCAGTAATTCCACGCAGCACACATGCACAAGCCCATACTTTTACACCACATACACACTGAGTATATAATTTATATTCTACTGCTTCAGAAATAAGGAGATCATTAGTGGGATGTATTTTTTGCCTTGCTTGATGTTTGTGATTTGTCAGTGTTAGAAAGTGACATAATGTTTTAGTTTGACCTAAAATTAACCTTGTCCTCATAAATCTTTCTGTAATCACTTAGCTGTTAGCTTTTTGTAACCACAGATAACTCTCTGCCAAGACTCTCCGTCTCGTCTTTATTTGTTTCATGTCCAGCTTTGATTAGATATGTGAATCTTTTATTGTCTGTTAGCTTGACATTTTACAAGATGACATTACACTGACTCACAGTTCTAGTTTCTGTGTCAGGCTTATTCCTATGTGTCAGTTTGGCCAAAGGTGGACACACTCAAACACTGTCAGCTTCTGAAGGACAAAGTAGACTTACCAAAGTTCACTTCTTTGAAACCATCTTTGAAGAGAAACATTTCAGTTTTATTTTTCTTCATACAAGGAAAGATCCTGTTCAGTGTCTGTTAATTGAAACTAGAGCGTTTAATATAAAAGATTTTGATCTTTTTGCGCTGAGAGTCCCTCAAGACATTTATAAAAGTGTGCTGAAATCGATTTATCTCCTGCTTCTTTTGATACATCTGTTTCCAGTAACTTATTTCAGTTAACATTTTGAAGACAAAAGCAGTTTTGGAAATACCACAGTTTGATTAAATGCTTATGTGACAACCCACGCAATAGACAAGTCATATTTTCATACTCAGAATACGACCTTCGTTTTTTGTTGGGGGTTGCTGAATTAGCACACTGACAAGAATCTGCATTCACAAAAGTATATATCAGCTGTCAGTTTAGAAACTAAACGCCATCGTTCAAAGTCAACATTAAGTCACCATAGAAAGTAACCGCTTGAATGTGGTAAACATCGGTACAAATAGAGTCCATAGAGTAAAAGGGAAAATAATGAAATATTTAGCAGCTAGCAATAATAGACAATAATAAATTAGTTGTGGAGACAGTGTATTACACTGTGGTGAAGTCTTGTTCAACCATAATTCTGAATTTCAGACAGCAGCAATGTTACAAACACAGTGTAAAGAACTGCAGAGAAGTCAACAAACGGTTGTGGAAACGTGTGAAAGCACCATCATTGGCAGTCAGAGCTGAATAAAACCCAGCTTTATCACTAACACACTTTACTCAGCTAATTTCAAAGCACAAAAACACGGTTTGTCAAAATGCTTTGAATATTGAAAATGCACAAAATTTAGATTAGTGAATTCAGACTAATTTAGACACTACATAGTTAGCATTTGGGAGAGCCATCATAGAAAACATACTAAATCCAAATAACATTTTTGTCACTGTTTGGCTGTCCAGGTTGTGTACAGAATATTCAGGGCTTCAGACTTAAGTCTTTATTTTGTTGCATCTTGCACTTTTTAAAATGACCTTTGATAGTTTGTGGGTTCTTTTAAACCATTAAATATACTGTTTTCCACAGAAGTCAGTATGTGACACACTGTGATGTCAAAGAAAGTGTAATTTTTGTGATGTTCTTGTCCTTCTAAGGGAAATTTTTTGTTGGTTATGTGGTGTAGAGGCTGGGGGAAAAAATATTTGGTGAATCTTTTTCCTTATCTTTTTAAGCTACTTTCTCAAAGCGACAGTGACAACACTATATATGCTCTTATAAAATAAATAGTCTTATTCAATCTTCCCATTTAAATAACTCACAATCTGCCTTGAGTATCACTATAAAGTCTTGAAAATGAAATGTGTCAGAAAGACAGTACTATATCAGCAAGCTGGAAAATACTGTATTTTTTAAAGAGGGTTAGACAGGTGACTGATTGACTTCAAACACAATGTATACTACTGTTTTAAAAAAGTTGACATTTTATTTGTTTATGTTTGTTTAGCTTTTTTCATTATAACAAAAAAACATTTATGTGGCTGTTTTATTCATGTTGCTTGACCTTAATACAAAGTCCACAGACGTAAGCACACCAAGGTTATCTGGCGTTATCTGCAGGCTGTTAGAACTGGACAACGTGGATACCTTATTACTATTTCCTGAAGGAGGCTTTCTGGTGGAGAACTAGAGCAAGGTGTTAGACAGCCACATAATATCCTGTAAAGATTGTGTCTGCATCATAAAGTCGGCGGTCATGTGATGTGTAGCCCTGAAAAACAGAGCCATGTTGACAACATGGAAGGGACTCCTGAACTTTGGGCTCTTGACTACAACTGTCATGTGGCTTCAGTATATATACATGGACGCGCCAGTCTGACGCACTCACAACACGCTAAACACCAAGAGAGATACACACAAGCCAAAAACAGGTGAGAATTTCGCTTTATTTCCAAATAAAAACTTGCAGACATATCATAATCTTGCAACATTTCCAATGCAGCTTGAAAGTTAACTATATCATATGTGTTTTTTCAGCGAGGAGCAGTCATGAAGGTGTTCATTGTACTCGCCGTTGCAGTGCTGTCTGGTAAGATGCTTTTTGTTTTTGACTTTAAAGTATCTTTCTACATAGTCAAAGCTACAAAATGCACCATTGCCTTTAGTGGTGGGTGATATGAGTTGTTTTTGACAAAATACCTCAAAATCAGTAATTCAATGGTATTGTAGGGTTGATAATTGGTACTTTCACTTAATATATTTACATAATTCGAGTTTTTACATGTAATCATCAGTAAGGTGGATATGATGAAACATAAATCAACAATATAATAAACACTCAGGATATTACAACACACAAAATCTATAACAATGTTCAGCCTCATATCTAGGGCTGATACTTGAAAGTCAGAGACTCAAATCATCAATCGAGGACCCCTCACTTGACTGAGATTACTTCAAGTCAAGTAGTAATTTTTTGTTTTTGTTTTTTGGTTTTTGCTTGTTAGTGTGCTGTGCAGTATACTTGTGGTAGTGTTTTAGCCCCAGACTTTGCTGCGGAGTGAGCGCTCTTGACTTTCACGCTACTCTTTGGTACAAACAGCTGCGGACACAATGCAGCGGCACAGAGGAGGCATGACTTTGCAGCTCTTAGAGGACATCAGCTTTGCTCTTCTACTTAGAAGTGGTGAATTTACAGCTCACAGCAGGTTAATACGATACAGTCTCTGGCTTTTGTTTGATATCCAGCGTTTGCAAAAAATGTTGCATATTTGTGATCTGTTGTTAGTGCAGTTAACTTGTTTACCATATTACATGAATGCTGCTGTCACACACACAAATTGTTGAATATTCATATTGAACTTCAGAATCAGCTACAGCCCTACTCATACCCAGATATCAATATAATATGGATATATTGCCTAACCATATTTAGCAACAAAGACCAATCAAAATAAACTGAATTGCTAAAAGCTGTTTTCAAGTTGTTCTCTTGTCCATTCCACAGGCTGTCATGCCAACATTTTCTATGCTGATGCACCCAAACCACAGCTTGAAGTGCTGACTGATGCTTTTTGGGACTACATTGCCAAAGCCACCCAGACAGCTGATGACACCCTCCAGATGATCAGGAAATCACAGTTTGGACAGGAAGTCAAGTAAGTTATGTGATACAGAGGACTGTGGTGGTTAACACTTTATCACTTGAATTAGCATTAGTTTTCTTGTGCTGCATTCAGATGTGTTTCACTAGCATTTAAACCAACGAATGAAAAAATTTAAAAATACCACCCTTTAGCAATTTCTTGCTGGTTTCTTTCTTTTTCCTTTCTTTTTTTTCTTGTAACTTTTTACTTGCTTATATTTTTTGGGCCATTACTTGTCAAGTTGCTTGAGCCCTCTCCCCATGTTTCTGACAGAAAGCAAGCCAAGTTGCTCAGGTATCAAAGGGCTAATGTAGATATGGTTTTAAACAGACCTCTGACGGACTACCAATTTCTTTGTCCATCCCATAGTGCCCGCTTGGCAGATAGCACTGACATAGCCAGCAAGTATGCAGTCACTCTGCAAAAGCAGCTTCCCCCTGCAGCCAAGGACCTGATGACCAAGATCAGTGCAGAGGCTGACAAGTTGAGAAAAGTACTGACAAAGGAGCTGAGCACCGTCAAGGACAGGCTGGATCCCTACACTGAGGACATGAAGGCCCAGATCCAGCAGAGAGTGGAGCAGCTCAAACAGGAGCTGGCCCCCTATGCCGAATCCATGGACTCAGAGGCCCTGAGGACCACCCTGATGCAGAAGAGTGAGGAGCTGAAGGCCAGCCTGGAGCAGAGCGTGAAGGACCTGCAGTATCAGCTGGGACCCTACACAGATGACCTGAAGCTGAGGGTGGACCAGCACCTGCAGAACTTCCAGGACAGCGTGACCCCCATGACCGAGAAGGTCCAGGTTGAGCTGAGTCAGAGAGCCAATCTGCTGAAGCAGATGGTGGCCCCCTACGCTGAAGACCTGAGGGAAAAGCTGGATCCCTACGCTCAGGACCTCCAGGCCCAGTTGATGTCCCTCTACCAGTCCTTTGTCAAAGGCAACTAAGTCAACAGCCACAGCTGCTCCATCATTTATCAGAAATGCTGGCATGTTTGGTCTACCTCTGCTTGAAGTATAAGATGTCTGAATTGTACTGTAAACCAAATTAAACTAATATTTATTGCTAGGTGCAAAGCAAACCTCTGCACTTGTCAAAAATGTAAATACTAAGTTTTTATTGTGTGTTGTTGAGTTGAAAAAAATGTAAGTGTCTTTGTAATTTCTGTAAGTTACCAAAAATAAATAGATAACCCTGAAAAATACACATTTGTATTTGTAGTCTTTTACAAAAATATCTAATTCTACAAGAATTAGAATTCAGAACAAGAATTCTGCATAAATGTAGAACTGAGATCCTCAGTCTTTTCAATTCACAAATAGAAACTGGATTCACAAATAACTATTTGAAAGTTGTAAATGTTAAAACAATATTCAGATTTTGACAGGGTTTTTTTATTTGGGGAATTTGTGTATTTGTAGGACAGTTTTATACTTGCAAAATATATATTTTTTTGAGTTTACATATCTTTTCCTATATTTGTGGAAGATGTTTTATATTCACAGGTTACACATTAGCACTTGGTGTGTCGATCAGTTCACACAAATAATACAGAGACAGTTCTATCTCCATAATGAGCCATCCTGAAAGAACACCACTAATGAAAGTATGATTGCATAAACATACAGAGGGACTACTGTGGCCACAAGCTGCAGTGGGACATGTGCTGCTTTTTTTCCCAGGAAGCAACTAATATTTTGACTTAATCTCCCATGTCTTAACATGTCAGAGTTTCGTCTCCCACTTTCTCCAGAGGCAGACTGTTGCTCCTAATCTGGTACTTGTCAATGCTTGCCATGAAACTGCACCTTCTTGTTGTCAGCACTAAAATAGAGAAGTGGATGTGAGAAACGTGGATGACCAACGTGATGTGAGAGCGGCCTAGACAAGTCAGTTATGAATTCATCCCATTAGATTTCATGTAAAACAATATTTGTTGCTCTAAAAATCAGATGCTTTTTTAAATGACTTGAATTTTTATTTCATAAAAAAGACATAATTGCGCAACCTCTTATTGTTGTAAACATGCAAAACAAAGCCTTATAGTCCCTCTATTGACACTGTGAGCATCCAGCGTGGAGGTTCAGAGTCCAACGACAGTCCAACACTATGTTTACACTCACATGCACACATTATTCATATTTCTTTCCTACTTAAATCAAAAGAGATACCACAAAGACTGCACTGAAAAACAGTGGGTTGTTGTCTGACTAACCAAGACGCTGCAGTAAGTAATAATAAATTAACTAGGTTAAAGCTTAAGTTTTTACTTTTTCCTAAATTGTAAGTTCTTAGGATTCAATCTTCCCTTGTCAATCCCTCAATGCAGCAATTTAACCTTTTGAAACCTAAGATATTTGTTTGATTTCTTTCAGAAACATGGGGTAAAACATAATGAGCAACTTGTCAAGATATGCCCTGCAAACTGCAAAAAAAAGTAAAAGGTGACAAGGAAATTATCTGAAAAATAACTGGGAGGATGACTACGTTATGAAAAAAGAGAGAGATGTCAACCTTTATATATTGAACAACAGAAGTTTAAAAGACTTGACATTTAAGGAGTTGGTGCTATGTTGCAATTTATTATAAACTTTATTTGTTATTTTCTTAAAACATGTTACAGAAAAAGAAGAAAATATATATTTTTTTAGTAATTTCTTGGGGTCTTTTTCTAGTCCTTTTTTAAACGTTTCATGGTTTTGCTTATTTTAAGGTAATTTTCTTGTAACTTTTTACTCCTTTCTTGCAAATTTTTGAACCATGTTTTGTTAAGTTGCTCGTCACCCTCCTCCCGTGTTTTGGGGAGACGTCAAGCCAATTGCTCAGGTTTCAAAGGGTTAAAGTGCTACACTTAGTGAGAGAAACTATTCAGACTACTGACTGTGAGACTTTACAAATGCTAAATCTGATCTCACATTTTCATGCTCCAGCCTGTTTTACACCTGATTAGCACTAGTGTGTGCACCTGAAAAGCTATTCACACGACATTGTCAGTCAAAACAGGCAAAAGGAATTATTAAGGCCTGGATGCCAACGGCCACTTTGTAACACTGGAGGCTAGACTGATGTCTGCCCCATTCACACTCAACGGCACGGACCACTGAGAGGAGGGAGGTGTTGTTTGACGCACACAAGTTTCTTTGAACAAGACACATCTTGCCTTAATCACCGCAGTGATAAACAGAGGCTCAGTGTTGTTTTGATGTAGATGAGATGTTGTTACTAGATTGTTGCTGGCTTGATAAGAAGATCAGTGCCTGTGGAGATGAAAAGATGGCTGTGTCCTGTCGATGGGTCTTTGTAAATGCTCACAGGATGTGTTGTTTGCTCCTCCCTGTTCCCTGTGAGATGGTCTTGTTTGAGAACAGGATGTTTATGTGGAAATTTTCTTTGGGAGGTGAACACTTTTAATATAATTAAACCTGACAGCCCTGCAAGAAAGATGTGAAGCCACTGTTTAAACTTCATTGACATTGTTTCGGGGGGGGCGGGGGGGGTTCTTTCATCTGATTGCCTCAAAATTTCCCCCCTTTATAATCAATAGTTCAAGTCGGCCAAAAAAAAACAGGACTGCTATGAGCCCCACAAAGTTAATATTTGTTGAAGACAGTGTCTGTTATAGGGAGTTTTCTGATTGAGTAACAGGTAGAGTCATTTTTTAACATTCAAGGTTAGGCAGGAATTGTCAAGCCAGTGTCACCTTGCGACAGATAACAGTACCATCAGCTCACATTTGTCGCCCAACTCTTGTGGGAAACTCTGCGATGTCACTGATATATGAGCCAAACAACAAAGGTCCAAGAAGTGATCTTTGTGGTATTCCCATTTTATTTTCAAGACATTCAGATTTAGACTAACGGAAACCTGTTGACTCCTGTTTTGTAAGTAAGAATAAAACCATGTTTTTGCCCAGGAATATTTTATTAATTTGAAAAGCAGAGTGACTTTTTTGAGAGTATCAAATGCTTGTTATGCCTCTCTGTGCCAGCGATACTTGTGGCTAGAGGCATTATGTTTTTGGGTTGTCAGTCTTTCTCTCTGTCCTATGTTTGTGAATATCATATAACCCAAATTCTACTTTGAGTCAAGGATATCCTAATTTAATTTGGTGGTCAAAGGTCAGGATCATTCTGACCTTGCGTCCTTCTCATTCTTATGAATGATTCAAGAACATCATAACGGAATTTCTTAAATTTGGCACAAATCCATTCATGCCAATCATGTTTTGAGTTGAAATTTATTTGGAGCATGGGGCCCATTCTGACAAATTAATTCTTTTAATTTTGATACTTTGAGTACAAGGGCAGCACGGTGGCTTTGTGGTTAGCACTGTTGCCTCACAGCAAGAGGTGAGGCAAATCCCGGTTGGAACGGGGTTTGGTCCGGGCGGGGGCCCTTCTGTGTGGAGTTTGCATGTTCTCCCCATGTCTGCGTGGGTTCTCTCCGGGGTCTCCGGCTTCCTCCCACAGTCCAAAGACATGCAGCTCAGGTTAATTGGTGACTCTAAATTGCCCTTAGGTGTGACTGTGAGTGTGTATGGTTGTTCGTCTATATGTGTCGGCCCTGCGATAGTCTGGCGAACTGTCCAGGGTGTACCCCGCCTTCCGCCCGATGACAGCTGGGATTGGCTCCAGCCCCCCGCGACCCTTACGAGGACAAACGGTTACAGAAAATGACTGACTGACTGACTGACTTTGAGTACATGTTGTTGATACCTTTCTGCTTTTATGTAAGTAAAATTTTGAATGCAGGACTTGTTTTTGTTTTTTAAAATTGAGTATATAATGTTGTATCACTGCTTTTACTCAAATAAATGACTTGAACATTACTATTTTATCACCGTGAAAAGTTTAACACTACACTGTCAGCGTTCCCTGTGCCAATAAAAAAGGCTACACTGCCTCCTGGTGGTGAAAGTGTGACAGAGCAGTGTTAAGGGCTTAAGTGTGACTGCGAGATCTTCCTGTGTCGTGAGTGGAAATGTAGAAAGAATAAGCATAAGAGATTCAGTTGCTCGCTAGTCCACATCAACAAGTCACATAAGTAGACTCTGTGTAGCACTTGAGGTCTCAGCATATTTGATGAAGGTGATGTACTTGCATTGCTCTTCCACTTTTGGAAGGTGTACCTACATGGTTTATTGCACAGCCTATTGTAAGTCTGTTTGGATAAAGAGTGCAAGTTAAATAAATGTAATGTGGAATTTACGTGTAATGAAATATTCTGTACTGTGACCTTTCAAGATCACTCCTCCACCTTGTTGAAAATATGCTGTGTGGAGTTTTGATTGGTTGCTGTAGAAGCTCGAATTTGGCCCTGTTTTCATGATCTGAAAGGACGGGCCTGTGGGTTTGCATTTGTAGAACAGCCAATAGGCACACCCTCTCTCTCTAAGCCTGAAAACAGAGCCGAGACAAGGTGCAAAGGTCCACTTGAATTACAACATGCCCAAAGTGAAATTCTTGTTCACTGAGAACCCCAAAACTGCCTACCTCGGCTTTAATCAACTATGACTTTATTCAACTAGTGCTTTAAGTATCACTCATTGTGAGGATTAAAAAAGTAAGAATATAAAATAATAATTGCAACATTTTAAGATTGATAAAACCTTTTCATTTCTATATAAATAGATATTCTTTATTCAATGTAATTTACTCTCAACTTGGTTCCCAAATTATGAATTAAACTTAAATATCCATCAGCTTATATGGTCCAGCATGAAGACAAAATTCTTCCATCGTCTGTATTGTTTTTTAATTACTTCACATGATAGATTTCTTTGTATGTTTTTTTTTCTGCAATCATCTCTCAGGTTTGAGTGAGCAGGCTGTTTGCTCGTATTGCTACAAGAAATCATATCTGATCAAAAGTCGAAGTTCTGGTGGGGCAAATGCATCGAAACTCTTAAGAAGTAATACTTAAGGATGTATTTCTTTCTTGACTTTGCTCTGATTGTTGCTCTTGTACAAAGTTTTCACTTGTTTAAGCGTAAAATGGAAGTACAGGACGTCTTTATATTTTAACCCTAACCCCCTAAAAGACAGTTTGTATTGTTTTTTCTGTTTTAAAAAGATAAATACAAGATTTCTTAAATTGAACTTGCTGAAACAATGGCTCTCCAGTTTGCAAAAGTCTTAATGATAGGTTTTTTTTAATGATACTGATGAAATCAGATTTCAGTAAGATTCAATGCACAAAAGGAGTGTTCGAACACGTGTGTTGAACACGTTAAGTCTAATCAGCGCTCAAAGCAGGTGTGAGATGGATAAGTGACGCCTGTCAACACGGGCTTCTGTCCAAGATAATGTAAATGTCAACATTTGATGTTTGCATTGATGAAAGGAAGCATACGAAAGAAAGACACAGGTACAACAACAGATTTATGAAAAATGGCTTATGTAACATATCTACCGATCGCTGCTTTGATATGCTGCTGCACGTTTCTATAGACGTAACCTTTTCTAATGCTGTCACACCTTAGTCACTTTGAAAGAGAAAAGAAAATGTAAATAGAGTTCACAAGAATCATGTATGATTTAATCAACTGTGCAGGTGAATTTTAATTAATTTGTTTGTTCTTGATTTGCATACTAAATGTGGTTACACTGTTTTTTAGAAAGAAATGTTGATCCGAAATGTTCTGGTTGGGGCCCTGGAGATACACCTTCTTTATCAGCTCAGAAAACACACTTAACATTGTTTTATCAGCTTTGTACTTTATGACCATCTCTTATGACATAATTGCTTGTTTGCAGCATTTTGACCTGATGACATGTTTTAGAAGTCAGCAGGTCATAATGGATTTTTCGTCCGTTGTTGGTTTATTTGGATTTATGTTATTGGAATTATATAACGCTTTTTTTATGACAGAGAAGGGACAGGAAGCTAGACCTATCGGGGGTCTATTTAGTAGAATTAATGCTGTACATTTCTTTTCCAGGGTCAGTTAAAGGATCTACGCTGGAAATACCAGATGATATAACAGACTCACAGGGACAGATGTCTCAGATGAAGATAGCAGGTAATCTACAACTTAAGTTACGATCTCTATTTTGAATAAGGTGTGTATGAGAGATTGTTTGGTATGCATTAAAAAACAATAAACAAAAAAAAAAAACTGTAAGGAGGCAGGTAAGATGTACAACACAAATTCACATGAGCATCAATGATGATGTGGCAGGGAGCAGGTGAATCATGTTTATAATAGTTTTTGATTTTTCAGTTTTAAAAAAATGTTTTGACTTTTCAGTTTCATTTCAAGTTAGTTTTTAGAGTGCATTTGCTATTTTTCAGTGCTTCAGAAAGGATTAGTTTTAGTCTTTATATATTTAGTTTTACAGTAATTTTTACCAGGTATAATGTCTCAGATGTGTGTAGCTGCATATGCATAAAAACTATGTAGCTGGAGAACTGTGTAGAAATGTCCATTATATTTAAATCTTTTGATTTGGGAATTAACCTGAGTGATCTCACAAATACACTGAGAAAAAAAAACGCAATGGCATTTGATCGTCTACCATATTTAATCCTGTGAGGGAACTCCAGCATTGCACCATCTCCTTGAATGTCAAGTCTGTTGAATTTCTTTTGCTCAATATATAAAGGTTGACTGAAATTCATACTATGCCTCAGTAGTTTGAAAATAAAACAGTCACACTGGATATTTTATGTATCCGCTTGTTCACTTAACCTATCCTACCTTTGTTTTTACATGTCTCTGCGCAACTAGGCAGTGATATATATATCCCCAACCCTCCCCGAATTTTCAAATATACTCAAAATTTCTTACCCTTAGAAAAAAGAAAACATTTTTCCCATGCTACAAAAGGCAACCATGCTCCGCCATTCAATATAAACATTAGCAAATATAACCATAATAATATGTGTATAGTCAACAAATTGGTATTATTATCAATACTGAATGTAGTATTAAGGTTTACTGCAGTCTGGTGCCGTACCCCAGCAGAAGTTGCTTCTCTTTGGGTACATATAATCAAGTTTCAGCACTGTACTGTCTCTCCATTTTATTTTTTGAATGTGTTAAAAAGTGGAAAATTAAAATGTAAAAAGAATGTATCACGAATAGACTGTATCGCTTTTGTCTGTTATAGTTTTTGAGAAGTATTAGTATGGTCATGGTATAGTATGTCATAAAAAAGTAATTTTAAAAGTCATAAAAATGTCTTCTATAGTGCATCTTTAAGAAGTCATAGTGTGTGCACTTTCTTCTGCAAATTAAATAGTATTATTATCTTACACACTTTCTGACATAAGCCCATGAAAAAATGAATATAACTTTAGAAATATGCAATACTTTAAAAAATAAAAAAAATATTTACTAAGCCTGCGACTGAACAGTTGAGACCTTCCCAGGCCTATTTTGTGGTCTAACTTGTCTAACCATGTGAATCCAATGCAGAACTATGACAGCATAAACTCCCTAAACCAACCGTAACAGATGTAGCTGACAGACAAATGTAAAGGAGAAAAACAAAATACCAATATATGTTGAAAGGTGTGATGGTTCACAGGACACTTAAACCAAAAAATGTAGAAAAGCTTGTACAGCAAAACCCTACCTCCTCTGATATAATGGGAAACAGTACAATCACCATCCAACCATCACACAACCTCTGTTTAGCTAAATATCAACTCAAAAACACAAAATAATAAGTTTGTAATAATATATATATATATAAAATAATATATATATATATAATATATATATATATATATATATAAAATAATATATATATTCTATTTTCCAATATTGAATTTTGCCTTGCACAAACCTGACAAAACAAATCTTTTTTTCTGTCATGTCATTTAAAGAAAATTTGATTTCTCTCTCTTTCTTCCGTTCTTTCTTTCTATATACTGATGGATTAAGTGGTCCTATGCAGGTTGAGACAATGTTTGTGATTCTTTAGCTAAGGAGTTGGAAAATTTGGATAAATTACCCGTCACTATTTGCATTACTTTCGCAGCTGTGACAGTTTTACAGTAAACTGTAGTATTATTTTAGTATTTGTGAGTATAGAAGATATTTACTTTATTTGGACCAAACTTTTACTGTAACAGCTCTTGAGGAAATCTCACTAGAGTCATTATATTTCAGACTTATTTATACTTATTATTTCATAATGAGACATGAATGGGCAACACATTCTCATCAAATATCATCGCTTTGTTAGTGGACTTTAATGTTTACATATGACACACCCCTGTGTCTGGCCTTGATGATCTGAGACACCGTCAGTTTCAATGTATGCCTGTTAAATGTGACTTTTAAGAATACAGTTTTGTGATCACCGGAAATGTACAGTTTCTGCTCGTTAGATGCATAGTCATTTTCAAAATATACTTACGTCGATAACACACTTCATATTTACCTTTATTTATTTATTTTTAACATACAAGATAGTGCACACATTACACTTGAAGAAAAACAAGGTCTTTTTTTTTACAACTTTAAGAATTTAAAGAAAAAAATTAAATTTTTCCTTTCCTCCCATTCCTTCATTTGTCCATCTCTCCCGTCCTCCCTTCTTCCCGTGTTTTGCAACATAAGTGCTTGGCAGAAATGTAGTGGAGTAAAAGTGAAAGTTAACAGAAATATAAGAACTCAAGTAAATACAGATACTCCCCAAAAAACATAAGCATTGTAATGAAGTATTATTGCAGGTATTATTACTCAGGTACATTACTCCACTGCCAGCAGCTTTATTATAATGCTGCCAAAGGTGCCCTTTTGTGTCAATGTCAGATGCCAAAATTACTGACCAAGCAGCAGTGTTAGTAGTACCAAGTTTCCTGGCAATTCATCCAAATAGTGGTGACAATTCACTGAAAATCACAAACATGAACCTTGTGGTGGCTCTATAGCAGAAAAGTTATGGGATCCCTAAAATCATTAGAAAATATAATGTGGGAACTATAGATATATGTACAAAATTTCATGACAACCCATACAAAAGTTATGCATATATTTCAATCTGTACCAAAGTGGTGGACTAACCAACTGCAAACTAACACTGCTTTCTCTTTGCTAAAATGTACCAAAAGCTTTACCTTAGAGAACCTCTCTGAGGCAAAGTTTAAAACTGACATCTGTCATTGTGCTTAAGATCGGCCATCTTTCATCATGAATCCAACAATAGGAGCTCAACTTAAACATATAATCATGCACATTGTGTCTCCTCTATTATATTTCAAAGGTGGTATGTTGATAGTTCAGTCTGACTGAAGACGTCTGTTCAGTTGTCTCTGCTGCACATGTAGGTGCCTCTGTGTACAGACATATACTCATTTGAGTTGTCTGCTATAAATCAGTCAAATCCAGATTCATAACTATCCTTCCAACAATATTGGTTTTGCAACAGGTTAATTTATTCATCAGCCTGTTAAATATACAGGTATGTGCTGTATGACTGAAAAAAAATCTAGATCAACTGGTTGGGGGAGCCTCTGTCACCATGTCAAGTAGAGAAGAAATGTCACACCTGAGCTCTGCAAAAACTTAAATGAAGCTGAAATGTTAGTTCACAGGGCACACATAATTGAAAAATTTAGTATATTCAAATTTCCCCATTTTTAAGACTGGCCAACAGAATATTTTATTTTTTTATTTATTGTTTTGATTTCCCACCTGATTTTTTCATAGCGCAGTAGTTTGCACTTGGGCCCCTGAAGGTGAAATGTCTGAAATGTCATGTGCTGAATTCAGTGGTGGAATGTAACTAAGAACATTTACTCAAGTCCAGTCCTTTTTCTGTAAAATTTTTGAGGTACCTGTACTTTACTTGAGTATTTCTACTTTATGGAACTTTTTGCTTACACTGCACTTTAATTCATAAGAAAATACTGCACTTTTTACTCCACTTTAAAATCAACTAAGTCATTATGATGTAGCTATAATTATTGATTAAGCAACCCAACAGTTTATACATGTGTTAAAATTAGCTCCACCTTTATAAGCTGCAATATTAAAGTGATGAACACATTGATGCATCAGTAAGTATAGTGCAATAAAATAATATGTATTATTATGCAATGAACTGCTCGGCATAATGAGTGTTTTTATTTTTTTGTACTTTTTGTACTTTCTAGGCTGTGGTATTACTGTTGACTATACATTTGTAACTTCACTTGCCTCAGAGGTGAAGTTTTAAACATATTGTAGAGCTGTGTATTGTGCAGTTTGGTAACTGATGATTTAAAAATGTTCTTGATCCAGGCCAATAAATTAGGAAACATTTTATGGACAGTTGCACATTTTTATTAGTGAGAATTGTTTTTTAAATGTACTTTATTTTTGTATCTCGCATCATATTCACATTCCAATTTTCCATTTTTACCACGATTTTGAGGTCATGACTTTATAGTCATTTAAAAATGTATTATTGTTGTGCTGATCATGTTCACCTTGCATGAGAAGGCACATTTCTATATTTTAATTATTACAGAAATGTACACATATTTGTTTTTGAATATACTCATTTTTACAGTTAAAAGGAATGACTTGTTAAATGTCAAAATTACTAACGCTAACACAGACAAAGCAGAATTACAGATACAGCGTAAGCCTCTTTAAAAGCATTAACATATTTCTGTTTTATTTTTTTAAGGGATCCATGATGTGGAGGATTTGGATGGAGCTGATTCAACAAAGGTAGGATGGAATAGAGATATTAGTTGTAATTGATAATAAATAAATAAAGGCACAGAGAGCAAAGACAAACTTGACGAAGTCCAATAGATTTGAAGCAAGACTAGACAATCAAGTGGGCGTTGCCATTGTCAATGGCACACTACATGCACACCAATATCTCCTCATGTTACAGATAGTACAAAAAACAAATATAAAAAATTCAAAATATAAAAAGTAGAGGTGGATGGATGGATGCAGTGCTCTATATTGCGTGCTTTACGTATTTGTATTTTGTACTATCTGTAACTGTAGGAGATAACAGGCTTTCTTTGTTCCTGGGCTGCATTTATCTCCAACAAAATATAGCAAAATATTTATTTAAACAGTAACAACGGTGCGTTGAACAACATGTTGTGTTGCACGGGCCAACTGTCTTTTATCACGGCTGGGTTCAATTCAGTCAACTCATGTTCACATTCCCAAAGAAAGTGTGAGATACAATAAGTAAAAATCTACCAGACACCCACCAAATGAAAGACAATGACTGCTGCTTCTCTTTGCTCATTCTGATTTTGATGGAGACACAGTGGTTTTTAAACATAAATCTGTTTACACAATTACAGCCTTTAAAGTGATCATTGACCTTTTTCATGTCTCCACGGGAACATTATCCTGCACATACTATAAATAACCAGGCTTGGATTTATTTGACTATTATGGAATATTATTTAAGACAGCATGTTGAGTTTGGTACTATTAATTTATAATGCCTTTATTTCGACCTAGGGAATCAAGACACAAACAAGTATTGCAGGGAGTGTCATTTTGAGTAGGAAGACATCATGGGACATGCCTGTGCCAAATGTATCAGAAGACAACAGTGGTGAGTGATGGTCAACAGACCCTTTTCCTTGATCACTGTTTATACATTGATAAGGCATTAACAAATCAGAGGATAAACTGTCGTGGAAAAACGTTCATCTTGACGTTGTATGAGAACAGAGGGCTAAAGGAGTCATTCTGCAGAACTAATCTTACCATTCAGTCAGAAAGAGATATGCTTACCTCCCAAAAGATAATCAATTAAATTTCCTCCTCTCTAAATTGATTTCCTTTGTGTATTATAAGCCACTCCTCTTCTCCCCAAAGGTGTTACTCTTGTGTTTGAAAGCATGTTAAGCATGACCAAGGTATTTCAGTTGATGAGTGATGTAGTTTTCCCTTTACAGTAGAGCTTGAGTTTCTCTATGCCTTTGGCTGAACAATCAAGATATGACGGAGATGGTTACATAAGCACTATCTGGAAAAACATCAAAGGTGGTACAATGACACCAATCTTTTATAATGTTTCTCAAATATTGTCTGCGTCACATTATTCAAAAGCAATGTTAGACTACAAGGTTAACCTAGTATATTGACCATTGTAATGGCTCATTGTCTTGTGTTTCACAGTTTACTTTTGTACCAAATTTGTTTTCAGGAGTTCATTTAAATAGATTTTTGCCAAGGTTTAATGTCCCCATATATCCAAAATGTCTTTTTTTGATGCCAGAAATCCCCATATTTTTAAAAACTAAATCAACATCCAAGTTGCTGTTTACTTGTTACTGCTTCTCTGATATCAGTGCAGACTGGTAGGGTAGCTCACATAGGAGTGGTAGGGTAGCTCACATAGGAGCACAGTTTGCTAAAATTAGTCTACAGATCACTGCAAGGTACCTGCTGATAAAGCAATGTTCTTTTTCATCTATGACGCAGATGATACTGATAACGTATTGGAGTCTTGTAACTATGACCTGAGGGGTAAAGAAGGATTTAAAAACAAGGGGTCAGGGTAAAAAATTAGAAATGAGTCTTTGTTGAAGAGATGGCAGCCTTGTTAATTCAGATATCATCTTGATGAATTTAGTACATTTAAAAATCCTAGCCACAATTCTAAAGACAGGTTTGTGGCTGGTGGTGTATACTTGTAATACCATTTAACTTCCTTGTGTCTACTGCAATACTCTAAGAGTGTAAGAGTTCCATTTACTGTGAAATCTGTTCACAGCAGTGTGACGTGATGATTAAGAAGCTAATTTCATACCATAGCATGTGAAAATAATGCTCAAGTTAATAGAATAACTGAAGCAGCATGACACTTGTTCTGGTGTATGGACTGTTCTCTGGCAGTAGAGGAATTACACTTGAATGCACTTCACAAAAATGGTAATTACCTGACATGTGAAGGTACTGACAAAACAGGTGACAATGAGTGAAGATTTTTATCTTGACAGCTCTGCAACCAAAACAGCAATTGTTTGAGTATTTGGAAAGAATTTAAACAATGTCACAAGACTACAATTGCATAGAGTTGTCTGAAAAGTGTAAAACAAGTTTTGTTTTCTGAGAAGGTCGCCATGCCACTTAAAAGTCTCCTGTCACAGCCAAAGCTTTTCAAGTGCAGTTGAGGAAAGGACCATCAAGTTGGCTGGAGGTAAACACAGATGGGCATCTTTATCCAATTTTTCATTACAAATTAAACAAACAGAATTTTCAGATAAAGTTAAATGATAAATATATAGTTGCTTCATTGGATTTCAGTACTAGCATTTATGACTTTTGCATGCTTTTTCATATAATCTCTTGAATAATTTCAGTTTGGTCCGAGACGCACTGCAAGGATGAAAGCCCTCGTTTTTCTTTTTGTAAACTTGGCAGTTTCATCAGCATTCACCCAAAAACCAGTAAGAGTTACTACTTTTTTGTACTTTTTGTACGTTACTATATTTTTGTACTTCTTACGTCAATTTTTTCTATTTAACTAAAATGTGATTCATTAATAACGTATGGATTTTGTTGAACGTTTGAAGACACATTTGCAATACTGTGGACTCCTGAGCTCAGATAGCCATCAGTTTTCAAATTTGAGTACAGTACATTTTACTTGTAGACCAGCATAGTAATTACAGTAGTGATGAGCACACATCAACGACTCATAGACTACAAGCAGGTTGTTCCTTGTGTCACTGTATTTGTTTTTGTGAACAAAAATGGTTTTTTTTGTTTGTTTGTTTTTTTACAGATTAGAGACATAGTTGGTAAGTTACATTTTTTTAACATTTGTTTTTATTTCATAAGATAAATTTAACCTCTGTTTTTTTATTTAATCAATATTACTTAATAAGTTATCATCTTGTATGTTTTTTTTTTTTTTACAGACATTGGTGAAGACAAGGACATAATAGAGGCAAACAAGGGTAAAAATTACAGTTTTCATTTCATTAAGTGGTCTGTTTTGTGAAGCTCATATATGACAGAGCACCTTTGTTGTGGCTTCATAGTGTCGGTAACTATTAGTAACTTATTTCTTTGTTAAAAACATAAACATAACCATTCACTTTTTAATGCTTTCTTCTAAGATTCCATGACAGATGATATTCTGGAGGTGAGTTTAGCACAAACGTAGTTCATTTTTAGAATGATAAATATGTATGTGTGATTGGGTGTGTGTGTGTGTGTGTGTGTGTGTGTGTGTGTGTGTGTGTGTGTGTGTTTGTGTGTGTGTGTGTTTGTGTGAGTGCTTCACCAAACACATTTCTTACAAATCTTCTCAGAAACCGGACACGCTAAGGAGTGCGATTGTTAATGAAAACAGACTGTGGACATCCCCAGTACCATATGTTTTGGAAAATGACCTTGGTAAATATGAGTTTTCTGGCATTATAACCTAAAATATTTGCCAGTATTAGGGAGAAGCACACCTACGGGGCGTGTAAGGTGTAAGGTTAAATATGTTATGTGTCAATGTCACTAATTGCAAAAATCAGCTGGAGGCTGTTGTCAAATAGCAAAGCAAAGGTATTTGGCCTGCTGTTGTGTCATTATCGTTCCAACCCATTGTATGGTAACACAGCTACCGTAAGGAAAGATTTTTAAGAGTGTCTCAGAATAATGTACACAAGCAAGAATACCTCATTAATCAATTGTCTACATTTAAAGTGTCTTTTCTTTTTTTTTCTTCCTTAAAACACAATTCCCATGAAAAATGGAAGAGCTGAATGCTAAAGGAGTCATCCTAAAAGCCTTCGACCAGTTCAGGTTGAAGTCATGCATTGACTTCAAACCAAGGGACTCTGAGGAATATTACATATCTGTCCAAAAGAAAGGCGGGTATGTTTATGATAATTTACTCAACACATATGTTGAACATGCTTTGCATTTGCTTTGATAAATGAGGCCCCTGGGGAATACAGTTACATGAAGGTATAAATTTGATGAGCTGTTACTGATGAGTGCTTTTTCCGTTCTAGATGTTATTCATATATTGGCCGAGTATCTTCCACTGGACAGGTCCTCTCCATCGGGAGATACTGTGATGAACTTTCAACCGTTGAACATGAGTTCCTCCATGCTTTGGGCTTCCACCACGAGCAGTCCCGATATGACCGAGATAATTATGTGACCATTGCATTTGAGAACATCATAGCAGGTTACATTTAGACTTTTATTGTATTATTCTTGTTCTTTACATTCCATTATGTCAAGGTGTATGAGGGACCTAGAGAGGGTTGGACACAAATACATTTATGCAACAATAAACCTATCATTGATTTAGTAATTGTTAATTAAAGGGAGGATTATCAACAGTATTTAAAAGTTAATCATAACTGATGTCAAAAACGATGTATTAATGCCTGTTGAAACAATTAATGAATACGTAACATATTTCCAACAGTACTTAATTTTCTTTTTCACCTGTAACCTCATCACTGATGGTGCATCTCTGTGTTGTACCTCTTTCAAAAGAAATTCTACCAAAAATGTTTTCCTCTGTTCAGGAGGTATTATGCTAAAAAAAATTCACAATAAGTGCATTCCTGAAAAACGTTTGAGAAAAAATTAACAATGATTGGTGAATTATGCTTTAGGAATCTATCCTGCTCTCAATTGTTTAATTATAATATGCCATAAATGATGGTCTGCTTTTATGTGTCATCTAGGTATGGAATTTAATTTTAGGGAAGTTAGCAAAGATTACAGCACCACCCAAGGAGTCCCATACGACTACTTGTCAGTGATGCACTATGGCAAAAATGCATTCAGCAATGGCAATGGGTCGACAATCATCACAAAAGACCCACGGTTCCAGGACATTATTGGTCAAAGACGGGAAATGAGTCCCAGTGATGTTCTCGAGCTGAACCTCCTTTACAAATGCAGTAAGTGTTTGTTTATTTCTGTTATGCCATTCAGTGTGAACATTTTATACCCTAACCCTAATCCACAAAAGGGTAATTGTTTGCATCATCTCAGTCCCATTTTTCAGCAAATTTAGTCTTAGGAATGTAATTACAAAATATCCACCCCAGGTACTTTTACAGGTAGATTTTTAGCAACTCAGGAACCTTGTCTGTGTTTAAACAACAGGAATCAGGATCTAAATTCACCATTGCCTTCCAAAAAAGACCAACATGTGTGTTTTAAAATCTGACTCCAAGATCAAGAGTTAGACATTGATTGTCATTATTTAACAAAATTGCTAAAATGCCTGCTCTAAAAATGATTCAAATCAACATTATCCACCTTTTCCACCAACATGGAGTGGGTCATTGCAACTCCATATTGATGCGTTCTGTCTGATGCACACTGTGATGACATCAGTGGGTGTGTCACGCCTCTTTCAAACCTGATGTCATGGGTTGCACTTCATGTCAAGGAAGACCTACTAATTTTTGGTTTCATTTGAGAACCAACTTTTTAGGGTTCTGAATCAATTTATATTTGGTTAAAATTCATTGAAAAGTTGAAAAACAGGTACGGAACCAGCTCCGTGTTGGTGAAAAAGGGGTATAAATGTGCCCTGCATCGAACCAGTTCAAGAACTGGCACCAAATTTGATGGAAAAAGGGGGTAACTGTCACCTCTTTTGTTAAAGTTTGAAGCAGGTATAGGGAGCTAAAAGTGCATGTTGAAGGTCAGAAAAAAGATCAGGGGCATCGTTATCCGAAGCCAGCGCTGAATGTTGGTAGGAGACATCCATACACCATGACCTCCCTCCAAAGAGTTTTTGCAGTGATACAACATCAGGCTATTTTTGTCTTTGCAGCTGACAGAAAACAGTCATTATTCATAAAGCCACAGCAGGACAAGAGTTTTAGTGTTTTAAGTGTTTGAACAAACAACCAGTGTTATTGTTTTGCTACTACTCTTCAAGCAGCTGCAAAACATGTATTTGACTTATAATTGATATTTAGTTAATTTGGAGGAGGGAGCTCTAAAATACTCCAAGTAGCAATTAGGACTTTACTGGAGGAGCAAAGCCTATGCCTATGCCTATGCTATTGCGTGTTAATAAAAACATTTCTTTCTGAAAAATATATCATACAGATGAAGCTGTGGCATTAGCCTGAGTGTCATCAAAAACAATTTCAGGGGTTCATAAAAGGTTCCTGTGCAAAACTTAAAATAAATAAATTACTTACCTATGCTTAAATTGCAGCTATAACACATTGTCTAGTGATATGTTTTTTATAGACTTTTTAAAAAGAAATAGGCTTTCAGGGTTCAATCAGTAGTCCTCATTCGTGTGATCTTCATTCACCCCTACAGACTCATCTATTGCATTTAAGATGCACTGCAGCTTCTCTGACGGGACCATGTGTCAAATGAATGGCTGCTCAAAGAGTGGCCGTGGCTGGGAAATGGTAAAAGCCGCTCTTGGGGGTCCTAGGACTGACCATACCACTCTACCTAATGGCAATGGTGATCATGGTAAGATTTCATAATAGAAAATGTGCAATTGTTTATTGCAAAAAGCTTAATTAAAGACAATTATTTTGGGTCCTTGTCTGTTAGTTAGGGCATTGACCTTGAGCCACAATATTCCCTGTTCCCATCAAGCGGTAACTTCCAGAGCCGAAAAATGAAGTCAACGCTTAAGTACAAAAAACTACAGTTCTGTAAATGGCCACTTGAGGCTGGTTCCAATAATGTGTTAATCCACATAGATCCCATTAAAATGCCCAACTTTACAGCAGAAAGGATAATGCTTACAGCCTGGCACATAAAACAGTTTTGGTCTCTATAGCTTATTTATTATATAACTGTACAGGATGATTTCTTTTATAACTCACCAGTTACATTTCAGAAAGGCTTAAAGTTATGCATAATTGAGGGCACAGCCTCTTTGAGTGACCGGTTGTTTATGTGGCGCCAACACAGTCTAGAGTCAGATCCATCCTTCACTTCTCCACCGCTCTACCCTCTCGTCCAAATTTGGTAATTTCTGGCTCCAAAAATGCAAGATGCCCATGGTCGAAATGCCAAATTTAAGTCTTCAACACAGGAGCCAAGTGATGACGTCACATGTAGCTACATCTTTTATTTTAAACAGTCTATAGGAAGCCTGCCCAGTTACACCATACACATATTACATCTCTTTATTACGACACTAAAATACTATTTTTTCTAACTAACTTTTATTACATGAAGATCCACCATAACACTTTCATTTTCAACAACAATATTGCAGGTCACGGTGCAGCTTACTTCATGCATGCTAGCACAGCAAAGGGTAAGGAGGGAGACTCAGCCCGGCTGGAGACCCACACAATGACTCCCAACCGGGATTGTCATGTCCAGTGTCTCCAGTTCTACTATTACAATAGTGGAAGCCCGACGGACCAGCTCAACATCTGGATCAGAGAGTTTCAAGATGAATGGGACGCCAAAGGAACCCGCCGCCTCATGGCACAGATTACTGGTAATGTCAAACTTTATGATTGTCTGGTATCATCTGTTCTATATAATGATTTTGAAAGCTGCACCTTATAGTGCACCAATTAATATGCAAGAAATGTGATTCACTCATCACAAAACTGTTCTTCTAGGTTATCTAACAACTCACTGGAAGCTCCAGCATGTTTCCCTGGATGCCACCAAGCCCTTTCGGGTTGAGTTTGAAGTCCGTAAAGGAGCGGGAGACTCTTCGGGCGGCTTCTCAATTGATGACATCAATCTGTCCGAGATCGAATGTCCACACGTAACCATGCAGATTAATGACTTTGAGAACCTTTTGAACACTAGCAAGTATGGATACACTCTATACAGCTCTCGGCAATACTCCAGAGGCGGCTATGCTTATGCAGTCGGGGCCGTGCTGTACAAGACATATTTTGGATTATTTGTGCAACTCTTGTCTGGTGAAAATGATGACAAGCTGAAGTGGCCTTGTCCGCAAAGGCAGGTGACCTTTGAAATGCTGGATCAGAACCCCAAAATCCAGCTGCAGATGTCCAAACAGAGGAGTATAACAAGTGACCTAAGTCGATTCTCTGATGGTAAAAGAACATGTAGAAAGCCTTAAAAAATCATCAGCATTTCCTGTCTTTTATTTACCTTTAATGTTCTATATTTTTTCTGTAAACAGGTACCTTCAGGTGGGACAATCCTCGTAAGACTGGCACTCCATATGTAGATGAAAATGGCGAGACCATCTATGCCGGACCTCTGCTTGGCAGAAGATTTTTTGCCTATGCTAAAGAAATGAAAACCCACGACTTCCTCAAGGGGGGAAGTGCCGTTTTTGTCTTCAGCTTTCAAGGCAGGGTGAATTTTCTGTTTGTTTAGTGCCTTATTATGTAACTTTTGCTCGAAATTCTACAGCAAACTTGTTTGAAACATTTCTCCACACTTAATTGGGAGTTTGCTTTCTTGCTTTTCTAGATCTTACTCCTGTTGTTAATGGAAGTACTCTACCATGCCCTAAAGTCAGCCCAGTGAAGAGCCCTAATCATCCTAAAGATCATGATGAAGGCCCATGCTCAACACGGTAGGAAATTGTGTTTGGTAAACTTTCACCACTGAAACAACTTCTCATTTCAAAACCAAACTTTGAGTAATTTGATTTTCTTTTCAAATGATGCTATGCCTTTTACAGGATTGTACCCACTACTCCTCCAGCAACCACCACCAGTCAACCTCAAACAACAGATGATGACAGGTATTCAGATTTACTTACAGAGGTTACACTTGCAGCATCTTGTTAGTTGTGAATTCAGCGGGTTTGAAAAGTTTAATTTGATGATGTTGGGGTGGGGGGCAGGTCTGTATGTCCATATTAAGCAAAAAACAAATATCTATAAAATTGCATTTTAAATAAGGGTGCAATAAGTAAACATAAATTGCACTGCAACTACAGAGTGCATAAACCATTGTTTATTACAACAACCTTTGAAGTTAGTTGTGGTGGGGCCTATTTCAAAGCGCTAGGGGCTATGTGTGAAATGTCCTCTGTCTTCATTTATTTAAGCTGTTCTTTTCCTCCTGCTGCAGTGTTTTTGGTTTCTCTGCTGGTTTGGCCTGTTCTCCAGTCCTCATCCTCCTACTCGCACTGATGCTTTTGATTCCTTGATGTGTGCAAATCTCACCTCTACACATGAACAGGACCAGTAAATTTACCACTGACCGAGTAATTCGGCAGGTTTTACTTCTCATTAAATTTCTTTTGTGTTTTCAGTAGGTATAATACAAATTTATAAGAAAACAAAATAGTTTTAAAAAAGGTGCAATGGGTATAGAACTAGTGGAATATGTCAGTAGCGTTGTTAGGCCTGGGCATCGGAGGCTTCAGCCCTGAATGTTAAAATATGTAGGCAATATATATGTTTCATATTAAAGGCCTAATAATGATAAAAAAAACTCCCAGATTTAATAATCTGTTACTCTGTTCATACACCACTGTTCATGTAAATACATACTATTATTACAGCTCTAGTCAATACATTTTTTAAATGATAGCAGTTGAAAAGTACTCTGTTCCTACTCAATAGAAATTACTAACAACTTCTAATATATTTTTTAATCAGGTCTCATAATTAATCTGGGAAGTAAAATGTTTTTAAGGGTAAATAAGGTGCCAGAGTGCATGACAAAACATCAAAATAGGCCATGTTTATCAAAAAAATACTAGGGGGAGAATCCTCCCAGACCCCCCGACAGAGGTCCAGGCTAAGACCCCAATGGCCATAAATCCAAGAAACACCCCTGGTAGATGCTATGTATTGGTGGTAATGAAATGTTTGTTGTACTTAGGTGTTTGTTGTGACCATATATTTGTTTGCATTTAGATTATCTTTTGTGGGCTCATCTTGAAAGTTTTCCTTGATTTCTTACAGTGTAGCAGTTCTTTGAGGAAATTTAAAAAACCTCATTGCTTTGTACTGGCTTTGTAGAATTTTATGGCTCTTTCTGTACAGTGGCTCTTGATTTAGGACAAGCGTATTTGAGAATTAAAGAAAATGCATACAACAACATGGTGTTGTTTGTGGTCATTGGGAAATTTTTATTTGTATTTTCTATTGGATTGTACAGGAAGTAGAAAATGAAAACTTGCCAGCTGAAAGATGGTCTTCTTGGTGGGTGTTAAATATTAATAAACTTGTTTTATTTCCAAGAAATTATGTAAATTCTGTAAAAGAATCCAAACCATGTGATAGCCTGTCATAGGTGGTGCAGGATCGTTCTAACTCATTGACTCACTCTCAGAAATCCTGGTTGTAAGACTGTCAGAGAAGTGTTGAGTAAACCAGCATTAACTGGTTTTGTATGTTTCTTGTTTTGTTTGTGTAGTTGTTTTGTTGTGGTTTAAGTTGATATACCAAAGTTGCAAAGAACATTTGCATATTTGTACACTAGGCAGATATAGAGAAAGATAGAAAAATTGGAATTCATTAGTAATTTGTGTACACCTGATAATTACAGGTCTAATCTGTGACCTCTTTCACATTATACTTATTGATTTAACCCATTTTTAGTAAAATAACTGAGTTATCGCTGAGCCCCTCCCTCGAACGCGCCACAAACCAATCACATTTCCTGCAGCTACCCCATGCACATGGTCATCCTGCTAATAGAAATCCACAGAGAGGCATCAGAAAATGTGATTTTCCTGCGGTGTTAATGCAGTTATAACTTAAAAATAGCCAAACCATGTACATGGTGTAAATGTGCATTTTCTCTTATTACCTGAACCTCAGATAAACAGAGCAAAGTGTATATGTTTTGTGTCCAGTTGTGTGCTCAATGTAGTGAAGGTAAACAAGAATGTCGACATTGTTCAAAGGTAAGGCAAACAAAGTGTTTGCAAAATTTGCTGCAAAGTGACAAGTGTGTAGCCTGGATTATCTGGAAAGTGGGGGGGCGGGATCTTCGTTGCATGTCATTAAATGCTCGCGGCAGAATCAACCAATCACAGCAGCGTAAAATTTTTATCAGATTTTTTTCGGTTTATCGGTCTCCTAGACTCAAATAAATGTGTTGTAGTCGAAAATTCAATATTTATCGCTGAAATGTAATGAAGCGGAATTATAAAACAGTATCAAATAGAAATACTCAAGTAAAGCTACCTCCGACTGTAACTAACCAGCTAGATTACTTGAGTAAATGTCAACGGGTGTCATTAAGTTACAGGGCAGCGACACTCATCATTGTGCCATCAGTAACTCCTGGTACATTCAGCACATTCAGCTCTTAATATCATTTCTCTTTCAGGTTCAACTGAACAAATTACTGAAGTGGTTAAACAAATGGATGGTTTTTTTTTGTTTTTTTTTTACAGTTATATAGTTACTATATGAATCGATGCAGTCAGATAAAGCTGAAGTTCTCCGTATTAAATAAATAAATAAATACATAAATAAATAAATAAAATCTGCCAGAAACTACGCGCTGCTGTGATTGGTTGACTCTGCTGAGCATTTGATGACGTACGTGAAGTTCCCGCCCCCTCCTCTTTCCGGATGATGCATCCTAGCATGTTGTTGACATCGTGTGTAACACAAATTTTTGCATCGCAGCAACAATCTGTCACCCTGCTGCCATCTGGCAAAAGATTCAGAAGTATCCGCTGCCGTACCACCAGACTACGGAACAGCTTCATTCCCCAGGCAGTGAGACCCCTTAACTATTATAAAAAATCTACCTTGTACCTTGTAGCTTATCCAACGTTAGCTTAAATTAGTTAATAGCCGCTAGCGGTTTGGCTAACTCCATCGCCGTAACGTTAGCTCATCAATCATCTATTCAATTTAGTATTTCTGTTCTTTGACAATCGGACATCGGCGTTAACTGTAGTAAAATATTGCGACTAATATTTTTGCGGCTGTTACCTCCTTTTCCGTTCAAATACACGGAGTCTGACTACTTTCTGGAAAACAATCATTCACGTTAGCAGAAACCATAGTTTACTACTCCAGCATAACTTAGTACCGACGTAGTAACGGAGACGTTTCCTAGTTCCTGTTGAGTCCGCCGGCCAATTTAAATTTATGCTCTCTAGAGATCGTGTGGTAATCCCAAATTAATTAAATACCACAGATATTAACACAAAAATGCTTAGCTTGCTCAGTCTTATTATAACCAAGATATCTGCTGACAATAATGACTGTCAGGGCACAGCTCATAGAGGATGCCAAACATTTCAAATAACTTAATAGCAAAGTAAAGTCCAAATTATGAAAAATGAATTATGAAAAAAAGACAGAAGTATCATCAATTCTAGAAAGCACGACATGTTATATGTAATGAAATATTCTGCTTGTTGATGACTTTTAGCCTTTTAAACAACACTTTAACTGCGGTCCAAATCACTCAACCTATATTTCCTGTCATGTCTAGATCTGGATTGAGAAGCTGCAGTTGTAGTTTTATGCTTACACAGTTAAATATCACTTTTTGTCAGAATTTATAAGTGTGTGTGTTCAGAACATGGTGGGTTATAATGGTTATTGTCAACTTTGTTAGTTTATAGCGTACACCATATGTGAATTGGGTGTTACTCTTAATCAAATGAATTTTCACCCTGTAAGTGAGTTGTTAAAAATGAAAATGTATCAGTAACAGGCTATAATGTTTGCTTCTGTTGCGTAAGATAGTTGAATAGTAACATTTCTGAATTCTAGTAGATCTTTACTTAAGGTTTTTTGGTTTTATCTCACATTTGCTTTGGCAATATAAACATTTGTTTCCAATGCCAGTAGAGCCCCTTTGAATTTAATTGAATTTAAACGTAACCACATTAGAAGCCAGTGCACACTGCAAGGTGTTAAACGCACCAGTCACAGTCAGTCACAGCATGTACTCTGTTAACAGAAAAAAACTTTAAATAAGAAAAATTCATTCCAAATCTCTGAAAATCAACAAAAATAAAATGTTTATCCGACATGTAATATTGGTGATTCAGTCAGTCAGCTGTCTGATCCTCTGAGGCTTGGACCCGAAATCTAACACCAAAACTTTTAAACAGATTATGACAGGAAGCTGTGTAATATGGAACATACCTACGAGCTGAATTCAAACCCAGAAAGGCAAAGTGTTTCTTATTTTAAAAAAAAGAACCAGCTTACCTAAACTTGATGGAGCGGTCTTTGGAGCAGTTAGAGGCACTCTTGTATTGGAAAGAAAAAGAAGTAGGAAAGAATAGAAAAATATTCCTTCTGCTTTAAAAAGAGTTTGATTGCTATAAAATGTCTGGCTATGGAGTAATCCATATTGTTTGTTGTATGGCACGTTGATGTTCGCTGATGTGGTCCTTTAGTCTGCGTGTATTTCGTCCCACATAGAAACATCCTGGCAGGTGAGACGATTGATTACATGGGTGGTTTTACAGTTAACGAAATCCTTATGTTGATAACAGGGTTGCAAATTGTAATCGCTCTCCTTAATCAATTAATCAGTAAAAGTAACAATCGATTAATCATTATTTGAAAAAGAAAACATAAAAACTTAGCTGATTTCAAACAATATCAAATTAGTTTTATCCTCAGACAAAGCTCACAGCAACATATTGCATATATTTTGACAGCAATTCGTAGTATAGTGATTAAATTCTTAATGACCGATCGTCGATTTATTGCTATCATCCTCAGGTGGTAAGTGTAGTTTCTTCTTTGATCTGTGAATGTCTGGGTACGTATGATGTTGTCACAGTGTTTTCAGTCGCTGCATCTGTAGGTGCCGACAGGTTTTTTGAGCCATGTGTCTTTTTTCAGCCGGGAGATAGCCATGTGCCAGTTTGTCTCTGATGGATGGTGCTTTTCTGTAAGAAAACATCAGGGTAAGGGTCTGATCACAGGTGATAATGTTCCAGACAGACTTCACGTTTTGTGTCATTTGAAGAGCCTGGGTGCTGTACGTAGTAAAGAATGTGCTTGATGTGGTCTAAATAAAATAAAAATACCACACAGTTCATGATACACTCAAAAAAAAAGGATTCATTTTTTTGGATCTCAACCAACAGCTCCACACCACCATCTACAAGAAAACTGCAGACCGAAAAACAATCTTACATGCTGATAGTTTTCATCCTCCCCACTTGAGGACAAATATCCCATATGGGCAGTTTCTATTCCTCAGACAAATCTGTGACAAGGACTTCTACTACAGGCCCACTTTATCTCACAGGCCTGCCGCAGGGCTGGGATGCTATGCGGTTCAAAAACAAAAAAACAACTTCACCAACCAAATGTTCTTTACTGCTACATACTGCTCCTCAAATAACACAAATCATAGAGTCCAACTGGGACATTATCACCTGGGATCAGACCCTTAGACACCTCTTTCTAACTCCACCTATGTTTTCATACAGAAAAGCACCATCCATCAGAGACAAACTGGCACATGGTTATCTCCCAGCTGGAAAACACTGTGGCAACATCATACGCACCCAGACATTTACAGATCTAAGAACGAGCCACACTTAACTAAATAAGGATTTCATGAACTGTAATACCACCCACGTGAACCATTGCCTCACGTGCCCCTGTGGATGTTTCCATGTGGGAGGTAGGAAACACAGACTAAAGGGCCACATCAGTGAACATCAACATGCCATAAAAACAAATAATATGCATTACCCCATTCCCAGACATTTCAGCCTACACCGTTTCAGCACTCAAACTCCCTTTAAAGCAGAAGGAAAAGGACACATTAAACTGGCCACAAGAGGGGGTGATCATGTCCAAAAACCTCTCTAGAGAGAGACATACTGGATGAGTGGATTTATTGTGAAATCGTGTTGTAAACTTATTTTTCACCATTGCAGCTTTTTTTTTCATTTATTTACTATTATTGTACAAGACGCATTACTCCTGCTACCAAAATAACCACATCACATGATGTAAGATTCCACATAACAACACGAGGAAATATATACCTGTGTTTATATCCCAGCACACCTACGCAGGATCGCAGTGCCCCTGTGCTGTAATCTTTCTTTCTTATGTTTACTATTCTTTGCTACTTTTTTCCATCTACAGTACAAGAGTGCCCGCGACCGAACACAATGAGCACATCAGTCTCCATTTTTTAATATTTGTGTATTTTGTTATCATGTGTTTACTTTCAATAAATACAATCCTGGTTAAGGCTCGTTTTTCCTCTTTAGAAAGGGGATGCATCAATAGCGTAAGACAGCTCATTTTCCTTTTGTTACATCTTAGTTATGGCATGCATTGCAATGTATTGATCTGTCTTTGTGTATTGTACAGAAGAAAAAATCATCCATACTTCTGCCCTCCCATCCCGTCTCCTTCCTCAAAAAATGTTTAAATGGCTCTTGGATCCATTTGTTTGAATGTGCATACTGGTACAGGGACCACGGATTGAGGTATAATGTATGCATTACATGTCATGTTCAGATGTTTCCAAGGGCTTCCACTGGCCTATGGGCCTCACTTTGTACAATATTATGACTTTTTCAGTCCATATCTTCATATTATATTTATAATCTGCCACAGATTATCTTTATCAGGGTCCTGAGGGGGCTGAAGCCTTGCCCAGCTGTCATTTGGCAAGAGGTGGGGTACTCCCTGGAAAGGTCGCCAGACAAACTCAAGGTTGGAAAAACGTCACCCACACTTACATTCAGCTTCATTTTGTATAGCATAATATACTTAATTTCATATGTATTTTTTACGAGATACTTTAATATGATTTTTTTGAAAGCATACTATACTATGACTTCTATGAGATTTTTTTAATGACATTCTATAACATAACTTTTTTATGATGTACTATACTGTGACATTTTTTATGGCATACGACATTTTAAAGAAATACTAAGCAATTAGTTTTTAATACTTTTATATGTTGTTATTTTTATATTACAAACAATGTTTTAATGATTTCCTATGCTATGACTTTTTTTTTTTTTTTTTTTTACATTTTTTTGTGATATACTACTCAATTGCCATTGTATTATATTTTTATGCATTAGCAGCATAGTATGACTTTTTTTAGTACATTTTCTATGACAAACTGAACTTTCGCTTTTTTTATTACATTTTAGATGACTACTAAGACTTTTCTGTGTCTGCTGGTCACATTTACAGACACATTCATACGCTGGTGGCTGAGGCTAAAACTAAAAAAAAATAAAATTAAAAACGAGCAAGAATTTAAGTAATTTGTTTTTCTGTGTGAACCAAATATTGAAAAAAGATGTCTGTTTTCTCATTGCATGTTTTAAAGGAAAAATCAAATAAACAAGGGAGCAAAAAAAAGAGTGAAATATACATTCTTTATTTCTATTTATTTATTTTATTATCTCCCATGGTATGATTTTGCCTTTCAGCCATTTTTTCAGTGTGTCAAAATTTGACATTTTTGGACATACTATACTGTGGCATTTTCAGTCATTTTTTTTTTGACATGAAGTTTTTTTTGCTTTTTCTGATATTGTATACTATGACGTGTCTCTACAAGCTATATGTTGTTTTCGGCATGTAAAAATTGAACATTTTTCGACAGAAAATGGCTTTTTTTTATTTGACATGCTATGTTAAGAAGTTTTGGGCCGTTTTTTTGACATTGCATACTATATCTGCAATGTCTACATGTCTCTAGAAACTATAATATGTAGTTTCCAGCCATTTTTTTAACATGTCTATTTTTGACATTTTTTGACATACTATACTATGGCGTTGAGGGCAATTTTTACGATTTGCTATATTAATTAAGTTTATTTATTAAGTTTTTGACCTTTTTTTGAAACATTGTATACTATAATGTCTCTCTACAAATTATAATATGCTGTTTTCAAACATTTTTTTAATGTGTCAAAATTTGACATTTTTCTACATATACTATGGCATTTTCAGCCATTTTTTCAACATGCTATTTTATGATTTCCTTTGCTTTTTCTGATATTGTATACTATGACGTGTCTCTGCCCACTGTAATATATGTCGTTTTCAGCCATTTTTTCAATATGTCAAAATTTAACATTTTTCGACATGCTACTATGGCATTTTCGGCAATTTATTCAACATGATATATGTATACGATATATGTCAAAAAAAAATTTTTTGGTGTTTTTAGCTGTTTTTGCTACATTCTGTGCTACGGCATGGCTCGGCACGCTATTTTATGCTGTTTTCATGACATCATATTTTGACAGTTTTCGCCATACTATAGTATTTCATTTTCGCTTGTTTTCTTAACATGCCATTTTATGGTGTTTGTGATCATTTTTGCAACATTCTATGACATGGCATGTATTGGCATGCTATTTCATGATTTCAGCTGTTCTTAGCTCATGTCATATTTCGACATTTTCAACATACTATGCTATGGCATTTACTGCCTTTTTTTTGACATACTATATGATGGTGTTTATGGCCCGTTTTTGTAACGATCTATGCTATGGCGTGTCTTGGACAGTATTTTATGCTGCTTTCGGCTGTTATTGACATTTTTGGACATTTGACATTTTTATTATATGATATGTCTTTAGGAATATATATAGTATAATATGGCTTTTTCGCCTGTTTTTTCAATATGCTATATTACGGTAATTTTGGTGTCATGTTTTGATATTTTCTCAATTCAATAGTATTGCATTTTTGGTCTTTTTTTACATGCTATATATCATTTTTGCAACATGCTATGCTTCGGCACATTATTTTATGCAGTTATCAGCTGTTTTTGGGACATGTCATATTTTTATTTTTTTCTTTCTCCTGTAAACAGCCGGAAACACCTCAAAACAACATGAAATAGTATGCTGAGACACGCCATAGCATTAAAACGTGCAAAAACGGCCCAAAAATCCATAATCTAGCATGTCGAAAACATTACCAAAAGGCAAGGCCATAGTAACAAGGCCCATAACAACATAATGTAGCATGTGGAAAAAATGACCCAAAAAGCAAAGCCAAAATAAGGCAAACATGTCAAAAATAGACATGTTCGAAAAACAACTGGAAACACCACAAAACAGCGTAAAATAGCGTGCTGAGACACGCCATTGCATTAAAACGTGCAAAAACGGCCCCAAAACACCAAAATGTATCATGTCGAAAAAAATGACCAAAAAAGAAAGCTATAGTAAGGCAAAAATGGCAAAATTCAACGTGCTCCAAAAACAGCCGGAAACACCTCAAAACAGCGTAAAATAATGTACTGAGACACGCCATAGCATTAAAACGTGCAAAAACGGCTCAAAACAACATAATTTAGCATGTCGAAAAATGACCAAAAAAGCAAGGCTATAGTAAGGCAAAAATGTCAAAATTGACATGTTCCAAAAACAGCCGGAAACACCTCAAAACAGCGTAAAATAGCGTGCTGGGACATGCCATAGCGTAAAACGTGCAAAAAAAAACGGCCAAAACAAAAAAATATAGCATGTCGAAAAAAATGACCAAAAAAGCAAGGCTATAGTAAGGCAAAAATGTCAAAAATTGACATGTCCCAAAAAACAGCCGAAAACACCTCAAAACAGCATAAAATAGCGTACTGAAGCACGCCATAGCATTAAAACGTGCAAAAACGGCCAAAAACAACATGAAATAGCATGTCGAAAAAAAATGACCAAAAAAGCAAGGCTATAGTAAGGCAAAAATGTCAAAAATTGACATGTCCCAAAAACAGCCGAAAACACCTCAAAACAGCATAAAATAGCGTACTGAAGCACGCCATAGCATTAAAACGTGCAAAAACGGCCCAAAACAACATGAAATAGCATGTCGAAAAAATGACCAAAAAAGCAAGGCTATAGTAAGGCAAAAATGTCAAAAATTGACATGTCCCAAAAAACAGCCGAAAACACCTCAAAACAGCATTAAATAGCGTACTAGAAGTACTAGCATTAAAACGTGCAAAAAACGGCCAAAACAACATGAAATAGCATGTCGAAAAAATGACCAAAAAAGCAAGGCTATAGTAAGGCAAAAAAAATGTCAAAAATTGACATGTCCCAAAAACAACAGCTGAAAACACCCTCAAAACAGCATAAAATAGCGTACTGAAGCACGCCACAGCATTAAAACGTGCAAAAACGGCCCAAAACAACATGGCATGTCGAAAAAATGACCAAAAAAGCAAGGCTATAGTAAGGCAAAAATGTCAAAAATTGACATGTCCCAAAAACAACAGAAAACACCTCAAAACAGCATTAAATAGCGTACTGAAGCACGCCATAGCATTAAAATGTGCAAAAACGGCCCAAAACAACATGAAATAGTATGTCGAAAAAAATGACCAAAAAGCAAGGCTATAGTAAGGCAAAAACTGTCAAAATTTGACATGTCTGACATGTCCCAAAAACAACAGAAAACACCTCAAAACAGCATTAAATAGCGTACTGAAGCACGCCATAGCATTAAAACGTGCAAAAACGGTCCAAAACAACATAATCTAGCATGCTGAAAAAATGACCAAAAAAGCAAGGCTATAGTAAGGCAAAAATGTCAAAAATTGACATTTCCCAAAAATAACTATAAACACCTCAAAAAAACTTTAAACAGCGTAAAATAGTGTGCTTAGACACACCATAGCATTCAAATGTGCAAAAACGGCCCAAAACATCATAATATCGTATGTCAAAAAAACGACCAATGTTTTGGGCAGCTTTTGCAACATTCTATGTCATGACGTGTCTCTGCACGCTATTACATTCTGTTTTCAGCTGTCTTTGGGACATGTCATATTGTAGTTTTTTTCGACAGGCTATATTATGGCATTTTGGTGATATGCTATGCTATGGCACGTCTTGGCATGCTATTTTACGCAATTTTTAGCCTTCTAGCCTTTAGCCTCCATCTTATTTTCTGCCATGTTAAAGACATGCTATACTATGAAGTTTTTGGCAAAATGTGACATTTTTTGACAAAATATAATAAGGCGTTTCGTTCAACCTTTCTAATGACATTTTAATACCACGCTATGGCTTACTTTATGATACACCAGACCTTTCTAATAACTTTTTATGATATACTATATTATTTAGTCATAGTCTGTCAAAAAATACACTTTTGAGCGTGCTATGACAATAACACATCTTAGAATAGGTGCTAAATTATACTGTCATGATTTATCAGAATAATTGACTGACCTGATGAAGCTCACGTCTGATGTGTTGCTCCTGGGCCCCCTTGAAGACTCTTCTCGCATGCTAGGATCCCATCGGGGGAGGAATTTACTGCTGGCAATAAAGCATGTTAACATTTTACGTAAAAAATCTTAAAATATGAACCACAAAATAAACATTATTTCACCCTGTGCACCCACTTCTTGAAGCATACCAATCACAAAAGCCTCCTTTACAAAAAGTAATCACATTTATTTTAATCATCATACATGTTCACCATATATTATGTCTACCCACTTACTTTGATTTTCACATCACATGTTCTCATGCATCACTGATGCCCTCTGATATACATCTCTCTAGCCTCTGGGTATATCCAATACACCATAAAGGAAAGACATTTGTGCTACAGAATGTAGGCATGGCTTGGCCAGTCCTGGCTCCTTGGTAGTTGTCTTTGTCTCTCTGTCTGCCCCAGAAATCACAGTTGTAAGAGAGTCTCTGAATCCAATTTCTAAAACTTAGTCCAGGTTCCTGTATGTCTCTGTGCCGGTCCAAGCTTTGGCCTGCGAGCTGGCTCCAGGTGGCCTCCTCACCTCTAGCCAATGGTGACACCAAAGCCACACTGGAACTTGTTTTTGCGGTGGTTTAGAAAAGCTCCTAGGGCCAGTGTGAGAGGCAGTGGCACCAGTTTCTTTTCAAGGGTTGCCCCAACAACCCAGTTACTGTCAACTGTGCCTGCAGAGAGTAAAGGTAACAATGAGGAAGGATTGCGTTGAAAGGAAATCAGTTTTGGTTTTGTAGTTTGAGCTGAATAGTCACTTTACTGTCATGGCTGTGGGTGCGTTTATACGGCATTTGTTTACCTTTAAAGAGCAAGTTAGCTTTGGGAACGTCCAACTGGTAACCAAAGGATGTTGTGGTGTCTTGCATCCTTGTGCTGGCTTCAAATTCAACTCCTATCTGCAACTGTAGCAATGGACATAAATTAAATGATAGATGATGATTATTACACATGCCCACACCCATTAAGAGTACAATCACTTTTCTGTTTTGCCTCACTCCTCTCAGCTCCCACCTCCCTGCAGTCTTCAAAGTTATAAACCAAATATCTACCATTTGTGAGGTGTCCACTGACATGGAATTTGCAGCCTGCGCAGTGCTTATTTACAGTTCTACAAAATTGCAGATTACTGTCAGCAACTATAAATTGTTTAGAGCCCTACACATCTCTCTGCGACAAACAGTTTTGAAGTTTTTGTGGATAATAAAAAACAGCCAATAAAGAGAATGGGTGACGCTTGGTCATTGCACAGAGAAAAATTACTCTGACTGGGAGCTGGGAGAAGGGAGATGGGAGGAATAAGCAGGGGGCTCAGAGGTGGGACGGGAGGTGAAAGGCTCGGGGCTCCCATTTCCCACAAAGAGATTGTAAAGGCTCTCGCTAATATGCACGTTAAAAGAATATTTTTTGTCGAAATATCTGTTCTTACAATTTAAGAGACCATAAACCGTTTCAATGTACATAAAAGGCATGTGAGTGTTATTTTAGGACAGACCTAAAAAAATGTAAGCCCATTCTTTGAGCTAAAACAAAAAATTGGAAACAAAATACTGCATTTCAGCAGTTTAATGAGAGGAACCATGACCAACAGAAATATATCCACACATACTTATACTAATTTTAGGTACCTGATCATTAGCTTTGTGATAGTATGTAGCATGAG
Source organism: Plectropomus leopardus (assembly GCF_008729295.1). Classification (NCBI taxonomy): domain Eukaryota; kingdom Metazoa; phylum Chordata; class Actinopteri; order Perciformes; family Serranidae; genus Plectropomus; species Plectropomus leopardus. The sequence goes on from NC_056469.1 coordinate 22,608,898, forward strand.
CTCCTGCCCCTCCCAAAGTCAAAGTAGCTACATAGTTGTCCCCTGATGAGAGAAAAAAAAGGGATTTAAACATTTATCACACAGACAACATAAAACAATGAGAGGGAATAATGAACCAAATCTCATCAAATCCAGGTCACACTACAGCAAAGTGAATTCAAGTAACTCACCATGATAAATAAACAATTTGGTAATTGGGGCCGAAATATTACATTACAAAGTAAAATATGAATGCAAGAATAATGGAGTCTTGATTTACCTGTGTATCTGCCCAGGAGAGAGGTGACCGCTCCTTCCTCCCCTGGTCTCCTGTGGTACACGAGCTCACCACCCAGAGCCAGCGCTGGTGTGATGGACTGGAGATAGTGGCCCACCAAAATACCTGAGGGAAAACAGTGAAAGAGCTTCCGTTGTATAGTATTGTACCTTCTCATTTATACTCCTAGTTTAATTTCTTCCCCTCTTTCAGGTCTTCTGCCTCTTTGTTTTAAATTTTGCCGCCCCCGGTTTATTTTTTTACAGATATTTTAGTATTCTTTCATCCTGATGATAATGTCGAATGAAGCACGACACATGTCAACAATCTGACTGCTGACCTCAATATTTCCTTGGTACAGACAGAAATGTTCCGTCAGTTTCAGAATATTGTTAAAATCTCAATTTTGGTTTAGACAATATTTCACACTTACAAACTTAGTAGTATGGTATGTTGTTCAAAAAAAAGTCAAACGTCATAGTATAGTACATCATTCAAAAAAAATCATGCAAACGTCACAGTGTAGTGTGTTGATCGAAAAGTCGTCAAAATTAGGTCGCTTTAAGTGTTGTCCTAATTGGGCCTAAGAGTCTTGTCTAACATACCCTCAGATTAGCCTGTTAGATGTGGTATCCTTAAAGCATGAAAGGGGAACATTACTGATTATTGTGCCAACATTTTATGTTTAATTGGTTAATAAAATGATAGATAACTAAAACTGTAGTCAATTCTGTACAGTCAAAACTTATACCTAAAAATGACACGCCAACGTGTCAAAGCCCAAAGACATTCAGTTTGTCATATAAAATAGTTAAAACTCAAACAGAGAAATATGTCTTCTCTCCAAATTAAAAACTTCAATTTATAGCATTTTTTTTGGACCACAATTTGAGTAATTGGCTCCAGTGTCTTGTGAAAAAACATGGGCTTACAGCTGTTACTTTAACATAAAAATTATTCAAATTAAAATTATTATTGAATCGCTTAATGAAATTTAGTTTACTCTGTCCAATGGCCCAGCCAAGTTTCTTAAGCTCTGGGGAGCCTTTATTGAACATTTTAGGAAGGACAGATGTCAACCTCAGAACCAACTGAACTGGACTGAATTTCAATTTTCTAGACGTTGTCTTGGGCGTTACTCAGCCTCACTTGGTCTCGTTTCCATGGACTCTTGTCTCTGACACTCAGTCTACAGAAAGTCCTCCTAAATGGCATACAAACTCATGGTACCGTTTGTCATCAAAGTAGTATTAAAAAAGTCACACAATTCAATGTCGTCCATTATGGGGAAAAAAAAGTCATGGTATTGTGTAACGGTGGTATCTAATATGTCATTCAAAGAAGCACAAAAAAGTCGTAGCACACTATGTTGTCCAAAATGGCATCAAGGAGTCAAGGTACAGTATGTCATCCAAAACAGCCTAAAAATGTCAAAGTATAGTATGCTTTCCACAACAAAATTAAAAAGTCATCAAATAGAATGATGTGAACATACTTGAAAATAAGTCATACAATAGAATGTCATCCAAAATTGCATAAAAACAAATATAATACTGTCGTCCAAAACAGCATGAAAAAATCATACTATGTGATGTCGTTGACATAGGAAAATAAAGTTGTAGTGTACGATGTCATCAAAAAAAAAAAATCAGAAAAAGGTGACAGTGAAACATAGATGGGAGAAGAACTTCGGTGTTCACCTTAATGATCACACCTGGTGCAAAGTTTTGTAAAATGCCAAATAGATCCCTAGATCCGATAAGTAATGACATGCATGTGCGCACTTTTTCTGCGAGCTGCCGGTTTTGATTTATTTCGTCGTGGTCTTTGGTGTCCGTTTGTTTTTGTCATTTGCAAAAATTGCCCAAAAGAAATCAGGAATAAAACATATACGAACAAGTATCAGATCCTTATCTGCAGACATCCTGTATTAAAGGACTGACCAGGGTGAAAAAAAATCTTGATCCAGACATCTCCACTTGTTAATTTTGTCTTGTTCACGTATGTCAACCCTATCACTGAGCCATTAACAATGTTAATATCTTACCATTGCTCTCACTCATAGCAAACCCCTTGGTTCAACGTATTAGCAATGTATACAACAAAACCTCCAACGACAATTATGTAAAAGTTTTCATACCAGATCCAACGAGTACATCTGGATTCCCAAGCGTCACCGCGGAGGTGAAGTCTTCGCCGCGATACTCCATGTCACACTGCCAGTTCACAAACTTATGCTGCTGAGTCTGCAACAAACAAACGGAGATAAAAACTTTGAGACTGGACTGCAAATGTCAGTGACATTTAAAGGCTGAAAACAAAAGTCTCGAAAAGACAACAACTGAAACAGTGTTTCAAGTCTACTTACCTGGATGGCTATTTTGGAGCGTACAGCAGATGTGAGCTGGTGGATGATCTGGGCATTCAGGCTACCAGTATTGTCCATATCTCCGACCATGACTGGGAATGACTGAAGAGACATAACACGCATTCATCAGCTTTGAAGTCATGTATATGTTTGAAATATCTGTATTAAAAATGCAGCCAAGTGCAATAATAGAGGCCCTCTGGCTATATATCTTCCTGACAACTGTGGTGTTTTTGAGCTGTACTTATCAATTGCTTGTGCGCTCTTACTGTAGTAGGTTATTCAGTTTTTAACCTTAAAGAAATAACGTGTCATTAAAAAAAATATATTCACCTGCAACCAATAAAAGAGTTAACATTTTAACTTTAAAGCACTGTCATACTTTTGTGTATGCTGATTCCAGCAGTTTGCTCTCCAATACATTTGTTGTATACATTTATTTTTACCCAATAATAAATTCTGTCCATTGACAAAGACACTTGCCTTCATTTCTTTTGTTCTCTAAGTAAAAAAAAAGAATTTTTACTTCCCAAAAACAGAGCAACAAGGCTTAAAAAAATTGCAGTTCATCATTTTTAAATGATCAGTGAACACAGCCTTAATTTACTAGTCAAACCCCGTGACCAATTTTCTGTGCAATTAGAGGGAGTTGATTGGGTATATTTTTTCATTCATGTAGCAAAGCAGCAACTAAAAACATAAAATCAGTCTTCTCTCATGACCATGTAGATTAACAATCCAAAGTTATACTTGCAAACAGGATTTTATGAGTTTGTTTAGGATTTTAGAAAATGATCATTACCTCTGCTGGACCAGTCTGTTTACTGCCTACGTAGGTGGAGCCAAATCGATAGCCAGAGTCACCGAGGGTACTGAGGGTAATAGTATGGCTGACCTGGAAATGGTTACTCAGGCCTTTGTTGACCACTAACCGCACCCCTTCCATCTGAAGAGGAAACACCTCTAAAACAGAGAGAGGGCACAAAAAGATCTATGTCACTCAACATCAGGTGATTATACAAGCCCACGCCAGTATGACAATAATGGTACTGTTACTTAATTATTACTTAAAAACTGAGGAATAAACTATGTGTCCTAAAATATTTAATGCACATCTCACAATTCAACAGCTGATTTTCTAACCTTTACATTTGCGGTGACACTCCTCATATGTGCCTGGGTTTGGGAGCGGGGACTCTGCATCTGCTGACTGCTCGCCAGATCCAGATGTTGGAGGGACGGAAGACACTGGGGGCATAGTGAACCCTGGAGGGACGGACACCAGCCCTGGGACCCCTTGACTACCTCCAGCTGCTGCTGGGGCAGGACTGGGGGAGGCGGCAGCCAACACACTGCCCATACTCTGAGACTGGAACAGACTGGGTTAAGAGATAGACAAGGCATGCATAATTGATCTGATTCATTAATTATATAAATGTAATTTAATCACGCAGCTGCAGGTAACTGGCCGTTAGGTTAAACCCTGAAACGGTGTGAGTAAAATTGGAGAGGTGTCATTTAACCAGTGGTGGAAAGTAAGAAAGTACATTTAAGTGTTTTATGTTTTCACTATTTTGAGCTAAGTTCTTATTTGATGTTATTTTATACTTTCACTCCACTACAAATCAGAGAGAAATAATTCTGACTCCACCACATTTACTTTATAATTTCAGTTAATCCACATATTCTGCCTAATAATAGGATGCAATTGTATCAAAGCTATGAAATCAACAAATCATACTATGTTTTATTATAAATTACAAGACACACCACAGCATATAAAGCAGTTTAACTTAGCGCCATATTTTCCAACTGTAAAACTAAAATAATGAACACTTTAGGGACTGTTCTTTATTTGCCTGTAAAGGGAGGTAGCTAGGGTGTGACTTTTGGTTTCTATTTTGAACCTCCCCAAAGCTAAAAAAACATTTTTTTCTTGAGCCTCCACTGAGTGACATGGGAAAAAAATGCACGATCCTCCCCACACCATAAATTACTTATTAGATTTCCATTCTTACCCTGTGGTGTTTTAAAGTAAAAACCTGAAGACAGAAATACAGACGTACCTATTTTACAGAAATTTTAGACGTGCATGCTGGTTAGTTCATGCAAGCAGTTGAGATTTGGCAAAATTTTTAAAGAGACATGCAAATCAAAATGATTTCAAGGAAACATTACTAATTTAAACTTAAATTTGGATATGCTTTTATTTCTGACATTAGTGTTCATCCCACAAAATGTGCTCAAGGACCATCGGCAATGTAAAAATCCTATGAAAATTTCAGGTTTTACAGTTTCAGGTTATGATAAACTGGCAATTTTTTAAGATGCTTGAAAAAAATCAGCAATAAAATGAGTACAAAATACAGTCATTTAAGGTTGTCACAGAAGTAAAGGAATTGCACCGGAGCAGTAAAACCGCAGTTAAACAAATAACACTAAGAGGAAAAAAATCACACTGTAAGAGATAAATATGCATAAATAGAAAGAATAACCTTAGTATATTCTGTAAGAATAATATATGTCCATAGAATAGCTATAGAATCTAAAATATCAAGAATATTTACTAGGAAAAATAACTAAGTATACATAACAAAAACACTACAGTACTAAATGCTAAAAAAGAAAAGAAAAGAAAATATAATATATGCATGAATGAATTAGTAAAAGTCAGCTTCAGTATGTAGTGAGGCAGAGTGGGAGGATCTTATGTGTAAATTCACCATGAAAATTGTCAAATAAACAATAACGAACGGTCCCTTAATGCATCCTTAATCTGAAATAGGCCATTCTGAACATTAAGTATATTACTTTTGGTACTCAGATGCAAATCATTTTTTACTTCCACTAAGTAAATTCTAAATGTATGAATTTTACTTGTGTTTGAGCTTTTCTACACTGTGGTGTTGCTAATATTACTTATGTAAGACATACGAGTACTTCTTCAACCACTACGTTTAACACACATTGGTTGCATGACTTGCAAGGTTTGATATGAACACATTAGTACTCTGCTAAGTACACAATCACACACTCCTCACGCAGTGTTTCCAATGCACTTGGGCACAGTTAGCCCCAAACACGTTAGCTCACGGCTAGCATTAACTTGGCTAGCTACAGTGAGTGATCTGTCCTACAGGCTGCTGTAGCTAAGGCCCAGCTCAGTTAGACTCCTGATTTATAATATAAATTACAAAACAAACTGGTGGCCACAATAAAAACCTAACTGAGAGTTATGGTTTGCTGCAGATGCCATATTTGAGGGGCAGCCGGCGAAATTATCCGCTAGCAGTATTTAACCTGTGAAGGCTAATGTAAGCTAGCAGGGCTGGTTGGTTAGCTAACTGGCTAGGTAGCCATGTGGATTCGCCCACGAGATCTTTTCGTCTTCGTTTTGAAAACACGGCGCTAAGGAACGCAATGTGTGGCGGATTGATACTCTCGACAATCACCTTCTTCGAAAAAAAAAAATACTCGTGCGATTTTGAGATTTAGCTACTCACGCTGACGATGTGGGTCCAGGGGTAGTTCAACACCGGTAAAGTTCACCACAACGTCTGTGACAGTAGCTGACCAATGCCCGCCTACTTCCCGTAACTCATGCGCCGATTGGCTAATGCACATCTCAGTTCAACTGCTATTGGCTGAAATAACTGCTGGGACAGCCCCCTCTAGATGACGTGCCACGGGGTTCATTCGCTTAACATTCGTTTCATTCAATCTACAGCTGAATGACATTCCAAGGGTACACCTATTTTAGGGGCCGTAGTTTGTGATTATATTTACAAACTGCAAACCTATACCGCAACACTATTTAAATAATAAACAAATACATTTTTAGACAATTTTTAGGTGATAACTCGAGCTGTGCGATAAAAGGATATTGATAATTAGCTCATTATAATGTCAGCAAAACGGTTTCTACAGTTTAAGGCAAATTAAATGTGATACTTCAAAAACTTTTTTAAAGCCGTTCGGGATGAAATCTGACTGTAACCACATATGTAAAAAAATAAATAATTAAAAGCATTTACTTTGAGATTAGGACAATTTTTACAAACATGTATTATAATATAAAACATTACATTTTTGGTCCAATGAAAAAGTTAGATCTGATTAGATTTGGGAAATACCTAGTATTTATTGGGGAGTTTTGTGTTTCTTATTTGGACTTCCACTGCTCAAAGAGGGATTCCCTAGATTAAAAAACAAAAAGATGTTACCAATTACTTTGAGATTTAGAGAAAAGCAAATCATAAAACTGTACTTCACATGCTTTGCATTTTTAAAACTTTTGAAAGATTGATTTAATACCACTTCAGGCCTTATTTTTAGATTAATTAATGCAATACCTTTTAAGACTTCAGGATCAACACAACAATTCTGCACATAAATGTTTGATTTCTAACCATATTGTGAGCTAAAACAATTACAAAATCTTTTAAACTATCTGAACAAAAGAGTTTGACATGCTCCTGTCTTCTTTGTCTTTGTTTATTTGACATTATTTTTGAATGTTTTAAATCTGCCCCAGATTTGTGAAATGTTCTGTGGTATTGCAATGGTCATGTTTTCACTACATTGTTCAAAACACCATTAGCCGTATGACTTCTTAAACTTCCACTCAGGAGCAAAACTGAAAAAAAATTATGATTTGGTATATTTTAATAGATAATTACTGATACTGATCAACATGAAAATTTTTTATTGTGATGAGATTTTTAGGCCAGCCCTAACAGAATCACTGACCACAGGTCAGATTTTTGTTTTATCTATTTATTCTGTCAACACTGACAGCTAAAAAAAAAAGTTTTACACAATTTGTGCTGAGTTTGACACACTCCTGCCCAGAATTAAGATTTCTTTTCCACTGATTGTTTTCTTTAGCATCTGCTTTTTTTTGCAGGAACATACACTGACTGTGTGACTAATTCAAATTCCATGTACCAAAACAAAAGTATAGGAAGATTAAAGAAAGAAAATGAAATGAGGAGTTTGTCAGTTGGACTTTTAATTCATTTGAGGCGCTGGCACTGACACATTTAACAGAAAATAGTTGCCTGTCGCTCTACTTTAAAGCATCTGGTCATAAAGTCATGAAGGTCTTAAATTCTCCAGAATACAGTGACGGGACAAAGTGGTCTCGTCCCACTCAGAAAATGGCCATGTACTCATTCAAGTATTGCCTGCACTGAGGCTAAAAAAAACTGGGAAGCCAAAATCTATCAAGAGAACTCCATACTCAAGACACAAAAAAGGGCTCAAATGTGGGTCCCCTCTCTGCTGGTGTTTGGCAAAGATGTAAAAGTCGGTCAAGGAAACAAATAAACAAAAAAAGTCAGCTGGAAATTTCACAGTATCGTTTTAAATTTGAAATGTATATCTTTGTGCTGAGGTCAAGAAGTCAGAGGCTATGATACAGTCACAAAGCTGGTCATATTTACAACTGCCATGAGACAAAGGCATTTCTTACAAATACGGAAAAACGAAGTCCTTGACTGTGCTTTCAAAACTGAAACTAATGAGGAATTGTTTGGTTTTCAAAACAAACTTGGGACAAGAGACTGGGCAAAGCAGAGGTTTGACATTAGACTAAGGCACTTCAGAGGGAACTATGAATAAAGCGTCTACATTAAAATGACCGGACAAGTCGCCTGGTTTCAACATGTCAAATACGACATCTCATCCCGTCATGTTGATTACTGATAAACTCAAGACCTGAGAAAATGCTGCCTGGTGAAATGGCTTTAAAGGGATCAAATAAAGTTTTACAATAATACTGACTTATTGTCTTTATCAGATCTGTGCTTTGACAATATGCACTACAGCGTCACTGACATTACACTGCCATCTTTAAATATTTCTGCAGTAAACGCTTTAAATATAACAAGGTTTTAGGTGCTCTGTACTGAAGCACCATAGCAGCCCTCGTTCAAACGCAGAGCAAAGAGGTCATTCTGGTTTCTGAAGCTCTCTCATTTCTAATTTTGTGATTCTTTGTCTTCTCTTCAAACTTTGGTTCCCTTTTGACAGCATTTGGTTCAACTCGGGATATGCGTATAATCCACTTTATGTAACCACTGCATTGTGCCAAATGTCTTGTCAGCAATAAAGTTGGTGGGCAAAATGCTTTTATAACCAACATGGAATGATGGCAAAAGCAACAAAAAAACTACACTTAGTGGCCACATTATTAAGTACACCTGTTCATTAAAGCAAATATCTAGATCAGCCACCCGAAGCAAGCAGACATGGTTCAACCATCAGCTCTGACTGCAATGTTGGTGCTAACCTCCGGGCATTTCCACACAGGTCCATGTGTTTAAAGGCTAAACTAACACTGCAAAATGGAAAAATGTCAGCTGGTCTGATTGTGAAGCAACATGAAGATGGTAAAATTTGATGTAAACAACGTGAATATAACATTTCTGGTTGGTGGTAGCAGTGTTATGTCAATATTTTTTTGGCAGTTTGGCTATTTGGCACCATTTAAATGCAAGAGCCTTTTGGACTACTGTTGCTGATCATGTATGTGCATGTATTTATGGCCAGTCTACACATCTTGCAGGGTTGGAAATTAGCTCACAGCAGCAGCCAAATGCTGAAAATCTGCAAGCGGCTACTAGATTCGCGTCAGCCTCTAGCCAAAAAACAAACAATAGTAATCCGTTGAGTGGCTGGTCGATTTTGGAATACACCAGCCACAGTGGCAGGTGGACAAAAAAGGTAATTTCTAAACCTGCCATCTTCCAGTGGCTATTTTTTTTGCGGGACATAATGCCACATTACAGACTACATCCTTAAAAAAAAGATAATGAGTCTAGTGGCCTCAACAGTCAGAGCTCCTGTGAGATTAAGTTAAACACAAAATCCACAGCATAAATGGGCAGCTGACAAATCTGCAGCACCCGGCCAAGGCTATTATTCCAACATGAATAAGTCTGTATGAGGAATGTCTCCAGTATCTTGTCAAGTCCATGTCAGTAACAAAGGTGTATCTAATAAAGTAGCCACTGCATGTAGATTGTTTTAAAAATTGTGGGTTTCCTTTAAAGCGTCTGATGAAAAGACGTATCAGCAGGATGTGCAAACTGCTATCTGCACAAGAACGTGAGCTGGTCTCTATCCTCTAAAGTCTACCTTTGGTTTCACATTTTAATTCTTACAGCAAAGCACAAAAAAAGTAAATGACGTCATCTATCGATTGTCAAGAGTGGCTGAGTTCAATGACAGACTTAAGCATTGGCCCAAATCACGTGTACAGTGACCATCTCTGGCAGTGAGGCAGAAACCACTTTAGTGGTAGTTACATGTACAGACAGAAATGGAAATTGCTGTAAACTCAAACTGGGAATGTAAAGAAATCTAAAGTAGACCATTATGGTGGCAAAATGGGGAACAAAAATCATCAATTGGAAGCCTGTGTGATGCATTGCCAGTGTTGTGTGATGTATGCCAGGCGCCGTGTTTCTCCTGCAAAGAAAACAAAAGCCGTGTTAGAATTTCTGAAAAACACCCATGTGAATGAGCAACAGCTTTAGAAAAGCTACAGAGCAGACAGCTGGCAGTGTGTGCTGATCAGCTCTGTGTAAATCTATGTTGACTACCGTTGTGCAGCCTGAGGAGGACAGCCTCTAACCCCTCACCTTTAAATCCTGTAAAACTTCAGTTAATCTTCTTGATGAAAGAGGATATTACACATTTGCAAGGTTGCTAGTATTTGCTCTCCTTTAAAAGCTGGAGTACTCAGATGTTTCCATTGTTAATGAAAACACTGTAAACTCAAACCACTCACACACACACAAAAAAAAAAAATTAATCTGAACCACAATGTGGAAACTAATAGTTTCTGTCTCATTATTCACCTGTTTAAGCCAGACTCCTACAGTTTAAAAACCATTAAATTTAAGACTTCATAAGACTTTTTAAATGCCACTTGACACTAAATTTAAGACAATTTTTACAATAACTATAATTGAAAAAGGAAAAACATGAGTCGAGATCAATATAGGGTTACGGACAATTTTGTCAAAATGTTAACCGCTAACATAAACCATGGCTTTTTTTGGTCAAGTTAAAAGTTAAATGTCTACTTCAAATGCTGATTTTCTTTTCAACAAACACTTGAAAAACAATGAACGTGTTATGTTGTCAATAAAGTATTAATTTGGTTGGGATAAAAAAAAAAAAGCTTGTTTATTTTTCATTTGATTGGAAGTGGTGAATCAACATGTGTGGTTTGTTTATACTTTTGAATATAATGTACCATAGAAAACAGATGCAACCAAAGCATCTCAGCCTAAAAAACCCAGCACCCCTAATGGCACCTCATCATCATTCTATGTTTTGTATTTAACAATGAAAAAAACTGTGTAAACACTGTTTTAAAAACTGTCATCTTTGTCATCCAAAAAGCAACAGTTCACCTAATAACAGTCCAACAACAATATGTGAAAAACACATGGCGGTAATACGGCATATTGTACTGACCATTCACTCAGATTGCTCCCAGTTCCTTGTTTAAGGCTTCGCCGTCATCGTCACCGTCAGCATCCGGGTCAACGGAGTGAAACTCTGCCACATACAAGCTCTTATCGATGCTGCTGGGGATGGGCTTAATGTCAGTGACCAGCTGATCCTCAATATTCTTCAGGTTGTAGCGGTCATCTGAAGTTATCAGGTTGATGGCCAGACCCAGATGACCGAAACGCCCTGCCAGAGGAGAGACATAGCTTAGCTATCAAGTGCTGCCAGTATTCGTTTAATAAAGTCAAGCTGTGTGGGATGAATTTTGAAAGCAGTAGCTGTGAACAAAACGTACCTTTAAAGAGAAGTTATAATTAGTTAATCTTACCTGATCTGCCGATGCGGTGCAGGTAGGTCTCTGCATTTTTGGGAAAGTCGAAGTTGATGACCACATTTACTGCTTGGATGTCAATTCCCCGAGTGAATAGGTCTATGAGAAAACATCAATCTTAGTAAATGTACTTACAATTAAAATCTCCACTTAATATTTGGAAATGCATAACTCTCTTCACCCACCTGTGCAGACCAGGTTTCTGCACAATCCATTCCTGAAGTCATGGAACACGCGGTTCCTGTATTCCTGCATCATCTTTGCATGAATGTAGAAGCATGAATAACCCAGTTGGGTGATTTTCTTGGCCAGAAGTTCAACCCTCTGGGTGGAGTTACAGAAGATGATGGACTGGTTGATCTGAAGCTGTAAAAGAAATATTCAGACTTATGATTATTGATGACTGAAGGAATAACCTATTTTTTTGCTCCCCGCCTCAGGTCTCCTATGGGTCCACCTAAGATACATATTGTTGTAAGGTAGGCAAACTGCAGCCTGTAGGCTGCATGCAGCCCGTCAGCTCTTTGCCTGTATGTATGTGGCTCTGGTTTTCTTAATTTTTAATGAAATTTTCATTTATATCATATGTAAATCATTGCCCGAATATGAAAAGCATTCTTTTGACTTTCTATTCTAATAGGTTTTTCTTGAAAAGCAACTTCTTTCCATCTCGACATGTGAATTATATCAATTCAGGTATTAAAAACAAACGATTACAATTTTTTAAAAAAAAATATATAAAAAGAAAGTTGGCAATACTTAATTATTTTTCCACCACACCTAAAGAGAATCCTTGATCACAATATATGTACTTCTATCTTGAGGTACCAACAAGAATGATACCTTACAGTATATTTTTTGTAAAACCTAATTGTAAAATCACTAACAAATAAAATGATCAGTATTGAAACTATTAACCGGAGATGTAGCACTGCTTTCTTCGCCTGGTATCGAGTAACTCTCAAAAACTTCAGAATCTTAGTATCCAACTGGTAAGTGCTGCACACTTACCCGAGAAAAGAGTGTGTTGAGACAGTGGACCTTTTGTCTTTCAGTCACGTAAGCGTAATACTGAGTGATGCCCTTCAAGGTCAGTTCCTCCATCAGGTTGATCTCATAAGGCTTCCTCAGGTGCTTGCTCTGGAAAAGTTATTTAAGTGTGTTATGAGACTCCTCAACTCCTTTGAAGCCAAAAAGATGTAGCACGATTTAGGGTCAACTTTAATTTCATAAATCTACCTTGTAACTTATGAAACAAGATCTAAATGTTCACTTTATCACAATTCTTACCATGAATTTTTGCACACTGATGGGGAAAGTGGCAGAGTAAAGCAGGATCTGACGATCTTTTGGCATGAAGCTGATAATGTCTTCAATCAGGACCACAAAGTCCTGGGACAGCAGCTTGTCTGCCTGAAAAATATATGTATTTAAAATAAAGCTTGTTTATAAACAAAGTCAACAATACTGAAAAGTGAAATTAGAAATTAAAAATCAAACCTACCTCATCCATCACAATCATTTGGGCCTTGTCTATTTTGGCCACACCTTTTTTGATCAGGTCTAGTATCCTGCCCGGTGTAGCAATCACTACATGCACTATAAGAAGGGGAGGAGGCACAATCAGCAAATCACGAACAAGCTCTACTCACAACAGCTGCACAAACGGATACAAGTGTTAAGTCAGCAGAGTTTTGGGGTTGTACTGATGGCTTAAAAAAAGGGTAAACTAGCAAAATGTTATTTAAAAGAAAAGACAATATATATATATTCAGAGTGACATGATGAAAACAACCCATTAAAAAACACTGGGCAGTAGCTTCTGGGAAATAATGACTTATTCACATTCAGCTTTTTTTGCAGTGAGAAAATCCTTTTTTAATTATCGTGAAAATAATGGTGCGACGAGTACCTGTCTCATCGAGACGCATGATGTCGTCCCTCAAGTTGGTACCACCTGTAGTAGCCATGATCTTGACCCCTCCTAGGTGCTTGCTAAGCTGAATGCTGATCTGGCTCATCTGCAGGGCCAACTCTCTCGTTGGCACCATTACTATGGCTGGAGTGAGAAAGAAATGGGAAGGGCTGATGAAATGCCAGGGTTGATGAGACGCATAGAAAAATGAAATTAAGTGATGCTTACAACCAACAAACATAAATTCAAAGTAGAGGAATGTGGCAGAATAGTGCAGTTGTCGTGAAATTGTCTATACAATCCAGGGATTTCTGGACCAACAAAAGTCTATCTGAATGTGCTTCAGTGTGCTTGGTGATTCTGTTACTTTTTAATGGGATTATGCGCCTGGTATTTTCTATACAAAATTCTACACTACTATGCAAAAGTCTTAGACCACAAAGTTATATATATATATATATATCTCCAACTATCAAAACTGAGCTTTGGAGCTTTCGGCAGACTGAAACTCACCCTGGATGTGATCCTTCTTCAGGTCTATTCTCTCCAGTAGAGGGATGAGGTAGGCTCCACTTTTTCCTGTGCCATTCTTGGCTCGAGCTAAAATATCTCTGCCTGACAGAGCAATCGGGATGCTTTCCTCCTTTTGGAAGACAGAGAAGTCCAATCAGTACAATGGGCAAGGTTCACTGGACATGACACTTATTTGGAAATAAGGCAAACAATAAAAAAAACAACCTAAAAAAAATATCCTATTCCTGACACTTAAGCATCCACAAACAGGCCTTGACATCACACCGCAATATAGCGGTATACTTGAAGTCATGGAGTCAGTACTACAATTACACCCCCCATTTCAAATTGTGGAATCTATTGTTCAGATACAGAAGAGACGAGGAGACAAATTAAATCCTTTTTACGTGGGACCACAACCCCTTCAGGCCATACAGTTGAGGAGTGGTTTGTAGACGTGTGTGTACATGTAATGGGATCCTGTGGCTGGCAAGAGGGGGCTGGAAGGAAAGCCTAAATTTTCCTCTATTGGCAGGTACATGCAAGAATAAGAGGTTGGTGTGTAGCATAGTCAAATATATTTGTCAGAGAGGCAGGTGATGTCTAATGAAGATGCCTTAAATGGATCATTTTGGTGAGTGAAATCTGGAACATTCTCAAATTTGAATCAGTTATAAAGTAAATTTTCTAATTCTGATCAATGTGAAGGTTGAGTGGATGAATTTAAATTCTGCCACAAGATAGTTAAGAAAAAATACAAAAAGCCCTGTTAATATACACAAGAGGGCCCTAAGTTATAAAATCTGTATTTACCTGGACAGGGGATGGTTTCTCCCATCCCATTTCAAAGATTCCCATTAACAGTTCCCGCTTTAGGCAGTAGTCTTCAAATTCATTTCCCTTTGTTGCTGTCACATCCTGTGAGACCAGAGCAGAAACATGAGATTACAGTTTAATTGGATCCAGACGCTGATGTGACAGCATTAGAGGCCAACACACACTCAATGAGTCAAAAACATCTAAATTCAACAGGAAATATGGGAAGTATTTGAACAGTGGATCTGAATAATTACGTCTGCTAATATCAATGATCACATTACCGAAGTTTTCATCCTGGTGTCTTTTGGAGGAAGCTCCAGGCACTTCTTCCAGTCATCACCAAACCTAATTGTAAAAATTTGCCTTGTTATGTGTGAAACAAAATGATACACAAACATACAAAGAAAGGCTCTGAATTATACTGAACCCCAAGTGCACATTAGCAAAAAAAATAATAATAATGCACTGAAAACACTCAGATATAACCTCTTTTGCTGTTGTTAAAATGGGCTTGCTCTCAATTTTATTGTGCAAGACTTGTAAGAAGTTTTGAACAAGGAGTTAGATTTATATTCACAATCTGCAGATTTTTCTGTACAGTGCAGTTATAAGCTACAGAAGTGACTGACAGACAGAAACTCACATTTCTTTCAATGCAGATTAACAGAGAATAAATGGAACTGGATCTTACTTGATGCCTCCACTGCTTTGAGGAATGCTGGTCTTTTTCTGTGGAGCACTTGGTTGTTGGGCAGTTGTAAGGAGTCCTGACTGTCCTCTGAGCTGCCCATTTGCTTGTTTGTCGAATCCAATCATTGCTGCTGGATTTGCTGTTCTTGCTGTAGCCATTGGTTCAACGTGTTATCAGGCAAATTTCCTCAGTATGTTTTTGTCTTCTTCCTTTTTAAAGGTCTGTTTTGCTTAATGCACCAGTGTGTAAAAAAAAACTAAAAGCTGAAAAAATAAAAACTGTTTTTACTCTTTTTTAACAAATGTATCATGTATACAATCTGACGTTCAGGCCTCTTGAAAAGAAGAAGTCTGCGTATGAATTCTGTCTATTTACAAGACAACTCTCCAAAAAAGGGAGAAATTAACATTCATATGAATAAATAATTTGACCAAGACAAAAACTCTTTGTTTTTCTTGTCAGTGTAATATTCTCCTTGGTGTAATAATGATCCAGAATTTTCTTTGTGAATCTTGGATGTTTGAGTCCAAGTGCTATGTTTATACATTCATGGTGGCCAGTAGTAAAATAGGATCTGCTTGGTCACATCTGCTTTGTTCCTGTGATAGCCAAGTCTTCTCTACTAGGGATAAATACTGGCTCCAAAAAGTCACTGCAGCAATTTTATCTTTAACATGGACAGTCCAATTTAAATGTCTATGGTTATATTGTTCCAGTTTCCTTTACGTCTGCAGCAAAAGTTGAGATGGCAGTCTGCAAAGTGCTTCGGGAATTGCCAAAAAACAAAATGTCCAGGTTACCTGTAGGAACATAAACAATTGGGGGTGGTTAGTATTGGAGCAATAACAACTGAGACAAAAATAACCGCACACTCAACAATGAGCAACAAATCAGGGTCCCCACACATTTTCATGTATATTTCAAAACCTTTCCATGACTTTATTAGGAACGATTAGAAAATAATTTAAAAAAGTATTCCCCCACTTCCTCAAACATATGAAATTCTAACTCGTAACGTAATCTAACGTAATCTCCGCTGACTGGCAACATACCCAGGTTACGTGGGAAGAAAATGGAAAAAAAGGTTGTTAAGGTTCACAAAATGGTTTCACTTATATTAAGACTTCAATATCTCGACAGATACAGGAAATACATTTGCGGTTATGTCACATTACGTAGAAGGTTATCCACGCAGGATGACAATAACAATGCCATCATAAGATCTCATTTCATTTCCAAAACGTTCAGTAATTTATTGTGTAATTTCATGACTTTTCCAGGTTTCCCATGACTATATGAACTGTGAACAAATGTTACGAAAGATCAATAACATACATTTTGTCTGTGTGTATTAGCACCGGCTATCTTTAATGAGCTGGACACAAGCAACGCCACGTTTAGCTAAACGATTAAATATCAGAAACAGCGGCTAATGTTAGACCGCAGAGCTGGCGTTTAAAAATGGTAAAAACTCTATCCATGTGGCGTTAACAGGTCGAAACAGTGGAGGAAAGCGCCTCAATTTAACACGAAACCGTGCTTAGTAACTGTGCCAGTGCGGCTTTGTTGTGACGCCATGGGTAGCTAACCTGATGCTGACTTAGCTAACGCTGTAAGAGTTGCGAGCTAAAATCAACTGACCAAGTTATGCTCGAAGTTGGCTAAGCTAGTTGGCAACAGGACTTAATTTTGTTCAACAAAACCCAAAGAAAAGCCAACAACCAGCACATTGTCTTGAAGGTATACTATTTCATGAAAACATCGTTGTCAGCGTCGATAGCAAAGTTAGCGCTAAAGAAGTTAACTACTTAGCACGCCTGAGAGCAGCGTTAAAACTTTATGCATAGCAACGTGGCTTTAACCGTCCACAGCTAGCAAGCTAACGCTAAATCGTGTTCCGGATTGTTATAAAGAGCGTATATCAAACATTACACGAGGAAACAATGAGCAAAAAGCAAACCTGTGGGGGTATATTTAGCTCGCACCTGTTTTTTTCCGACACTTTTATTCAACATGACTAACCATAAAGTTAGCACGCTAATGTTAGCTTAGCCGAGCTGAGTTAACGTACGCGGCTGTGTTGATCAATATGCTTGAGAAATGACTCTTTACCCGGTCGGAGGAAGTTGCTACCCTCGCACTGGTAACATCCACCCAAAAGTATTCCCCGTTGTACCGTTGCTTAACGTTATATCGTTAGTTTGATTAAGTTTGGTGAATACTCGCTGATTCCAGAAATCCACCGAGTTTTCACTCTTTTGTCTCTTCTTTCGGACTATTGACAATTCAACATGGCCGCGCGCTCGATTTTGGGCTGATTGGACCGCCCACCGACCAATCACAGCGCGGCTTTCAAATTCACCAATGTTACTGTAAAGCAAGCTGCAAAAATCCATTCAAAATACTGACTCACACAAGCGGGATGGACATTAAGAATTCAAAATGTACTTAGAAACATATAGGATAATGCTTTTCTTCTAAAAACCAACATCCCAAGAGGGAAAATGGTCACCGCATGGCAGAGGACATGGTTGATTCTGTGTTTCTAACAAGATTACATAGATCAGTTTTAAAATTTTGCAAAGATCTAACTTAACAGTGTCAAGATTTGCTGACTTTGATGAAAAATGTGCATTTTCAAAACAATGCACCTGAACCATTGATAGCCAACATTTGTTTTATATCGTGAACATGAACCTGTTTCTGATTGGGTTTTTGGTAGGGGTCAACAGATTTTGTTTTTTCAGGGCCCATACCAATAATTAGTACTTAATGAGACAGAAAACCAATATGTGGATGTGCATTTACAATGAAAATGGAAATATTTCTGTTGAAATCTAGAATTTGGAATATAATAAACTCAAAATTGAAAATAACATTTTGTTTAAATGCCTTTAGTAAATGTTTTATCAAAACTGAAACTTTCAACATCAAGTACAGCAAGTTCCCTGCAACTTCTTTTTATAAAGTCAAGTGAAAATTTAAATAAAAAATGAATTAATAAAAAAGCATCTCTACAATATCAGACTTTATATTATTCACTTTTTTCAATAAAGTTGAACTGTGAAAAAAAATCAAGACAAAAAGTGTATCTGTTGGACACGTTTTATATAAAAAATATCTACATTTCTTTTTACAATAAAACCACACACATACACACACACACACACACACACACTTGCGCAGGCACATATGCACACTATCAGATCTAAAACTTACTGTGGACTTACAGTAGATTATTAAAATAACAGAAAGAAGGAAATTAATTGTGCAATATTAGGCAGGTCACGTTGCGTTGTCAAGCTTTCCAGGAAACAGACTGGATACACTTTTTTACATAGGCTGTTTAAATATTTATTGCCCTTCATTTCCTACCATCTTCTCCTGTCCTTTGTATAAAAAAGCAAATTCCAAACTACTTTAAAAGGGGACCCCGAGTTCACTGAGCTTAGGCCCCTGACCATCATTTGCTGATGTCTCCAGACCCTTTTAAAACAGTCCTGTCTATCCAGCCTTGTTTGAATACAGTGGCACATTTCTGCTGCTGCATGGATACAAGTGAAGAAATCCAGCTGATTCTTGCTGCAGCTTGTTGGTTCCCAGTTTGGTCCCAGTCTGTCCACAGCAGTAGCTGGATAAGCAGAGAAGCTGCAGGAACATTGTCCAGACATGAAACCAAAGGCGGAATGCCAGCTATGACTATTTTTTGTCACAGAGTCCAGGAGAAGAAGACCAGATTGTAGGGAGGTTTCAGTTGCAGTCTTTTGCTGGTCTAACATCCCACTGACCGGACCTTGTCATGGAAGGTCAGGTCAGTTTCTTTGTTGGTTGGCTGTGCAGAGGTAGTTGCAAGTTGCACTGGAAAATAACTCAGCGCTAGTAAAATGGAAATACAAGCGAAGATGGGGTCTTTGGAGAGTGGGAGGTGCTATGATGAGGGGGGTGCGGTGTAGTCGACGGTGAACATCCACGACTGTGGTTTGGAGATGGGGACCCTGAAGGAGAGGCAAAGAGTACAAATGATTTGATGGGATTTAATTGGATGTTACTCTTTTTCCACCAAATTAGTTCTTGAACTGTTTCCATTCAGGGTTCTTGAAACTTCTGTGCTGCCAAGCGAACCAGCCAGTATTTCCACCAGTTTTGCACTGAACTATTGTAATCAAGGATGTGTCATCCACGGAGAGCATAACCCAATGCACAACAGAAGCAAAGAGTAGTAGTGAAATCGTGGATTACGTTGATTAATTGAGAACTTTTGTTTTACAGATGTCTGATTTTACCCTTAAAAAAGCATAAACCAACTAATAATGAGACCAATCTGCACACCCTTTTTTGTATGAGAATTTCTCACTTCACAATTCCCAACCTGTAAAATATTGTACATTTAGTGTGAGGGTTTCTGAAGCAAATTCACCTACTGCATAGATGCATAGAGAAGGGAGATGAATCAAAGGTGCAGAAACCAGAGCAACATTTGTAATATTTAGAAAACTTTATTAATAGGCCAGCACATTCAGCTTGCGGCCTTCATCAGAGTAATCATGAAACACATTACAAACACTGTTTAATTAAGGTTGGGATGATATGCCGCATGACCTTATACCCAGCCCACTTTTGTGGATACGCCATAGGCAGATATGTGTTTGAACGTATATGACTGGTTGTTCTTAATTTTTTCTTTTCATTCCTACATATGTAAACTGTTTGTATTGTATTTCATGATGACCTTGATGAAGGCCACAATCTGAAATGCATTACCATTTTAATAAAGTTGTTCTGAATACTACAACCTGTACAATATGATAAACCCACTGATGGTGTTAGTTTTCAAGTTTGCATTTTAGATCAAGAAAAACCTTACACTTTTTCGTTACATATGAGAACTAATTTTTTTGGTCCTGAACCAATTAATGTTTGGCCAAAATGCTCTGAATGCTTCAAAATTAGGTGCAAGAACCACAATAGCACCAGTTCCCTGTTTTTGGAAAAAGGATATCTGTGCACTTATGTGTGTGAACTTGTGTGTGTTTTCTTACCATTTTCTGTGAAGTTGCTCCCATGTGGTGATACTGACACACAGTGTTGATCATGAACTCTTATCTGGTTGGAGCCTCTTCCTCGCAGCACATCTGCTATCTGCAAAATATTTACACCCTGTTACAACCTTGTTTGTACATGACCTGAAGTGTCACAGTGATCTACAAAAACTCATGACTCAAACAATAATTTAATATTGGTGGAGGAATTGCTGCACCATTCAGGTCTGTCCTCTAGAGGGAAGGATACACACATTTACTCTCCATTTCCTGCTCCAACAATTTCTTCCATCCTAACCGGAGCTGAGTCAAGTAGATTTTGCAATTGTTTGCATTTGTTCTGACGTAAGTGAAGTATTGGTGGGATTTTCCATTGTTAAAGTACAGCGACTAAATAAAATTTGGACAATAACAAGGAAATCGTTTACAGTCATCTTTTCGGGGGTTCTTCTGTTTTCATCTCAATTGTCCAAATGCATCAGCTCACAACCATTACAAAGCTAAAAAAACATAAAATACAGTACAAACAGAATTTCAGTGGGGACTATTTCATTATTGAAGCCCTCACTCACTTTCTTGTTCTTGGCCACCATCACAGGTGTGTCGTTATGGTAGTTCTTGAGGCTACTGTCGGCTCCGCTCTTCATCAGCAGCCGCACTGTGTCCACCTGACCTCGGCCACAGGCGCTGTGCAGGGCCGTGTTCCCACTGTATGACTGACTGTTGACATCACAACCACTCTGCAAGAGAAAAACAGAAGAAGTTGACACAGATGTGATTCATACAGAAAGCCAGAAGCGATGCAGTTAAGCATAGAAAGTGAAACAGAAGAGAGATCCATGGAGAGGGTGACTTAGATCAGATAGGAGCAATGAAAAAGAAAAAAATGCTTTCAAAGGAGAGATTAAGTAAGGAGAAAAGATAATTATGCCCACGTAAAACACATCTTCTAAGCTCTGATAACAAAGTCAAACCACAAATATTTTGCTCCTTAAAGGCCTTATCTCTTAGCTAGAAAAGAATGGAAAACTTAGTATGCGGCTTATGAGCTGGAAAGAGAAAACCAAACTTATCAAAAAAAGCTGAGTCACAACCCTTCCCTCCCCTCCTTCCTCCCTGCCCACACACCCTCATTACCTCAATGAGGAAGTGGACCATATCTGCGTTATTGCTTTCCACCGCGTGCATGAGAGGACTCTGGCCACTTTTGATGTCCTGGTGAGAGTAAAAACAAAAAGCACCATGGGAAAAGTCAGAGGATGCACAGACGGTAAATGCAAAAATGGTGAAGTTGTGAAACTTAGTCAGTGCTGAGTCAGTGCAGCACAGGGACTGACCATAGCATTGATGTCAGCACCTGCATCCAGCAACATTCTGGCCAAATTTTTATGGCCACGCAGCACCGCCAGATGGAGAGGGCTTAAACCTGAGAACAGGGCCAAAGCAGAACATCAGTTTCATAATGAACAAATGCAGACGGACATATAGACACATAGACACATACAGTGTGCACAACTCCAAGAAAATCTATATACACACTCCTGCATGAAATGTTTATACACATACCACTTCCACATACAGAAACACACTCAGAGGCAGTATATGGCATATTTCTACACAAAAGCATTAAAGGATGTTACATTATAATTACAGAATATGGTATCTGAAGTTCACATTTAAAGAATTATAAATCTTTAAAGGAGCAAGGGGTAGGATTCATAGGATTTAGAGGCAGCAGAAGAGAACGACAGATTGCAGCCAGCTAAAACTTTCCCCATTTACCAAGCATGAACTCCTGGTTAGGATTCCTTCATTACTGAGGGGGAATTTACTGTGAGCCTAATTATCCACAAAGGTCTCCTCCTCTCCTAAACAAACAGATCTAGTGATTTAAAACACTAAAAACACTGAATACAGCATTTTCATGCTAAAAAAGGTGGGTTCTTTTTTACACTGCTTAGCTCATTGCAGAGGGAGAGCTAACTACGGTGGCGAACACAAAAACGTCAATGGCCCTACCTAGAGCCAGTCTTTGGTTTGTCTAATCTGGGCCACTGTAGAAACACCATGGCAGACTCTATGAAAGACAACCTGCTCCTTATGTTGATAAAAGCATCTTATTCTACGATAAAAAAAAAAAAACACAATTCTTTTTTTCAGGTGATAACACAGTAAGAAAACATACTTATATTATATTTCATTTCTGCCAATATATCCCCCTAAATTCTACAAACTGGACCTTTTCAGTGATTACAAAGATGTAATCGCAGACAGGGTAAGATGCTGGGGAAAGTCATCTTCTGGAAGTGTTTTTTTTAGCTTTGTGAAGCAAAATAAGTAAATGCTGCCTCTCTATATTTTGTTGGGACTGGTTAGCAGAATGCTACCACATGACGTGACAGGCCAAGAGGTTTCTGTCACTAAAAGATTTGAAGACTAGCAGGAGCATCTTTGGTATAAACGTGAGCACACAAGAAGCCAGTGGAGAGAACCGAGAATTGTTGTGATATGTTCACTTTTCTACACCTTTGTTAGGACTCCTGGTGCAGTACTGGTAAACACCAGTTCACCATTTTATTAAAATTATAGTAGGAGGACATTGTCATTCAGTTGTTGTCAGGTTATTAGATCTGATCCCAATATACAAACTCAGCTTCACAAGTACTCATTGTAGAAAGACAAGCCTGCGTGTATTTTGGGGGCTTTTTTCTGTGCCCAGACATGTTACTTTCACACTAAAAATGTCTCCTGTGCTTTAATATCACAGGCACACTGTGGCGATGTGACAGTGTGAGACTACATAAGACCACAGAGGAAGGCAATGTCCCTTGCTCTTCCCACCCACACATCCTGAGCTACCAATCTACCACCTACCTGAAAAAGGGTTCATATCTCACACATCCCCCAACAAGCTAGTAAGGTAGTCTGTGTGGCTGTTCAATATTTTACTGCTTGCACATGTAGTGTAAAATGTATTGCAAATTACTCTGTTTCAAAGTGTCTGCAATATCTAGATGTAAATGAACACTGGGTCACAAAAAAGCAGGAGTATATGAGAAAGAGGCAACTGCCTATCATGAAATTCTGCTTTGCTCAGAAAAATGTATACTCTATTTGATGGTGGCTTTGCTTGTATTCACTATATTAAATTCAAGAAATTGTTAATCACAAGGCTTTATCTGATTGAATAACATCATGAGAAGAGCTACTAAGTCATTCTAGATTTTTGTTTTTGTAAAGGACAACTTAAATACAGACCAAGGAGCTTCTGTAGATCCCAACTTACCCTCATAGTTTCTGATCTCCAGGCATGTGGAGGATGAGGAGCAAGAGAGCACTACAGACAAACAGTCACGCTGCTCATATTCACAGCAGAGATGGAGCGCTGTTTGGCCATTACGGTCCAAGGCAGCAGGGTCGGACCCCTCCCTCAACAAAGCCTCCACCATGTTGGCCTGCTGGGTGATCACTGCCAGATGAAGGGGAGTCTGAGGGGGAGGATGAGAGCAAATATGACAGTTTAGACAAACCAGTTCATTCAAGTCCATAACCACAAAAGGCAATATACTGTCTCTAAAAATAGTTTTGATTTTTCACACTGCAGCATACACTAGACTGCATTCAGAAAGCGTAAACCCCCCACTAACTCTGAACAGTGCTCCAAGACATCATTCCTATCTCCAAATTAATAATCCATGAAAGAAACAGATTAACATACAATACACTTTTCTTTCTGGTAGAGAGTTCAATGAGAAGATATCACTAATGTCTGTGTGGTGAAAATGAAGCTAAAAAATGAGGGCAACGCTGAATCTCCAAAAACTGTAGATCCTCTAAGATAGACATGTTTACAGCCTGGCACAATAAAGGACTATGATCTCTACAACTAATGTCAACATTCATGACAACTGTAAAAAGGGTGAATTTTTATATAACTCACCCATTTACATATCAAGCCTTCGTTCCTGCACAGCTGCACTCTCTCGTCCAAATATTGCACTTCTGATTCCAAAACAGCAACAACCAAGATGCCATCGGCCAAAATGCTGAACTCGAGGCTTCGTAACAGGAGTCCACAAACCAATGCATGACTTCATTGTAGCTTTTTAAGTTTTTTTTAAACAGTCAAGGACAAGAGCCAGGAGAATAAGCTAAACATAGACTGAAAATGGAGAAACAGTCAGCCTGGCTCTGTCTTAAGTTAAAAAAAAAAAAAACGTCTACCAGCACCTCTAAAGCTCACCAATTAACATATCTTATTTCTTCAATTAAAGTGTGAAAACAACAATTTACCATTTTACAAGCTTAAAAGCCAGAGTATTTCTTGGCTCAGTGCTATTAGGTGGATTGTGTTACCTTTGGACAGAGCCATGCTTGCTGTTGACGCATTAGTCTTCCTCATGACCCTATTTCCAGCTCAGCTCATAGACTTCACACTGTGATGACATCAGATTTTAAATTTTACTTTCTCAACTCCAGAAACGTTTCACAAATATTAAACCTCCGTGGTTAAAAATTCCTCATAGAAATAGTCATAATTGATGTTGTTTGCAGTTTGAAGTGTACTGCCAACAGTTTTACAGACATCTCTTTGGGGAGATTTTTTCCCCCCGCTGCAATACTGCCAGTGGCAACTGGGAAAAATTGGCTGCAAGGTGGGGCTGCTTTCCTGGGGGCCTGAGTGGAATAGACAGCTGAGTAAAAAAACTAGCACTAGTAAAAAATAAATATGCCTCTGCCCTGTGTGTAGGACTTGCCACATGTAACTTTGTCTTGTGAAAACTTCTTTAAACAGCACATGTCAGCCACACGATCACACATCATCTCCGTTAAGCCCACTGGTGTATCGCTATCCGCCATGGCAACAAGTGTCATTGGGTCCTCCAACAAGAGGGGCACATTTTCCCTATCTATTCATAATTCTGTGGGCCATAAGCACATAAGGCCAGGAGGACTTGTCTAAGTAAACAATTAGTTATAAGAAACACAGCACTGTATTCTAGACAGTGACATACATGCTACAGTGATCTCTATCACCAGCAGCTCATCCTTTTTTTGTTGTTGTTGTTTTTTTGGGTTTTTTTTTTAACAAAAATGCCGTCATATACCCTATCCCCTGATCAAATGTCAGGAAGGTATGAAAAATTAGATACCAACCAAGCCTATGCTGTATATTTATCTCTACTATTATATATCTTATTCACAGCAAGCCAAGTGTTTAGATATTCTGTTACCAGCCAGACAAACTAAAAGTTACATCATAAGATCCACACTAAAAGCAATGAATACAAGACAGAAAAAGTGACAAATTTACAAAATCTTACAATCGCCACATTCTCGTAGGTGAGGTTGGAGGAAGAGTCTGTAATTTCTAGTAAGGGCCTCTTTTCATCTCTAACCTGTTAAACAGGTTAAAGGTCAGAGACACAATAGAAACAATGCCTGTAAGGACTGGCCAACGCCTAATATAAATAAACAAGGAGGAACCATGTCTGGAAAGATTATCATTATTAAAAATCACAAGATCATGAGATACAGGCACGTGCATTACGTGCCTATTCCCACATACACGCAAACACACCCAACCCATATAAACATACACACATATTGCCATTATTCATAGTTGCCAACAATCAAATCAAAGTCCAAAAAAATAGCTGACTGTCAAAGATGAGACCTTTACACCATATATCACAAAGCAAACAACAACAACCTTTGCACGAGACTGTATGATTATTTCAAAATGAAGAGGAACCTGTTCTGAAAGACAAACAACCTGCAAGGACACATAAATTACGCACAGTTCACCAAGTCTTTTCTTGAAAGAAGACATGCTGAATGGATACACTTGAGCAATCTAGGATGTTCCTGTGGGTGAGGTCAGCATGTATCATCCTGTTGATGATTATGTCAAATCTGGCCTGGAAGGGCAGTGACACCCCTCTGTTTAAATTAAGCAATGCTAGAGTTCAGTCATAAAGGGAAGTCTTTGAAACTGGACTTTTTTCAGCTGCTGTTTAAGTAACACAACCAACACAGCAATCAGGAACAGACTGTTGCTCCAAGTTTCACTTTTGCTTCATTATTTCTGTATGGTGTGTGTGTGTGTGTGTGTGTGTGTGGACACACATTAGGGGTTTGTTCCAGTAAAGACTATTAAAAAAGTAGTCTAGCAGTAGGAGTGCGTCTTTGTGGAATTCCTCAAGTGTGTCAATGCCAGTGTTCCTCCCTTCAGTTCGTTTCCCTGAATCCTGTGACTCACACACACACACGCACGAACGCACACGCACACACACACACACACACACACACACACACACACACACACAATCAAACCCCCCTTATCTTTTTAAACTTCCTAAAACCTGTCCCTACGAAAAGCAGCCATACTACCAATTTGACTTCAGGCAGCACTAATAAGACATGTACGGTAGAATCCTCCTCAGTCATTTCCAAAACTACCTTTCACACTGAGGCCCTTTTAAGGCCTCAAAAATAGACCTCTCAAAGTTGGCAGGGTCTATCTGTGGCTTCCTGTAAAGGATTTCAGAGTGACTCAAACAAAAATCCAGCAAAGATAAGAGGAAGGGTGGGAAGGGAATAAGGGGAGGCACAGAGCGGAGATATGGAGGAATGAGGAAGAAACGGAAGTGGCAGAGGGGAGTCCAGGGGAAAGACAGGATAACAAGGGAAAATCCCTTCTCTTTCCCCTGGGTCTGTCCTTGCACACTTGCATTCCTGCAAAATGAGCAGCACAACATAAGAGAGGTGAAAAGATGAGAGGAGGTTTCTGGGCATAAAGAACAGCCCTGGGCTACAGGCAGTGCAAAACACAAAGAAAGGTGGAAGGGAAGAGACAGAGTCTACTTCTGTGGTGAACACTATGGGGTAAAGCAAGTCCTGTTGCTCAAATAAACATCACACGCTTTTACGTCATTGATGTTGACAGTTATACTGATAGCATCAGTCAATTCATCAGTTATGGTTACAAACCCCTAATTGTGTCAAGATGTATGCAGCGAAAGATGAAAAAATACACAGGAGTGAGAGAGTGAGATGGATAGAGAGACAGCACGAGAGAGAGAGAGAGAGCGAGAGAGAGAGAGAGAGAGAGAGAGAGAGCGAGAGAGAGAGAGACGCGCAGCAGGGAAAGTCCCTGTAAACCACCCCCTGAACCAAGGTATGTTGAGAAACAGCCTTCAGCAGGGGGGGGAGGGGGTCATGTGACTTCTCGGAATAAGGATACTAAAACACACACAAATACACTCAGATGTCTCACTCGTGTACACACACTCACACTAAAAACAAAAATGACATGCCATATGAATTGACATAACTCAGAATAAAAAAGATTTAAACAACACAATGAATGTGACCATTTGCAGATGCATCTTTAAAAAGCGGATAACTGAATTGTTACATTTCACCTGCATGCTGCATTGTAGAAGTGCATTGTAGCACTTTGGTCGATGTTTTTAAAGCACATGACCATTACTGCAATTTTTAGTGTGGGTGGCCCCTGGGGATTCAGTCCCCAAACCCCACTTGTGTCAGTGCCACGCACTACAGCATCAGCTGTGGGGAGAGCAGGCGAAAAGTTGACTACTACGCTTTGTGTTTGTGCAGCCGCACTGACAGCATGACCAGTGTGGGAGTATCAAACAGCTGTCTCCAACATCATAGTAGTTCATGGAGTGGAGCACTGAATCAAGCACTGATACTTGCACTATTGTTCAGTTACTGTACTGATAGTAACACTCTGTCAAAAAGTTCCATACGCAAACCACAGACACCCAGGATTTGTCAGCAATATTGGAAAAGTTGTATTTTATTTTTTCGTTGTCTCTGGGAAGTTGGCCACTGCCAGAAAATGTGTTCAAGTCTGTCTGGTAAACTTTATGTTTTGAAATATAGAACGTTCCCTTTTGAAGTCTTTATGCCTAGTAGATAAAACCACACAATCTGGTAGGCAAATT
Organism: Plectropomus leopardus; assembly: GCF_008729295.1. Lineage (NCBI taxonomy): Eukaryota > Metazoa > Chordata > Actinopteri > Perciformes > Serranidae > Plectropomus > Plectropomus leopardus. The sequence goes on from NC_056469.1 coordinate 22,637,332, forward strand.
ATTGTGACGGGACCTGGGCCTGAAAATCTCCCTTTTTGGTTATATAAGCATATGGCATAATATATCTGTGTGTTTGAAGAAAGTTTGTGTTTGTGTGTGTGTGTGTGTGTGTGTGTGTGTGTTGCGTGCATGCATTTTTCATACCCAGGGTTTACACAGGATATCACAAAACCCATTCTGTCAAGTCTCAGTGATGAGGAAAGACAGCCGATGATAGCACCAGCGTTATTTCTGGTAAGCAAGTCTGTGGTGTCCTGTGTGGTGTGAAACTCCAGCCTTGAGAACTGAAGCTGTGCACGATTCAGGTGCTTTCTCTGGTGAAGGATGAAAAAGAGAAAGCTGGCAGAATGCAGTGGAGGTGGAGACAACAGAGGGGAAGAGTGCTGGCTTGAGGCCCGTGGTTGGGACAGCCCTGGATTGGGAAACACTCAAAGACAATTCTGTGTACATATTCCAGTAAGCTATGCTGTAACTGGCGCAGTCACTTTTTCATTAAAAAAAGACTATTCACAGGGTGTCTGGTGGATCAGTGGATAGAGCAGTCGCCCCATGTGAGAAGGCAATGTCCTTGCCACAGCGGCCGTGGGTTTGACTCCAGTTCGCGGCCCCTTGCTGCATATCGTCCGCTTTCTCTCCCCTTTTTGGCTGTCACTCTGTCCTATCCACTAAAGGCAAAAATGCCCCAAAAATAATATTAAAAAAAAAAAAGACTAGTCACCTCAGCGAGAGTCCATTTGTACATTAATATCAATGTAAATAGAGAAATTCGCTCTTGGCAAAGAGCGTCAGTCATTATATGCAAGAAAAAAGCAAATTATATGCTAGACTACGAGTTCAAAGTGACGTGATGTAATGTCCTTTCTCCAGCCTGTTCATGTGTTTTTCGTTAAGGCCAAGGCATGAGATACGAGTTCCAGGTTCATGAGAGTCCATGGGAGTCAAGCTTTGCTCCACTTATTCATCTCTCTGAATTTCACAACATGGTAAACCCAAAATGCAAAACCTGAAAATCCCTTCCTACAGGGAAACTCAACACTAGAAAACCATGTACAAAATAAAAAAAGGCACTGGAAATCACATTTAGTCCTTCCCAGCATGTGCATGGCTTTGGCTAGAAGCAATTACAGGTGGAGAAACCAGGAAGGGTGAATTCCACTGCATAACTATCAGAAACCATGACTGTAAGAATATGCGATAACACGGTGCAAGGCTAGGAGGAAACCGAGGCACTTCCTCTTTCATTCTTTTCCATGTTACTGTTATCAGAAGGGTGAGGCAGCCTGGGGAATATACTTTACATGCTGTGGTTGTCCGGACAGAAGTTCCCCTCGCATTTCTATTCTACATTTTTCTTTTATCAGGTTGTACTGACTGACACTGAGGCCTCTTAAGATGCGTTATGAAGAAGAACTGAAACATTAAAAAAAATCTTTCTGTGTATTGGATGGCTGCCCCATTTGAAAGGAAGATGACATTTTTGCACAAATGTCAAACTATTGATACTGAATTCTGCATTTGTAGAAGTAATTATAGCAGCTGTGTGGGCATGCAAGTGTGCATGCATGCATGTATGCTTTCATGGCACACAGAAAAATGCTGGCTCCTGGTTGTGGCATAGGTTAAGGTGCAAAATAGCACAGTGAACTTTTTAAGCTCCTACATTGTTCTTTAGAGCTTTCCCATTGGTCCGTTAGTTTAGTTATATGGGAAAAAATAAAAACATTAAAATTGCCCATGTGCATGGAAATATTCCAGGTTTTAACTGGTAAAATATCATGTCTCAGTATGTCTCAATCCCTGTGAATTCTGTGCAATCTTGAAATTTTGTCCAATCCCCACAACTTTGCAGCATATTTTTTAATTTAAAACAGGTAAGATCTCATTTCATTGTAGAGCCACGTGCAGCTTATTGATTCGCTCAGCCTCTCTCTCTGTTTATCATGAGACTACTGCTGCAGGATCTGAGCTCTGGGCCTGGGACACGGAGTTACACGCTCACAAGGACAAGGCTACCGTCACACAGCTAACATTACCAAACAGTTCAACAAGGTTTAATGCCAAAGCCATTCCTGTGTTGATGTGAGATTAACAGTTCGGCATCAGATGTTAACCAATGCTGTGAGGCCTCGAGGCCTCCATGTACTCCTGGAGAACAGAACGCAGAGTCCAGAGCGCACTCTGGGCACATATGGAGGAGCAGAACGTCAGGCACATTTAAAGTGGACTTAACCTCTCATTCTGCTGGGTCTAAAAGTTTGCTTTCACTCGCAGGAGCTGCGCCTCTCACCCATCGATCTGACCTGATTAGCTCTGAACAGATCAACAGATCTATTATCCAACCCGCGAGTCACAAACTGATGCTAAGGAAAAAAAGAACTTAGGAGAGCTCCATCTGTGCTAAGTTCACGGACCCATAAAAACCTATGATTTTAGAGAGGGGACACAGAATGATATAAAGGGACACACATGCATTAAAAGCTGAAAAAACAAACAAAACATAACCTCCAAATCTGTGGCAGCATCACAACTATTTTTGGCAATTTCACTTGCCATCGTAATTTTATTGGAAAAAAACGCAGAAACATTGCAGCTTGCATCAAGGACTTTTTGACAAGCTGTTGTGAAATTGGGCATTTTAGGCTGCGATAATCCCAAAAACAGCCCACAAAATTTCGGAGGGACTGCCTAATGGTGCTAAAGCATTATTTGAAAAAGGTACTGGATAGCACCCTTAAAAGATAGCTTCCATATAGCACCAAAACAGGTTCTCCTATGATTACAAGCCAAACAACCACGTTGGGGTACTGTTTAGCACCATTTTTGTTTGGATTACTGCAGAAATGTGACACATTTATCCTAAGTGCATGTGTTTTACCTGACGGAGGTTGTTGTAGACATCAAGGCTTCTGTGAGCCAACAGCAGAAGTTGGATCAGTTTGCAGACGATAGCAAACTCCCCCTGCACCACTGCTATATGGAGAGCCCTGTAATAGATACAAAAAAAAAAACAGCATTCAAACTACTGCTTTAATGTATATAATCAATATCAATCATTTTTTGATGATCCTCAAATCTAACCTGTGAAGGACTTTTTCAAGCAAATTCTACTTGATCTAAATGATCCCACAAACAGTTGTACTGAGGACTCAACAGATGTACAGGCATGACTCACGGCACCGTTATCACACCCTTATCAAGACTAAAGGGGAAACCACTCTCTGTGGTCTATGCATGAAGTGAAAGAACAAACGCAGGCCAAAGTTTAGGACAGGGAAAGGTAGGAAACTAATGGGGGGAGGGCATGCTGTAGAGCACAGTATAGCAGTTTTCGCATTTTTCTTTTCATGCTGTCAGACGAAGCAGCTTCCAGTAAGAGCCAGACTGGTTTTATGTCACTTCCTGTTGTTAGTAACAATGGCAGCATTCTTTATCTCACATTGTGTGCTGTGAAATACAGCCATTAAGCTGCATGGTTTCTGACAGGGGCTTTCTGTAGCGTCACTCAGTCAGCTTCATCCAATGGAGAAGTCATAATCAAAACATATAATAGAATGGTGCAACAGGAAACAGGGACACTTCTTGAGAAGTTAGAAGTAGCATAGAATTTGAGGTCAGAAAGAAAGTTCTTACAATGACAAAAGCACTTGCAATACTTCCTCTTAGCAATGTGCCCCACTGACGTGAAGTCATTTACAATTTTAATTTCCTGCATGAAAAAAATATAGATTTAAGAGATTTATCTGATCAAACAACAGACATCCGATGTATAGTGCTAAGTTCTACATTTACAGGCAAGGGGTATTCAGTTCAAGGAATCTATCTATCTGCCTTATAACAGCATGAAATTACTATAATTAAATCTTCCAACCACATATAAACCAAACATCTTACATAATCTCTATATTTACAGTGGAAACATTCAAATACTTGATGGAGGCAAGTATGAACAGAAAAATGCCTCCGGTTTGTTAAACTAAAGGATAAGCATGTTCCAACCTTCACTTGGTGGTTGAAAATAAAAACAAGGTCAGGCTCTATTATGTCTGTGTGCATAACACAACAATTCTTGTCCCAAAAAGTGAATGAAAATTGTAGATCAACTGTGTGTGCATGTGTACATTCATGCATAATTGCATATGCATGCCCCAGCATATGCTCTCTAAACTCAACAGTGTTGTGCAAGAGTCGTGGAAGAATGCAATAAACAATCAGGTGATTTGCTGCTTATATCAGAGCCTCAGAAAAAAAGCAGAACTGTATGTTGGAACGGGAGCTTGGTGGTTCTTTCCCTAAGCTGGTCCCTGTTCCTGTAACTGAGCTCAGCACGGTGATAAAATCTGTACCAACGAAAATCTATTCATCATATTTATTGCACATGTACTGTACACTCTTAGTCAACCATCATTTGCCTTGAAACCCCCCTGTAGGGTCTCAGCAATAAATCTGATTGCAACTGGATTGACCAATGTATCAATAGTTGCCTTCATATAAGAGCCAGCACATTATCAGATTTTCACAGCATGATTCATTGGCCAAAAGAGTATACTATAACTTTATTATTGCATTATCCATTGATTGATTAGGAAAAACAATGCCACCAGTCAAATTCATATTTAAAGGTTCTGTATACAACGTAACGTGCAAATACAGATTTAATACAGCAGCAAACCACCATTTGCTATATAAAAATATAGTGGAATAAAGGAGTCATGAGCAGGGAATGAAGTCAAGCTATCTCTGTGTGTGTTGTAATCAGGCTTTCAAGAACACCACTTAGTCTTGCCTCAAAATTTTCCGATGGTCACTCACAGTATTGCATAAAAAAAGCACAAATTGCATTTTCCCTTCAGACCACCACTGTAAAAGAAACGTCTGTAAAATTGTTGACAGAACACCTTGAACTGCGAACAACATCAATTATGACTCTTTCTATTATGAATTTTTGATCTATTGGGGGTTGGTATCTGCAAAACTAATCTGAAAAACCGGTAATGTCATCACAATGTAAAATGTATTAGCTGAGCAGGAACTCGCAGGCGGGCCAGCGAGAGAAAAATTACTGCCCATAGTCAGTGGGTTGTACGTTACAGAAGTAAACCTGGAAGCTAGAAACTTTTTTAGCATATCTGCCAGGTGAGCAATTTCATATGACTGAAGAGGTGCGGCCTTTACATCAGGTATCTAGGTATTGTCACACATCTATGGCTGTAATCTGAGCTTCTGTGTGGTTTGTTGCAGTAAACCAGTCCAGTTGTGTGTAAATGTTAGTGCATGGGTGTAACACTTGCTAGCTGAGCACTGAAGCTTTGCACTGCATGCAGCTACCACCAATACTGGGATGGCGTTGTCACAGAAGTGTTGTGCCCACCCTCCAGTTTCCCCTGGTTAACACTGTTAGCTCTGTGCACTGTTGCTATATTTAGCTAGCACCGTTAGCTGCTAGCCACGTGCTCAGCCTCCTCCATGGTGAGAACCGTGTGCACACAACTTAAACGCTTTGCATTTTGCTGTGTCTCTTTCAACTTGTTAATGTGCATTTTGTCTCTTTGTTCTGACAAATTATATACACTCAAAAAACAAGTACAGGAAGGTGGGAAAAGTCTGTAATCATAACTACGAAATTGTGCAGAAATTGCAAAAACACTTGTAGAAAAGAGGCAACCAGATGGTGTTGCAGGAGGGAGACAAAGCGAGAATAGAAAGAAACAAATGTAGTAGGTAGTAGTAGGTAATGGATTATTTGCACAATACCATAATATGTTTTAGTAACATTATATCAATATTTCATTTTTAAATATTGTCAGTACTGTTATATTGCAACTTTACTACTAATATTGGACAAAAGTGACTCTGTCTCTCTTGTTAAACTCTTATGTGTCTGCATCCAACTCTCTCTTTTCTCTTAAGATGAAACTGTGCTGTTTCTAGTTCCTGGAAGTGGGGCAGACCACAGCCCCAGATAACCCCAGGCACAGCGGTGCTGACGCAGACAGGAGTCCCGACAGTCCCAGTGTGTGTGTGTGTGAGAGACAGAGAGAGAAAAAATACAAGAGACTGCGAGAAAAAAAGAGAAGGCAGTGAGAGAAGGCAGCATGGTGCGGTATCCTGTTTGGTATGGAGGGTGAGGACGCAGCCAAACTGAATGATCAGACTGAAGGTTAACACATGCTGTGGTCTGTGGACCAGCTGAGCAACAAGGTGATGTGTCAGTGTATGTGAATCGTAAACAAAAGAGAAGCAGAAAGAGGCACCACAGTACAGTTAACAAGAAATTACGTATTTAAGTCTGTTGTGCTCGTCACAATGAATGGTGATACTCCCAGATTTCGCTGGTAAAATTATTCATGGGGAAAACCTGGATGAGTGAGCAGTTTGTAGCTCCTATATGAAAACAACTATTCGTACAGTAGCCGACCTTAATTCTTGGATGATACAAAGTACAAATGTTGAACATTTGTCTGTACACATATCAGGTTGACAACATCCACATAAAACTTAGGCAAATGTAGTTCAAAGCACAACACAGACAATCTCATGGATAGTATGATTCACTCTCTCATACAACAGTAAAAAAGGCTGGAGGAGGAGGACTGTGGACCCATTCACGCCATAAGCAAACAGTGTATTTTTCCTATGCCGTTTCATTGTGCGAAAAAAGTACATGTGCATATACAATGAACAAAAATACCTTGATTACAGTCAGTACTAACATTAGATTAGATTCATGCTAAAATGAGATTAATGTGTGGGAGCCTGTAGAACATGCACTAAGAAATAAGAGAAAAAATAAATTAATGTACAGGACATAAATCAATCATTTATTTGTTACAACTCCACTGAAATGTGATTCCCTTCAGCTCATTTAACTTGTGCACTGTTCTTTACTACTTTTTGCATCTTCTTACATAGAGTGGCATACAGAAAAAGGGCTGAATCAAAGGTTACTATAGTTCTAATATCCTGTTGGAAACTGATGTTGCACAGAGGTCGTCCAGTTTATTTTCCAACACCTGTACAATGGCTAGCAGGATGCTAGTTTAGCTCATCTTCTCCATCTTTGCTCGATGTTTTCTAAAGTTTTCATTTGAAAACGTAGCTAACTAACACAAGTCAGCAGAGGAACAGTTTACAAACTGGTGAGTTGATTCCCTCCTCCCAATTAGTGACTTGCAGCCACATGCACCCAACGTCCAAAGCCAACCACAAAAAGCAAAACCAAGACTTTCAAGATAGACATAAGAGTCTAACTTTAACCTTAATTTAGTGTCGTAATTGTGAGCAGGTTGCCATGCCAATGAGAGAATTTAATTAAATTCATGTGTATGGCTCATGGATGTATTATGAGAACTGGATACGCGTTCAAGGTTGGGCCCCATTCATTCCTATACACTTTGGCTTTAAATTGACATGAAAAGCACATGAGGCCAAAAAAGTTTGACTTTGCATGTGTATAATTACCCATATCTTCCCTATCATTTGGCCCAGACAGCAAGCACACTTCAGACTTTTGCAAGTTGAGCAGTTCACTTCTGGTTTAGCCCTCTGCTAACTTAAATAGAGATAAAATGATTTGATTGTGTGGTTCTTCTCGACTTCAGAAATGTTATCAGCCCAAATGGATCAAATCCCAAAAGTAAAATGAGTCATTTCAAGGGTATGCTCCACAAAAAAAAAAAAATAATAATAATAATTATCCACTGATTTACATAAATCTCCCTCCCAAGTCAAGTGGTAAAACATCTTTTCAGGCTCAGAGGCATCATGTGGGGGGCCTGAACATTGCAATTACACTGTTTGGCCATTTGAAAAATTATTTTCAAAGCCCGGGGAACTTCCTACTGGCCAAGTGCAGCCTTGAAGAACTGCTAGTGTCACTGTGATGTTTAGCCTTGCTTTTGTGTTTGTGTCTATTCAGGAAAAAAAATCTGATTAAGGGCATGTGCAGACCGCAATACCTTTTTTAAAAAAAGGCATATCAAAGTATTGGGTCTACATGCCTAAGTATATTAAATTATCTAAGTCTTCAAGTAAGATAATGACTCAGTAATGGTGTTGACATGACCGTTTCAAATAATATAGTGTTGCCATACTCGTTGAATGGTGTTATCGTGCAGCTAGATGCAATGACTGACTGGAAGCACGTAGGAATTTATTTGTGGGAACTGTAAGACAATCAGTACATCTGCACATTTCACATACAAATGACAGTGTGGATAAGCAAGTGAGAAGAGAGAGAAAGAGAGAGGGAGAGATGAAGCAGATAGAAAGAAAGCGGTAAATGAGGAAGTGTGAAGCGGATGTTTGGGTTTTTTGAGCCCATTCATTTAAAAACACAGAGAAGAAAGAGAGAGACAGAGACACCTGAGAAAAACCACAATCGTGTTTAAAAACTGAGCACTCACTGGTTTTCCCGAAACTAAGGGGCTCAACAACGCTGAGAACAGACGACAAACGCCCTATTGACGTAAGAGCAAGCGCATGCTCGCCTTCACTCACATTAAGCTTACATGCACGCACACACACACACACACACACACTCATGTACATACAGACTGTGAAAAGTACAGGGGGGCTGAGAATGTTTCTTTCTGCAGAATTCACACAGATTAAAGCAACCACAAAGCAACAAGTAGGTTCTGCACAAGCCAGCCAAGATCTTGACTTCATCGTAAAGGGGCGAGATTTTGTGAGAAGTTCATGCCAATTTTTCATTTTGATCTGTGTCTGTACTGCAGTTCTCGATATCATATTTTTAAGACGCTGCAGAGAGGAGTGGCAGCAATTCATTTTTATGACACACCAAGTGGAGGTGAAAAATAAAATCAATTTATAGGACGTTTCAGAAGCCACATGTCAACATGTCAAAAAACACTGTACTTTTGCAAGTACAAAAATGAAGAAGTACTTTTAATCATGGCTATTGTTAGAGTTCCATTCTTCTTATTTCTTCACCAGTGTCTGTTAATAGTATATGTGTCATCGTGATTATGAGTTTCTCAAACAAATATGGGACAATAAACAGCTGTGACATGTCACGGGACTTACAGCGTTGGTCATCATGAGTTTTTTTCAAGTGGATGCAAATGATTCTGATACTTTCTGAAACCGCAGCATTGGAGTCATTTAATTCTTGGGCATGCTATGTTTTCAGTCATATGACTGTGAGTGTGTGTTTGTGCTCTTGCGTGAATTTGACATTTCAGTAAGTGTGTGGGTGGATGTCAAAACTTTACACAAAGTAAGGTATTCATGCATTACAGGTTAATATTTGCATTCAAGTGGTCCAGAACTCCTCCAGTGTGCTGTACACAGTATTCTCATTCCCAGCCCCACACCCTACGTCCTGAGACACTGAAAATTATAGATTTAAGCAGCTCAGAGCTGTAGTGTCCAGGTTAATATTATTGATCAAAGTGTTCATTGCCAAGTGGCGAATCATTCTCAATCTACAGTGTACCAGTGTCCATTACAGGAAGTGAAACATCACAAAAAAAATCAGTTGGATACGTGTGTGTGTGTGGGGGGGGGGGGGGGGGGGGGTGGGGGGGGGGGGGTGACTGTACCGGTTCAATATACACAACCAGGTGAGTCACAGAGAGAATAACAAATAAACTGAGATGATATTACAGATGTCTCACACAAACCACTTCCAGGTTGCGCAATGCTGAAAGTTTGTTTATGAGGTCAGAACATCCCTTTTTGACACTTGTGTTTTTAGGGTCTATCTCAGTGAATCACCTGTGCTATTTTTTTAATGTGCCAATGTCAGTTTCATTTTTTATGACAATGATAGCCCTTTCCATTTGAGAAGGTAGTGTGTCAAATCTGCAGAGCAGCATTATGTCCATCTGCAGTCTGTCGTTAGCTCGGAAGGAGCTATGACGCAGACTGAAATGTCACAGGGCTCTTTTCATGCGAGACATTTTAACATGTCACAGTAGGAAAATATGACATTATATTATTGCTGAATTCCATTTAGCTGCTGTGCTTTCAGGTTACTGGTATTGTGCATGTTGGCTCACCAACTGTCTGTGATGGCTTACAGAGACATTTGAACTTCCAGCTCCTACTAGAAAAAGCCGAAGGCCTCACACACAGGCGAGGATGCAGCTCTAGAGACAGATGCACCACATCTATGAGCACACAGAGATTACGTGTGAAAATGTAACACTGAATAGAAATTAAATGAACATTTGAAGATCAGTTGCTCACCCTGTGTTAAGCTGAATTTGTGATGAAAACTTTGTTTGTCTGGCATGCCGCTACGGTGAAAAAAGTCATATTGGACTATGTTTAACAGCAGCGAAACTAAATCAAAACATCTGCGTACAAACTCTCACACAACTCATGCAGTATAATCCAAGCCTCATTTATCCAGTGTCACATTCTACTTCCCAAACGCCTGCATTTTTACTAACTATTCAAACACCTCCACATGAACAGACTCACACGCAGACGAGTGTCGTGAGTGGGCTGCTTATGCCAAAGCGTTTAAATCATAACGTTTTAGCAGTGCCTATGACTCCAATTCTTAAAAGACTTTCTCCATTTTTGAATTCTATGTTCACTGCGGAGGCATGCAAAAAAAAAACAGAGTTTTCTTACTGAATTCAATGCAACACAGGGTGAACTGACATACAAATAGTCTTTTGGGGGGAGAGGTAAATATTATACTTAATGTTTTTGTATCATCTGCATGTTGTTGAAGGTTAAAATATGTTTGAACCTGCTATTTGCTATCCACCCCCATATGGCATTTTTGGGGTAGTGAAAAAAATGTATTACCTTGTTCCACCATAGAGGGCATTAGAGTACAGAAAATAACATATTTCAGTTTTAAGTAAAAGTATGACCTTTTAGAGCAAAAAGAAATTTAAAAAAACAACACGCCTACATCTTAGACTTTGAAATTGTACTGGCTAACATTTTAACTTCTTTTACATCAGTTTAAACTGAGTATGACTCATATTTGGCAAGTGAGCTTGGCTTGATAACTCTAACAAAAATGACAGTGAATGCTCTAAATCTGCTGGAAATCCCATGATTTTTTATGACTGTGATTTCAGATCTGAGAACTGTACCAAGTTTCGACCAACAGCACAACTGAATAAAAATGCACTATGTTATGAATATGCGTTAGGTGGATGAATCATACTAAACTTTTAAGTTTACGGTATGCATCGGTGATTTGGATATGTGGTATAATTTCCAAGTTAAAACATTTCAAAGGCATTAACATACGTGTCTCCATCTTCATCTTGACGTGTAGCCAGAGTGATAGCAGTCAGCAGGTTTTCAGTTTGGTGGGCCAGAGGGTGGTTCAGGTCTGGGACTGGGGGCAAATAGTACACTGGGTATGGAACTGAGTGGGAACAACACAGAAAGAGAAAGAGCAAAGAGGAAGAAGAAAATGACATATTAAATAAAATATAAAATCGAAACACTGCCCTGGCAAACAAGCCATTTTATGTTAAAAGGAAGTGTGTAGCTGTGCATGTGGGTGTGTGTATACTATCACACACACACCCACATGCACACTCAGTTAGGCTATGAGTTGACCCAGTGAGCTACTTTCATCCATGCAGAAGAATAGCTGCAGAATAGCTGACTGGACATTTTCTCATTGATTCAGCAGCAGTTGCTGCATCCCCTTTGACTCCACTTTCCTTTCCTTCCATCTGTGACAAACTACAGTGACCAAAAATATTAAATAAGGTGCAGTGTGTGCTGTGTGTTGCTTAAAACTAGGGATGCACGACATTGGATTTTTTGATTATATACGATATGTCGATATAAAAACAATCAACATATTCACTGTTATCCCCACCTAATTTTCGTGATCAGATCTCTTCTGTAGTGGAATTAACATCATATTACACAAACTCTAATCCTGATGGCCCGCCAGCAGAGGGAGAAATGAAACACAATGCTTTCCAATGTATGAAATATTAATTAAATGTGCAAATTAAGAAAAATGCTGCAACTACGAGTTGATGTTTTTAACCTGTTCACTTTGTCTATATATAAATATATATATAGATATATAGATAGATAGATATAGATAAAGATATATAGATATATATAGTGAGAGAGAGAAATTTGTGATATTAACAGATATTGGCATATTGGCCGACTCCAATATTTCATTTTAAAGCTAATACCTATCCATATTGATTATGTGCCAATATAATTGTGTAACCCTACTTAAAACCAATCTAGCATCGTTCATGTGCCTAATTATTTAGTGAGGTCCTGGAGGTTGTGCCATGCTCTGCCTTTGAAACCTAAATTGCATCTCTAACTTATGTGATCATTCAACAGTGTGCATTGAGATCCTTTATGCGCATATGTCACATATTTTGAACATGATGGTGTCCTTAAAAATGACGTAGGTGAAATCTTCAGAGAAATCACAGCAAAACTTTGAAGTGAAATCCCAGAAATTACTCTTATTAAATACATGAGTAAAAAAAAAAAGGAATGAAATCAATAGTTACATAATAGACTGAATGTTCAACAGCAACGCTTACCGAAATCAAAAGGGTGGAAAAAGCGGATGGGGTATCTGTCTGGACTGTGTCCTGCCTCTCCATTCCGCCTGGGAGTCACTGCAGCCCCGACCCTGTTTTCATCCGCCTCTCTCTCCAAACGACCGGCAAAACGGTCTCGTGCTGTGAAGTCCGCATCTGCCCCAGGAGAAAAGCGGTCTCCACTCTCCGGTGGAGCCGATGACTGTTTTTGGGTCTCCGGCTCGACGAGTATCGGGCGTTTCCTAAAAGGAAGCTTGGAGGAGGATTTGTCCGCTGGCCGTTTGCGAGAAGTTTCCGATCCCGGTGCGCCTCTGACCGTGGGGCAGAGTATTTTCAAACTGTCCGTCCCCGTGCACGCGGGGGGTGCAGGTGAGCCGCCTGTCACCCGTGCGTCCCCAGCGCGTCCTTCACATTCAGGAGTCCTCGAGCCGGCGCTCCCACGCTCTCGGTGTGTGGTGCGCAGATCCAGCGGCGCGGTGGCAACCGACTGGTGGTCACCGTTCATGGTCATGATCCTCGGCATCAATCGGGGGCGAAGCGCTCGGGATCTGAAGTTTCAGGTGTTTTCACGACGCGTGAAGAAAACGTTCAGTGACAGTTTGTGGGATCACTCCATTCAAAGTGGCCAATACTGCGCTTTTCCCATCCCCATGAAATCAAATGGGCAGCGATCAAATCATCACTCTGTTTCCTTTTATGTCACCAGTGTATTTCAGATAAGCGTTCGAAGTAACTGAGCCATCCGTGCAAATATATTTTTAAAAAAAGAGCCAATTGAAGTTTGGTGTAGATTAAGTGTTACCCAGCGCACCTACAGTAACAACTGCAGGTACAGTGCAGCGCTCATCTTTTAATGAACGCAGAGTGACACTTGGTGCTTTCCCCAAACCGAAACAAAGCGATCAGCGCTCAAGGGCAAATTATACTGCAGGGAGGAGAAGAGAAAACACTTCGTTGAATTCAGAATAATTTCTGCATTTCCGACCTCTCTGACATCTGTCTGTTTTGCATGCAAGTTCAAAACATCGTATGCTGAATTTCTCAAGAAGTTCAAGGATCGATGCTTTTCTCGGTGCGGGTGTTTTAGGCATAACGCTGTGCAAAATCTGTTTCAGGGTGCCTTACACTATCACTGCATTTTAATGCACTCAAAGCAATACCACGGACATGAGTTCAGTTACATTTATTGCTCCCACCTGCTTGTTTGCACTCCTGTATCCTGTATATTGTAGCCTACATCTGTGTGTTTTATTGGTGTATTGTGTCATGTTTTTGTATGTACCTTTGCTGTGTTTGAGCAAAACCTAATCTAATCTAATGCCCACAATCACGTGATTAATAAAAACCCCAGGATTAAATATGAATTCATGTGCTATTTACAAACTTGTGGAGCACTTAATGCAGGCCATGCTTTCATGCAACATGCACAGAATGGCCTCAGACTCAGTTTGAAGTCTTTTGCAGGTTCAGTAACCGAAGTGGTCCCTTAGTGTAAAGTCTATTTCTTTCCTTTATTGCAAAAACAGACTGGCCCACTCCAAATTTATAAATGAGAATGCAATAAGGAAAGACTAACATCATGCAATCTGCAGAATGATACTTTCATTCTGAAATTGGGCATATTATCATGCTTATGAACCTTCCGATGTGTCAAAAAAACACTAGACTAACAAAAACAGAAAACAGGCTATGACACTTAAACTTCCTTTCTGAACTTTACTGTACCCTCTTGATGTCATTGAAGGGATTTTTTATGTTATTTATGTTATTTTCATGTTTTAGTGCCTTTAGTCAGCAGAGGTGATGCTGATTTTCTCACCTCAGTCTCAGACTATATTGTCACAATTGTGGTACATTAGAGTTGATTTTACGCTTTTACAAATGACAGCTTTCAGGTAAAAAGCAAGCTGAACTCACAAATGCTCAATTTTATGCATTATATGTTCTGTATTGCATATTATGTGAACTTATTTCTTTATAATTGAACACTATTTGACAATTTCAGTCAACCTTATGCTTAATTCTGGATCATTTAACAGTAGTGTCAATTGGAGGACACAGATTTTGCACACTGCAGTACATCAGAGGCATATTGTCAGTTCATCTGTTGCCACGGGTTAGTCATATGGCACCAGACCGGAGACTATGAGCTGAACTTGAACTTCCCAAAAGCAGGAATGCAGAGAAAAGCTGAGAAATTCAGAGAAATTATGCCCTATTTAAAGTGACTTGGTGTCACTGTGGCCCTGCATGTGGCCATGTTAACAGATCACAATACAAACCATAAATGTGCATAAGCATGCATATGCACCCACACAAAATGCACACCTCATCTCCTCAATCCTATCTTACCCCACCCTCAGACCAGGGTCTGATTACCAGGGTCAATTTGGGACTTTCCTCTTTCCACTGAAGTGTGGAGCCAGCAACGGAAAGTCAAGCTAGGTGTCTAAAGTCCCTAAAACACCCTAACACTACACAAACATGCTCTGCAGCTGTCAAGGCACTGAACCATTATGGTCTGGCATTAAGTATCATTGTTTATTAAAGTAGGGCCCACCTCTGTAACGGCCAGTCTTATGCTGAACACACACTTTACAGAGCTCATTGCTTAATGAATGAGACACGAACTTGGGTAAAATGATCTTTAAGAGCACACACATATGTAAATAGAAAAATCCCCATACCTCTTTAATAAATTAGGGGTTCAGTATTGTGAGCCACTGCAGCATTATGAATGCAGAGGTGATCATCAGCGGCACAGATCATGAGGTGGCATGAGGCCCCCTAGTGCCATGACAGCAAAGGTGCAACCAGGATGCAATTAGACTCCACAAATCTCCAAATAATGAAACTACACTGCACAGTAAAGGACAAACTACTGCTCTGTCTGGCTGCTGAGAAAATCTAGAAAAGTATTTTTGTCACCTCTTCAGTTAAGGTAAAGACATTTATTGCACAGACATTTATATGGGTTAATCCTTTGAAACCTGGGGCAATGTCCCTTTTTTGGGCTGCATTCAGATGCTTTTCACAAGTATTTATACCTTTGAACCATGAACAAACTGATTTCTTTCCAAAAAAATGGGAGAGAAGACTTTGAGTAACTTGGCACGAAATGTCACGCAAATTGCTATAAATGAGTACATTTGTACATTAGCACAAAATTAAATAAAAAGCTAGGAAAAAAACTACAGAGAACTATTCAAAATTATTTAATGGAATTATTTTATTTTTAGGCTTTTTTTCCACAGGTCATTCCCTTGTTTGTTTTTCTTTTGTTGTATTGTTTCATTTGTTTGTTGTTGTTTTTATGGGTTTCTGTTTGATTGTTTTGGTTTTTTTTGGGGGGGGGGGGGTTATTTATTTTTGCTAATTCTTTGGTAATTTTCTTGTACTTTTTACCATTTCCATGCTTATTTCTGGGTCATTTCAGGTTTCAGAGGGTTAAACATCAAATTTCAGTAGTAACACTAAACAGGACAAGCAGTGGTTGCGTCAATGTCTCCCTCTTGTGGATGTTAAAAAAAAAATCTCATTGCAGTGGTGCAGATTATGTGCCATGTGAAGTTTTAGTGCCACAAAAGATACAAAAAATATTCACTTTTTACTAAAGGTATTTAGAAATTAATGACTTATCTATTGTAATGGTGAAAATACATTATAATGTCAAAAGTTCTGGATACAAAATATGTAATATTTGACTGAATATAAGGTTTTTCAAAAATATCCTAATCCTATCTTTAAATTCACAGTCATTTTGGGTGTGAGCTTCTAGTTGACACAGATTCTTTCTACTTATCTGTCTTATCATACACATCAGTAAATATAACAGAAAAGAAATATAACAGCAACTTTCCTACCTTTAAAGTGACAGACACATTGTTAAAGTTCACGCACACATAGTAAGAGTGGAGTGAGAGACTTTTGTACACAGCCACGCTAACATTAGCTAATTTGTGGCCAAGTTGGTCATCCGCATGTTTTCAAGGAAATCAGACCAATTGGGTTAAACAGCTTGTGACAGGCTTTTGAAGCCAGCACAAGAAAACTGATGTCCAACTAGGTTTTTAAAGGGTTAAAGGGCCCCAGGCTGACATCCACGTGATAATTATGACTATGAAGCAAATGCTTATTTTAAAAGATGTTCATAACAATATTTAGCTTCTTTAATTAAATTGTCTCATTCCAAAATGCAATATGCCTTACATAAAAAGGCTGAAAAATAAGTTAACTGCTTCTGCATTTACTAATTTAAGATTACATCTCTTTTACTTTTTGGTGACTCGGTTTTATTTTAATGAGTAATCTGTCATTGCACAAGACTAATTTAATGATATTGTTCTACTTTGTGTGAAACAACTGTTGTGATTAAAATAGTTTAAATTGTTTATTTTCCCAATAAATGCCAACATACATTGGTTTTAGCTTCTTAAATGTGATAATATGCTGCTTTTCTGGTTTGGTATCACTGGAAATTTAATGCTTATTAGTGCTAAACATATTACATCTGAGACTAAGTGGAGAACAGGTGTGCAGGTACAATATTCGATCAGAAAGCAAAATTTGAAAATTTTGACCAGATGATGGCACCGAAGGACATAAACACCAAAGTAACTAGAATTCATCCTGAAGGGGGCCTGAATTCGTATATTAAAGCGATAGTTTGGGATTTTTGAAGTGGGGCTGTATGAGACACTTATGTATAGTCAGTGTTTTACATACAGTAGCGGGCGGTTGGCGCACTCCAGGTTTGCAGAAACAGACGGGGAGCACACCCATAAGGGCTGATATCAAAACGTATTTTAGCCACTTTAAAGAAGGCCTACCCTTAAAAAAAATAAATCAATATCATTTTAAGTGGATGCTGTATTTAGAGTATTTTCATCACTTTACCTTGCATCACACAGCCTTTCCTTTGGCACTACATTTCTCATCTGCCGTCGGTCAGTTGTTTTGGCCAGAAAGTGCTGACCATCAGCTACTATATTTATTTCACTGACTACACATAAGTATCCCATAACAGCCCCAATCCAAAATCCCAAACAATCCCTTTAAAGGTTCAGTGTGTAGGATTTGGGAGCCTCGTCGCAGAAATGCTGCATAATGTTCTATGTTACTACTGTTTTTATTAGTTTATAATGTTCAAAATAAGAATTTACTTTTAAAAAGTAGCAAGTCAGCCTTCCTGTGTGCCACTGATTTAGTATCTATAAGAAATTTTTGTGTTTCATTACCTCCGAATGAGCCCCACTCATTTCAATGACAGTTTATCAGTAGCGCATGAAGCCAAAAAGGCTTGATTTCACTGACATGAAATTGCCCAGATCTTTTGTAGGGCCCACAGAGCAAGCAAACTAGAAACTTACGGTGGACGAGCGACTAGATTCTGGTTTAGCTCTCCACTAACTTGAACGGGGATAAAATTATTTAATCGAGCAATTCTTCTGGAGTTTTGAATTTTTATCGGACAGAACATATCTAATTCTAATAATGACACAAGTAATTTTGTGCGGGTTGTGGGGGTAAAAATAAAAATGCATCCACTGATTCACAGATATCTCTTTTACAATGCAAGTCTATGAGAACAAAGTCATTTTGAGCCCCATGGCATCACCCGACTGACCAAAACGTTGTGATTCAACATTAGGCCTCTCTGTTAAACTTGCCTCAAAGCCCAGTGCAGTTCCTGCCAGCGTGGTCTTCTCCACAGAGACTGCCATCTTGTTCTACATTAGCCCAGAACAGATAAACCAAACAGTGGCTCTAGATAGGGCCACTCATGTTTTGGCATTTCACATCGGCCAACATAGTTCCCCTGCACACTTGACACATGGGAAAAGTTTCAATCTGCAACCTCACCACTAGATGCCACTAAATCCAACACACTAGACCTATAAATGTAATGGCAATCCATGCAATATTTGACAAATTTCACTCCTGTAACTAAGAACAAATGTCAACTTCATGGTGGCATCAGAAAAAAAGTCAGGGGATCACCAAAGTCACTGGGACTCCTCCTCTTATGTATCTAATGTATGTCTCCACACAATTTCATGGCGTTCCAACCAACAGTATTTGGTATTTTAATTTACAATTTACAAGAGACCAACTTTGTAGCAGAAATTCTAGTGAAATTCCAACAAAATCCATTTAACAACACAACTGCTCTTGCTGATACTGAAGATGACGATTCTTTTACACCCTAACTGTTGAAGTTGCTGAACTTTGACCTTTGCTTTGAATGCATAAAACATCCTGTCTGTTGGTAAGCTGTCTACCTGTCCTACATGTTACTCAGGTCCTCTACACTGCTATCATTCTTAGTAAATGTTAAATTCTGAGTTCACACCTCTCTGTCTTCCTCCCTCCAATCTCTCTTTCTTTCCTCGCTCTCTCCCTCCCTCTCTCTCTCTCTCTCTGCTTGCCCGCCCAAGCAGCAGAGCAAAGAAAACAAACCTGTTCGGCAGGCTGCAACCAGGAAACCAATCAAAGGGTGCACCAAGAAGAGAGAAAGAAAGAGAGAGAGAGAGAGGGTGACATCAAGAAAGAGGGGAAAAAAAGAAAAAGCAGTTACGTTTCAGCCAATGACAGAGGACATGTTTCCACTGTGCTGCGAGTAGATATCTCATGTTGACCCTGACGATGTGGTCTGCTGTGGAGATATACCCATAAATATTGGTAAGTGTGTTTAAACGGGAATAAGAAAGGCTGAATATGTTTGGTAGAAGAGAGTGAGGATGGGAAAAGTTCAAAGTGTTTCAAAGGTTAAGTGTCAGTTTAAAGCTTTTGTTTTAACTCTTTCTCACGCTCGGCCTCTTGCGTCGTTCTGTAAGTGTTGTGGAAATTGTCAAAACAAAAAAGTTATGTGTAACAGATGTTCTATTTTTGTATTTTCCTAAAGATCTGACTGAGGAGTGAGAGGCTACAAACGGACCAGAGTGGCTGTTTTGGGAGGAAATGCTTTGATTGCATTTTTAGAGATGGCGTGATTGAACGTGCTTGTTGGATAATGTGATGCTTTTGGATTATTATTGTTATATGGATCAAGAGCGGATGCTGTTTGAGGAGGCTGAGATGTCTGCTTTTCCAACGGAGCTGGGAACTCACAAAGTTCATCGTAAGGACAATAAATTCCAGCTGAAACACTCAAAATCTCTAGCCAGTATGAACAGCTGCTCCTACTTTTGCTCGTAAGCATTCACATATTCAACCGAAAGCTTTTGCATCTCGTTAAAGCCACTATAATTTACTGTCACGCCCCCACACGTGCAGGCAGACTGATATTTAAGGCCGATTTTCCTTCACATCACTTTACAGCAGCGTAATGATGGCGGAAGCAGGTTCAGGGGCCTCCCTGAGCCCAAAATTGAGCTCCCGGCCCCTTACCAGTGGAGACTGGCGGCTGGTGGACAAGGCCCTTAAAAGACTGGATAAGCTCCACCAGCTGTGCACCAACCCCCGGCTGGGCCTGAGGAACAGCCCGCCATACCTTCCAGAGCTGGTATCTGAGACAACAACAATGCTAGCGCACGTTTGGGAGCCCTACAGGAGCCCCAGGGTCGCAGGCGGCCAGATGCCACGAGGAGATGAGGCCAAGTACCTGAGGGTCCATGTCAGAAACCTGCTGGATAAGACGGACAGGGCTGTGCTGCTGTTCAAGGAGGGACGGGAGAAGATATTTGAGGAGACATCCAGCTACAGGTAAGACGGCCTTTGGCTAACATGCATCCTTACACAAGAAAAGAACAATTTTATTTATTAAAAGGTTTATATAAATCCTTTAATCAAATTCTTTATTCACTCATTCATGATTGCGTCCTTTGTCCTCTGTCTGTTTTGACATAACTCGGAATACGTAATTGATCATTTTACGTTATATGTTCCTTGATTTGGAGTATCGACAACGTTTTAATTAACTTGAGATACATTAATCAGCAAACATTTTTCGATAATCTCTTTAATTGTTTCCATCTTTTATCAACTGAAAATGCCAAAATGTTCTGCTTCCAGTGTCTTAATTTGAGAATCATTGTAAATTTAATATCTTAAGATTTTGGACTGTCGGGTAGTTAAAAAAATATATCCAAAGACATCACCTTGGGAGTTTTTGCAATTTTTGAACGCTTCATAGACTACATGATTAATTGATTTTTCTGATGGATGATCTACTGATTAATCAATTATGAAAATAAATTTTAGTTTCAATCCAAAAACTCATATTTGCCATTTTTAAAGAAATATTTCACGCAAGTAAAACAAATAAAAACCCTTTTTTTGTAATTTTCCTGAAACACTATCCAAATATTTTTGTTTTATTTGTGCTTTTTTTGTGATATCTGTCTCCGGTTTCTGCGATTACGGCACTAAATCACGATAATTAAAGAAATATACAACATGTCCTTTGAGAAACAATGTCTCTGTATCTCTGGATAATATCTCTTTAAATTATGAAGTAACTTTTTCTGGAATTACATATTTCATTTGAATCTTTAAAATTTGGGGCGGCTAAAGTGGGTCACCAACTAATCGTAATATCAGCAGATCAATCCCCGACGAAAACTAGAAAGGTGCTATACAAGTGCAGGTCCATTTACCATAAATTAAATTTCATTCAAACAAACAAAATGTTAAAAACCTTAAGACAAAATATAATCCAAAATATATGCATAGCTAGATATTGCCTGAGGTAACCAACCAAATAGCCCATCCGTTAATACGATTAGGCATTTATTGTGGTTGCCGTTTTCTCTTCAACTCAACCGGATCATGTTCCTCAAACCAAAAATATGATCTTTTCCCAGATGAATTCCTCTCTGTAAACTGAGCATGGGGGTCAGAAAGAGGCCCCACATCCATCAAATCTTTATCCGGTACCATGGGACCAGGGCTTGGACTCTTTACTCAGCTCAAGCTCTTAAAAACAGTAAAAGAATCCAAAAATAGTCTTCTATATTAGCATGACTAAAAGAGTCATACTTGAGAACTATGATAGAGGCTGTGACCCACTTTCAACGCTAAATGAAATGAAATGAAATAACTATGTTACACTATCTATATGCGTTGCAGTTTAACAAAATAACTTCTCCGGTTCCCACGAGTCAAATATAGACTTTATTGTGTGCCAAGGGGGAAAAAATGACCACGTTTTTGTAAGTTTGCTGTTTGGCTAAAGTGGATAATTTGGAACAGCTTAAAAAGACTGACTTTTTTATTTTGGAGTTTGGGCTGCGTCTGCTGCTCCTGTTGGGACTACTAATGACGAAGGTGGAAAGAGGGCCAAACCTGCGTCTTTGTGATGCTAATGTGGAGGAAACTTGGCAAAAGCAGTGACAACCCCAGTATGTGAGCAGCTTGGGAGAGAGACTGTCTGGCCTTGAACAGATTTTTTTTTCTGTGTGTGTCCATACAGTTGCATCCACAGGGTACACACACACACACACACACACACACAGATATCCCCTGTATTTTCTAACCTGCATGTGGCCTGAATTCAGGACTGAACAAGCACTCAACTACTCTGCTGTATTTAGAGCTGGTGATAAAGAGAAAAACAAAATATATCTGACCAAACACCTCTATATCGATAATAGTATTGTAGGGTTAACTAATGGTGCTTTGACAAAAATATTTAAACAATAAGATAAAAAAAAAAAAAACAATAACGTGGATATAATGACCAAGTGGGTAAAGGCAATTAATAGAACAGCTGTTTGATAACTTCAGCAAATCACATCATTTTACTATAATGCATCCTTTGAAACAAGAAAAAGACAATTATTACAATATCAAAAATCTAAGACAACATTTAGTCTAATATCACAATATTTAATTATATATATACAACATTATATAATGTTGAAATATCGCCCAGCCCTACTCGTGAGCAGCATTTTTCACAATCTTAAGAAACAAAATGCTAATTGCAGCCCATTATCACAATATTTGTGAGAATAACTTCTGGTACAGATTAAACATTAAGATAAAGCAAATGTCTGCAAAATCCCACACAAATTAATCAAACTAATCAAAACAATAATTTGTTCACTATTATGCATTAAATATCATCAGACTCTATGTGCGTAAAACAAAAACATAAATAACAAACACCAGTGGAGCTTGACAAAGCCAACTCTATCCGAAAGCGTAAACTCCATTTTCTGAGGAAGATCATGTGATATAACCAAAAGCACAGGAACAACTACAAAACCGACTGAACGACAAATTGATTTAGATTTTAATCATAAATTGACTGTAAACATTAATTTAAAAAATCATTTTCTGTAATGCAGCCTTTAAAACGAGGAAAAGACAACAATTACACTACAATGTCGAAAACCACAGTATATATATATATATATATATATATATATATATATATATATATATATATATATATATATATATATATATATATATTATATATTTATATATATATATTGCCCAGCACAATCTGTAAATTCATCCCGATACATATAGGAGAGACGAGACTTGCGGCACGTTTATAAGTAAGGCTTTTACTGGACAGAGACTAAAGGTTCAACAACCAGCATGTCAAGAGGACATCGTTTTTATTGAAAGGCACGTATTTATATTTATATTTTATGTAACTTATTGATTCTATTCAATCACATTCCAAAAGCAAATATTGTTGCTTTTTATTCTACTACTACTATATATCTGACAGGTATAGTTACTTTTATTTTGCATACAAAATTAACTTGATTTATTATTGAAAATTAAAGGCTACGCAGACCCACACTGGTGTTTTCAATTATGTGGCTGATTAGACATATTCAGGCTGCAAATCTATGCTGGGCGTTACATGAAGACAACATACTTACTTATAAGACGGATAAAGTCGTAATTTTTACTGCAGTACATTTGTCTCGCGTCTTTATTTATTTTTTCATACCCCATCTGTCCAGTGAATGTAACTAAGCTAAATAAACTCTTTAAATACCCCCTTGGAAAACGCATCATCCCAAAGCTTGTTTTTCTGACAACATGAAAAGTTTACTTTTTCCTCAACTTTTCCGTGATTCGCACAGGACTGCGACACTACAAGCATACATTGATCTTATAGATTACGATGCATTGCTGAAGAATAAACTATCAACAATATATAAAGGTGATAGAATGAGTACAACTTAAAACATCTTCAACAGTAAAATGCAACAATATTAATCCTAAAACATCACATACTATAGTAAAACATTTAACATTTTGCTGCACAATGAGTAGTATAACTTTCATTACATTTTGCTTACATACGGTTTTGAATATAGTACTTTTACTTGTAGTGGAGAATTTGTACTATTACATAAGGATGTGAATACTTTATCTAGTATTTATCAAATCTAATCAAATCACAACAACTTGATTATATCATGTTTTGTTTTACGAAATATATTCACAAATGTATTTAAAAACAAAATTTAGTTTTTTTGTTTTGTTAGTGCATAACAATAAAACAGTGCAAAGCACTGAAGAAGATAAATTCAACATTGTATATGTGACATTATTTATCATTGCCAATGTTAGATATATTAATATCTGAAAAAATATTCTTTTGCTATTATTTGTAATTCCAGCCTTGTTGAGTCAGTTGAGGCACCGCTGAGCTCCAATGTGCACATTGATCTGTTTCCGCTCTACTGTACACAATATGCTCATTATAAGCAAATTATATGCAGTCTTTATCGGAAATTTTATTTCAGCATAATCTGAAAATCTGATAAGGCCACATTTAAAGTTTTACTGCATCATCTTGCACACACAAGATAGCAGATGTTCGCCTCACCACAGCCAGGTCTGCATGGGCACTCATGCAGCAAATTCACTTAGTGTTATGTGTAATGTGACTTAGATTTCATGCCAGATTGTGTAAATATCCTCTTTTATGTTTTTCTTAAATGTCCTGCTATAATGTCCGATTATTCTGCATACTCAGTCATACTCAGGCCAGTAATCCGAAGGTACTCAGTCGCTTTAAAATGAACTTGACAGTTGGATGTTTCAATAATAGTCTCACTTTAGTGAGTGAAATTGCAATCATGTGAGTCTGAAAAGAGAACTGAGATCAGACTGATGTTGGAGGCGACAGAAAGTGGAAGGTTTTAGAGGCTTGAAGGTAATTGTTTTTGACTTGGTTTTGACCTCTTCTGACTGGAATTTAAACAACAAATATAACAATAAACAACAAAAGAAACACACACATTTCTAAGTCAATAACAAAATAAATTAGTTTATGTAAGCTTATGCTTTTAACACTGACAAATATTTGATCATCTCTTAATATCTTTTTGTACTCAAGTGTTCTGGGTGTGTTTTTTATGTTAATTTAAATTTAAATTCTTAATTTGCAATAATTTTAACATTTTTCCAAAAGAAACTGACAATATACCTCAGTGGATTTTAAGATGCGGGATTATAAGGGTCATTCACAGGGAGCTTTAGGTTTTGAGTTTTGAAAAGCAAAGCAAAAATGATCATACTTTCCATACTGTGTCTGAAAATGTACAGCAAGGGGCTTTTACGGTTGTACGAAAGTGGTACACAGCTGTCTATAGTTATGTTAAAAACATACTGAAAAGTCAGGTGGTGTAGGAAAGCCACAAATTTCGCATTGAGCTCCTCCAAGTTGATGAGCACTCAAATCTCTAACACTGACACAAACACAGTTTATGACAATCATCCAAACCAGGGATTACCGTAATACAATGCACTGTCCAGTTTTACTACTGAATACTTTATCTCAGCCATCGTCTACAAACTTAACAGCTACACATAGTGTGTTTGCCGCAAATGTGTCCGCCACCAGTGTTTTTCATCAGATTTTCATACGCAAGGTCAGCCAGAGCGGGAGATGTGGCTTACACATTTCCTCCCACGTAACTCTCCTCTCTTGAGCACCATAGAGGTTTTCCTTTCCCCATTGAGGTGGAAATTCTTTGACCACCACCCACACAAACAAATCTGCAGAAAATTCCAGGGGTGCATCAAAAATGTACTGCAATAGAGGAGATGTCTTAAAATGAAGATGATAACTTTTTAATAAGATTTGATACATATGATAGAAACGGCATTTGTGTTACAATAGTGGAGTCATTATTGTAGAGTGTGTATTTTTTTTAAATAAAAATCCAAATTTTAGAAAGGAAAACTACAATAAATCAAAGCATATTTCAGTATTTTGACATATTTTTGAATGAATAATGTAACATATAGTAGTGTAAGTTTGATGCAATCAAGTTTTAAAAAAATTAAGCTCTCCTTCACTCAAATATGTATTTTATTGTTACTTCACTTGAATGTTTGATCTGTGCTGAGCAGAACTGACTCTTCAGTGAAGCCGCAAACATCTTGTATAATAGCTAGTTGAACTGTTTTGTTAAAAAAAAAAAAAAAAAACCTGAGACATAAATTAAAGCAATTCACCTCAGACTGTTTTATATTTATTACATAAAATATGTCCAAAAAGGACCCTTAAAGACAGTTCAAAGACAACATGATGCATTTTAACTTTTACACCACACAACTGTTGGCGTTACAGCAGATAAAATTGATTTTGGACGTAGCATTTTGGTAATTTTAATCTATTTTGGGTGTGAAATTACCTGTCCCACCACTTTGCATGTTGACAAAGAAACTTGTAAATTGTGTGTTTCTTTTTTAAATAAACTCTGAGTTGAAAAATGTGCCAAAACAATTGACAAAAAACAAATCAAATGTATAAAATAACCTCAGAAGAGATAGAGAGTACAGTAACTGGTAAAAACTGACCTGAAGTGACACACTGGCCACTGGAACATTTTGTGGTATTTACAGACGAGCATGCTGCAGAGAGCATCCTGTTTGCTAGCTGGACCTGTTGTATGAGTTTGCATGCATGTGTGTATCTATGGAAAGTATCAGCATGCTTCTTTCAACTGAAATGAAGCAGTAGAGTGTCAAAAGTACAACAGTTAGAGCCACAAGTATGGCTCGCCCAAAAAACAAGTGGCTGAGGAATTATATTTTTGATTATTTGTTTCTATCTCTGCACAATCTGCTCAGAGCCAACTCCCAGTGTTTACCTCTGTTGTCTTTGCTGAAAATTCTTGTCTGGTTTAACATCCGCGACTTCACACCTACACAGCAGGGTGGAGTCTTAAGTCTAAGCATGTGATACTTTATGTATGACCTTAATATTTTTTTAAATAGACACAAGTAGATAATTAGAGATAAACATGATATAAGATCAATAGAGACTGCATATTTTTCTGCAGATATACTTTAAATGTCCCAGATCTTTGAGGTGTTTTATTGACCTACAAGATGGGCTTATATATTTGTTTAATGGAGCAGAATTTTTCAACACCACTGGACCAGAAAACATTTACATGTCTGAGAAAAGTATTTCTATGCGTATCTATTTCTGCATCTGAAAACTTGCTGTGTTCTTATTTCTCAGGAGGAACTTGACCAAACTGTCCTTGCTGTTCAGTCATATGCTGTGGGAGCTGAAGGCCATGTTTCCAGGGGGTGGTTTCCAGGGTGACACCTACAGGGTGACTAAGACAGAGGCTGAGGAGTTTTGGATGCATTCATTTGGAAACAGGTGAGTGTGGGGAACTTTCATAACAAAGAGACTATTTTGGGCTCTTTTGTTGTTGTTGGTGCCATTTAGGTGTGTCAACATTCACTACATGTTAATAATATGTTCTGACAGGTGCATAGTGCAGTGGAATAGTTTTAAAGAGAAGCTGCGGAGCGTGCATGCCTTTGAGGAAGGGATGGAGTCCATGGCTCTGAAGTCAACTATAGATCTCACCTGTAATGATCACATCTCTGTGTTTGAGTTTGACATCTTCACTAGACTGTTTCAGGTAAGGTGAAAAACTCTTGTTAAAGGTACAAAAAAAAGATTACTTAAAGGTTCAGTGTGTTATTTAGTGCCATCTAGCGTTGACAACTGCAGACTGGAAGCAGCTGAAACTTCTCCCATTTTTCCTTTAGTGTTCATTGTTTAGGAGGTTTTTACTAGTAGCCAAATTACAAAAAGACCAGGTGATTAAAAATAATAAGTAAAAGCACTGAATAAAGCAGTTTAACATTACAAAATATTTTCGACATATTTTCAGCTTGTCTAGGCGGGGCTGCTAACTATGTTAGCCAATGCGAAAACACAAAAACATGAACGGCTCTATCTAGAGCCGGTGCTTGGATTGTCAGTTCTGGGCCACTGTAGAAACATGGCAGTGCAACATGGACGAAGTCTGTCCCACATTCTACACACTGGACCTTTAATGGAATAGTCTGACATTTTTGTAAATACATTTAGACACTTGCCTCGACTTAGATAATTATACATTTAAACATAGCCAGGCTAGCTGTTTCCAGTCTTTATGCTAAGCTAAGTGGCTTTATATTTAGAAAAGATCATTAGAGTGATATCTTCTCATCTACAATAAATCTTGGCAAAACAGCTCATGAGCATATAGAAAAAATGTTGAACTGTCCCTTTAATGATGAACTCTCATCTCCTCCTCTCCTCTCCTCTCCTCTTCTCTCCTCTCCTCTCCTCAGCCCTGGAGGTCACTCATAAGGAACTGGAACCAGCTGGCTGTGACTCATCCAGGCTACATGGCCTTCCTCACCTATGACCAGGTTATAGCTCGTCTGGAGCACTACCTGCACAGACCTGGCAGGTGAGGATGAGCACAGCGACAAACTCTTACTAAGAAGCAAAGTTAATTAATGTCACACATATCTCCAAATTTACAACAGCACTGTAACGCAGGTTGTTGCAACTGATCTAAACTAAATTAGGTCCTTGAAGCAAGATAGAACCACAACACTTCAATTTTAAGTACCTATCTATTAATTACAAATAGAAGAATTCATTACTTTTTTAATCTGCTTTGACGTTACATGTATTTATTTTCTTTGAGTTGTGGGCCTCTTTTTTTTAAAGCACATCAAACTCAAGGTTTCAAGCTTTCTATCTGGTATTCAAGAAGTGTTGTCGTTATTATGGTTAGTACAGCTCCATGAAATACTGTATGTAGACACAAACCAGGCATGGTCCAAAGTGCAGCAGTGGAAGAGATACTATAGAAATACTACAATGTAAAAATACTCTTTTATGGGGCACCAGGTGGCTCAGTGGAAAGAGCAGCGCCCCATATACAGAGGTTATATCCATGCTACATTGGCCGTGGGTTCGATTCTGGCCTTGGCCCTTAGCTGCATGTCGCCCCCTCTCTCTCTCCCCCTTTCACTCTCAAACGCTGTCCTATCCATTAAAGGCATAAAAGCCCCCAAAATAATCTTTAAAAAAATACTGTTTTAAAAGTCCTGCATTAAAAATCGTACTGAAGTGAAAGTACAAACGTACTAGCTGTCTGTCACCCTAGTTTGGCGGTGTGTCCCGCGGCTGAATTGGCGTTGGGAAACAGAATCAAGGAAAACAAACGACTAAACTCACAAATAAATACATAAAAGTTGCACAAAAATACAGCACTTCATAAATGTACCTTGTTATATTCTACCACTGGTTAGACACGTGTACTCTGTGGCATCAGTATTAAAGCTCTTCTGGAAATGTGAGTGATTTTATCATAATGAACGGCACAAAAGCAGAAGAAAAGAACTTGCAGCCAGAGAAACACTAACACCCCAAAACAAAAAAATGTTGAAGTGACGTATCTGTGAACTCTAATCTCTACATGTAAACAAGTGTGTATTACAAGGATTTCTTTCTCTTCCAGCTACATCTTTCGTCTGAGCTGCACCAGAATGGGCCAGTGGGCTATTGGCCATGTGACCAATGAAGGCAGCATCGTCCAGACCATCCCCCAGAATACACCTCTCTACCAGGCGCTCATTCAGGGCTTCAAGGAAGGCTGGTTAGGACAAACACACACAGCTCTCTGGGTTATTTTTTCTCTTATTTGTGTCTTTTCTCCTACGTGCTGTGCTTTTGTGTACCTGCAGCTACCTGTATCCAGATGGCCGCGATGTGAACCCTGACCTGATGAGCTTGTGTGAACCGGCCCATAGGGGCAAAGTCAAAGTTACAGAAGTAAGTGGATGCAGTTCATACCATTTTATCAATTAATCAAACTGCCAACAACATCCAGAGGCGTTACCGAGACAAAACATAAATCATCTCCAGTTGTTCTTTTATCATTTCCTGTCTACCCATCAACACCAACACCGCTAATGTAACAACCAACAGGAGCAGTACGAGCTTTACTGTGACATCGGCAGCACCTTCCAGCTGTGTAAGATCTGTGCAGAGCGGGATAAGGACACTCGTATCCAGCCCTGTGGCCACCTCCTGTGCCAGCCCTGCCTCACAGGCTGGCAGGTATGAACCCTCATCCACGTGCACATTGTAGGCTTCTGTACAGTACAGTTTCAAAACACATGCTAATCTGCAGTCACCCTGTCGAAATACTGACATGATAAACTGAGGCGGGTTGTTACCGTGATGGTTTTGCTTGGTCAGCAGCGTGAAACAGTCTGAGTTGACTTAACAATTCATTTTTGTAATCCCACCTAAATCAGGGCTTGGTTTGTATTGTAACAGTGCTGGTTTTTTGGATGTGGTTTGGGGTTGATGTCAAAAATATGCTTGTGTTTAACAAAGCGTGCAAGCTATATTTACATGTGTTTCTACATAAGAAAACCCTCACAAATCAATGCCATGACTAGTTTATTCCTTTTAAACTAATAATCTGAAATTTCTCACTATCGCCACAATGTTTTATTGAATTGTCGAATTGCTAAAAAAGAAATTCTTCTCAATTCATTAAAAAAACTCGCAAAACAACAGCCTTACCTTTAAAACAAAACTATGAAGAAAAGCTGATTCTATAACGTGACTTCCATCGGGCCTTGTCCATTGGCACTTTTGACTGCACTCAGTCAAAGTGCTGATTCGTGTCTCCTTTGTCAGTTTCGACATGCACAAACCCCTCATGACTGACCAGAGAGAAAGGTGTTTTTAAAGTCTCTGTGTTCAGCTCGAAGTGCTTTTGTAGCTTCTTGATGAATCTCTGTGGTTTGGAGTTTCATTTCTCCATCCCTGTTTTTACTTTAGATATCTGCTTTATTTTACGGTTTCATGTTCGCTTTCAGCTGCACAAGAGTCAAGTTACTGCTGAAGAAAACACAACATTTCCTTATTTTACTGCTCCACAATAACAGCTTTTGCATTATAAACTACTAATGGGGGAGTTCATTGTGAAGAAACTATAGGAAATTCCATGTTCATCACTGAATTAGTGGGGGTTTAATAATGGCTTTTCTTCAATGAAAACAAGTCTGCGGACTACACAGGGAGGAAAGAAAAAGCAAAAACAGCCACAGCGAGATGTGAGATAAAAAGCTGCAGACAGCAGACTCTTACTGCACCTCTGTAAACAGCTCAAGTCCAACAGGTAAACTTATTTCACCTGCCGTGCTGAGTGATGGAAAAACACTTGTGGAAATATAAGTAGGGAGTTTAGCCATGGATCAGCCCGCTGCTTTGTAACGTCATTACTCAAGACAAGCCGTCATCAGCTAAAGACACACCTTCAAGGCGATGGCCCTGTTGTAATGGAGATGCAAATCCCTGCTGCACTTGCTGAACCAAACCAAACCATGTCAAGCTAGCACAAGTCTTGAAAAGGGGTACATGTCATCTGTAGTGGCTGTTTTAACACGCCCTCGTTCCTAGGCCACTTAGTCTGAAAGGTATCTCAGTTGTGCCTTGTGTTCCAGATTCTTTTCTGAAGACCTGAAGTCCTCACATGAGGCAGGGAAAAACTTTTTTTGAGAATACAAAAAAACAGCTGGCAAAGCCCCTCAAAAATTACATCTCATCTGGTGCACTACCAACTCAGCGTCCTCTTCCTCTGTGATCTCACAATACTGCATGTTATTACACACTATAAGACTGCATAACACGGACTAAAACTTATTACAGTCCAAACCTACACAGACTTCACGTCATCTTCCAGCACGTCATGTCAATCTGCTTTTGTCAGGTCCACCAAACCGCCTTACGACTGTATTCTTATACAGAAATAATAGTAAATATAAACATCACCTTAGTGTAGCTCACTACTACACACTACTGAAAATATACAGAAACTGTTGTGTAAACTTAAATAATATCAGATCCTTTATATGTCATATAAACACAGAATATTTTACCATGCATAAATGCGTGCTTTAGTGGCTCTCACATCGTGCATGATTTTCAATAGCCGAATCTTCCTATTCAAAGTTAATATGAAACTACGACAGTGCCTTTAAAAGGATAACAGAGCATGTTTATATCCCACTTCAGTTTTTACAGTGAAGTCACATTGCATCAGCCAGCCTTGTTGACACAACACCTGTGCCTCTGAATTAAGTCACACTACAAAAGCAAATGTGTCAACACTCTTAAACCAATTCTCGCATGAGCAAATAGTTTGATAATTCACTGGAAAGAAAAGCACAAAGCTCGGTTCAATGGTTCAAAAAGAAAAAGGGTGTGAAATGAACCAGTTCTATCAATGACAGATGCAGTCAGCACATAAACAAATAATCGTCAAACTGACAGGGACTTTTAGCCAGAACAAATCTACAAATGTCAGAAATAAATATACAGAATACCTTTCAATCAAATCAATAACATTAAATAGATAGCACACAAATCCCAAAAGTCTGCCTGTACATAAATATATGGCCATCATGTAGACAACGTGTCATGTGTGCATTATTCTTTTGCAACGGGACTCCCCCGACTTTCTACTTCCTCTTTTAATCACATACTGACACTGAAGACACCCAGTCAGAATCAACGCTGCTGCTGGCAAATTAACAGCTTCATGCTCAACTACTATTTCTCTCAGATAGACAGCCAGTAGCTTCCCATCTGTTTTAGAGGTATTTAACTTTTTGCAAAGGTTCACAGCATCATGTCCTGACATTTGGCTGATGACTTCCTGAGTGAGGACAGGCTCACATCCTCCTCAAACGGTATTGGTCACATTTACTCTGAGTAAAAGTGTGTACAAGAGAGAATAAAGGGGAGAGAAAGAAAGAGAGAGAGACAGGAAAAGAAAATTAGATATGCATCGTGGACGTCAGACCACAATGGAAAAATTGTAACTCAGTCTAGATTGTGGTAAACCAAACTTCCTCATCAACAGTAAGTTTACAATACAACACAATGAGCAGAGCCAAGTAGCTGCACACATTTGCAGCTGAATGTGTAAAGTTATCAAGAGAATATTAAACTTGTCTCAAATGACTTTGAAAGCAGTAAAGGCAAGTAGGAGTTTGAAATAGGCCAAATAATAATTACAGGTGTATCAGTCAGAAAATGGGCAGACTGCATCTGCAAAGACGATCACTCGTCACATGAATCAACAAAAAATGCACCATTGTCCTAAACCCTAGAGAGACACTGAAAATAAAATGTTACAACGATAAATCTTCATCTGCTTTACGTTCGTTCAAAACCACAACCTACAGAGTCTGTTGAACCGGGTATTTTCCACTTCCTTTATTTCATCTGTAATCTCTGAAGACAAGTCTAACATGTTCCACTTCATACACATCAAAAAATAATGTGTTACTATTGCTTTCTACAGTCATATAGTGTTTCCATTACTCTGCCCATGACCACGCGATGATAACTATCTAGCAGAAGTCAGCTGGCCACACCTGCCCATACTGTCGCTGTGACATCAGAGGGACGGAGTCCATCCTCGTCGAGCCCTACCTGCCAGGCAGCGGTCAGTGGGAGGAGGAGAGTGAGGACGACACAGAGGAGGCGGACCATGAGGACATTGAACTGATGGTAAAGGAAATGGCTGCACTGAGAAAGGTATGTGAATACACTTCTTACATGTCCATCACTTTGATCCAGACTGACATAACTCAACACCTGTAGTATAGTTTGGTGGAGATATTCTTGGTCGTCATTGACTTGCCTGACTTTTAAGTTAAGATAAACTTTATTGTCCCTGGAGGGAAATTTGTTAAAAAAAAACACACGCCCATGACCTCACAGGCCGACACAAGTGTATTTGCTACTTGCACATCGTGGGTGCTGGTTGTGAAAATGATAAATGTGTCAATCTGAAACTAGTAATGGCAACTGGGCTGCACTTTGCACCAGTGTGTGCAAGATAGGGCCCTTAGACCTCTTTCCACGTATTTGTCTCCGGCTGCAACTCATTCAGTCTTTAAGTATTCTTATACAGTAGGAGTGTATTTGTTGCAACATGGATCCTCATCCCTCCTCCGGGTTTCTTGCCACGTTAAAGTAATGCTCTCCAAGGATGAAGAAATACTTGCTGTTTTTTAATTTCCTCACTGGTTGCCTAATTTTCTCTCAACAGTTATCGACTTTGGATTACCAGGTTCCCACCTCCCGCTCACTCAGTGTTCCACCTCTGCCCCCGAAGCACAGCACAATCCCGCACTGTTCACCGCCCTCCAGCCAATCGCAGACATCCGAACCCAAGACACTGGACACACACTTCCATTCCCGTTCAGTGAGTTCCCACAGACACTCTGAAGCTATATGCATATTGTTGCTGTATTACTTTTTGGCAGTTTGGTTAGTGATGTGTTACATTTCTCCATTCCTCACAGACGCATTCTGATGAACGGTAATTCATGCACATCACTGCAAAGGCTCTCTTCCTGTAGTGTGAACATTTTTATCAGCCGGGGGTGGAAGCAAAAAATTACATTGACTTCGTTACTGGGTCTTTTACAAGTATTGTACTTACCCACATCGCCGGTGGTAGCTGATGGCTGCGTAATCTTTACAACGTGTCTCC
Source organism: Plectropomus leopardus (assembly GCF_008729295.1). Taxonomy (NCBI): domain Eukaryota; kingdom Metazoa; phylum Chordata; class Actinopteri; order Perciformes; family Serranidae; genus Plectropomus; species Plectropomus leopardus. The sequence continues at coordinate 22,671,683 of NC_056469.1, forward strand.
TCTCTTCAGCAGGCCCACAGTGGCAACGACGCACATAGAAGACACAAAAAACAAACAAATGTGAAAAGGTGAGACATTGCTTAAAGCAGAGCAGTGAAGAGGAAATATTCTTTTGTTGTCTGCATGTACATCAGAGGAGTCTAAATTTGAGCATGCTGCTCACGCTTTATAGAGTGACTTCTTTCTTCTGAGATTATTTATAGTGTCAGTTTCTATAAGGGAACTAAGAGAAGATGTTTCCACCAAGTTATTGTAACCTTTAACAAGTGTTCAAAATAATGCAGGTAATATTAGATGGCTTTATATACCCAGAACAACTGTGCAAAGACTCAGCATGTCATATAGATCAAATTATACTGTTTGTTTTGTGGCTGTCATGTCTTTGTTGTTTTAATTTTGTGTCATACATGTTTCTATGCAGACATTGAACAGTAGGCTGTGTCAAAATTTACATTATTGTTAACAGCTCTTGTAGTTAGATACACATAGACTAGCTGTAATTCCTAAGTCCTAACTCTGTTTCTTTATTGTTATTTAGGTGATTGCTGATATGCAATATCCTTATTTGTTTTGGATCATCTCTGTATTGTTTATTGTTGGCTTTTGTTGATGCTGTTGCTAGCCACATACTGGGACAACATCTTTACATTTATTAAGTGTCAGGGGGAAGAGTCACTAAAGATTGACCTATTTTTTTATTTTATGTTATGTTTTAAGCAGCACTGAATTCCGCACAGAAGCAAAACGTTCATCTTCCTCATCGAAGGATGTCGCCAGTAAGTTGTGGCATTTTAAGCTTGTATCTTGAACTGTTTACATACGATGTTGAAACTGAATACAAGTGAAATTACTCTACACTATGCAGACGATATTATCCTAAAACAAAATTTGTGTTGTAATGTTGTAAACTAGTGGTTCCCAATCTGCCGCGCCTCCCTTAAAGGCCCAAACATACCAGGGTGACATTAAAGAACTTGTGGCGCCAAAGGCCGACTGTTGCATTGTTTCATGTCGCTTGTGTCTCGCCAAACAGTTGAACTTGAACACATCACAAAGACTACAGCCAATGGCCAACTAGCATGTTTACGCCTGCGTGAGTACACATAATAAATAATACCAGCAGAAGGCAGTCATCTGTAATCCTCATTCAAAAAGGGAAAGTGGGAGACCGACAGGAAGAATTCAAGACGCTAGTTAGCTGGTTAGCACACTAACAACAAAACCTGATGTTAAAAAAACAAAGCATATTTACCTTGCGCTACCGAATAGGAATGGAATTGGTTTCTGCCAAAGAGCTCAGTCATTTATTTGCTTTGCTCACTCCCATTTCTCTCCTCATGCACTAAACTGAACTGCCAATCAAAGTGTTTCATTCACTGACGGGCGCCAATGCCGTTTCAATATGCTGAATCGGCTTAAAAACAACTGACAAGGGCCAACTAGTGCCAATGTTTGGGACACACCACAAAACTACAGCGTCAGACTTTGACCCACAGCCGACTCTCAGCTTGGTGTGTCAGGGCCGACAAAAAATGTCAAGCCAGATACACAGATTGATACCAAACTGGAACACAAGTAACAAAAGGAGGTCATAAAGCCATTATTTTAGATTAAAAGTTATTAAGACAATGCACTGCATGTTTCTTTTGGCTTTCTCTCTCTTCTCTTCTCTATTATGCAAATGAAAAATGTGAGCTCAACTTTGAGGTTTTTCTATTAAAATAGACATCTTTCACACTGTTGAGCACTTTTTTTTTAACTTCTCTTTACAAAGTCTGTTTGGACTGTCTTGTACTTAACATGTTGTTATGCTTTCTGTATGAATCCTGTTAGACTTTGTAGCATCTTGTTATTTTATTGTCCCCTACATGAATCATATTCATAAGCCCTTTTTCAGACAGTTTGAAATTTCATTGCAGAAAAGCACAAGTGGAACTATTTACAATAATCCTGGTTCGATTACAGCAGTAATTGCAATGCAGTGTAGTAACGTCAAGCGTGTAGGGTTTAAGGTCAACTGTTAGCAGAAATTGTATGTAATATTAATGACTATTTTTCATTAGTTTATAATCACCTGAAAATAAGAATTGTGTTTTTGTTGCCTTAGAATATATACTCATATACATATGAGTGGATGCTCTTATTTGGAGTCTGCCATGTTGTTTCTACAGAAGCCTGCAGTGGCCACAGTAGCTCCTTGTATGTGCAGGCTAAAATGTTTGTTATAAAAAAGGTCTTTTCAACTTTAGTTTCACTCCCAGTATTGTACGCTTGGTTCACACACTCTCAGGCTTGCTCTCCAGTTTAAGAACCACTTGTGTAAGGATTCGGTCTTAAGTCTGCTCAAATCTAGTTAAATTACTATTTAAAACTGTAGCAGTAAGCCATAATCTAATAGAAGTCTAATGCTAGAATTCATTTATTTGTCTGAAATGGTGGTACATCTCATTATACAATCATGACTATTTCAAAGTAGTGTCTTTTGCTTAGATCTTCTGGATATTTACTCTTCTCATGTACATGACCTCTCTCTGTGTGTAGGTGGAGTAGCATGGCTCTGACCCTCCAGGCAAGTCAAAAAGAGACGCAAACATAAAAAGAGGGAGGAGCTGAGAAAACTCACAGAGGACAAATGTGACCTGGGGGAGATGTCGACCTGACAGAGAAGCAACCTCTGCAAAATAAAGACTCTTTTAATAAAGTGAGAAATACGTGGCAAATAAAACATCTTCATTTTCAGAAATAAGCCTGCATCGAATGTAAAAATAATTTTTGGTGTCATGATTAACTGTAAGTGATTGTGTGTCAGCTGCACCGCCGAAGTTGTGATAAGTGGGTGGGATTGACAAGAAAATTGCTTACTGAGGCCTCCTACTGTTCAATAATCACAGTGCCATTATCTCCACAGTGGGTTCAGCACTGATTCTTAATAATTTAAGTGATAAGTGAGGCTCCATGAGATTCATTAATGAAAGGCTTGGTGTACAATTGAAGGGGGATATTACTCATCTAATACATGAAACAATAGAAATATGCTACCTCGTCATGTAACCCCTGACATTTTTCTTATAAATAAGTTATGTGAGTAAATAAAGGCCTCTGTATAACTCAATTTTATTAAAATCAAACCTGTAACTGACATACTTGTGCTTATTGTGCAGTGTGTGTGTTTTTTTTTTAATTTATCCCATTGTAGACATGAATAGAGAAATGAAATATACACCAAGTGGTTTTATTTTGTTGTTTACGTTGTGGCACGTGTGTTGGATATATGAGGGAGAAATTTTCAAAGGAGACGAGGCACCAGAGTGACAGAAAAATTAATTCAGGGCTTTAAAAGAAAAAAGTAATGAGGAGAAACAGAGGGAGAGATGGGGAGAAATGAAGTGAAAAGTGTGTGATTTCTTCAGGGGTTTGCTGCAATGGTGTCTTCAATCCAGTAGAGGAACTCACACACCTTGACGTAGACTCCGGGGTAGTTAGGCACAGCACATCCCATGCCCCATGACACCAGGCCGTGGACCTCTCCAGCACACACCAGAGGGCTGCCGGAGTCACCCTGACACACACAGAGGGAGTGAGTGTGAGCATAGGATTCATTCACACACACACAGAGCTGTGTTAGCCTCTGGAAGCTTTTACTGTAAAACTCACATTGCATGCATCTCTGCCTCCGTCCATGTATCCGGCACACACCATCCTGCGTGTGATCATGCCGGGATAGGCGCTCTCACAGGTCTGGTCGTCAATTATGGGAACATCCAAACACTGCAGACGGGTGGGCATGCTCGCTTTGACAGACAAAAGAGATATAGTCATAAAAACCTCTGAGACAGAACAATTATTTTACAGGAATATGTTGGCAATATTTGTTTTTAATTTTTGTTGCTGTTGTTTTTAAAAAATCCCATGAAAAAAAGTTTATTTGCCGCCTAAAGCAAATACTATATATAAAAAATATCAACTGAATCTAAAATAAAAAAAATAAAAACTCAATATAATGCATAAAAAAAGATCACAAATATGTTAATTAAACAAAGGTAAATTATTTTTTTTGAAACAGCTGGACACCGTTTTCTTTTTGTGTGTTCGTTGTGCAAAAGCTGTTCAAAACAGAAGAATATAATGTATTTGTTGGGGACTATTTTCAGCCATGGATTAATATACATTTTGTGCCCTAGAGAGTATTTACCAGAGCAGGATGATGTATGAGGGGTCAGCCACAGGGTGAACTGCAGTGCCAAAATTTATTGTAATAAAAGGAACACATTTCAATGATGTCTGATGTTTTTAGACAACAACAGAGGTCTATGACACAGAGGGAAAAGACTGAGTCACACTTCGGCTTCAGAGGCACTACTTTTGTTTGTAGGATCATTTAAGTGCTTTTTTGAGCTTTTGATGAGATTTGATTAGAAAAATAAACAATCCCACTAAATCCCACTAAAATTCATCCATTAAGGCTGCTCTGTGTACTTCTATTTATTCCTATGTTCAACTTTTAACTAAGCGATCAACTTTGACACTATGATTGGGGGAAAAAAAACGATACAGCATAATATTGCATAATTTTGCGTGGCAATATTGAATCAATGCACAGGAATCAATAATCTGATTTTTCATTATTTAAATTATTAATATTACATATATAAATAAGAACGACAGGGGCCAACTAGATAATAACAAGGTTCCCTAAGTAATTTATGTCGTTTCATGTTTTCTTTGTCTTCGAATTTGGTTATTGTAAAACTGGTCTTAATTTCATTCATAATGGCCTTAAAAAAGTATTAAAAAGTCTTAAATCTAACTTGCTTTAACCTGTAGGAACCGCTGAATAAAATCAATTGCCTTTTCAGTCCACTTGATCAAATTTGCTGCAATAAAAAAAGACTGATTTGAGATGAACAAACTGAAATCTTATGATGATGTTGACTAAAGTTTTCCTTTGGGAACATAATTATTAGTTTGAAAAAAAGTTAATATATCAGTGTTTTGCAGCACATGTTATTGCAATACTCAGCATATTGATACACATTAAAAAATTGCAATACTGTATCGTGACTTAAGCATCGTGAAAATATTGCATCATGGGGCCTCTGGTGATTCCCACTCCTATTTAACCACCCCCCCCACACCCCCACCCCACCCCCACCCCAGGTTGGACATGAGGGCAGAGCTGGTTTCAAAGCAACATACTGACTCCACCAGTTTGATCTGAATTGTCCCATTTTTCAAGGACCTAAAAATTTTGCAATTACAGTAATTAAAAAGAAGCTAAAAATCACATTATACACTAAAGATTATACACATAATGACATTAGGCATGATGTTAAGATGTACAAGTAAAAACATTTAAATCAACCCACCTTCACTATCGACAGAAGTCCTACCCCAGCCAGACACAGTGCACTGGAGACCCCCCATTGGGCACCATGTGGGCAGAGGGATGGGTGCGACTGCGTTGGTCACCTCCACTGGGTGGAAGAGCTGGATCAGCATGATGTCATAATCCAGAGTCTGGTAGTCATAACTGCACTCAGAGAAATATAAAATAAGCTCTTCTCTGCACTGAATGAACAAATATGATGAGAATGAAATCATGCAAAGGGCAGAAGATTCTCAAGGCAGTATTTTCTCATTTTTTCACTCACCTGGGGTGCCAGATGATGTTTTGGGTCTTCATAAGCTTCTCTGTCCCCTCAAACACTCGCACATCGTGTTCTCCCAGCACAATCTGCATGGCAGTGGGACTGAGAGAAAAATGTGGAAGAATAAAAAGCATTCAGTAGTTTATAACTTATCAATATCATTCAATGTCAGTCTCCATTTTCTTTATTTTGCAGAAAAACTGACACTACTTTTAGAGCATGTCTTCCACATATGGTGCTAAATTGAAAAGCATAAGTCTCACACCCTCATGCTTTACATAAAAAAATCTTAATAGAAAAAAATGCAAAATATCAAACAAGAAAAAAGACAGAGAAATAACTGAAAACATTTAAAAGCAGTCTTTTCTCCATCAGTGCATACTTACCTGTACCAACAGTGGGCAACAGAGAGCACCCACTGCCTATTGATGAGCACCCCACCACAGAAGTGGTAACCGTAGTTGAGGGAGGCCATGTATGGACGAGAGTGAGGCTCACACTCCTGCCCACCAATGATCCTGCCATCCTCACGGGGAACTGCCGCTGTAAAACACACACACACACACACACACACACACACACACACAAATAAAGAGGTCAAAAGAAAGAGTATGATGTGTGTTTCAAAGTTATCTCCAGTACACCTATGTGTGTCTGAGTGTGTATTCTTGTGAATGTATTTCTGTCTTTACCAGCAGCTCCGATCATCAGCAGCAAAGCCAGCAGTGTCATGGTGTCAAGAGAATGACCAGAAGACACCTAGACACACCCTATCTCATATTTATATCCCAGCAGCCCCCCATGTGCCTTGGCCTGTCCGCCCTCGTCCCTTCCATCTTTCCGTTGACTCCGCCTGTGACCTCACAATGTTGGCACCAAGTGTCAACACAAATATTTTCTCTTATCACTCTCCTATTTTCATGTTTGCCATCTTCTGCCCCAACGTGGCATAACCCCTGTGGTTATGTCATCTGTGCACCTCATTTACAAATGTGGACCAAGGTCTCCAAACATTTAACACCTGTTTATGGTTCTCTCATGGGTCACTCATTGTTGGCAAGCTGCGTCAAAGAAACAGTTAAAACAGTTGCTCACTTCTGGTCAATAAGAAATAAAAGGAAAAAAGAAGAAAATGACAGCAATTTTGAACCAAGACGTTAGCAGACGTTTTATGAATCATAGTTTAGTGAAAGGAAAAGATAAAAATACAGAAATAAGCTGTTTTATGGCTCTGCTTTTAGTTGCCCTTGAATACAAGCCAAGAGAGGTGAGAAAGAAATCATCTGTTGCCTCAGAAGCAGAAAACTACGTGCCGTTTGCTGTGTTGTTTTTGGACAGCAATCAGCCGCCTTTTAAGCTCTAATGAGTGCAGATGAAATTTTAATATTCTATTCCAATATGTACGACATCCTGTTCCAAAACATTATGATATAATCCCTTGCCCCCTTATAACCCCTTAGGATGCACCATCTCGTTTTCAAGTGGTTCCTTAATGACAATAATAAAATAAAACACAATTAGTCAAAACACACAAACACAAAAATAATAAGATCAGCGTTACCAAATGAAAAAAACAAAAAGACTTAATCAAATAAGACATAGAAAATCAGGAGATCATGCTCCAAACAGAGCATGAAAACTGACCATTCATTCATAGATTATAGAAAAGTGCAACAAATTCTCACTCCCAACTCCTCAAATACCAATGCTTGGTCAGTGACCCTACATGTTATGACGCTCTGGCACGCCTTGAGCATCAGTTTTGGACACTCAGGGACAGTGTGTCACCTTATGCTCGTTAGATGCGTTGTTTCCTCTCGAAATAAACTTCATTTCCTTAAATGCTCACAGTCTGTTTAAAAATAAACTTAGAGCAAAGTTTAAAAAAATGGTTTCAGGTTTACTTCCTTCAGTTTAGCAACAAAAGCATGTGGTTAGGTTCAGAAAAAAGCATGTGTGTTTGTTACTAATGTTAGTATGTATTTTTATGATTATGCATTCGCCATAGTTAGTTCGAGACTCCATGTCTACCTCAAGGAAGACCTACTTATATATGATGAAGTTATGCTTGACCATGGATACCTGAGCTGGACCAGTGCCAGTAAATTTAGCAACACAAATACATGCCTCATTCCTCAAAAGAAGTCTAGTACCTGACATGTTAGTAATTGATAGCTACCATCTACGTCACAGCATTGTGTAAATACTACTGCCTTTCTATGTGATCAGTGTCAGCCAGCTTTCTATGTTCTGTGTCAGTTAGTCTGCGTTTAGTCTTGTCTCTGTCTGGGCTGACCCGAGCGCTCGTTTTTGTTGTTCTTGTCCTCATTTGTAGTCTTCGTTTTAGTTTGTCATTGTACTCATCTTCATTTATGTTTTACTCGTTTATTGTACTCATGTTCATTGTAATTGTAATTTTAATTGCATACTCATACTTGTACTCATATTAAACTTGTGCTGATTGAAGCTTCAACAGGTGTCTCTATCCTTCAGAAGTCATCACAGAAAACTCTACTATCGACTAACCACTGTTAGCGTCATGTGAAGTGCGTCACATGCAAAGCGCGGTATGCCACACATTTCAGCAAACTATGTTATTATTAAAATAATTTGACACTTTCACACAGGAAAAAGTCTCCCAGGTGAAAGTGGAAGTGGAAAGATGATATGGATGGAATATTTACACGTATGGATTATTTCAATCAGATGGAGCTTTAAACATAGTGGTTTTCTTACCAATCAACTTAGAGACTGCAGGAACAGGAAAAAAAAACCTGTATAGAGTGTTTCAGTTGATTAGAGGGGAGAGATACCATAAACGGTTTTAAGTAGTGAGAGTAATTGAAATGTATACATTTAAAAACTATATGTAGTATGCTTGGTTACAAAAACTCATTGTGGTGACTGTTGAAAAGGGAGTTACACACCCTTAAAAGAACAGGGACATTTATTGAGGTACATAAAATGATGTGTCAAAAAGAGTACGGAAAACACTCTCCAAGGCCAAAAGACGCCGCTCACTTATTAACTGAAAGGATGGACGTGGCACATAAGAAGATAAGGTTATTTTTCAGGACAGGGAGCGGGGGCGGGAGGAGTGGGCACAGATTCAGCTGTGGGTAGGTGGAGGTGTGGAGGAGGAGGAGGACACTTGGAAGGACACAGAGGAGTTATGGTATAAATGCAGTGAGTGACAGATCATTGACGTCCAGTCTGGTCATAGGAAGGCTTGAGTCAGCCACAAGATGATTGGCCTGATAGTTGTCACTCTCCTGGGTTCTGCAGGTAAACATCTGCAGTAACAGTTGGATAAAAAAGAAGTGTAACTATGACCTGGATGAAGTATTTTAAATTTCTCTCACACCACAGCTGCAGCACCTACGGATGACAGGATCGTGGGTGGCTACGAGTGCGCACATCACTCTCAACCCTGGCAGGTGTCTCTGAATGTCGGCTACCACTTTTGCGGTGGCTCCCTCATCAACAACCAGTGGATCATCTCTGCTGCTCACTGCTGGCAGAAGTTTGTATTACATTAACGCATTCAAATGCTTCTGTATGAGCTTAAAGAGAATTCTGATCATTTTATTTTTTGTCTCAGTCCCTATCAAATGATGGTCGTCTTAGGTGACCATCACATCTGGAACAACGAGGGCTCTGAGCAGTACATGGCAGTGGATGCCATCTACTGGCACCAGAGCTACGACTACCAGACCATGGACTATGACATCATGCTGATGAAGATGGCGCACCCCGTCATCATAAATCAGTACGTCATGCCCGTCGCCCTGCCCGCAGCCTGCGCCGAACCCGGCGTCATGTGCACGGTGTCCGGATGGGGGAACATCTACACTGATCAAGGTGAGCAAGCACCTGATCCTCACATTAAAAGTCATCAAAATGTTTTGCTGATAGCAGAATTAGTATACCGTAGTTATGATGCTGTTGAAGAAACAAAACCTGACATATAATTACACTCACAGCCTTCCATGCTTTGTGTTTCATGTTTAAAAAAAAAACACCTCACCTGAAGCAGCAACGACTTCAGCTCCTATCATAAAAATGATCACATTTTTTATGAAATAAAAAATTATTCAGACAAGAAGAAGCATTATTGCACACATCTGATGTCATATAATTGAAAGAGTGTTTCTATTGTTTTGACTGTTACTTAGTAACAACTAATTCATCACAAGATAAGACGCAAAAGCAATACGTAGCTAACCACCTAGGGCGAAAGTCTGTCTGTCTAAAAATATATGTTTGCAAGTGAGAATATAACATATATACTTTAGTAAAAATGATAAGTGCAAGATACAAATACACAGGATTTTGGCAGTCTATCCTTTGAAAGGAAGCTTGAAAATTAGCTTCAATACATAATCTGACTAATTGACCATTTGTCAATTACTTTTACAGCTAGTTAATTTTCTTTTTTTTATGAAGCTGGTTGAAGATTCTTTAATATGTACTTGACACCATACTGTCTGCATAATGGATATGATGCTAAGAGATGCTAAAGATCCAAAATGTAGCTTGACAGGTTTGTCGTGCCTCGTTGTGGTCACTAACTTCACAACTTAAAACCTTCCTTAGCTCCATAAAAGTTTCAGAGATAGCCACAGAGGTCTGCTATTGTTAAAAATATTGACCCTTTATCTTCCTGTCTTGCTCTCACCTGCAGTGTTCAACCCGTTTAACCTTCAGTGTGTGAGGGTCCCCATCCTGTCTTACAAGGAATGCGATGGTTCCTACCCCGGCATGATCACGGACCGCATGGTGTGTGCTGGATACCTGGAGGGAGGCAAGGATGCTTGTCAGGTATTTCCACACAATTACACATCACATAAAATAAAGCTTGGCGGTCTGTGACCAGAAAATGTTTAATGGGATAACACGATGAAAGTATTAAACTCCTCTCTTCCCTGCTCAGGGTGACTCTGGCGGTCCTCTGGTGTGTAATGGGGAGCTGCAGGGGATTGTCTCTTGGGGCTACGGCTGCGCTCAGCCCAACTACCCGGGCGTTTATACCAAAGTCTGCTCTCTGATGCCCTGGATCAACGATATTCTCTCCAGATACTCCTAGGCTGTGATCTCCCATCACAGAGCGGTGTGAGAGAGGAGGAACCAGAAGGGAGATTGAAATTGAAGGAGACAGAGACAGGAGGCGGTGGTGGGTAGTGTCAGACAGAGAGGCAGCAGGAGAGCGACTGAGAGATAGAGGCACACAAGGAGAAACAGAGGGAGAGGAAGAGAAAAAGAGATGTTAGATGTGTTTAGTCAGGGCGCAATCAATAAAATCTACTATTTTGTGATGCATCAGTGTGTTTATTATTGTTGACAATATTGTAGTGCTGCATCTGCTCCCGGTGCAGATGCTCTCGGGAAAATATGAATCTGTTTTCTGAATACTTTATTTTAATTCAGGGGTGACATTTCCGCAAAATAAATAGAGACCACAGTCGAGCAATAACAGCTAATGTCAGTAGACTGCAAAAAATTGCATCAGCTTGTGAGCAAATACGACATATTGTGTGTGTGTGTGTGTGTGTGTGTGTTTGTGAGTGAATGAGCTTTCTCTTTGACCTGCATCACAATCACTCCATAAAATTTCCTTAAAAATAAGATGCACAAACTGTGGCTTTTATCTTTAGTTCATGTGTTCATAATACACAAGAAAAAACATACAATAACAAAAGAAAATGTTCTATGCAAGTTAATAGTATTGGTGATCGGGATAAAAAATCTGCATGAATAGTTTTAACAGAGGTTTTGTCAGCCTTTTAGGTTTTTCTGATGAAGCACATGAATATGGCCCTCACTCTGATTTTCTGTCTCCTGAGTGCAGAATGCTTTATACACCTGGAAAGGAAGGGCGCAGATGTTGCAACACCCCATTTATCACTGTCAGTATGCGACAAGAATCTGAGACAGAGTCAGACATAGAAATGTGTCCAATGAGGTTCCACTCAGAACCGAGATTCTGGGCTTGAGTCTCTTCTGCAAAAATCTGGTAGCAGAGAAACTCAAAGAAAAGAACAGTTTGTTTCCTCAGCAGGAGGCCTCACTTCTAATCTATATATAAAGTGCTGTGGCGTACAAGTCATGTAGTGGAGGATGACTCACAGTCTTCTTTTTCCCAGCACAACGCTTTTCTGACAATATCTCCTTTTATACTGACAAAGCCTAAACTGATGACGAACATGTCGTAAGGGCAGTGTTGGGGAGTAGTGTTACATCAGTACTGTTAAGAAATAGTACATTTTGCACCACCTCACTGGTAGTTTACATTTAAATTTGCATAGTGATTAAAGTAGTTACATTTTTGCCATTTTTTTGTAAAGTTAACCACAAAAGCATACAGCATACAGTTTTGGGCCAGGAAAGGAACTATTTGTTCATTATCATTATTAGTAGTAGTAGTAGTAGTAATAGTAGTAATATTGAGTGTCATTACAATTATCATTAATATATATTGTTTTACCACTGCTTCTCTACTTTAATTTTGAACAGTCCAACAACCTTTTTCTTTCACCCTGACTGCTATAGTCGAGGAAGTGCATTCTTCCGGCAGTATTCATAATGCTAAACTTGAATATTGCTGCTGTCGTGTGCAAACCTCCCCTCTCCAAAACTGCTATTTTTCAATAATTAGAAAAAACACTTTTTTTCAAAGGATTCAGTGGAAACAGGTTTAGTCACAAGTTTTCTAAATATATTTCACTGGTTGAGAAATGGTAAAACCCACTGATGGACGTAGAGGAGGACCAAAATAATCAATTTATGAAAAAAATAAATAAAAATGTGGAGATACGAGGTTTTGCGCCTGACAACAATAATATATTAGGTGACAATTATTCTCAGGTATTGATTATTGCTATTCATTAACAAATGTTCACAGAAGTCGTTGCATGCTATTTTAGAAGTCACCTGGCTAACTGAGTCATCCTGCCCAGTATGATACCCCCATCTGGACTCTTTCTAGAAGGAAAGTGATGGAAACTGTCTTCAAAACCAAAGCTCACATCCTCGCACTCTCCCATGAATAGTGGGTTATTTCATTTTTGGGATTTTGGATTTATCTCGAGACATTGGCTGTTTTTTGTTGACATGTACCCCTTTTGTATCGTAATTTACTCAGGGCTCCTACAGCAAAAGGCAAGTTAGATTAAGACATTTTTTAATGCCACTAAGAATAATTTTATAGTAATCAAATTGAAGAAAATAAAAACAAGAACCAAAATCATTCATGGGTTATGAACAATTTTGCCCAAATGTTTAAAAACGTCACTTTTTTGTCTTGTGGAGGAGATGAGGGTGAAACAAAGCTACCAGAAAAACCTGCCGTTCATTAGTGAGTTTTCTTGGCAAATTTGTGTTTCTCACTCTGCATGTGGGACACTACCTGTATTCCCATCACACTGAGTTTGAAACAGTTTTTACCTTTATCACAACGAGCCTCACGCGATGCCTTGTACAGATGCAGCCATGCTTACAAATCTTGGTTTAATTGCCAACTTTGGCTGAATTCGCACTTTCCTATGTCGTCCGGAGAACAGTCACAGCTAACGGCAGACAGTGGATCCTCCACCATCCCGATCTGTGTGATGTTAATGTGAAAAGCATATGATAAATTATTTTTTTTAAAACAGGTGTTACCAATTGTTTTAACATTAAAAGTAGCTTTATTAAACCAAACTTGATTTCTCCCCTGAGGGGAACTTTGCTGTTGTAAAACTTCTTTCAGTGTGAAGTAACTGGTAGCTTGTAAAGCTATGCTTTCCATGTTATATCCCCAACAGTGTATAAAGCTAAGTCACTCTCATTTAAAATTAATTTTCTCATTTGTATACAGATAAATGTATCATCATGGTTCAGTCCAAGCAGAGCATTAAAATCAAGGACCTTTTTTATAGAACTATCCAGTATGAAATGAAGTGACTGTTTTTTAGTTTTGCTCAGGGATTCATTTTGTGATGTTTCTTAAAAATGGTGCTTTAAAATACTTAATGAGAAGGGAATACAAGTTTGTTAAAAAAAAAAATAAATTTAAAAAAGGTGGGGCACCCACTAGCTCACCTGATGGAGCAGACATCTCATGTACAGAGAAAGTGTCCTTGTATCAGCAGCAAACAATTAACTAAAACATTTAAGCTTTTGAAGTCATTTAAGGCTTGAAGAAAAAAATGGAACTGATGCAACACAAGCTTGAAGTCACATATTTTGATTGTTCAAAAAAAAAGGAAAATCAAAAACCATCTTAAACTGACAAATTAGGGACAACTTTATAATGTTCAAAAACACAACATTTACTTTTGCTCTTTAAGAGGAAAAGAAATGTCATGCTTACCATAACTGTCATGTGTTCCTGTCCTTGAAAGGCTGGTTGCTCTCAGTTGTGATGGAAGTGATGGCTCGTGTCTTGAAATCACGTGATGTACAGTTACACAGAAATATCTCCCATCTGCTCTTCACAGACAGCTGAATGTGGATTAGCCCTCTTCATCATCATCATCATCACACTGAAACAACATACAGAAAGAAAAGAGGTGATGAAATTGAACATGACAGTTAGACAGATTAGCTAATGAATGACTAAAGCTAAAATTTAAAGTCCCTAATACATATCCATTTATGATTAATTTATTCACGCTTAAAATGCTGGGAAATGAAGTTGAATTATTAACAGGCAACAACCAGAGCAGACATCTCTCCTCTAATGAGTTAGGAGTTTTCTAATGTATAATGCAGAAGTACCTGCAGTCCATTCATAAACGAGCTGTGAAGTTTGGAGTTTTAGCTGGACCCAAAGAAGCCGAAAGCCGGAGTCGAAGCAGTTTAAACATTTTATTAAGCACACAAACGAAGCCATGAGGCGGAGCGGACACAAACAGTGGGGAGGGGAAGCAGGGAGTTTGAGTCCGAGGATGAGCCAGCAGGGACAGGTGGAGGCGATGAATGGAGATGACGCTGGGAGGAACGGCAGGGAGCACACAGGGAGCGACCTGCAGAAGCAATGATGAGTCCGAGGGGAAAAGAGTCACAATAGGCAAAAAAACGCCGAGCAAAAACACGAGGAACCGCTGAGCGCTGTGGCCGCTGATTACCACCAGAGAGCGGAACAGGTGTGCTCAGCGGGAAGAAGGTGGCCACGCCTCCACACACGCATGCACGCGCACATACGCACACGCACACACACACACACACACAGAGCAGGGGACAAGGGGCGGGGAAAACAAAGCATACAGGAACAAACACAGGCAACAGCAAAGAACTACAAAACGTCACGGCCAGGGCCATGACATGAGCTGCATTATAAATCCATTAAAATCACAGAAGGTTAAATCTTTTTAAATTAGAGTTGAAATGTTAATGTGGAAGAAACATCAACAATAAAGTGGATGTAATGCTTTACCGCAAAAGATGATTTCATATTAGGCAACCCATTAGATAGTAAACTTACATTTTAGGAGGAATTGATTGCATTTGATTGCAATCTGCAACCTCACCACTAGATGCTACTAAATCCTACACATTAGACTTTAAGGCCAGTTTTGTTGGACTGTTATTTCTACACTCTGCTGCAATATAAAATAACTTCATTTAGCAACTTTAACAACAGAGTATACAAAGTGTGTTGACAAACAAGGAAAAGCAGAGGCAATAAAACCATAAGAGTAATTCTGACCACCTACTTTTTCATTACTAGCATTTACTTGTACTTTTACTTTCAATACTTTAAGTAGTACATTTAATGGCAAAGTTACTTTGTTACTTAATTATAGAAAATACCAGATACTTTAAAAGACTTTTACCCAAGTAATATTTTAATAGGTGACTTTAACTTCTATTAAAGTCATTTTTGGTAAGATATCTGTGCTTTTACTCAAGTATGGCTTTCGGGTATTCAAACACCATTGCACAATACACAGTGTAAGGAAAACTTTGAGCAACAAGTGAAGCTTAATGAATCCCATGTACATTTCTAACTATAGCAGCCACTGTTAGGAGCTTTATTTATCATGTGGTTTCAAACCTCATGTCATATTGTTCAGTGCTTTTGGGAAGACAGTCATAATAAAAAATTAAGAGCCACCTTTCTGAACTGCACTCTGCAATCTGGTTTTTGAGTATTTCTCATACCCCAAATGATTTGCTTTAAAGTGTTTTATTTGTCACAATGTTCAGCACAAAAGATGGAACATAAACAGCAAAAGATGTTGAGCTGCTTCACTGAACTTGTTCGTTTCGAATCACTTAGTACTTGGCCATGGTGGTCTTGAGCCACTCTGTGAAGATGCAGACCTGAAAATGAAAAACACCGAAGTTAGAGCAGTGAATAAACCAGACACAGCATGTTAATTAAATTTTCATCTTTGAGAGTTACCTTGGTGTAAACGCCGGGGTAGTCCTTCTCAGCACATCCAAAGCCCCAGGACACAACACCCTGCAGCTCATTGTTACACACAACGGGGCCACCGGAGTCACCCTGGGAGCAGACAGTGTGGAGTGTGAAATGACTTTGAAAAGTTTGATAAAAGCCAACAAGCCATGCCGGCCAAGCCATTTCATACAGTTATTGCTGTATTCCTGCGTGAACACTGAATTACATACCTGGCAAGAGTCCTTGCCACCCTCCAGGAATCCAGCGCAGAACATGGAGTTGGTGATCATGCCTGGGTAGGCGTTTTCACAGTCAGTCTTAGACAGGATGGGGATGTTCAGGCACTGCAGCTTGTTCCTGTCAGCAGCTGGAGATCAAAACAGATGTGAAAACTAGAGCTGCACACTGCAGTAAAAACATACATATTGATAACACAACACAGAAGTTATTACTCACTGGAGCTCATGGTGTTGCCCCATCCGGAGACAAGGCACATGGTGCCAGCGGGGGCACAGCTGGTGGGCAGAGCCACAGGCTGCACGTACTGGTTGAGGGTGGCGGGCTCGCTCAGCTTGATCAGCATGATGTCATTGTCGATGGTGTAGGAGCTGTAGTCGGGGTGGCGGATGACACGGGAGGAGCTGATGAACTGCTCGCTGCCCTCGGTGACCTTGATGTTGTGCTCTCCAAGACGCACCTCCACACGGCTGGAAAACATTAAAAAACAAGTAATTTAGAGACAAAACACAAATATTATCATCGCATACTATCCCATTATCCTAAGGTTCACACTTATGCACTGCTGCACCTCTTTAAAATGTTTGTTTCTCTAGTTTCCATCTTCAAGTTTATTGTAATTAATATTATATTATCAAGGTAAGACCATCCGACCTATAACGCTGGGAAACATGAAGAATGTGCTTACGACTTGTAGCAGTGAGCAGCGGACACAACCCAGTCCTTGTTGACCAAGGAGCCACCACAGAAGTGGTAGCCGGAGTTCAGAGACACCTGATAGCGCTGGGAGTAGGGCGTGCACTCATACCCTCCGACGATCTTGTCGTCGTCCGTGGCAACTGAAAACACACGTCAGCAACAAGTTAGTTGTTTTCTTAAATTACTCTACACAAGCAAAAAACGTCAACAACACAGACATATCTTTGAATGCAGAATGTCCTTTTGTGTATTTTTAGTCAAACCCTCAAGTGTGCATTTTTAGTCAGAGTACTGTGAAGCTTCAAGATCAATCAGCTGCTCTCTAAACCCTCGCTTCAGGGAGACGCTGTTATTCTGGGTAAAATTCTGGGATAAAGGCCAACCGACTGTTAGCAGACAGGAAGGCAATCTGCTCTGTAAGAACTTCACACTCACAAGCAGCTCCGATGAGCAGAACGAAGACCAGAGACCTCATGGTTGCTGTGTGATCCTGTCGATGGGACGATGTCACTTGGAAACATGGTTTATATCCACATTTAGTAGAGCGGCCCTGCTCTCCAGCCCTCCTCATTGGTCAGCGAGGGGCCAATCTCTGTGGTGGGATGCTTGGGATTAGATTTCCAGAATTTAAAAAAATCATTGAAAAGATGACAAGCAAGAATCCCTTTCCTGTCAACAATTTGGGAAATCAAAAAGGAGAGTAAGAATATGAATCGTTTAGGCTCCTGTATTATGTGCTCATTAATTTGTTACAAGTTAAAATAATTATCCTTTGATGAACAAAATCTGGACAGTGTGCAGCTGTTTATCATTACTTCATATGTTTTTTTATATTAGTGTGATAAAATAAATAGTTAATACATGTTTCTTAAAAATAAGAATTGTTTATGGGTATACCACTTAATTAAATAATTAAAAATATATATAAAACTCCAAGGAAAAACTAAAAATCAATGGGATAATTTAAAAAAGAGCACTGCATGACAGTAAAATGCCAGGGGTAAGGTACGATAAAACTCACTGGTTAAAAATAAAAATAAACTCCAACATTTAAAAGAAAAATTCTAGTAAAGACTTTCCGTAAAAATAAGTCTTCAAAAGTGATATAAAAAAAGATATTGATGTCAGCTCAATTCATTGTTTTTTTTTTTTTTTTAATATTAGGAGTGGCTTTATTTTTTATTTTTTTTTTCAACTTTATCTTGACTTACACGATGACAGAGGAATACTCCCTTAGAAAAACTCCTGGATAATATCTGAGACTAAGGACATTGTATTTATGAGCAGTTTTGAGGTGCAGGCATAGTGCTGAAAAACAATAACAGTGTCTATACTTTTTATCACTCAATTACATTTCAGAGAAAAAGTGTTTTTAATCCACTTCATTTATCTTTCAGCAGGAGTTGCTCAGCAGAATTACAGTTCAGATGCAAAGTAAATGACCCATCTCTATAATATGATTTATTGCCATAACGCAGTATATGGGGTTTGACTGAGAACCACTTTGTCCAACTCATCTTTATATGAAAACATCAATTATTAAACTGCAAGTCTGCAAGGGGAATATTTTTCACAATAACTAGTTCCTCTACATACTTTAAAGATTTGTATGCTGGGTTTTCACTGGATTATTTAGTATTGATACTTTTATTCTGGTAAAGGTCAAAATCCACCACCTGAAAGTTGCCTCATGTTTCTCTGTCCGATTGTGCAGGTACACAAGTCAGCTCTATATTTAGATACGAGCAAACAGAATCTCACATCTGCACGATTCTCAGCCTCTGTTACCTAAACTGGGGTGAGGCTGCTTTGTAAAACAAATAATAATCTTTGAAATAGTTTTTAAAAAGGCACTTTTCAATAAATTAGTAGCCTGAGTGTTGGAGGAAGTAGTCCTTCTCTTAAGTAACAGTAGCAATACTGTTTGTATGTGTTTTTTTAGTGTGGTTTTACTCAGCCATCATACATAATAAAATAAGTTTAAACAATACAAACAAAATGAAAAAGCTCTGGCAGAAATGCTCCTCTATAGGCCTGTCCTACATTTTTTATCAATTTAGGCTACCCTCCAAGAATAAAAATAATATATTCAAACCCTCAACACAGCTTTGTAAACCATTCATTTCAAAATCGAAAATTAATTTTTAAATCTATGTTTGCATCGTTCCATCGTTTCCCACTTTTTTGTACAATAAACTCCCAGATACTGCTCATATCGATTTTCTCTCCTGCTCTAAAAAACTTCTGTACAGAGTCTGGGGGTGACTTTGTTTTTGCTCTGAACATTATTTGCACTATTTTATAATATAGCAAATGATTACATTTTCATGGGAATTTGAAAACAGTGCACTAGTGTGATTATAACAACTATCCTTATTAATAAAATGTATGGCCTATTTTTGTGAGAAGACTGATGAATTAAACCTTACTTGAGTAACATATCAAAGTATAACCAAGAGAAAATAACTTGATGAAGAACTTGATGAAAGTCCAGAGGGACCAAAACATTAGTACGCCATAAACAATAAGTTATGATGGTGAGCGAGAGCAGTGTGTTGGATCTTTTTTTTTTTCCACATTAATTCTTGAGTAAAAGTAGCAAAGTATTACCAGAAAAATGAACTTAAAGTATCAAAAGTAAAAAGGTACATTTCAGAGTAAGTATAGAATTAAAGAGCCCCATAAGTCCCAAACAGTGATACGCTTTTGTACACAAGTTGGTTATCTTGTTGGTCAAGTTACAGCTTTATCGTCCTTATTAGTACACTTTGGCCTCATATAACCCCCCAGCATAGCTTTACCCAACTTCAACCTGAACATGTACAATCAGCCATGTAACTGAAAACACCTGTGAGTACACATAGCAAAATATTTGCATTTGCGATGCAGTGGAATAGAGGCATAAAGTAGCATGGAAAGGTAAGGTAATTTATTTTTCAGAGAATCATGCACCAAAAGATACCCAGCCTGCACACTACAAACATTAATAACAAGTAGCAATTCATGGGATGAATGGAAAAAGTACATCAAGTACATAAGTATAAGTACATCAAAAAACATGTACATCAGCACTGTGCTTAAGTACAATATCTAAGTGAATATACATTTCTCCACTGGCAGAAAAGCTTTGCAACAAGAAACATCTTATAACGTTTGAATAAATAAATAAAAAATCAGCAGCAGGTAAAAATGTTAATACCATAGACTATTGTCATCAGTGTATTACAACATTTATAAATATTGAAAAAAAGATGAAAGGCAAAAAAATAAGAAACCAAAATGTGTTAACATTGAAAAATTATTTTTGAAACGCCTTATGATACAAATGTGCTTTGAAAATTGACTTAAAAGATTAGATAACTCTGCCAGCCTAGGATCCTCGGGCAAGTTGTTTCACAGAACAGAACTATTTAGAATAAAGTTAATTTGTTTTTTTTTTCTTTCAGTCCACATTGGGTATATAAAGCTTACCCAAGTGGGTAAAAAAACAAACAAATCCACTTCTAAATGGTATTGCAGTATGGGATTTGAATGTCTTAAAAGTAAGCTGGTAGTGTTTTGATAACATTGTTACAATGAATAGGGAAAGGGAAGAATTAAAATTAATACAAAGAATTAGGACTGACTACATGAGAATCACAAAACCTGCACAATCATGCAGTTAATTACACTGATGACTGTGTTAAAATTCAGTGCAGATCTGCTGTCGGTGAAGTTTGAGTCAACCTGAGGTACACTCGGCTGTTTAGAAGTTACAGTGGAGCAGCTGCAATTTCACATGATAAATATGCATGAATCACATGAATATTTGTGAGAGATTAACAAGAACAGGTGCAGTCTGAAGATTTAAAATCCACACAAGGATTTAGAAGGATTTAGAATCCGCTATGTACAGTATTTTCTTAGTGAATGGTGGCATTTGTTATAGGATTTTTCCTCACATTTATAGTTAAATGACACTGTCTCAGTTATATTTTTAACCACACAGTCGTTGTTTACTGGGACTGTTAAATGTCACAAAGCAATAATAGGTTGTCAAACAGAAATTAGAAATATGCAGTGGACTACAGTATTTCTCTTCCGGTACAGAAATGAGTCAGAGTTGAGGATAAAAATGAGCAGAATTCATTTGATTATAAAATACACACCCATTATGTGTCATTTATTATATGAGGCTTGTTCTGAATAAAGTGTCAATGTACTCTTGATTAGATCTCAGCTGGCCGCTCTGGTGCTGATCGCAGAGTCGGCCTTGAGTAAAGGCACTCTGTGAATAATCCAGCTGTTCAGCCATATTGGATTGATTTTTGGATCACAGACCCATGAGTCATCGATTTCTGAGTCAGTCACCTGAAATGAACCGCCTACATCTGGTACCTCACTACCAAGTTTCTATTTTGATTGACAATTATTGGACCAATCATGCAGCTTAGAACGGATATAAAAGATGGATTCAGGTGAACGGACAGGATCACACACAGCAACCATGAGGTCTCTGGTCTTCGTTCTGCTCATCGGAGTCGCTTGTGAGTACGATACAGTCCTTCATGCATTGTGCACTTTTGTATAGTTGCTATACTACAGCAAACTAATAACGCTTTCTGCTGTTTTACATTTTCAGTTGCCACGGAGGACGACAAGATCGTCGGTGGGTATGAGTGCACGGCACACTCTCAGCCCCATCAGGTGTCTCTGAACTCTGGGTACCACTTCTGCGGTGGCTCCCTTGTTAATGAGAACTGGGTTGTGTCTGCTGCTCACTGCTACAAGACGTAAGCACGCTCTTGATATTTTTAGGCCCAGTCATCTGATGGGGCGATAAACACGCAGACATAAAGGAAACAAGCGCTTATCTATTACCATCTGCCATGTTTTATCTTTTAGTCGTATTGAGGTGCGTCTTGGAGAGCACCACATCAGAGTCACCGAGGGCAGCGAGCAGTTCATCAGCTCTTCCCGTGTCATCAGAAACCCCAACTTCAACCGCTACACCCTTGAGAATGACATCATGCTGATCAAGCTGAGCGAGCCAGCCACCCTCAACCAGTACGTGCAGCCTGTGGCTCTGCCCATCAGCTGTGCCCCCGCTGGCACCATGTGCAGGGTCTCCGGATGGGGCGACACCATGAGCTCCTGTGAGTAGAAACCACCCTGAGGCCTAAATACGCTGTGTGAAAAATAATTTGTAAACCAACAATCCATCCCTATTAAACACATCCTTGTTGTTGTGATGATGCAGCTGCTGACGGCAACAAGCTGCAGTGCCTGAACATCCCCATCCTGTCTACTGCGGACTGTGAGAACTCTTACCCCGGCATGATCGACAACACCATGTTCTGTGCTGGATACCTGGAGGGAGGCAAGGACTCCTGCCAAGTGTGTATTTCTGATTTTTTTTTATCACTACATTTTCAAATTGTACTACATGTTTCACTCCTATCTAATTCAAATTTGCTTTAAATGCTGCTTTAAATAGTTAGTTAATAGTATTGCACATTCATATTGCACTCTCTCTCAGGGTGATTCTGGTGGCCCCGTTGTGTGTAACAATGAGCTGCAGGGTGTCGTGTCCTGGGGCTACGGATGTGCTGAGAGGGACTACCCAGGTGTCTACTCCAAGGTAACATTTCAACTAAATATATAACAATTACCCTCATGAATGTTTATCATGTTACACTGCAGCAAACACACTAACATCTTTTTTTATTTTCAGGTGTGTGTGCAGACTCAGTGGCTGCATGAGACAATGGCCAGCTATTAACTCCACATCCAACCTCCTCATCAGACACTGTCCAAATGCCATCTTGTCTGAGCTGGAGTCAAAATAAAACAAATAAACTGTTTGACATTACTCACTGGTTTCTTTGTTCATTTATTAGCTTATTGTCTGCAACCAACTTCCAACCTGTTGCCCTTTGCTGCATGTCATCCCCACTCTCTCTCCCCCACCTTTTTCTGTCAAAACAGCTGTTTTATCAAAAAATTGCCCCCAAACAAATCTTTAAAGAAAAGGCATTTGTCTAATTAATTAATTAGGGTTTGTTCTTAAGTCAACTAGAAAGTAAATAAAGATAAAAAGAAATGAAATGAATATATAGTTTCTATTTGTGGCAATTGATCATGGGTTGATATTAATGACACAGATATTCAGTATTTCTATTATTGATTCATTAATTAAGCTTTGCTTCACCATCTCTTGTATCTGAATATTATTTCTTCAATATTAGTATATTTTATATAATTTATTGTAATATTCCTTCACTCTGAGACAAACAGAACATTGGTGCAATATAACTGTATAAATGTGAGAACATCCTTAGTTAGTTGTTAAATTGATGGTGGTTTTATACAGTGACCACGATTAAGTGATTTTATTCCTCTGTTGCTCGTCTCTTGTCATTTCACTGAATCAATTCTTTTTTTTAATTTGTTTTTGAGGTGGGGGGTTATCTAAAGACACAATGGTTGGTTTTCCTGTGAAAGCCACACTCAACAACTGTGGTTGTGAGCCAGGCCATCTGCAGCCCTGCTACATGTCTTCACAGCGCAAATCCATCCATTGCAAGGTTAAAATTTTTACAAAATCAATCCAGTGATAAACACATGTATAGATGCAATTAGTGTACTCTGTAAAAATGTCACATCGAAGAAGATTTGGTTGAGAAATTCACATCATGGAATCTAGCTAATGCAGAAAGCAATTAACGTTTAAGTAAATAACAATTTAAAGCGGCATGCAGGCAAATGTCATAAGAATAAGTGTTATATCAATGGCAGATATTTGTTACACTGAATTTTAAAATGCATTTAAATGCTAGCTGCCTTAATGTCACTCCTTTATAAATTGCACATAACATGCGTCTTAAAAGATTTCCACATACCATTTTCATCCATGTGAAAATGTGAGTGCAGACCACCCTCACGACCAACACAATATTTGCTTTTCCAGGACTCAGAATTGTGTTTTCCAGGATCCTGATTGGTCAAAAAACAACCTTGGAGGTGTGTTTAGCAGGTAGAGAGAGAGGAACCGCTCCATATAAACCGGAGCACCAGGTAAAGTTTCTCATCGACAGGATCACACAGCAACCATGAGGTCTCTGGTCTTCGTTCTGCTCATCGGAGCTGCTTGTAAGCATGTCTCTCTGCTTTAACTTCTAGTAACTGTGCTGAAAAAAGCAGTTACTTGGCTGACTATTTGGCCTCCTGTGTGTGTTTTCAGTTGCCACGGAGGACGACAAGATCGTCGGAGGGTATGAGTGCACGCCCTACTCCCAGCCCCATCAGGTGTCTCTGAACTCCGGCTACCACTTCTGTGGTGGCTCCCTGGTCAACAAGGACTGGGTTGTGTCCGCTGCTCACTGCTACAAGTCGTATGTCACATGTCAAACTACAGAGACCAGAATTCATCTGCTTTTAAAAGGCCTCTTCAAACTCAGCTGCCACTAATCATCTCTTTTTCCGTTCCAGCCGTGTGGAGGTGCGTCTTGGAGAGCACAACATCAAGGTCCACGAGGGCAAAGAGCAGTTCATCCGCTCCTCCCGTGTCATCCGCCACCCCGACTACAGCTCCTACAACATCGACAATGACATCATGCTGATCAAGCTGAGCAAGTCCGCCACCCTCAACCAGTACGTGCAGCCTGTGGCTCTGCCCACCAGCTGTGCCCCCGCTGGCACCATGTGCACTGTCTCCGGATGGGGCAACACCATGAGCTCCAGTGAGTAGCACCTGCATTTAGCTGCAAGCTACACAATGTTTGTGGGCAACATTTGTCATTTTAAACCTTTCGTTTTACACATTGTAGCCGCTGACGAGAACAAGCTGCAGTGCCTGGACCTTCCCATCCTGTCTGAGAGGGACTGTGATAACTCCTACCCCGGCATGATCACTGATGCTATGTTCTGCGCTGGATTCCTGGAGGGAGGCAAGGACTCTTGCCAGGTATGGACTCAGCAGGGGTCCTTGTCTTAGACTAGTCTCATTTGCAAATCAAAAATAGCAGAAATGTTCCTCAAATACACTCTATGTTCTCAGGGTGACTCTGGTGGCCCCGTCGTGTGCAATGGTGAGCTGCAGGGTGTTGTGTCCTGGGGCTACGGATGTGCTGAGAAGGGCCACCCTGGTGTCTACGCCAAGGTAAAACTAAAATATCTTTTTACAATAAAAATAGATATTTGAAATTCAAATTTCAAATTCATGCCCAGTTAAAATTCAACATATTTGCTATTGGCTGTCTGTGCTGAAAAATCTCATTTTGTCTCTACCCACAGGTCTGCATCTTCAACGACTGGCTGGAGCGCACCATGGCCAAGTACTAAGTCTGTTCCTGCGATCACCATCTTACTCTGCTGCCTTTCTGCCATCATTCTGACTCCAGCATTGTTGGAGAGTTTTAAAAAATGTGCAGCCGTTTTCCATCTGAGTCAATAAAATTTTACATCTTAACTTTCAAATGATGTTTCTCTCCTGTCTTCTTGTTTTCACATGCAAATTAACTTATCATAAAGCTGTTAAAGTGTTCAGGATACAGAACAATAAGGAATTACTGCATATTCTGTATCTGATAGAAATATAGTGACACTGACAAACTTGTCATTGCATAAACATACAACGTTCCTAACTTAGAATGAAACTGATTTTCATTCACACATATGCCTGCAATCAACTTCAACTATTATTTTCACTACTGATTCATCTGCAGACTATATTCAAGATTAATCTATTAATTCTGTAGTCTATAAAATGTTGAACAATTGGGAAATAAAATGCTCCTCACAATATCCCAGCGCACAAAGTGACCTCTTTGAATTCCTTGTTTTGTCCAACCAACAATCTAAAACCCAAATACTCATATTTATAATCATATATGACAAAGCAAAGCAGCAAATTCCAATATTTAAGAAGCTAGAACCAGCAAAAGTTTGACACTTTTGCTTAAAAAATGACTGAGACAATTAACTGATTACCAAAGCAGTTAGCAATAACAAATTTTCAATCAATTTATCGACTAATTATTGATTATTGCAGCTCTAAACACAAATACATTTGTGCAGTGCAGTCTTGCAAAAAAAATTGGCAATCTGATACAGAGCGATGATCGTTTGTTACATAAGTTACACAAAAGTTAAAACTGTTCGAGATATCTGTCTTTAATGGTAAAAATAATTCATCTTGTGCTAAAATAGTTTAAAAACACGTGAAAAAAACTCAGAATCTGAAGTTGTACTTTAATCATTTTAAATGTCCCTTATCGTCATGCACATCACACACACATAAATGAATCTACATGTGGGAACTACTTTTGTTAACACCATTTCTTTGAGAACTGCAACTAATGGTTATTTTTTATTGTTGGTTAAACTGTTGATTATTTTCCTGATTAATTTTCTAGTTTCTTGGTCTATCAAATGCAACAAAATGGTGCAAAATGTTGATCAGTGTTTCCTAAAGCCCAAGATTGAGTCCTCATACAATTCTTGTTTTGTCTGCAACCAAAATATATTCAGTTTACTGTCATAGAGAAGCAAAGAA
Organism: Plectropomus leopardus; assembly: GCF_008729295.1. NCBI lineage: Eukaryota > Metazoa > Chordata > Actinopteri > Perciformes > Serranidae > Plectropomus > Plectropomus leopardus. The sequence continues at coordinate 22,698,186 of NC_056469.1, forward strand.
ACTGGAAAATACTCACATTTAAGGAGGTGAAATCAGAGATTTTTTACTTTTTTTTCTCAAACCAATTACTGAAGCCTTTTAATTGATTTTTAAATGAATTGGTACTTAATTAATTAGTAGACAACTAATCATTGCAGCTTTAGTTTCTTTCACTCAATTTTGGTTTTTTTTTTATGTGTTGTTCTATGAATAACCTGGTAATATGCTCCTATTCATTTTAATCAGATTTACCTAAAATCTTGTCAAATATAACCTGCTCTGCAAACAGCCCATTACTGTGAGCCACATCAAGTTAAGTTGATTTATGTACAGAGCAAATAACACCCCTGCATCGGAAATGAATACATTAACAAATGTAATAGACAAGATAATAGCACTGTAGTTGTGTTTATAACTGTGAGAGAATATGAACTCACAGAAAATCATTTCACAGATAGACATCTACGGCAGATACAGAGGAGATAAAAACGAAGACTGAGATGATGAAATGCATTCAAATGCTAGCTGCCTTAATGTCAATCCTTTATAAATTGCACGTAACATGCGCCTTAAAAGATTTCCACATACTGTTTGCAACTGTGTGAAAATCTGAGCGCAGACCACCCGCACGACCAACACAATATTTGCTTTTCCAGGACTCAGAATTGTGTTTTCCAGGATCCTGATTGGTCAAAAACAACCTTGGGGGTGTGTTTAGCAGGTAGAGAAGAGAGGAACCGCTCCATATAAACCGGAGCACCAGGTAAAGTTTCTCATCGACAGGATCACACAGCAACCATGAGGTCTCTGGTCTTCGTTCTGCTCATCGGAGCTGCTTGTAAGCATGTCTCTCTGCTTTAACTTCTAGTAACTGTGCTGAAAAAAGCAGTTACTTGGCTGACTATTTGGCCTCCTGTGTGTGTTTTCAGTTGCCACGGAGGACGACAAGATCGTCGGAGGGTATGAGTGCACGCCCTACTCCCAGCCCCATCAGGTGTCTCTGAACTCCGGCTACCACTTCTGTGGTGGCTCCCTGGTCAACAAGGACTGGGTTGTGTCCGCTGCTCACTGCTACAAGTCGTATGTCACATGTGAAACTACAGAGACCAGAATTCATCTGCTTTTAAAAGGCCTCTTCAAACTCAGCTGCCACTAATCATCTCTTTTTCCGTTCCAGCCGTGTGGAGCTGCGTCTTGGAGAGCACAACATCAAGGTCACCGAGGGCAAAGAGCAGTTCATCCGCTCCTCCCGTGTCATCCGCCACCCCGACTACAGCTCCTACAACATCGACAATGACATCATGCTGATCAAGCTGAGCAAGTCCGCCACCCTCAACCAGTACGTGCAGCCTGTGGCTCTGCCCACCAGCTGTGCCCCCGCTGGCACCATGTGCACTGTCTCCGGATGGGGCAACACATGAGCTCCATGAGCTCCAGTGAGTAGCACCTGCATTTAGCTACAAGCTACACAATGTTTGTTGGCAACACTTGTGTCATTTTTAAACCTTTCGTTTTACACATTGTAGCCGCTGACAAGAACAAGCTGCAGTGCCTGGACCTTCCCATCCTGTCTGAGAGAGACTGTGATAACTCCTACCCCGGCATGATCACTGATGCTATGTTCTGCGCTGGATTCCTGGAGGGGGGCAAGGACTCTTGCCAGGTATGGACTCAGCAGGGGTCCTTGTCTTAGACTAGTCTCATTTGCAAATCAAAAATAGCAGAAATTTTCCTCACAAATACACTCTATGTTCTCAGGGTGACTCTGGTGGCCCCGTCGTGTGCAATGGTGAGCTGCAGGGTGTTGTGTCCTGGGGCTACGGATGTGCTGAGAAGGGCCACCCTGGTGTCTACGCCAAGGTAAAACTAAAATATCTTTTTACAATCAAAAATAGATATTTGAAATTCAAATTTTCAAATTCATGCCCAGTTAAAATTCAACATATTTGCTATTGGCTGTCTGTGCTGAAAAATCTCATTTTGTGTCTCTACCCACAGGTCTGCATCTTCAACGACTGGCTGGAGCGCACCATGGCCAAGTACTAAGTCTGTTCCTGCGATCACCATCTTACTCTGCTGCCTTTCTGCCATCATTCTTACTCCAGCATTGTTGTAGGTTTTAAAAAATGTGCAGCCGTTTTCCATCTGAGTCAATAAAATTTTACACCTTAACTTTCAAATGATGTTTCTCTCCTGTCTTCTTGTTTTCACATGCAAATTAACTTATCATAAAGCTGTTAAAGTGTTCAGGATACAGAACAATAAGGAATTACTGCATATTCTGTATCTGATAGAAATATAGTGACACTGACAAACTTGTCATTGCATAAACATACAACGTTCCTAACTTAGAATGAAACTGATTTTCATTCACACATATGCCTGCAATCAACTTCAACTATTATTTTCACTACTGATTCATCTGCAGACTATATTCAAGATTAATCTATTAATTCTGTAGTCTATAAAATGTTGAACAATTGAAATAAAATGCTCCTCACATTATCCCAGCGCACAAAGTGACCTTTTGAATTCCTTGTTTTTTCCAACCAACAATCTAAAACCCAAATACTCATATTTATAATCATATATGACAAAGCAAAGCAGCAAATTCCAATATTTAAGAAGCTAGAACCAGCAAAAGTTTGACACTTTTGCTTAAAAAATGACTGAGACAATTAACTGATTACCAAAGCAGTTAGCAATAACAAATTTTCAATCAATTTATCGACTAATTATTGATTATTGCAGCTCTAAACACAAATACATTTGTGCATTGCAGTCTTGCAAAAAAAATTGGCAATCTGATACAGAGCAATGATCGTTTGTTACATAAGTTACACAAAAGTTAAAACTGTTCGAGATATCTGTCTTTAATGGTAAAAATAATTCATCTTGTGCTAAAATAGTAGTTTAAAAACATGTGAAAAAAACTCAGAATCTGAAGTTGTACTTTAATCATTTTAAATGTCCCTTATCGTCATGCACATCACACACACATAAATGAAACTACATGTTGGAACTACTTTTGTGAACACCATTTCTTTGAGAACTGCAACTAATGGTTATTTTTTATTGTTGGTTAAACTGTTGATTATTTTCCTGATTATTTTTCTAGTTTCTTGGTCTATCAAGTGCAACAAAATGGTGCAAAATGTTGATCAGTGTTTCCTAAAGCCCAAGATTGAGTCCTCATACAATTCTTGTTTTGTCTGCAACCAAAATATATTCAGTTTACTGTCATAGAGAAGCAAAGAAACTGGAAAATACTCACATTTAAGGAGGTGAAATCAGAGATTTTTTACTTTTTTTCTCAAACCAATTACTGAAAGCCTTTTCATTGATTTTTAAATGAATTGGTACTTAATTAATTAGTAGACAACTAATCATTGCAGCTTTAGTTTCTTTCACTCAATTTGGTTTTTTTTATGTGTTGTTCTATGAATAACCTGGTAATATGCCCCTATTCATTTTAATCAGATTTACCTAAAATCTTGTCAAATATAACCTGCTCTGCAAACAGCCCATTACTGTGAGCCACATCAAGTTAAGTTGATTTATGTACAGAGCAAATAACACCCCTGCATCGGAAATGAATACATTAACAAATGTAATAGACAAGATAATAGCACTGTAGTTGTGTTTATAACTGTGAGAGAATATGAACTCACAGAAAATCATTTCACAGATAGACATCTACGGCAGATACAGAGGAGATAAAAACGAAGACTGAGATGATAAAATGCATTCAAATGCTAGCTGCCTTAATGTCACTCCTTTATAAATTGCACATAACATGCGTCTTAAAAGATTTCCACATACCGTTTGCAAACGTGTGAAAATCTGAGCGCAGACCACCCGCACGACCAACACAATATTTGCTTTTCCAGGACTCAGAATTGTGTTTTCCAGGATCCTGATTGGTCAAAAACAACCTTGGAGGTGTGTGTTTAGCAGGTAGAGAGGAGAGGAACCGCTCCATATAAACCGGAGCACCAGGTAAAGTTTCTCATCGACAGGATCACACAGCAACCATGAGGTCTCTGGTCTTCGTTCTGCTCATCGGAGCTGCTTGTAAGCATGTCTCTCTGCTTTAACTTCTAGTAACTGTGCTGAAAAAAGCAGTTACTTGGCTGACTATTTGGCCTCCTGTGTGTGTTTCAGTTGCCACGGAGGACGACAAGATCGTCGGAGGGTATGAGTGCACGCCCTACTCCCAGCCCCATCAGGTGTCTCTGAACTCCGGCTACCACTTCTGTGGTGGCTCCCTGGTCAACAAGGACTGGGTTGTGTCCGCTGCTCACTGCTACAAGTCGTATGTCACATGTGAAACTACAGAGACCAGAATTCATCTGCTTTTAAAAGGCCTCTTCAAACTCAGCTGCCACTAATCATCTCTTTTTCCGTTCCAGCCGTGTGGAGCTGCGTCTTGGAGAGCACAACATCAAGGTCACCGAGGGCAAAGAGCAGTTCATCCGCTCCTCCCGTGTCATCCGCCACCCCGACTACAGCTCCTACAACATCGACAATGACATCATGCTGATCAAGCTGAGCAAGTCCGCCACCCTCAACCAGTACGTGCAGCCTGTGGCTCTGCCCACCAGCTGTGCCCCCGCTGGCACCATGTGCACTGTCTCCGGATGGGGCAACACCATGAGCTCCAGTGAGTAGCACCTGCATTTAGCTACGAGCTACACAATGTTTGTGGGCAACATTTGTCATTTCAAACCTTTCGTTTTACACATTGTAGCGCTGACAAGAACAAGCTGCAGTGCCTGGACCTTCCCATCCTGTCTGAGAGAGACTGTGATAACTCCTACCCCCGGCATGATCACTGATGCTATGTTCTGCGCTGGATTCCTGGAGGGAGGCAAGGACTCTTGCCAGGTATGGACTCAGCAGGGGTCCTTGTCTTAGACTAGTCTCATTTGCAAATCAAAAATAGCAGAAATGTTCCTCACAAATACACTCTATGTTCTCAGGGTGACTCTGGTGGCCCCGTCGTGTGCAATGGTGAGCTGCAGGGTGTTGTGTCCTGGGGCTACGGATGTGCTGAGAAGGGCCACCCTGGTGTCTACGCCAAGGTAAAACTAAAATATCTTTTTACAATCAAAAATAGATATTTGAAATTCAAATTTCAAATTCATGCCCAGTTAAAATTCAACATATTTGCTATTGGCTGTCTGTGCTGAAAAATCTCATTTTGTCTCTACCCACAGGTCTGCATCTTCAACGACTGGCTGGAGCGCACCATGGCCAAGTACTAAGTCTGTTCCTGCGATCACCATCTTACTCTGCTGCCTTTCTGCCATCATTCTTACTCCAGCATTGTTGTAGAGTTTTAAAAATGTGCAGCCGTTTTCCATCTGAGTCAATAAAGTTTTACATCTTGACTTTCAAATGATGTTTCTCTCCTGTCTTCTTGTTTTCACATGCAAATTAACTTATCATAAAGCTGTTAAAGTGTTCAGGATACAGAACAAGGCAATAACTGCATATTCTGTATCTGATAGAAATATAGTGACACTGACAAACTTGTCATTGCATAAACATACAACGTTCCTAACTTAGAATGAAACTGATTTTCATTCACACATATGCCTGCAATCAACTTCAACTATTATTTTCACTACTGATTCATCTGCAGACTATATTCAAGATTAATCTATTAATTCTGTAGTCTATAAAATGTTGAACAATTGGGAAATAAAATGCTCCTCACAATATCCCAGCGCACAAAGTGACCTCTTTGAATTCCTTGTTTTTGTCCAACCAACAATCTAAAACCCAAATACTCATATTTATAATCATATATGACAAAGCAAAGCAGCAAATTCCAATATTTAAGAAGCTAGAACCAGCAAAAGTTTGACACTTTTGCTTAAAAAATGACTGAGACAATTAACTGATTACCAAAGCAGTTAGCAATAACAAATTTTCAATCAATTTATCAACTAATTATTGATTATTGCAGCTCTAAACACAAACACATTTGTGCAGTGCAGTCTTGCAAAAATAAACTGGCAATCTGATAAAGAGCAATGATCGTTTGTTACATAAGTTACACAAAAGTTAAAACTGTTAGAGATATCTGTCTTTAATGGTAAAAATACTTCATCTTGTGCTAAAATAGTTTAAAAAGACGTGAAAAAAACTCAGAATCTGAAGTTGTACTTTAATCATTTTAAATGTCCCTTATCGTCATGCACATCACACACATCAATGAAACTACATGTTGGAACTACTTTTGTTAACACCATTTCTTTGAGAATCTGCAACTAATGGTTATTTTTTATTGTTGGTTAAACTGTTGATTATTTTCCTGATTAATTTTCTAGTTTCTTGGTCTATCAAGTGCAACAAAATGGTGCAAAATGTTGATCAGTGTTTCCTAAAGCCCAAGATTGAGTCCTCATACAATTCTTGTTTTGTCTGCAACCGAAATATATTCAGTTTACTGTCATAGAGAAGCAAAGAAACTGCAAAATATTCACATTTAAGGAGGTGAAATCAGAGATTTCTTACTTTTTTTCTCAAACCAATTACTGAAGCCTTTTCATTGATTTTTAGATGAATTGGTACTTAATTTATTAGTAGACAACTAATCATTGCGGCTTTAGTTTCGTTCACTCAATTTTTTTTTTTTATGTGTTGTTCTATGAATAACCTGGTAATATGCCCCTATTCATTTTAATCAGATTTACCTAAAATCTTGTCAAATATAACCTGCTCTGCAAACAGCCCATTACTGTGAGCCACATCAAGTTAAGTTGATTTATGTATAGAGCAAATAACACCCCTGCATCGGAAATGAATACATAAACAAATGTAATAGACAAGATAATAGCACTGTAGTTGTGTTTATAACTGTGAGAAAACATGAACTCACAGAAAATCATTTCACAGATAGACATCTACGGCAGATACAGAGGAGATAAAAACGAAGACTGAGATGATAAAATGCATTCAAATGCTAGCTGCCTTAATGTCACTCCTTTATAAATTGCACGTAACATGCGTCTTAAAAGATTTCCACATACTGTTTTCAACTGTGTGAAAATCTGAGCGCAGACCACCCGCACGACCAACACAATATTTGCTTTTCCAGTACTCAGAATTGTGTTTTCCAGGATCCTGATTGGTCAAAAACAACCTTGGAGGTGTGTTTAGCAGGTAGAGAGGAGAGGAACCGCTCCATATAAACCGGAGCACCAGGTAAAGTTTCTCATCGACAGGATCACACAGCAACCATGAGGTCTCTGGTCTTCGTTCTGCTCATCGGAGCTGCTTGTAAGCATGTCTCTCTGCTTTAACTTCTAGTAACTGTGCTGAAAAAAGCAGTTACTTGGCTGACTATTTGGCCTCCTGTGTGTGTTTTCAGTTGCCACGGAGGACGACAAGATCGTCGGAGGGTATGAGTGCACGCCCTACTCCCAGCCCCATCAGGTGTCTCTGAACTCCGGCTACCACTTCTGTGGTGGCTCCCTGGTCAACAAGGACTGGGTTGTGTCCGCTGCTCACTGCTACAAGTCGTATGTCACATGTCAAACTACAGAGACCAGAATTCATCTGCTTTTAAAAGGCCTCTTCAAACTCAGCTGCCACTAATCATCTCTTTTTCCGTTCCAGCCGTGTGGAGGTGCGTCTTGGAGAGCACAACATCAAGGTCACCGAGGGCAAAGAGCAGTTCATCCGCTCCTCCCGTGTCATCCGCCACCCCGACTACAGCTCCTACAACATCGACAATGACATCATGCTGATCAAGCTGAGCAAGTCCGCCACCCTCAACCAGTACGTGCAGCCTGTGGCTCTGCCCACCAGCTGTGCCCCCGCTGGCACCATGTGCACTGTCTCCGGATGGGGCAACACCATGAGCTCCAGTGAGTAGCACCTGCATTTAGCTACAAGCTACACAATGTCTGTTGGCAACACTTGTGTCATTTTTAAACCTTTCGTTTTACACATTGTAGCCGCTGACAAGAACAAGCTGCAGTGCCTGGACCTTCCCATCCTGTCTGAGAGAGACTGTGATAACTCCTACCCCGGCATGATCACTGATGCTATGTTCTGCGCTGGATTCCTGGAGGGAGGCAAGGACTCTTGCCAGGTATGGACTCAGCAGGGGTCCTTGTCTTAGACTAGTCTCATTTGCAAATCAAAAATAGCAGAAATGTTCCTCACAAATACACTCTATGTTCTCAGGGTGACTCTGGTGGCCCCGTCGTGTGCAAATGGTGAGCTGCAGGGTGTTGTGTCCTGGGGCTACGGATGTGCTGAGAAGGGCCACCCTGGTGTCTACGCCAAGGTAAAACTAAAATATCTCTTTAAGGTTAAAAAATACAGATATCTGAAATAAAATGTCACATTCATGCCCTATTAAAATTCAACATATTTCGCTCGGCTGTCTGTGCTGAAAAATCTCATTTTGTCTCTACCCACAGGTCTGCATCTTCAACGACTGGCTGGAGCGCACCATGGCCAAGTACTAAGTCTGTTCCTGCGATCACCATCTTACTCTGCTGCCTTTCTGCCATCATTCTTACTCCAGCATTGTTGTAGAGTTTTTAAAAAATGTGCAGCCGTTTTCCATCTGAGTCAATAAAATTTTACATCTTGACTTTCAAATGATGTTTTTCTCTCCTGTCCCAAACTTGTCATTTGCATAAACATTCCTAGCTTAGAATGAAATTGATTTTCATTCACACATATGCCTGCAATCAACTTCAACTACTATTTTCATTACTGGTCAATCCACAGAATATATTCAAGATAAATCTATTGATTTAGTCAATAAAATGTCAAACAAATATGAGAAAAAAAAATGCTGCTCACAATATCCTAGTACCCAAAGTGACCTCTTTAAATAGCTTTTTTATCAAACCAACAATTTAGAATCCAAAGACTCATATTTGCATCATATATATGACAAAGTAAAGCTACAAAGTTGGATATTTAAAACCCTAGAACCAGCAAAAGTTTTGCCTGAAAAATGACTGAAACAATTGATTAGCAAAGCAGTTGGCAATAAAAAAAAAATTAAATTGACTTATTAATTACCGAGTATTTATTGCAGCTCTAAACACAAATAAATTTATGCTGTGCAGTCTTACAAAAATAAACTGGCAAACTGATAAAGAGCATTGATCATTTGTTACATAAATTATACAAATGTTAAAACTGTTAGTTATCTGGCTTTAATTTAAATTTAATAGTTTTAAAATCCTTTTAAAAAAAAAAACCCTAAGAATCTGAAGTTGTACTTACTTTAATCATTTTAAATGTCCCTTATGTCATGCACATTACACACATAAATTTAAACTACATGTTGGAACTAATTTTGTGTACACCATTCCTTTGAGGACTGCAACTAATGATGATTTTTATTTTTGATTAAACTGTTGATTATTTTGATTAATTGAATAGTTGTTTGGTCTATCAAATGTAACAAAATGGTGAAAAATGTTGTCAGTGTTTCCTAAAGCCAAAGATGGAGTCCTCATACAATTCTTGTTTTGTCTGCAACCAAAAGATATTCAATTTACTGTCATAGAGGAGCAAAGAAACTGGAAAATATTCACATTTAAGGAGGTCAAAATCAGAAAACTTTTACTTTTTTCCCCCCTCAAACCAATTACTGAAACCTATTAATCAATTTTTAAATAAATTGGCACTTAATTTATTCATTGACAACAAATCATTGTAGCACTAATTTCTTTCACTCAATTTGGGGGTTGTTTTTAATGTGTTGTTTTATGAGTAACCTGTGAATACGTTTTTATTCATTTTAATCAGATTTACCTAAAATCTTGTCAAATATAACCTGCTCTGCAAACAGCCCATTACTGTGACTCACATCAAGTTAAGCCAATTTATTTATAGAGCAAATAACACCCTTGCATAGGAAATTAATGCATAAACATATGTAAATAAACAAAATAATAGGACTGTAGTTATGTTTATAATTGTGAGAGATTATGAAGTCATAGAAGATAATTTCAAAGACAGACATCTAAGGCGGATACAGCGCTGATAAAAATAAAGATAGAGATGTTCTTTCATCTGAAATGTGACCAATGTAATCATATTAGAGAGGATAATGTGAACAATTCATTTGGCAGCATATTTTGTGGCAATATGTGTGAATGCATGGAGTCAAAGTAAGTAAGAACATTATGATGAACTCACTGACTACAGCGTGGAAACGGGTATAACACTAAACTTTAAATTCTTTAAGACCTTTGATATAATTTTTAAGTCCAATTTAAGGGGGACTTTTGGATATCTGCCATCTTTTTCTTATTCAAGAATTGCAGGCATATAATGTTCAAATATACATTCAGTCCACTGCAGGTAGGTTTTATGTCAGACTGTGGTTAATAGAGTGACTTAAGTTAATCTACATTTTGCCTAAAGATTTAGTGGAAGTATGAAGTATGAGTAAAATACTTATTTTGACAAAAAGAAATTAAAAGATGAAACGAATGACATTAAAATATTTATAGCAATATGGACCTCACGGTTTCAAATTTGAGAGAACTTAATGATTTTTTGGGTCTAACATTCATCAAATCAAGACACATTTAAGACACTTTAAAGACTTTTGAAGGAACTTCAGACACCCTAAATTATAACTTTTTTCAAACAATATCACAGCTAGAACAGTCTGATAATTTCAGAAATGACACCACTTTACTGTAAGACAGCCTTTAAAACCAGGAACAGAACACTTTCGATATTATTATCCAAAATCTAAGTTGATATCTAGACTCGTATTACAATAAATCTCAACATATTGCCAAGCACCTGCTCATAGCATTTACACATTTTATCCAATAACATCAATCTGTGTAAAATTTATTTGCTTGACTTGTTTTCTTGGTGAATCATATTGAACTGAGAGAAAAAGAAATAATTCATCTATACATTATATAGTAGTTGTTCTGTGTAGGTGAGCTTTCCCTGCAGTTTTCATTTGTGAAGGACAGAGCCACTCAGTAAGCCAATCTGTGAGAGAAGCTCCACCTGGCATTGCATCTGAGGCCCAGTGAAGGTCAGGATGCTGATTACAACCTGTACAAAACATACTGTACTGTACTCAAACCCGGCCGGTGCAACAACGGATCACACTAATATAATACACAATTTCAAGGTACATTTTTGTGACAGAACTCAGCAAAATCCTTACACCAGAGCTCCATTATCATAAAACTATAAAGCTGAATCTTATGACCAGTTCACATGAGCATTATTTAAGGGCCCTGTATTTTCAATCATTTTAATTTTAAGTACCCATAATTTAGAACAGGTTATGTCTTCTGTAGCCAGGGAAGGTTGTCTGTGCGTTTGCTGTTGTTTGGGAAGTTGGATGTGTTGTGACACAGGTGATCAGAAAAACAAATATTCCTTTCCCTGTACAGTGACTCTTCTATTCATTATTGACCATCAATAAAAAAGACATTTGAAAGCACTACTGGAGGGTTTTGATTGGTCAGCAGCAGTGGGGGACGTCCTTTGACACTTGGCTTAGTTTCCAAGCAGTCAATATAAACCCAACATGCGTCAAGATAATCTTCGCATCTCCACCTGGCATCAACCAAACATGAGGTCTCTGGTCTTTGCCCTGCTCTTTGGAGCTGTATGTAAGTATGGATCCCATTTAGAAACAATCACAGAATAGATCTATTGTGGGATCCTTTCAGATTGCGGATTAATAATTTACTGAAGAAAATCTATTAATTACCTAGAAAAAAACACCAAAAAGGCAAGGGGCATATAAAATTTTGGGCATTTGCTGGGCAATGGCGCCCAAGATATTTTTAATGAAGATCTTGGGGTGACACACCAAAACCAAAAGCTATAACTCCATATCAGAAACTCGCTTATGCTGCTGAAGTTTGGTCTATAGGTTGCTTTCAAACTATGACAATCTGCAGTGATGAGTAACCGCATAATGATATACTTTGAGCTCTTACTTTACACTTAGTATTAGGGCTGCACCTAACGATTATTTTTTTAGTGATTAACCTATCGATTATTTTTTCAATTAATCTCACGATAATTTTTTTATTAATCGATTAATATAACAACAAATTTACTGAAAAATAACATTTTAAAATCCTGCATTATTCCCCAACAACAAATAGCCCTGTCTTAACTGGTGATCTGTGTTTTACAGTCTGATATAAAGTCTCTCCAAAATAAAATTAATGTAAGAGCTTGTTCCACTCAAGTAAAAGGAATGTAGTGCAATCTACATTTAGCGATCCAACATTAAAATAAATAAAACAATGTAAAATTCAAGTCACTTAATAAAACAGTTACTTTTTGTTACAGTAAAAAAACTCAAATCTAGCAGTCCAACAAAACATCTTACAGTAAAATTAGTGCAATTTGAATAACACAATAACTTTTCTCTAACAGAAATAATAATAACTAGTACATTCTTTCTGCATCCAAATAGTCCAGCCTTAACCGGGCCTTAAGGCATATCGCTGCCTGCTGATGCCAATGCTGTATTTTCATATTCATAAGCATATATTCCACTCATTTATGAAGTTATACAAACTGCTGCACAGCTGACAACCCCACCCTGTAATTGTTTCAAAATGAAATGCATTGTATCAGCAACTGATGGCATTCTGTCTACAGAGATACAGATAGCTTTGTTTTGAAAGGGAAGCAAGGAAGTTAAGGTAAAACAAACATCTTTGTGTTTCCTCATCTCTGTGACAGAGACAGACTTTAAACTGCAGAATAAAGTGGTATAGTGTCAATATAATATATATGAGGCCAGAGTGTTTTTTTTATGTTTTGCAATGAGAGCAGGTGTTGACATTGCACTACAAACACCAGCAGTGTGATGAGACGCTGGCCGTGAATTCTGCACTAAGCACTGCAGGTTGGGCGGTTTTTTTTCTGTTGTTTGTGTTTTTCTAGAGCACCAAGAGTTGAAAAATGTTTAACTGTGATTTAAAACACTGCGCTAGTCACTGTTATTCCAGCAATAATAGCAGTAATTTATTTTTCTTAACAGGCTGGTTATCCTTCTCCTAAAAAAAAAAAAAAAAGAAAAATCAAATATAAAAGCTTTAATTTAAAGGAGTACTTTGGGACATTTACTGGGAACAAGCCTTCTCAGGTATAGCGGGACACTTGTGTGTACACATAGAACGCACTTTCATTAGGTATCTTGAGGTGAGTGTTCAACGGACCCCTGTGAGAAAGGCCACACCAGCTGTTTCCTAATCGAAATTTAGCCTAAATTTGGAGCGTGACTTAGCCTTCTTCCTAATAAGCTATGCAGCTATTGTTGATACCAACGGTTGCCTTAGGTTGTCTAGTTCCACGAGATACCACTACTGTCACGCTAGCTTAAATATGAGCATGCAACAGCTTCTTAAAGACAGTAATTCTTTCATTCATCCATTCATGACCCCTTATCCTATTTAGGGTCATGGAAGGGTTGAAGCCTTTCCCAGGGTGGGGAAGTGGGGCACACCCTAGACCGGTCACCAGACTATCACAGGGCTAACACAGAGACAATCAACCATTCATGCTTACATTCACATCTACGGACAATTTATAGTCCCCACTTAACCTGACTTGCATGTCTTTGGACTGTGGGGGGAAGCTGGAGAAAACCCATAGGATGAAAACTAACTAACTAACTTCCACACAAAGCTAGTGGGCTCCAGCAAGTGTATCAAGGGGCCGACCTGACCCGGCAGGTTCTGGCCAGGCTGGGCCGCAATTTCTCACTATTCCCCAGACTTGACCTGGGTTGGGTTATCCCTGATTTAATGTTTATTTACTTAGGCAGGAGTTTTAAAGGACTGAATTAAGAAGGAAAGAGAGAAGGAGGGGGAGAGAGAGAGGGAAAGTGACAGAAGCAATTTGAGAACCGGGGGACAGAGAGTGCGTGTGCACGCTAGAGAGGGACAGGAAACAAAAGAAAGAGAGAGAGGGGCTGCAAGTTGCCAAATTGATTGGCAATGTTTGCCTCTGCTTCCTGTTCCCAGCAGTGGGAGAGATGTGCGTAGCATGTAGTGAAGAGTGGTAATCATTCTCCACATGCTACATCGCCATCAGCATGCACACTAGGAGCACCAAGGAGTGCTTTGCTGAACCTGTCATGCACGAGAGGAGGAGGTTTTAATATTTAAAAATATTCATTTTCTAATATATAAGTGTAATATACTATAGGCCTTGTTTTACAATATAATTTTTTTAAAATCGGGCTCAGGCCAAAAACTGCTGCCGTGGATCAGGTTTGGATAGAAACTATGCAGGTTCACGTAGGGTCAGGCCTGATTTTTGAGCCCGATCAGAGCTTGCCCCCACCCCACTGTATGGGGGGCGCCACTGATGTGGAGTAACTTTTTTGGACAGATATTAATTTTTTTTTTTTTTTTCCAGTCGCCACAGAAGATGACAAAATTGTCGGAGGAAGGGAGTGCACACCTCACTCCCAGCCCCATCAGGTGTCTCTGAACTCTGGCTACCACTTCTGTGGAGGCTCTCTGGTCAACGAGAACTGGGTGGTGTCTGCTGCTCACTGCTACAAATCGTGAGTGCTCCTCAAACAAAAAAGCCCTAGTCTCTAAAAAGTCAAAATTATCTTTGTCTCACCAACAACTTCTTCCTTTCTTTTAGCAAAATGGACATTGTCCTCGGTGATCACAACCGTTGGTGGTTGGACGGCAATGAGCAGATCATTGCAGCTGAACGTGTGATCCCTCATCCCAGCTACGAGTCCTGGCTGGTTAACAATGACATCATGCTGATCAAGCTGAGCAAACCTGCCACAATCAACGAGTATGTGAAGCCTGTGGCTTTGCCCACCAGTTGTGCCCCTGCTGGAATCACATGCACAGTCTCCGGATGGGGTGTGACCATGAGCTCCAGTGAGTATTAAACACTGAATCTATAAAGGTCTTTGATTATTCACTCTACATTTGTAGCGGTGAAAGGAGCATTCAGATCCTTTACTTAAGTAGAAGTACTAATACCACACTGTAAAAATAGGCTGTTAAAAGTCCTGCTTTGAAAGTTTTACTGAAGAAAAAGTAAGGAGGTTTATTCAGAAAAAGTACTTAGTGTTAAAAGTAAAAGTTCCCAATGCAGAAAAAGCTAAAATACCAACAATAAAACACACCCACAACTCAAAAACGTAAAAAAAAAAAAAAAAAAAACAGAAGCAGACAAACACACCCAAACTCAAAATTATTTGGAAAAAAAAACATCCTAAAAACTCAAAATTATTAGAAAAATTAAAACAAAAATCACCCAAAAACTCATTTTTTAAAACAAAAAAAATCCTAAAAATGATGAATAGGAAAAAAACACCTTCAAATCTCAGAAATATTAGTTTAGAAGAAAAAACCTATAAAACTAAAAAAAAATTTAATGGAAAAAGACTTAAATGTTTATCGAAACAGTTGTTTTTTCTGTTGAATTTTCTGACCAATCATGAGCAGCTCCGTTGAATGCGAGCATATGGATTGGATGTCACGGCTGTCAATCATGGCGGAAAAGCCCCCTTTTGTATAATTTAATAACTCACTAAAACCGAACTTAAACATTAGGGTGATGCAAACTTATTCAGTGACACAAACCATGTTTGGGAAAAATGTATTTGGTGTGTACTTTTATTTTGGCCTATGTCATGCACTTACATGGAGGGGCGGGTCTTAGGACCTGTAATGCAGTCAAGACACCAGGGGGCGACTGAATAGCCTCACTTTGGGGGAGCTGTCATGTTGTCCATCTTTATATTCAGTCTGCGGTGTAAACTGTTAGGTAATCAAATTTATTACATAACATTTTATGGACTCTCATCAGCTTTAGTATAGTAACTAAAGCTGTCAGATAAATGTAGTGAAGTACAAAGTATGTCACCGTTTGAAATTAAGTGGAGCAGAAGTATAAAGTGACATGAAAAGAAAATACTCAAGTAAAGAACAAGTACCACAAATTTGTACTAGAGTATAGTACTTGAATGTAATTACCTTCCACCACTGTACATTAGTCTATAATTCTGTATCTGGCTCTGGATCCCCTCAGCTGCTGACAGTAACAGGCTGCAGTGTCTGGAAATCCCCATCCTGTCTAAAGAGGACTGTGACTTTGCGTACCCCGGCATGATCACTGAGGCCATGTTCTGTGCTGGATACATGGAAGGAGGCAAAGACTCCTGCCAGGTATGACTCTCTGCTGTTGCAAAGTACACAAAGTATTTACAACACATTGGTTTAGTATCTTCAGCACTTAGCAGAGACTTTAATTTTAAACTGCTTTGCTCTCCACTCGCAGGGTGACTCTGGTGGTCCCGTTGTGTGTGACGGTGAGCTCCAGGGTGTTGTGTCCTGGGGCTTTGGGTGTGCAGAAAAGAACCACCCAGGTGTCTATGCCAAGGTAAAAAGAAAAAAAAAAGTTTTGCACAGCCATTTTTTATTTCTATATTATGATTCAAAAATATTCTCAAAGCTGACAGTTTTTACAATATGTCTTTTCCATTTATTTCTCTCTCTCTCTCTCTTGCATCAGACTTGCATTTTCACAGACTGGCTGGAAGAGACCATGGCCACTTACTGAGTCCAATCACTCCTCCACAGCTGTTTCTATACTGCAGAAAAATTCTGTTTCAATGAAACACTGCCTATTGTAATGGAGATGTAAATTAAATACGTGCAACACCTACATTTTAGTGCTCTCTCTCCTTCTCTCTCTCTCTGATATACACAGCAAATCCACAAAAACAAATGAGACAATGAAAACATTTAACTTAAAGGTCACATATTTTAAAAAGTCAAACTACCATGTATTTTTAAGAAAGCAGATATAGGTGCTATATAGAAATACTGCAAAAGTATCTAAAACAGGGTTCCTACAACTTAATGCAATTGCAATTTGAGACTTAAAGACCTTTTCAGTGGCACTTGTAATTAAATTTAAGACCAATTTTACAGTAGCCAATATCAAAAGGGAAAAAACATGTACCGACATCAATTACTTAAGGTTACTGGAAATTTTATTTTATTTTCCAATTATTTATTGTTACATAAAGCACTACTCTTTAGTGGTGTTAATGCAAGACGAATTTGGTGAATTATTATTATTTAAGTAACAAGCTTTTGCAATGCTTGAAGTCACAAAAAAAGATTAATAAAGAACCCACCTACAAATTGTAAGCATTTTAAGACTTTTAAAAAATTTATTCAAGACATTTTAATGTCAATTGAGGCCTTATTTTTATATTAATGGATTCAATGTCATGTAAGACTTTTTAAGCATCAGTGGGAACCCTGATCAAAATGCTCAGTCCACGGAAAAATGCACACAGACTGTGCTTCTAAACAACCCATCAGGATTTCCTGATGAATGAATGAAGTTGTGATGTCACAAGACTCGTTCAATCGTTCTGGGCCTCGCGCCCTGAGAGAAGAACAGGCAGCCACAGCAGGAGGCAGCGACAATGATCTTTGCGATCAAGTCGGAGGGTTTTCTGACTTTTCCAGCAGCCTTCAGACTGAGCAGGAGGTCACAGAAACACTCACATTCTGTCAGATCGGATTCTGTTTTATTACAGCATTATCTGACCCATTTAACAGTTTGTTTGCAGTCTCCAAGTCTGACCCAGGAGCCTATTAAAATGCTCTACAGGCAATCCGTAATGTCTTTTCTTGGTTTAACTTTCAGTTTACATGAATTCTTATGTTAAGTAACATTATATCAGTTTGTTGCTGTATGTAAATCAGCTGAGCAAACCTGTCACTCTCAAACTACACGAACAAACCAAAAAACATCAGCCTTAGTCACAAAGAAAGAAAACTAAATACAAGATAAAACAGCATGTTACTTATGTACTTGCAGGAGCAGTCCCTAAGGGGTTAACACAATAACCAAGCAGACACCAAACACAAGCACCTACAAACAAAGTCATTTTTGAAACACCAGATAGTCAACATCTATAACAAGCCTTTACCAAGACAAATAATTAATATGAAAATACTTACCGACGATGTTTTCATCGGGCGGCTGTTAGCTTGAATCCAATCCAGCAAAAATGACGCCTAGTCCACTGGAGCAAATGTCAAGTGTCCACAATGTCCAATGTCTGAATACGAAAACTCCCAAATATTCCCAAAACTGTCCATGGCGATGTCCTCTTCTCTCTGCTTTAGCGCACTTCAAAGCGTCCGACTTGAACTTTTTCCTTCATGTTAGCTAACACACGGCTAACTTTAGCTAGCTTACCCGCTACCTAAAACACATCCAACCGCGCTTCAAGTTCCCCAGACACGATCCGGACTGACGTCGCTGATGATAATTTTGCCTCTGCTAGATTTTAAATCGACTTTGGACATTATTTTCTGACTTTGAGTGACTCGGAGAAAATGCATGAAGTGTTCGTCCCACATGATGTGTTCAAGGACCGTCGGAAATTTAAAAGTTCAACGATAATTTCTTGTTTTTACAGTCTCTGGCTTTTATAACTGGTATAATTTTGGCAAGTTTAAAAATGTTGGCGGGTCCAGGTTTGGAAAGCATGTTATCTTAGAAAAATACCCAAAACATTTTAAAAGAAAGAAAAAATCACTAAAAATTGTGATGGAAATAAAGTCGCTATTTTTTTAAATCTCACAAAATAAAGAAAAAAATTAAAAAAAAAATAAAACTTTATATATGTAAGGTGCTCGGGCCCTAATAAGTTTAAGATAAGTTTAAAAATGTTGGCGGGTCCAGGTTTGGAAAGCATGTTATCTTAGAAAAATACCCAAAACATTTTAAAAGAAAGAAAAAATCACTAAAAATTGTGATGGAAATAAAGTCGCTATTTTTTTAAATCTCACAAAATAAAGAAAAAAATTAAAAGAAAAAATAAAACTATACATATGTAAGGTGCTCGGGCCCTAATAATAATAGTCCCTACAGTTTCAACAGGGTCCTCGCACTCTTCGGTGCTTGGGCCCTAAGGAACCAATATTTTTGTACATTAGAGTTAACAGTTTATTGTAACATAAAACATTTCATTTTTGGTTCAGTAAAAAAGTTACATCTGGTTAGAATTGGGAAACGAGCGAGCTACCTACCTTTTTGTTTTTTGGTTTGTTTTCTTAATTCCCATCACGGAGAGTTCAAGAACAAGGTTTCAGTATTATTTATTTATTTTTAATTGACCAGTTATTTTGAGATTTTATAAAGCAATGAACGATTTTTTAAAATAAATCCTGCTTTCCATGTCTTTGCATTTTAAGGCTTTTGAAAGGTTGATTTAAGACACTTTGAATCAAACTAAACCTTTATTTTTGGATTAATATTTTCAATGACTTTTTACGGATCGGCGGGAACCCTGCATCACTGCACATTATCAGCAACGTTTTTGGTGCAATACAATAAAATTTAACAATTCTACAATTTTACATAACCACTACCTCACATTTTCCCTCATAGTCTGACACAGGTGAGCACCTACCTGTCCGCTTCGGGTGCTGTTCAGCTCCCCGTCGGTCTTCGCTCAGTTTGGCCGTTAGCCTGTTAGCTTTGCCGAGGAAGCCCAGTTTCACCCCGTTGTCCTGCTGGTGTAACGTTTGGTAATCCTCTAAACAAGGCGCTTGAGATCCAGAAAGCCTGTTCTCGACCAGATACCGTCCACTCCGAGGATTAAGACACGGGAAGCAAAAACGAGTCCTCTCTGTTAAGCTAACGTTAGCGGTTCCCAAGGAAACACTCCGTGTTAAACCGGATTACTTTTACCGGCGGTTTGGTTTGTAATAAAACCCGGCTGGTCAAGTTTTTCTTCAAAAGACGGACTCTTAAATGTGTGCTGTAGATACTCCACATTGTTTTTGTTGTCTGTAGCTAGGCCAACTTTCTGATAACGTTACTAATTTAAGCTAACTAAGAACAAATCCCAACAACAGCGATCAAATCCTGGAGGCATCAAATTTGGCTTTGAGCATGCGCATTGATGTTTTCCCGCACGCGCGACACTTGCCATTTTTTACTTCCTCTTTTTTTATGGATGTTTTTCAAATTATACAGTACATTGTAGATGTATATAATTAATTTTTAAATAATTGAAATTAAGATTTTTATAACTATTAGGCAGTGGTTGATGAAGTACCCGAGAGCCATAATTGAGTAGAAGTACAGGCATTTTACCAGAAAATGACTTAAATAGAAGTTAAAGTCACCTATTAGAGTATTACTTAGGCTAAGTAAAAAGTCTTAAAGTATCTGATATTTACTGTACTCAAGTATCAAAAGGAAATTATAATATAAAAGTTTATTGGGTATTGCTTTCCTATTTTGTAATAAACAACTAAGATGCTTAAGGAAAATTGGAGTACAAGTAACTATTTTATTTATGAAATACAGTGGAGTGAAAGTTAAAGTTGACAGATACAACTCAAGTAGAGATACTCCAAAAAATACTTAAGTGCTATAATAAAGTAGCCTTTGTTATAGGCCTATTAGACTATTGCTATCAGGCATATCCAGCCACTGACCCTGAATAGTAGAATAGCAGCAGTAATGTTATGTCATGAATTTATTCATAATTTTATTTTATTTTTTCAGTACCACTAAAACCATTTTTTCCTCCTGCCAGAAGGGCTTTGCCAATGAGCAATAACTCATCTCTATTTATTATGATCCACTGAGGCCATGCAGTTATAATAGACAATTCACAGAGTGAATATTGTTAAAATGGGAAACTTTCTCAAAATGTGCACTCTGAAACAATTTACTGAATCATCCCAACGCATTAGCTATGAACTTAAAACACATTACATTAACCCCCTGAATAAAATATACAGAAGGAAAAAAAAACAAACATGGGATAGATGACTCTATCTCAAACAATATTTGTCCTGAGACCACTTTCTTACAGGTGCACATACATTGTATTTTTGTATATAGGCTATTGTCTGTTTTTGTGTAGTATGCTTTAGACATTTTTCAGTGTCCATAAAAGTTATTATTATTATTATTATTATTATTATTATTATTATTATGAAACGCTGAATTTAAATGAAAATTGATTTAACATGATTTCCCCATTAAAATTATATTGTAAACTGAACTACATCTTTGAATAAATAAAAATACAAACAAACATAAAGATTAACGGACACCAAACTGTCACTTTAAGAAAAAAAAAGTCAGTATTACAATAGTATTTTGATATTTTTTTCTGTGTTTTTATTGTTTGTGGCTGCAGTGGGTTTAGCGGAACTATCGCTCCTCGGTTCAATGACCAAGTCGGACAGATTTGACGACGCACCATCAATGTCAAACCAGCACACTTCGCACTGACCTCAGGATTTGTTGTCATATTTTCAGGTTTCTGCTTCATTATAAAACCAGAGGACGATTCAAAGACATCACAACCTTCTCCGGTTTATGTAACGTTAGTTGGTTTTCCGTTCGTCTGTCGCGGACTCTCGCGGGAGGAGTCTAACCGGACAAGATGCGCCTCACACTGCAGATGCTGATCTCACACGGCCGGGTGGCCCGGAAGATCGGTATTGGTCCTCGGTCCCGGATCGACCTGCTGCGGAACATTTTGACAGGACTGGTCCGACACGAGAGGATAGAGACCACGTTGGCCCGAGCGGATGAAGTCCGCTTCTACGCCGAAAAGGTAACGACGACCCGGTGAGATGCTACAAGCTAACTTAGCTGTCCGATGAGGCTTTGCTACACTGTGCTATTTTGTCCAGGTCTAATTAGCCAAATAAAAACAAAACTAAAGCCGCCCGATAGAAAATACATGTCGTACTGATATTTTGTTGTTGTGAAGGATCAGTAGGAAGCTTTTGTCCATATAGTTTTAAAGTCAATCACAAAATAAAACCTCAGGTGAAAATCATATTAATATTTACAACAAAGAAGCTATAAAACAGCGTATGTATTGTTAGCACATTTCAACCAGTTATACACTTTCCAAAATTGCATTGGACTGACAAAAGGCAACTGCCTTTTTACTAATGGCAGCATGTTATCAAGGTATATGTAGGCACAGAACTGAAATGTAAAATAAATAGCATATATATATAGATATAGATATAGATATAGGTATATATAGATATATATATATATATAGCAGCATGTTATCCAAGGTATATGTAGGCACAGAACTGAAATGTAAAATAAATAGCATATATATATATATATATATATGTATGTATGCTTGTCTTAGTCCTGTCTAGGTTTTGTAATGTTTGTATTTTACTTACTACTTTTGTTATCTTTATTGGTCTGACCAACTACTGCCATCAGATTTATTTGTTCTATTTGAAAAAAAAAACTAATTAAGAGATTGTGGGAAAAAAAGAGTAAAAAAAAAAAAAAAAAAGTCAGAGAAGTCACAATGAAGACATGAGACATAACATTGATACATGACAGACCTATACAAATAACATGACAACACCTCCAACCTCACAGGAAGTGTTGTACATTTCTTGATCTCACAGATCTATTGCTTTATTTACCAAAATGTTGCATTTTTTAAGTAGAAGTTTTGGGAGCTTTAGTCCAGAGCTGTGATACCCTCCACCTTTCCTTCACTGCATCTGGTCTAAATATTACATAAGATGTGTGTAGTGCAGTGTGATTAGTTTAGTCATTAAAAATGTTTGCACTGTGCAAACTGCTGGTGATTATAATGTGAGGATGGTTGAAGTGTTCGCGCAAAACCTCTGAGACCTCCTCCAGAACGCTTTAGGGTTTTCTGCACAGAGTGTAATAATTACTGCACCAACTGACACCTTCATTTTGCTCACTCTAAAATAAGCTTAACCCACAATACCAAACTTCGTGTTAAAAAGAATATTTTTACATGTAGACAGTCTGATTTTGATTTCTCTCCAAGCCACATGCAGTGGTTTTGACTGTATGTGTTTTTGTGTCTTTTCTCTCAGCTGATTGATTACGCCAAAAAGGGAGACACTGACGAGAAGGCGATGAAAATGGCCAGTTTTTGGTTGACGGTACGTGTCTGCAGCTCTGTTTAACTTTGTAAAGCTACAAGTTGTGTCTGTGAATGCAAAACATTTACTTGAATTCATTAAGTTTGAGTCTGCTTCTTCACATCAGGAAAAGGATCTGGTCCCAAAGCTCTTCAAGGTCTTCGCTCCACGGTTTGAGAATCAAACACATGGCTACACACGAATGGGACGCCTTCCTAACAGACAGAACCTGGACAGAGCGAAGATGGCCGTCCTGGAGTACAAAGGAAACCCCTACCCACCTCTTTATCCTGTGAGGAAAGAGAATGAATTGACACTCATCAACCAGCTGCTCAAAGGCTACAGAGAGGAGAGGGCACAGAAGTTACCTGCAAAAGCTTAATCAGAACCGACCTGTTGTTGGATCAGTGATGGTCGTCTATGAAGGGTGATGGTTGGGTGCTGAAATGCTTCTGAAGAGTCTCTTGCAGATGCTGCAGGTCGTGGCTCATAGACACTGATTCATTTCTTCACTAAGAAAACGATTCAAATGTCCAGCCAAGACATGTTAAGTCAAGAGTGTTTCTGTAAAAGGACATGTATAACTGATTATGTGTTAATAAATATTATTTCTTAACAAAAGTATGAAATTTTCACTTTCTTTGGCCAGCACACAACAGCAGCAAACAAAAGGGAAAATGCTTTTATGGTTCG
Organism: Plectropomus leopardus; assembly: GCF_008729295.1. Lineage (NCBI taxonomy): Eukaryota > Metazoa > Chordata > Actinopteri > Perciformes > Serranidae > Plectropomus > Plectropomus leopardus. The sequence continues at coordinate 22,721,831 of NC_056469.1, forward strand.
CATTCAAGACATACTTCATTTGGTACTGCACTCCATATATATCTATGGACATTTTGGAGGCCCTTCAAAAACAAGTTTACATAGTGCTTCATGGACATAAAAACAGGAAATACACAGTGCAATTACAAGATTGAAATAAGTTCAGTGCAGCTAAAAAAAAGAAACATAAAATAGAAGACAATGGATAACAATCTGAGAATAAACAAATGAATTAAAGCATATAACAAAAAACTATAAAATAGCTATTTTATTATATTTATTTTTAAATTTATCAATATAATACAAAATGTCAACAGTAAGTCAAGACAAAGCTAAGTTATCAGTAAAGTGGGCCAGTGCGCACAGCAGCAACACAAGATAAGTCTTTTTAATTAAAAGCCAGCAAACATCACAAGCACAGAAGTGGTATAAAAACTGTTAGAAAACCTGCTCATGTCTTACCTTCAGAGGTGCTCCTGGTCTTCTTTGCTGCAAACCTGCTGTCTCCATAGCTGATGCTACAGTTACGTGATTTGTGATTATAAAAATTACAACATGCTGATATATTTTGCTCTAGCTCAGCTATAGACGGGGTTCTCTGATTTCAGCCAGCATTTTCTTAAAGTGGCTATGGTTTAACTTTTGTAATTGGTTGCATTCATTTTTTGCTGATGGCAAGGAGTTAATGGAAGAAATATTTCATCACAAAATAACTTGCATTCAACATCATTAACTGTTACAAAACAAAGCAAGTAGTTTGAATTCCCCCTATAAAAATCGTGGTGGTGATTAGCCTGAAAGCCATTTACAAATTTAGAGCTTTCCTGGAGAACAAGCACAGACAGACGCAGCTTGTTGTGACTCTGCACTCGCAGAGTGAGATACTGGCAGGGACTGTGAAATAATTAGGCTAGCCTACATCAGATTGTGACCAGCCTGGAGTCTGTCCCTGTGGTGTTTTACTTTAATGGAGTCTTGTAATGAGAACAGATTCTAAATATGATTTACGGATATTAGATCGACTCCTTTGGACACATGCCCTGGTCCTAACTGGAACACAGACGCTCGTGCTTATTATCACAGCAGCCAAATAATACATACACCCAGACGAGGCCTCTAATAAAACCATATTTTTTATTATTTTGGCAAAAAGTGTATATGTACAGCGTATTTAGAATCGTCATTTGACACCATTAAAATGCATTAGAACAGTGCTTCAGTGATGTGCTCTTAACCAGATCGCTCTGAGTAGCCTAAAAGCTGTGCTGTTTTCTGTCATGCATACATAATCTCTTTCGTCAACTTCTCTCCGCTAAAGTGTCTCGGTCCTGTAATTATATGTCAGTATGCACAAGGTTGAAGCAGTGATACAGTATCAGTAAGCCTGTCTGTTAGTCGAGTCAACCAGTGTCTGTTCGGTCAAGTCATGGCAACCATAACAATAGGCAACAGCAGACAAAATGGCAGACATGCCAGATAAAAACCGGACACAATCAGAAATTACGACTAGTACTCTAATTCAAGTATCATTCTGTTTCACAGACTAAGTTACACCTCTTACAAGTTACACACCACAGTCCTAACATCCTACAGTACTCCATTACAGCAAGATTGCCACTGATAAATCTGCGGACTATTAGCTGAGTACCACCGTTTATCAGAAGTCAATGAACGCTCAACATAAAACTGAATTTGTTAGTGTCCTTTCACATGTTTTTAAGCAGAGCTAGTGGTACACTCAGATTCAGTGACTCTTACGCGACTTATCAACTTCGGCAATCCAATGTTAAATTACACTGACTGAGCGCGATGCGTTCCATAAAAATGTCCGCGCAGTCGATGACATTTTCAGACTGTATTTACAGGTGTAATATGCATCTGGAATACTACTCAAAGTGGTGTGAATACAGGTTTCAAAGCAGTTGTATAAGGTGACATCATCACGAATAAACAGACTAAGACCAGGAACATTAAAGTGCTCCATGCAGGACAGACAGAATGTACAATTGTGTTGCCGTTTTCACAGTTCATCTACAAGGCTTTTTTTCTTTAGCTCAATGTTAGGGGATACAAAACTAGTAATATTTGTTTAGCTTTTTGCACGGTTTGAATGTTAAAGTGAGATAAAGCCAATGATTATTAATGTTTCAGGTACTAGACAGGGGTGACGATGAAGTTACTTGTGTTTTTAAAAAGGCAACCCTTCCCCGCTCTTTAATCATGAAAGCCCAAATGAGAGAACAGATAATTTGACAAAAGGTGTACTGTGTTTTCCAGTGACTTGAGAATCACCCCTGTCCTTGTGCTGTATTGCATCAGTACATTCACCAACGTCTACATACACAGAAATGACATTTTCGAGCAGGCATATTCTGCACTCCGGTGTAAATTCAACTAAAACCGACATAGTATAATACTGATTTTATGTTGTGTTTCAGACAGCGCAAGGTTTTGATCCAACAGGATGTATCCAGTTAAAAATATACTAAAGCCTATTGTATGTATTTACAAAAGTATAGACTTCCATACACACAATAAGCGAATATGGTCACGTGGATTTACACATATCAGCTTTTTGGACGGGAAATACGATACAAACATGCGTGTTTTACGAGTACCTAGAAGTGCCCACAGTAAACGTGACATTTTACATTTACACATCAGCATATCAATCCAGAATAACCAGCTGCAATGAAGGCATATAAGAATATAAATTAACCCAACAAACTCCATATAATATCTATGCTTTATCAAAATGTGTCAAACATAAAAAATTTTTTTTTTTTTTTTTTTTACATGACTTGGGTAAATGTAATGGCATGAGTTTTTTTCTGATGGTCACAGCACCAACTGGAATTTAATGATGTGGAAAAAAACATGAAAACAAATTTCCTTTTTTGTTGAAATAAAACTATATAGAGTGGTAGCTCTCTCCAGTTTTAGCTATTTACAAACTCGCCCAGGCACACCATCAATGCCTCATGAATTTTTGAATAGAAGTATTTCAAGAATTTTGTTCATTTCCGCATCGTGCACAGCTATCATCCTATTGCTCTGGCTACATCCACTTTGTCATCTTTCTCCCTGTGTGCCTTTTACTGGTCAGCATCAAATATTTATTGCTTCTTTATTCTTTAACAAGCTCAGCACTCCTATCTCACAGCCATTTCCCCCACACTCCTCCGTTATTTCCATTCACAGGTAAAAAGGGACCGTTTAGGGATTCAGATGATTTCTCTTCTTCGTCCATCCAAACTTTTTTTTTTTGGCTGTCTTTAATCAGTAACACTTTCACTTCCACTCTGACTCTTTTACTTTGTATTGTCATTCTGTCCGTTCCCTCCGCGCCTTACCCCCTCTCCCTCTGTCCTGCCCTCTGTCCTGCCTCATGCCTTCGTTCCGAAACCCCCTCCTCCTCCACTCTGCATGCTGAAATACTCTGTGAAGGAAGGGAGCCGGGGTGGCAGTGGGGGCGAGCGTGCAGCCAGGCGTGGGGGTATCGGAGGAGGAGGTGGGGGCAATATCGCCGTTAAGTCGGCCGCAGTGGTGATGATCTTCTGCTCACTGTTTCTCGGCACCTCAGGTCCTTTACGGGCCACCGTCTCATCCACCGTCTTCACTGGGTCCTGGAAGGAAGGTGGGGATGGTTTTACACCTTTGACCTGGTCTGATCCTCTGGAGGCAGGTTACTGTGACACTGTGTCAGTGACACCACACCATACATCACATTTTGACAGCTTCCACCAGAGCACACTGATACTGTGGTGGTTATATAGGTCGCGGTAAATTACTCCTGACCTCCAGTTCAGCTACATCGCTCTCCACAAACTGGCCATACTGTGTATCAGTATCTCTGTGTAGGCCTGGGGCAGGCGTCACTTAAAAAAAGCCTTTTTGACTAAAAATGAAAAATGAAAAAATCCACTTGATAACGAAGGTAACATCGCCTGTTCCATCTAAATCAGCCAGTCAACATTTCTAATGAGCATTCATTAATATGCTTTACCACAACGTGGCCACTCTGCACTGGATTATGTGGCACTAATTATGATTATTTGGTAGGAGATGTTTGTGAAAGAAAACAAATCTGTCTACACAGTGTTAAATTCTATTATCAAAGCTATTGTAGTTTACTCAAAGACTTTTCCTTTTTTGGATTTGGAATCCATAGCTGGCCGAGGTCGGGAAACTCAAGACTAGCCACCACTACTGAGGTTTGGACGTAGACAAATGAGACAAATTTCAGTTGACCAAATATTGTGAAAATATGTATTTTTTTGGTGTATAGAGTAACCCAGCAATAAGTCCTAAAACTTGGAAATACATTACCATTTCCACACCTCTGCTTCACTCTTCTAAGTGTAATAGTTTTTTTGAATGGATTTTTGATAAAAGTTTAAAGAAGGTCTGTGGTTCGCTTGGGAGGACTTATAATATATCAGTATAATAACACGGCATAAAATATATCAGTAAATACACCACTTGTGATCTTTTATCACAAGTGGTAATCTGAAGCTTTTATGTATCTTAAAAAGGCCCAACATGGATTACAGACTCGCTATGGTGGCAGCGTTAAATCATGCGACCATAATCGTTACTAGCCTAGCAATACCTTTTTTCTTCTGGCAATGGCATTTAGGCTTCAAAAATCCTAAAAGTGATGTTCAGCTGTGGAGATTAACTTGCTGTTGTGTATTGTGTATTTACTGTGCTTTTTACCTTGCTGTGCAGCACTTTGAAAACCTTGTGTTTGTTAAAATCGTGCGATATAAATAAAGTGGATTGGATTGAAAAAAACATGTAAGTATCATCCGCGTTTGTTTGCCACAGTGCATATTTTCTGCAGTGATCAAAAATGCAACAGAATAATCCAATTATTTCAACCCTACAAAAATCACACAGATTCTCAAGGCCATAAACTGTGCTCCACTGCTATGCATCACGGTGTTTGAGACCAACATTTTAGTAAATAGTTTTGTCAATTGCAATTACAGCTTTTCAACAAGACTCAATAGAAAATAATATATAAGATCACTTAATTGTTGTATGACTGCTGCTTAAACTTGATGACTGAATTATAGGCCAGCTCATCAGTCATGTTGTCCATGTAAACAAAGTAGTAGAAACACCTTCCTATTGATTTGGATTATTCTCCACAATCCACATCTCACTTTTAATTATTGTCATTTAATTCTTTCTTTACATTATTTCACACCTAATGTGCCGCAACCTATGAATGGATCGTTATGCATCCCTAAAACCTGAAGGTAAAGAGTTAAGCTGCTCCAACGTGGGTGTTTTACATAATTTTGTAAATCCAGTATTTTATACTGTAAAAAAATTGAACTTTTCCCATCTTGGAATAAGTAATCGTAAATTTGATTTATCTACATATGGTTAGTATGTATTTTTCAGTCTGGCCTCTGACCGTATTATAGCTGCTGCGATAACCTCAAAATTCACCCTTCAAGTCAAATACTTCAAAATAATAACACTGCAAACTGTTAAAGCTTCAGAGAAAAAAACCCCTCAGATTTACTCTTTATACCAAATGACCCTGGTCTAATAGACTCACTGTGTCAGAGGGAGTAATCAAAGGCAACTACATCTCCCTGACTTCAATAAAGACGAGAATGAGTGCATTTCATACGACAACAAAGGGGAGAGATTCTTATTAGCCACACTGACATCGAGGTGAAAAAGACAAACGGCCAAGCTGAAAGCCATGGTCTTTTTTTTGTACCTGGATTTTTAGCAGCCACACTCTTGCATTGTCTTCCAATTAGAGGTTTGCAGCAAATGCAGCAATTCTAAGTGCTAGATTTCTAACAAGAACTCGGAGAGGTAAGCACATTAAGCCTCTTAACATTTGCTTCCAGGAAGTCAGACAATTAATTTAATTCTGTGGTAGTACTAAAACACTTAATGGCTTACATCAGAACCAACTTCATTCATCCTAAGACTCTTTCAAATGCAAATTAAAAGAGTTGCTTGTCTCCTCTAGTGCTCTTTTGGATTATTTATTACTGCCATGTAACTTTATTAAATAAAATTATCTCATTATAATTACATTTTATGTAATTTTAAACAATGAGCACTCGAAACTTGCCTTTTCATGTCATGACTTTGTGTCGCTTGTCATGCATTTTGTTGCATCACTCCTACCACTCCTAACATGTCTGCACATTCTATCAGTGTAGCTGAGGAGTCAGAGCTTTTCTTCTGTCACTCATTTATTCGCAGAATTAAAAAAAAAAAAAACAGCATCCACAGATCTGAAAGTTCCCCGAGCTAGACAATTCATCACGACAAACACGACACCTTAATTTGGTCTTGTCAAAGTTTCTATTTAATCATTATTTCCCTGTGCCCAAGTGTTTTCATATCAGTGCGTGTGCTCTGTTACGCTGTGCTTACTGTCATTCACCTGGCGCCCACAGGAAAAGACAGCACTTTCCGCCAAGAAATAATCCTCAAAAACAAGTCTTCTAACAAACGGCATTGTTCCACTGATGCCTTCTAATTTGAGGCATCTTTGTTAGATGAGACAGCGGTTAATTTCAAGCTAGGTTTGATACAGTAATGTTTGCATTTTAAAAGCACAGAAAAATTAGTACAACTTATGTGAATCTAATTACACAAAGCGAGCACTGTAAAATGGCTGGGAGCCATTTAAACTGGATACGGACACACATATAGTGAGTGGGCTAAAATTCTCATTCACCTTTAACCTATTGCTACACCTTCATTTCCTTCAGTTGTTCACAAAAGGGACAGAATTAAAATAAATTAATGAATAATAATAATGGTTTTCACAAAAATCTATCTGTCCAGTAATTGGCATAATTAGTAGGGCTGCGTGATGTGCAACAAGAATCATATGGCAATTATTCTGACAGATATTGTCATTGGAATAAGAGTTGCGATTGCAGTGTGTAATTTTGTGTTTTTATTGTCACTATAAATAATGCTTGGGTTAGTACCAAACAAGCATGTTCCCTCACATCTAGAATATAATTTGCAGGCATCTCTCTGGCACCACATTGTGTCATTTATAAAGCTATATTGTGACACATTTTACCTTTATCAAAAAATTGCAGCTTCTGCTTTTTGGACATCGCACTTGGCATTGTTGCAATTTCAGTAAAACTCAATTAATTGTGTAGCCCTAATAAAAACAGCACTTTGATCCAGGGTTTTAAACATGCACCAAAAACATGTAAAATTAGACTCACTGATTGGATGGAGAAGAGTTCAGTAAAGTTGGGTTGAGAGTCTCCCAGGAAGGAGCCATTTCCATAGGCATGATGGGGGAAGCTCTCCGCGCCCTCGCCTGCTTTCGGACTGGAAAGCAATATCCCAATCTGGGACGTCCGCACATGGTATGGGAAGTTCTTATTGGCTGCTGAGGGTCGCGTGATGACCTAAGGGACAAAGGACGAAAAGATGTGATGATTTCTGTCGATTCTCACACATCTAACTATTTGGTTCCTGCCTCAGATAACCATCTATCAAAACTAACAGATATAAATTCTCTTTCATGCCCTCTGTAACGTACAAGTAGCATCAGCACATCTCCAACCATGCTAGTTTCACATTTTTGCCCTAGGGGTCTCATATTTATTATTTTTTGTTTATTGCTAATGCAGCAACAGTAATTGCCCCCCAGAGACAAATAAATGTCTTGACCTTGAACTATAAACATTGTATACAGTGGATAGCACATAGCCAAAGCATATACAGTCCAAGTGAGAATTCTGGGTTGCAATGCATGGAGCGAGCAGGAACATAAAAGGACATTTACGTGAGCAGTACGGCCCATTAGTAAAGAACAATGTGTCGAAGGTGAGGAAGAGGTAGATAATGATGTGTGGAGGAGACAATCAGCATGAGGCAGTTATGACTCAAGGATAGTGAATAATGTATGACTGACAGTGGCAATAATGACTGTTGAATAATGTGAACTATGTAAAAGTGCAAGGGTCTGCATGAGCTCAAATGTGTGTGTGTGTGTGTGTGTGTGTGTGTGTGTGCGTGTGTGTGTGTGTGGTACGAACAAGGAAGACGATGTGAGCATAGAGGTGGATGCCGAGCTGGATGCCGTTGACAATCTTCTCCCGGGCCCAGCGAGGGATCCCAAAGTTGGCGATCAGAGCCATAACAGGCACTGCAAAAAACCTGACGAAGACAAGTGAGTAGATTTAAGATAACGAAAAACACATCAAAAGAAAAGAACAGAGTTTGATGGTGAGAGAAAAAAAGGCAGAGGAAGAAGAAGCAGATGTAAAGCACACAGACAGATAAAGATAGAAGAAGAGGGGAGACGTAGATAATGAGGCGGGAGATAGAGGCAGCAATGAGATAGAGATACAGAGATAATATTAGTCTTTGTAATCTACACTTCATTTGAAGCTCATGCTATTACACCCAGTGAGTGAAGGGCAGAGAGCCGAGCAGTGTATTTAGAGGAGTTTTTCTCAGAGTTGTTTAAAAGGAAATCGCTACTTTACAGTACAAAGCTTTAAACTATCTAGAACACACACATATATATATATATAGAAGCATAAATTATTCTAATAGAAGAGACCTCATCAGCTGAGTAAAAATAGATGTTTTCCTCTAGCAATCATTCACTCAAGTACAATTATCTGCAGTGTTAGCAGAGCACAGAGATTGGGCACACAGTGTTGTCGAAGGGTAGTGTAAAATAAACAACTTTTCATTCCTGGACCGCTAAAGCATCAGCTATCTCACGCACATTTTTATAGAGCTGCATAAATTATTCAAATTGGAAAGACCTCAAACAGAGAAATGTGTATTTTTCTACTCCTGCAATCTCTCTCAGGTGCTATTATCTGCAGTGAGAGCAGAGTGTGTTTGCGTGTGTGTGTGTTTGTGGTGGGGCGGGGGGGCTGTGCGGGCCTCACCATAGCGTGTACGTGGTGAAGAAAGGGACGTAGAAGGGCTGTTTCTCAGGGTAGTGTTTCAGAGAGACCAGCACAGCGTAGCAGAACCACACGTAGGCCAGCAGCTGCAGACCCATCAGTCCGTAGCCTGCGGGGCTGTCGTAGGCGTACAGCACTTCACCTGGGTCAAAGAACTGGCACAGGGACATGAGACGTTATGCCAAGAAGAAGACGCTTTAAACAAGCTAAACTTTTACACAAAGTAGAAAAGGAGCATCTTTCGGCTTGGCTACACATTACAGTCTGTGCCCTAATTACTAAGATGGATTGCTCGTGGCTCAGCTGATGCACTGCAACGACCGAGCCAAAGCTCAGCTTGTTGCATGCTGTGTGGGTATTTGACATTGATACTTCTTCTCCACAACTGGGTCATCGACATGTGTGTGCACAGGTTCGTGGGTGTGTGTGGCGCCTTGTGCTTGCATCTGCGGGAACTAGATTGCATTTCACAGTCCAGTGGCTGGTTGGCCATACAGGGTTACCCATAGCTACATAATGCATAGGTCTGTGGAGCTTTTTGGGATCCAACCAGCAAGCCCGAGCACGTCAGATTCCCCAACTGCAGCCCCAGTACCAAGAACACTCCTTGACTCTTTATTTCAGTTCCAATTGTAACCTAGTTTGGCATATTTTTAGCAGGAGCTCCCCTGAGCTTTGAGCTCTTTAATAGCGGGGACCATGTAAGAGGGCAGGCGGCAGATAAATTACACTGCTTCAGATCCACATATTGCAGTGTGAGAGATGGCTATAGGCTCCTGTATTAAATATAGCACGGATACTTCCACTGCACAACTCCCACTGGGTCATTAAAATGCTGTATTCAAAGGCTGTAATCCACTGTCCCTGAATGTACCATCATTACATTGGACTCTGCTGAATTCTCTGCAGCGCGCACAGAGGCATGCAGCTGTAACACTCACGAATGTCTTATTAATTCATGAGCTCGTATGCTACATATGCTATAACATCATAGCTGACGAAATCTGTTTCCATCCTCACATGCAGAGATGCAGTCTGATGAACGAGTGTGTGCTGATTAGTAATCTGATCTAAGATTTATTATGTCAGGTAAAATACTAAGTACTGCAAACCTCTTTATCTGCGTTTGTAATTGGGAGTTGCCTCGTTGTTCCCGTTTGGATCCATAATTTGTTACTCATCAAGGAATTTATTTTTTATTTTTAACAATCGACTTGATGCATATTCATAATTAGCCATGTATCAATGTAATTAAGTGTCTTGACAGAAAAAGCCATTACAGCCCACGTTGATCTGTGGGCTCGACTCTTGCATGAATATTTATGGGATTATCAAAAAAGCCAAAGACAGCAATAATACGGGTTGCAGAGATACTGTGTCGAGTCAGAAATCATCACTAGTCATGCTGGGTGCAATTTAGATGCTGCTTTCAAGTCACATCTGAAGTGTTGGAAACTTTCACATATTTTACTTGTTGGAATCTGAATTTTTCTAAAAAAAAAGAAACCAAACTGCAATGGACTTTACTTTTGCCATCTACTGTACAGATGATTTTATTTACTCGTGTGAAAATAAGGGCTGCCACTAAAGATTATTTCTGCTGCTCATTATTCTCTCAGTTAGTTCCCCAATTAATCAATTCATCTTTCTCTATGAAGTGCTGTGAAGAGAAGTGTTAAAACAGTGAAAAGTGCCACTCAAAATTTCCCAGAGAATAAACTGAAGTCTTCATATTGTTTGGTCTGTCAACTCAAAAGTCCAAATTTACATAATACACTAGTGAGTAATAGATGGTGAGGGACATTTGAGAAGCTGAAACCAGTGAATACTTGGAATTAAATGATTTGTTATCAGAACCAACTAATGTTTTTGGCTCTGGTGAAAAAACACAATGGATCATTTTTGAAAGCAAAGGTAAAAAGTGTGGATTTGCTACTTCTTTCTATAAATGTGCTATTCTGGGGTTTTCAGTTCAGTGTCTTTGGGATACTTTATGCTTTGGGAATTTAGTAAAAAGATAAAAAAAAAATCTTAGATTAAAAAAGTATTTCACTACATCTCATTAAACTGGGCTGTCTATGCAGAAGAAAGACACAAAAACATTTGAAATTGGTGCAACATGACCAGAAAAAACAGATGGCAGAAACCAAAGAAACTATGGCATTTGCTTTTGCTCAAAGGTTTGGAAAACTTACAACTACCAGAATGCACGGCACCTGACCAATAAATACTCCAGTTTTTGGTTGAATTAATGCAAGTCGCTCATACATAAAACAAAATGGCAACAAACGTTTTAGGTAAAGGTGTACATAGTGTATATTGATTTCATATTATTTTGTTTTTATTTTATCTAATTTGTATTTTTGCAATATTTTCATCCTTTTTACATTTTCTCTTTTGCTTCTGACTCTTGAGCTGCTGTAACATGTGAATTTCCTTAGTGTGGTATTAATAATAACAATAATAATAATAATAATAATAATAATAATTTATCTGTAGCTGCCTGCATTCAAATATGTGAAAGTACAGTCTGTAATTCAAACAACAGCCCAAGAGCCAGCAATAATTTGCCGGATGAGGTGTCGCTGGCATATTAGCAGGGAGATCTGGGTGCTGGCAAGATGGAGGGAAGTTTACCACAGTTCAGTTTTCACACACTACCCACATTGTTATGATACAAAGCCTCACTACAGTGCAGTGTGAGTAATATACTCTGTGTATGTGTGCGAGTGTGTGTGTGTGTTACCTCTGCCTCGTAGATGAAGAGGATGACGTAGGTGATTGTGTAGACTGTCATGTAGATGCTCAACTTTACCGACCCACTGTGACTGATCCTCGCCCTGAGACACACACACACACACACACACACACACACACACACACAAACAGGGTCACACACAAGTTAGCAGGAGATAAACAAATACAGGATCACTCAAGGACACACAAATGCATAGAAACACACACGCAAAACACACAAAGCAAAGACAGCTTAATCTAAAAAGCAACTATTCAACAGCACACAACACAAAAGGACTGGTGTGCTCAGCTCTAAACTTTATAAACATAAAATGGCAGCAGACTCATGGACACGGCAGGCTGTGGAAAAATCTGTCCGTACTCACAAAAGCACAAATTAATGCTTCTTCATTTGCAGTCAACAAACATAAGCATTTTCAAACATCCTTTTGCTCAGACTAATTCAGCACCACACACCAGAGACAACATATCAAAGTAGTTGGGCAGTTATCTCCAACTGTCAACTTATCAGTCACTGCAGATAAACAGCCATGCTTTTAGCTCGATGCTGATGCAGTTTTGAGTTATTCACCGGGGTTTTTAAGAGGGTTTAATAAGTCTAAGAGATCACAGAATCTTCTGAGCCCAGAGGAGGATGTAATCCTGGAGTTGAAAAAGCCAGCTTAAATCTTGCAAGCTCAGTTTTCGCTACAAGAGTTCAGTCTGGAAAATTTCCACAGAGATTCGACTGAGCCCGGAGCAGGACCAATCTTCAAACTGTGAGCAGCGTTTAGATGATGACTCACCGTGAACCAAAATTCAAAACCTGGTGAACTGCCATTTAATTGAGCTGTTTCTTGCATAAAACTGACTCGGAAACAGACATCTGGGGATAGCTTGGAAGAAGTCTAACAATGTTTCTAGAACAACCGGCATTTTTTTATAACCAGAATTTCAGATTGGAAATGAAAAATTGGAGGGCACTCGTGACTCATCTGTTTTGAATGCTTTCAGAAATGATGCCTGTCCCAAGCAAATGTCCACTAAGTCTTGCCAGGAAAGTGTGCGAACCAAAAATTTGTCAGCTGGCTTTGCTGGGTAAAAGTTAATCCTGCAGCAGACACAAAAACATGAAAATGAAGTTTACACAGGGTTCCTACAGCTTAAGGTAAACTACATTTAAGGCTTTTTTTTAAATAACTACTCAAAATGAAATTAAGACCAATTTTACCATTACCAAAATGGAAATACAGTTTGGCCCAAATGTTTATTATAACATGATTTTTTTTTTCCTGTGAAAAAAGTTAATTATCTATGTTAAGTGTTGAAAAAAAAACCTTTTAAAGTGGAGGACATGGAAGACAACAAACATTTTTTATCATAATAATCTATTTGATTTACCAACCAAAGTAGGAAATATCTGAAAGTTGTTGACCAACTTTGCTGAAAATTTTGTGCTTTTCACTCTGGAGTCTGCTGTCAGGATTTCCATCATGACAAATTCAGGAAAAGGGATTTGGCAAATTATTATTTTCAAAAATAGATGTTTCCCGTTATTTATAAATTTTACAAAACACTGTGTAAAAATATAAAACAAATTAAAAATAATCCCACTTCCCATGTCTGGGCATTTTTAAAGACTTGAGCAATTAGTTTAAGTTATTTTAATACAAATTATGGCCCTATTTTTAGATTTAAAAATTCAATGCCTTTTCAGACTTCTTAAGGATCTGCGGGAACCCTGTTAAAGCATCTATCGTCACATCCCCCCTGACATATCAGGTGTTCATCCGCACAATCACACCCAGCTTACTGACTTCTTGATTGACATCTAACATTGTCATGTCATGAGATACTGTTATGACTGTGACAGCGCAGCCTGACAGCGAGAGACAGTGGCAGCATAAACACAACCACACAAGGTGACAGACGTGCCTAAGAAGAGACACACATAGGCTTGAAGAAATATACACAAACACACACATAAGCAGCAAAAAAAAAACAAAAACAAGAGAGTAAACCCCCACCTGGTGACAGTGAAACCTTTGCCCAGTAATATGAGCATCAGGAGGAACACCAAGAAACTGACGGAGAACAGTAATTTCCCTGGAGACAGACAGAGAGGAGGAGTGAGACAGAAAGAGAATTAGGTTGTGGTTTCCGAATCTGTGATATCAGAGGGGAGAGATGAAATCAGGTCTTTACAGGCACGCAGAGTCACGCGTGGTCCTGTCTGTGCCCATCAAACCAGCTACTGCACTTCTTCACCCGCGCACACATCCATCATCTCGTTCATTCTGCTCGGGCAGTGAGTGATTCAGTCAGTCAGAAAGTCGGTGGCTGACGCAGGAGAAGAACTCACCAAGTATTTTCAGGCTGCCGTTGCCAACTCCATCTCTCGCATACAGGCCCCAGTAGACACAATGGAACAACAGGCTGAGCACTGCCAAGTAGAAACAACGCAGGAAGCACGGAAAATAAGTAAAAGGGAGAAGGAGGGGGGGGAGAAAAGAGATGGAGAGAGTAGGAGAGTAAAAAAGGAAGAAATGATGTCAGAGAGAAGTAAAGGTAGAGGGGACAGGGAGATGATAATGAGTAAAGGGCAGGGGTAGGACAGGGGGAGAGAAATGGGGAGTGAGACAGAAAAAGAAGAGGAATTGATAAAAGGAGATGAAAAAGAAGCTTCAGAGGAGTGGGAGAGGAGAATTTAGGGGTGGCAGGAGAATAGAGAAAGGGATTTGGAGAGGGGACAAGCAAGCGAGATAAGGGTGGGGGGGTGAAAAAGGAGAGGATAGGTTTAGGAGGGTATTCGTCAGTAACCATACGCTCCACTGAGCACTGTAACGCAGCACGGCTGTTTGCAAAAGTTCCTATTCAGAGGCTAATAAGGGCGATAATATCTCGCCTCTTGAAGTGGGGATTAAGGTATGAGATGCTGCAGCCGCGCGAGAGCCTCATTGTCGTCTTGAGTGTGTTGAGGCATAATGTGTGTGTATTCAGGACAGAGCGCTCACCCTCCACACCTGCCGCCGTCATAAACATTTTGTAGGTTGTGTGAAGAAGCTGTCTTCCCTTCAGATTGTCTGCAGGGGGGAAAAAAACAAGAATGAGATAGAGGTGATGGAGTTGTGTGTGTGTGTGTGTGTGTGTGTGTGTGTGTTGGGGATAGAGATAAAAAGAATGGAGATATGCTAACAGATGGCGAAGGAGAGTGAGGGCGGTAAAGAGAGGGAGAGAACAAGAAAAGGAGAAGAACAAGGGAGCGGGCCAGATAAATGGGGAGGGGGGAACGACCATTAGTATGCATCCATCTTGTGACGCCGTCTCCAGATTAGGCCTTATACATCTCTTCCACTCCCTCTCCCTGAGCTGTGGGGGAAATATTTTTAATGCCTATTTAAGCAGCCAATTTTACTACCAAAACACTCCTGCAAACAGAAGCAGCCCCGGGGAAAATTTACAGGGGTACAAAGGGTCATAAACGTTCACACACACACACACACTCTCACAGCTGCCCTGTATAACCGCAGGCTTGGCCAGCCAGACGCTGCTGGATCCTCCTGTGACTTCCTCAAACGTACTCTAATGACGGCTGTCGATGGAACATTTCTCCCAAAAGGCCTTTAGGCGTGTTTTGCTCTATTTGCACAGCACTCTACATTGTTAATTTTTATGTCCTTTGTTTGACTTTAACTTGTGCAGATAAATAAAACTCAATAAAACTCAAGTCCCCATGTCAGTGAATACTCAAATGAGGCTGGCAGAAGCGACATGTGCATAGTGAATGAGATACAGCGGTGCATTCAAAGCTTTTTCCCAATCTGCATGAAATCTCAAAAAGATCTCAGCAGAATTCAAGAGCCAAAAGATGCATTTTCATCTCATTATATTTTTCCTCTGCAGGATGGCAAGCAGAGCAAGAAATGCACTTTCCCAAACCCCAAGTATTTAAAGTTCCACCTCCATTTCTGACAAATGTACTTATTTTACAATAGGATACATGTAACTACAAAACGCCTGAGTGACACCGCTTGGTTTCAAGGATATATGATGCCAATTTTGGGGCATAATATACCAACTCTTTTCATTTAAAAGGATCAGTTTTACCATTTTACGTGATAACTAATTACTAAACATAATAAAGAAATAGCCTGGACAAAAGCTATTGACAGTGTGCTCTGTGGATTATGCACAGTATCTGTTTCTGTTGAATTTTTCAAAAGATATTACTTTTAAGCTGTGAGCACAAAAATAAATCCACTTTGATTCTGTTGGAGTGGATGCAGAAATCTGAGGGACAGATATCTTAAAATCCTGGCTAATTAATTGTATAGTAGTTTTTAGCCCGAACGCTGAATAAATGCATGAGAAAGAAAAAAATCCATTTCTGTTGCACCTTTTTTTAAAATTGATTTCAACTTATGTCTAATTTTCGCTGTTTTTCAGGCATTTAAAAATCCTACATAAGTAGCACCACAAAGTACATGTTTTTTAACTTGTCATCGCATTGTCAACTTCTGCACATCACAGAAGACTCCAATAATGCACTTGGGTTTTTTTTGGAGTAGAATATGTTATTGTCATTGTAAAAGTACAACGAGATTCCATGTGCAACTTAGGTCACAATTAGGACTGGGTATTATAAAAAAATAAAATAAAATAAATAAATTTACAATACCAGTACCTTTAAGGCATCACTGATACCAAATTCTTCTTTTGATGCCCATAATGTGAATGGAGTGGTGTACAGTACAACTATACTTTAGGACTTTTTGGTAGTATCTCGGCACGCTGAACTACAAACTCCATCAGTTCTGTAGCCTTCAACTTAACCACAGCACAGACTGGCTGCAGGAAAATGAGCTCTGTGCCGTGAAAGTTGTGACAGTTCGCCCAGCGGCGCACGTACAGTGACAGGGTCTAACTGTCATCATCGTGCAGATAACATTACCCAGCGGTTAATAATCCGTCTAAGGACAGAGTCGAGACATTTTAATGTCAGTGTGAATTTTTTGAGACCATTTAAGAGCTCGGTGTTGTAAGTTAGCTAATGCTGCTGTGTTAGGTGTTTAAATGACTGTTCGCCGGTAAGAGAGCGACACCGAAGACGGCAGCAACAGAAAGCAAAAAGGCGCAGGTATCGTTTGACTGGAGACTCTTTGGTACTGTTAATTTGGACGATAGCTTGAAAGGTATCGAGCACTGTTACCCTGCCCTACTTATGATGGTAAAATAAATACAGTTAGACAATCAGACAGATTATGGGGGGAACCTAGTGGACTGATTCAGTGCAGTTAAAACTCTACGGAAGAGCTACATAGAAGGCCTTACAACATCAGCCAGATGAAAGGAGTTCGAACATTTTGGCGGTATGGGTGTGTTCTTGGTCCTTTCAGATGCTGGAGTTACTTGGACAACGAATCGGTAGAAAACTGCACTTTAAAATGTAGCTTTAATTTCTTTGGTGTCCTTTGTAGGAGAAAAATATCCTTTCATTTTCCTTTTCTGTTGTATGTTATCAGTATACCAAGGGCAGCAGAAAGAACTGAGTACACTTTAACTAGTAATTTATTTATTTATTGTTAGAAATATTGTTATCGGGATGTTAGCGTATATCATACATTATCCTCATATTGTGCAACCTTAGATACAAGCCAGCAAAGGTAGGAGCCTTTTCACTTGAGGTAAGAGAGAGAGTATGTTTAATGATTGCTTAATCAATCCTTTAACAGTTCAGAAGAAGGCAGGTGGCTGCACGGGAAAACCTGACAGACCTGACAGTGAATGAAGAAAGCAGGAAATGACAGAGTTTTCACTGAGCACTAAGTCATTCCTTGGGCTCTTGTTCTCAGCTTCAGGTTATTTGAGCTGTGACCTTCATGTGACAGACTCGCTTCACTAACCTCAAAGCTACAGCTACCTCCTCCATTCAACCGTTCACCTTTACAGGAGAACCAAGCCCCGCTCTCTCCATCCTCTCTCTCCTGCTTTCTGTGTTGCTCGTGCTCTGTTCTGACAAACTCACGGCCCCGAGAAAAAACCTGCATATGCTCGCCTTTTACTTATCAGGGGAAACATGAGAACTTACTCCTATCCCATCAAGAAAACATGTAGATTTTATTATAGATCTGAAGCAAAGGGCACTTAATGACTGCTGCGGGCTCTGAAAGTCAGAATAAATTGGCTGGTTCGCAGAGGAAGAGGGATATAGTAAGTGGAAAAGACAGTACTTACAGGCAAAGTAGCAGGAGAGGAGGAACACCATGGAGAAGATGACCAGGAACGTGATGTCCGTCTCCAAGATTCCTGTGAATAGAAGATGGATGAAGAGGAAGGGAGCAGAATAATTGATGGGAGAGAAAGATGAGGAAGATTAGAAAGGGAGGTGAAATCAAAACAAGGGTCAACAAGGTTCAGGGAATATCAGGGTGACAAAGAGAGGAGAATCAGAGGAAGAAAAGAAGCAGAAAAAAGAAGGGATGAAAAACCCAGAGAGGCAGGTACGTGATGGGGATTTTTGATTAGTTAAGAAACCAAGAGAGATACAGTATGAGAGAGTGAGAGAGAGAACGTTGGAGATGTAGGAATAATTCATTTAGAAGCTACTTGGGCCCCCGTCTTCTTTTCATCCCTTCCTCTCAGTTCATCTATCATCATTAATTCATTCAGCCGTCCCTTCATTATTGTAATTTGTTCAGTTCAGTGTGCTTTATTGGCCGTGCTAAGTGGTGTTGGCTTGTGCCATCAGCAATTCCTTCCATAATCTCTCTCTTTCTGTCTAATCACTCTTACCGAACTCATCTGCAGAGAAATGCTGCGTCCAGAAAGACTGGCCATTGGTCAGTTTCATCTCGTACTCCAGCTGCAAGCCATCGCCCTGAGAGACAGAGAGAGAGAGAGAGAGAAAGAGGAGAAAAAAGAGAGAGAGGAGGCAGGTGAGAGAAAAATGCATTCAGGGCTTTGTGATTTGTACATAACATACATTAATGCTTAAAGGTGCAATAAACAACTCGGCAGGTCGTACAAAGAAGACAAAAAAACAAATTGTATATTCTCTGAGATTGGTAAATTTGTGAAAAAAAATATTCCCTGAGATTCTGAGATTTTGGTCATAAATTTATGAGACAATAATCAGAAAGTCACAAATTAATGAAATAATGCCTTCAGGGCTTTCTGACAGAAAGTCAGGTGATGTCGTATAAAGAGGGACAAAGTTCATGATGGGAGGAAGCCGTCGAGGATGATTTGGTTAATCAGGACTTTGACTCAGGAGATCGGAGTTTGTGTCCTGTGTGAGTCAATGTTCGCTTACTGTTTCTAGACTTAGTTGACTTTTCAACCTCTATTCATAAAAGTGCTGCTTTTTTCTTTTAAATTTGTGAGATTTTTCTCATAAATTTACCATTTCAGTCTCAACGAGAATATCTGATTTTTTTAAAGTTTTCCTTGCCTTTTTTTTAAATCTACAATGAATCTAATATGCCATTGTACTTATGTGCTATGTTATCCCCTGAAAATAAAATCATATACCAAAACAGAGAAATTTATGTTTTACAGTTTTGGTCGGCTTGCAGGCGCCCCCTCTCTTTGCATTAATCTTTCAAAGTACTGCTTTTTCTCTTTCAAAGCAAATAGTAGAACTTTTTGGGTACTACTGCAAATACAGAGTCTGAAACCAATACCAAAATGAAACTTTGTTTTCATTACCTTATCAAAACTGCAATATGGCCAAGTGCAACATTCAAATTGCAGAAGCTGCAATTTATTTATTTTTTTGTTAATGGTAAAATGTGTCACAAGATACAGTTAAAAAAGAAACATTTTAGTGCTACAGAAATGCACCAGCCTAAAAATCATATTCAAGGCATATGGGAACATGCTTGTTTTGTATAAACCCCAGCAAAAAAATCACATGATCATTTTTATATTTTTTCACATTACCTTTCCCACCCTTATTCACTTACTATGGTCCTGTCCCAAGGTTCAGAGATGGTGGTCAGCAATTCATGACAACATTGTTTTGGTTGTGGGAATGGACATCCCATTTCCACATAGCCTGTATATATTGGGAGATCCTGCCCATTTAAAGGGCACCCCTAAACCACTGATGGGATGGATCCACGCAGTCATCATGCTGAGCCGAAAGCTCACTTGTTAGAGAATGGAAATCAGTGGATCTTCCTCCGGCCACTCTGTGGTCTACCCAGTTTAGCATAGCGGCAGCCTATGAAGAGCTGACATACAGGATGGTAAATCAGTTAGACCTGTACCACACTAAATAGGGAAAATATATTGACCTTACAACAGGACCATAATGTTTTCCATCAGAGCTCTTGATGTTGGCATGCAGCCCCCTGCAGTTCAATGTTACCATTTAAAAATGGTTGACTACTAAGCCTTCCAGTATAGTGTAATCGTGTATTAATGTAATTTACTTTCCATGTATTTTGTGTATTATCTATCTCCTCCTTTTCGTTGGTCTGCCTCTTATTTTTTATTTTATTTTATTTTTTTTTAAGTTGATTCGTGAGGTTCTGTTCAAACTGTTTGTGTTGGGTGTTCCCTTTCGCTTTTGATTTCTCGTTGATGAATATGTCTGTCTATGTGCTATTCTCTGTCAGTTGCGTTGTTTTAGAAACAAAAAAACAATAAAAAACTTTTGGTCCTAAATTTTTTAACCTTTACCACCAAAATTAGAACTCATGCTGCAATACCTGCCAAAATCAGAAAGTTTTGTCTTTTTTGGGGAGGGGGGGCAGCTCTTTTGTCAACACGCAAAGCAACGTCTTGTTCCCACAAAACTATTTGTTATTTAGCAAAAGAAGCCAGAGTTGTAAAAAGTTAAATGAAGTCTAAACAGCCATACAAGAACTTTAAAATAAGAAAATAAATTTAAAATAAATAAATAAATTGTGATTTAAATCAGAAACTAAGAGAATATCAAAAATACCCAACCAACTGAAAGTTGCTGATATTCAGTTGGTGCCAAAAAAGTATTGAAGATCAACAGTGAGCCTTATTAACAATGTTGATAAAATGACTGGGCAAGCAGAAGCCTCTAATACTCAGTGCTCAGAAGGATCAAATCCAATCACGGCAACACAGCCTGTAAGACAAGGAAAACAAAAAATCCAAACTTGGCCACCAAATTAGGAAAATAAGACTCCAAGAGGATGTTTAGTCTCATATCAAGATGTCAACACACTGATTTTACTTCTTAAAACGCATCTGTAAAAAAAGATGAAAAACATCTTAGTTGCTCGATTGCTGCTGATCATGAGACAGTTCTGCTTTTCTTAGATCACTGATTCATCTTTTTCTGCTGCAGTTATTTTCCCACTGATGTCCATTCTTCACAGCAGAATGTCATGAGAGCGAATGAATATGCTGCATGCAACTTTGTGATTCTGTTTGATGGGACTGTTTTTATAACATAAAATTCCTGCCTGCCACAGCAGAAGTCATATTTCTTCCAACCATTCCTGTTACAAGAGGAGGAAAACATTCAAATCCTCCCTGGGGAGCGACACACTGTCGGTTTAGCTGCTCAGTGTAATTGTGCCCATATAGTCAGTCGGTCCCCCAGTCGGCCTGGAAGTGCCTCGGGATCCCCCAGGTGTGCAGAGGAAGTTAGAGGAGAAATGAAAAAAGGAATCTAGGCTGTTCTGCCTACTGAGCTGCCAATGAGAAGATGACCCAGATTAACAGGAAGGAAGGACAGATGGATCATATCCATAGCAACAGTTTGCTCTGCTTTTAATGCAGTGGCTTCTCTTTTTTATTCATTCATAGTGTGGCGCACTTATCAATTATTTGTTAGACTCATTATAATTATATGTCAATCAGACATAATTATTCTGCATAGCGATGTTATGAGAGAGAGCAAAGAGAGAGAATATTTGGGTGTGTAAACATGCAGTGAAGGAGAAATACCTTGGAGAAAATAAACGTACCTAAGTGCTAAACCCCTGTTGGAATCATGTTAATTTATTGCAGACGCACAAATAAAAAAGTGTCAAACTGAAAGTGAATTTGGGGAGGTGAGAAAAAAGTATGATGGGGAACAAGGGGGTGGGGGGTGGTCAGAGTTGAGTTGACAATCAGAGCACAGAGAGCTCATTTCACACACACAAGTTCAAAGCCAATGGAGTTCGCGCTTGTTGCAGTGGAGCGAGGGGAAGGGGGGGGGAGAAAAAAAAAAAGACTTTGATTTCATTTGGCAGCCTGAGACTCCATCTCACTCCCTCTATCAAAAAGGGCGAGAAGCATGGAGCGTGCACTGCCACAAAATCAATACAGACACAAAGAGCAAGGAGACAGAGATAAAGAGAGTGATAGATGTAGAGACGGAGAGAGTTAAAAACACAGGTAGAGAGAAAACCAGACCTAAGAGAAAGGAGCACATGCAAAGAAGGAAAGAGTGATGTATGCAAGGGGGAGAGAGGAGAGATGAGGGAAGAAGTAGCACTTCACACAGCAGGGATTATCTCTCGGTGGGACTGACAGGGAGTCACGGGATGATTTTGGGGTAGCTTGTTGGTTTCAGGTGTAAAAAGGCATCCACTTCTGATACACTGCACCGATACATCAAACACTGAATGTGCTCGAATCGTAACACCTGTGTAGTCTTGTACATCTTGTGCTGCCCTTGAGCTGCAGATAACTGCATTTAAAAAGGACTTCTGAGAGGCTTTTGAAGGTTTGCATCTTTTCTCTGGATCAAAAGTATGTATGGAAAGCTGAACGTTATGCTCATATTGTGACTGTTGGACAAGTCACTCCAAAACCACAGAGCATTCAAGAGATACTTTGGATATTTCGAAGTGGGGTTATATAAAATATTTATCCATAGTTAGTGACTATCAGTTGGCACACATCACACATTCAGTCTCCCTCTGCAGAAGTTCATCTGTATGCCACAGTGAATGGCATTTCGTCTTTGCTGTAATTTGTTTTGTTTTTTTTTTTTTCTGGTACTGGTTGTTCTTCATAGAGCGCTTTAAGTCTGAGTCTAGTGCCAAAGGAAAGGGCTGTCTGGCAGCAAGGTAAAGTGATGAAAATATACTCAATGTGACGTACAATTAATCTGATGTTTTTGGGTGAGTCTTTTTTTCAGGGGGGCTAAAATACACTTTGCTATTAACCCCGTTCACAGCATTGAATTACTTAGCTTCTGTGTTGGCACTCCTGTCTGCTTCTCCAAACTGCCGACATGCTGAACACTATTTAGTGAAAGTCAGAGGTGGGACAAAGTCATTGTTTTCCAAGTCACAAGTCTCAAGTCGCAAGTCGCAAGCACTCAAGTCCAAAGTCCAGGCTGACAAGTCCCAAGACCAAAATATTAAGTTTCAAGACCTAAAAAAGTCTAATGCACTCTTCAATAAATGTAATGCAAATAATAACCATACAAATATTGAGAATGCTTCATAAAAATGGACACTGAATTGTTAAAACAAGTTTGTTTAAAAGTTACCCAGCTGTTTAGCTAACATTAGCTAAGCATTAGCTCGCAATGTTAATATTATCCTCGAATTTCCGTTCTTTGTACAAATTTAAAAAGTGAGCAAAGTTGACAGTTGTATCTTCTACTGTAATTCTTGACCCGCATATTTTGCAAACTGCAATTAATTTTTTTGGAGACCACCACATATGCTTTGTTTGTGAATACAATTATCTTTAGTATCATCTTTTCCAGCTGGCGCTCAGTAACGTAAAGTTGGTTTGTCATAGTTCACCAGCAGCTTAACTGGACGCTGTTGAAATGAAATAATGACTTGCTGGGAAAGAATAGCGTTAATTTTAGTTAAATCAGAAAATGAAGGGAAAAATGGGTTCATTGCACAATTTTTAAAATAACACTCTTCAATATTAGTCTTGAGGATAGGTATCAAATATTTTCAAGTCAAAAAGCTCAAATCCTGATTAAAGCCAGAGTCACTGGTATTTAAGTCGAAATCAAGTCACAAGTCCTTTTTGATTTTGTCAAGTCGAGTTTAAAGTCAATAAATTTGTGACTAGAGTCTGACTCAAGTCCGAGTTATGTGACTCGAGTCCACATCTCTGCTCAGGCAATACACGGGCTATGAATAAGTACCTCATTAAACCCCCACTCTGGTACTTCAGCTGCGCTTCCAAAAAGTTGGGGGGCTCACAAGAAACAGATTTTTTAAAAGGAAAGGTTACATATATCCTGAATTTTAGTGCCTCATATGGTTTACCTCCAAAAATACCATATTTTATATTTCCTGTGATGTAACTTGATGACATATTTTCATTAGACCCTCCCCGCCTGACAGATGCCAGCGTCTCAGACTGCACACTTCCACATTGTAAGGCAGGCTTTCTTTCTCAGACTTGACAAAGCTCCTCCAAAGCCAAATGAGCCCTGTGTCCCTTTAATATGCTGCTATAACAGCCCCCACTCGTCCGGGAAGGCTTTCCAAAAGATTTTGGAACCTGGCTGCGAGGATTTGCTCCCATTCAGCCACAAAAGCGCTAAGTGAGGTCGCGGCATTGATGTTGTGCTATAAGGCCTGGCTCGGGGTTGGCGCTCCAATTCATGTTGAGATTTTTTGATGGGGTCGAGGTCAGGGCTCCGTGTCAGTGCCAGTCAAGTTCTTCAAAAACAAACTCAAAAAAAATGTTTCTTCAAGTTGTTCGCTTTGTTTCCCAAACTGTTGTAGCAGTCTAAAAAAGTCTAAAATGTGCAGTTGCAAAGTCCCTTAAATAATAATTTAATCAAGGAAATCATCACCAGAACAACTGTGGTTGATAATGAAAATAACTATCATTAGCAGCCCTGACAAATTATTTTGACATCCAAATGATATTCTAGCAGAATCACACCCTTAAGTATTGCAGTCCTTGTTTACACTGTGAGAAACACAATCTACAAATCATCAGGTTTGTTCATTTCCTATAAGAGTGAGTATCTCTCCCAAAAGACTCCAAACACTGTCAAATACTCCTGTTATTGTTTCTTGTTTATCACATTAAAGAAGTGCAATGTTTCAAGTCCAAACCGGCTCCCCATCTGGCAGCAGAATGATGTGATAAGGATCCTGACTTTGTATGCGACTCCGTCTAAAGTCCTTGTGAGAGATACAGTTTACAATTTTGGAAGAACCGCAGCAGATGTGGGTGTGTTTCTGCTTTGTTTGGTGTATAAAGATGAGTCACCTGGCCAGTCTAATTTCAGTGCTTCCCTGGTTCCCCACAGAGGTAATTTTGTTTCATTAGCAGCGGCTCTGCTCGGCATAATAAAGCAGAAGTTGATTGCAGGCATTCAAGTTTTTTCTATTTCTCTGCGTTTGTTTGAAAGACCACGAAAATAAACGGCTCATAAAACTAACGCTCAGAGAACAGTTTCTGGGGTCGATGGCAAGTAATGAAGCCATGTTATTTAGATGTTCTGTCTTCTGTTTATTTTCAATTAATGGTATAATTAGCTCCAATTAACGAGTTATTGCAACTCATGAAAACAGGTTCATGAAAGGCAATAACAGAGAAATAAGGGTTGCCTTGTGAAAACTTTGTAGCTGTACAGTACACCGCATATGCAATAAGGACTGGAATGTACATTATGATGTACGTTGTTGATGCAAGTTTTTGAGATGATAAAATATCAAGTCGAAAACTATTAATGCAAAGATGTCCGCAGGAGAAAACACAGCATTGAAGTCGGCTATTATTAGGGAACTTTGGTTACTCTGCAATTTACTTGTCGGATAAACCTGATTGCCAGAGGTCTTCTGCTCTGTAATTTGTGATGACCTGAATTTTATTTATAATGACTGTCTTTTTTTCTCCCTGATGAAATAATGATTATTTGCGGCCTTGAGGTTTCCTGCTATAATTAAACAAGAGAAATTGCCTGGAAATGTTAAACAACAATCAGCCTCACATTTTATCATTTCGTGCAGGCGAGACTACACCTGGGGATTGAGAGCAGACATCCTGTGGTTTTAAGGGGTTTATGGGCTGATATAGATTTAGACCCACTTCAGCACAGGTAAAGACCAAGATGGAAAGAACATGAAAGGAGAGCTGGCTGAAAGAGCAACAGGGACAAAGAGAGGAGAATAAGCAGCAGCACATAAAAGTGAGGGTTCGTGGAAAAAATGCATGGAATGAGCAAGAGGCGAAGGAGAAATGAGACCAGCGAGATGGCAAGATGGAGAGGAAAAACACAATTAGAGATAGGCTGATGGAGAGGAGCAGGAGACGAAGAGGTAAATGGATATGAAATGGCGTGGAGCGCGTCACAGCTTGGTGACAGGGTTGAAAGAGAGCGGGACGCAGCCAATGATTGTGAGCGACAAAGGAAGAAAGACGGAGAGGTGTGAAAGCGTAAGGGGAGCAAGGAGGCGAACGGCGAGAGGCGAGGGGTGGAAATTGGCTGCGGGGCACGTCGTGCATATGTCCCCGGGAGTGGAGACGAGCTTTTACACTTTAGTCGCACAGCATTAGGCAGCGTGTCTATCAGTGGACGCTGGCGTGACACTACACCACACTGTGCGGGAAGCATCCGTCCTAATCATATCCCTCTTCAACTGACAGCACAAAAAACAAACTAGCAAAAAAAAAACAACCTCTCTCACACACAAACACACAGACACATGACCAGGAGCATGACACTGATGCAATCCAGAGTGTCACTGATAGGCAGGCAGGCAGGCTCACACACACGCACAGACAGTAATACACATTCAGCAGAAATCTCACTTCCAAAAACACGAAAACATTGCACACAAAAAACAACACGGATCTATTTCCTAGGATTCGTCCTTGACTGAAGCCCTCTGTGTAGGAGGATGTATCATCACTGAGCAGAGCTATCATTATACAAGCTCATGATTTCTTCAACGAGTGCCCCAGTCCAGACTCACAACAACAAACAACACACCGCAGCCAACACTGTGCTCTTTCTTTCTCCCGGCACGCCATAAGCACAACATTGAGTCCCATTATAAAAGAACACAATGCTTAAAAGTCCCTGAAGCTAACTAATCAATAGGCTACAGTGGAGTCCTTGTTAAGGGATGTTTAGCACAGTTTAAGCAGAGAGTCGCATATTAACAGACTCTGCGCTTTGCTGCACAACTGTAGCATGAAAGAGAGATAAAGCTCTTTATGATGTCCAGAGGCAATTCAAAGTAAGATGCACGGATACTGAATCAGCTGTGAATTATGGAGAGAGGAGGGCAAGTGGGTGTGTGAGGCATTTTGGCCTGCAATTATTACTATCGGCTGTGTTACATTCGGGATCGAGTCTGATGCTCTGCAACATGCAACTACATTATCCATCTTTATATGGCATTTAGCAGTGGTATCTATCTTTCCATCTATGGCATCTTTCAGGGATGCACAATATTGGAGTTTTTGCCGATGTCCGATATGCTAAAGTGTTTAGCAACTCATTTGGCCAATACCGATAAATATGCTTTTTTTCTCGATCTAATTTTAGTGTTAATAAAGTCTCTTCTGTAGTGGAATTAACATCACATATGCATACTCGTAACGTGATCATCCACCAGCAGACAGAGGCATAAAATACAATGCTTTTCAGTGTATGTCACATTCATTCATTGTGCAAAATAAGAAAAATACTTCAACTCAGGGTTGATATTTTTGTACATGTTCACTTTGGTATCTATCCTTCTATGAAGAGTATCTATCTTTCCATCTACGGTATCTTTCTCTGCATCCATCAATCCATGGTATCTCTCCCTGTATCTATGATATCTATCTACGATATCTATCTATGGTTTGTATCGACGATATCCATCTATGCTATCCATCTATCTATGACATCTTTTTATGGTATCTATATATATCTATGTACGCTATCTATCTACACGTATCTATCTCTCTATCTATCCATCCATGATATCTATGGTATCCATCTTTCTATGGTATCTATCTACCTACTTACCTATCTGCCATCCTATCTACACTGGAGACAAACTGTGAATCACAGGGTTAAACTTCCTTGCAGTTTTTCTGCCTGCTTAACTTCCATTACTTTACTTCTAGAATTTAAAATGTAGCCTTGTGCAAAATGCTCAAATGGGAAAGCACATACTGGGACAGAAATTATGCTCAAGTTGATTTAAAATTTATGGCGAGAGACGGCACAAAAAAGTTTCGCAGAGCCCTCCTCGGGGTGTGCTGGTTATATTTTCACCTGAGCTTTCTCATTTTAATATCTGATGCTGCTGCTGCTTCTTGCACCTGAAATCTGCTCATCCAGTTGTTTTGCTTTACTGCAAAAACCTAAATCTATGATTTAAATTGTTGAAATAGCTCCTTGTTGGGGATTTAAATTTTAAAAAATGTATATATATTTCTAAGACATATATAAAATTATTTTCATCAAATACAAATGGAGAGTAATCTGTCTTCATTTCTGATGGATAGACGACCATAACAGCAGTGATTTTTCTATCTGAAGAGCAGCAGAAAACAAACACAGTGGCAGCACGGGTATGTTTGCATGAGAGCCCTCTGAGTCCGTCTGTGTGATAAAGGTGGTGTGTTGCCATGGCAACCACCTTGTAGTGCACCTGCCCCTGTGGAGAGGTAGAGCTGTGGGGTCTGGGGGGAGTCAGAGGTCAGAGCTTACCCCGCACTTGCTGAGAGCGATGTACCACCATCTCTCCCTCACCGAGCGGAAACTACGGCCGCCCACGCAGCTCAGAACCTCCTCATTCCCGTCTCCTTCCACCTGAGAGAGAAAGATAGAGGAAACGCATGAAGGGGGGGGTTAGGGGTGTGCACAGAGGATGTTTTCATCCGAAAAGGCGTCACGTTTTACCTCAGAGACACTCTGAATTATCACAGCAGAGTGGGAGTCTGATATAACAAGATACAAACATATTTCACACCCCAATATAGCCTGAAATGTGGCAACAAGATCCACTAGCCGCCACAACAACAAAGTCACGCTGGCAATCACACTCCCTAATGTGATAAACAAACATGTTATGTTGCTTATTGAAAAAATAAAAAAAGAGGATATTATTTTTAAAAGGTGTTACAGGAAAGAAAGATCTTTAAGACCTGTTCTGGTTGACTGAGATGCATCATGCACAAGTGGGAATGTGCAAATCAGTAAAATGTTACAAAAACACATTACAGGCCATTAGCTTTCACTACGTCTCTGGTATTTGTTTACCTATTTTACATATCTCTGTTTCCTTTTTTTTTGCATTACAAAAGAATACGCAATAGGAAAGATGAAAATAAGTTTGACTGTCTGGTGATAAAAACGGAATAATCTGATACTCTGAAACACACAGATGTATCACAACACAGAGAGGTCAGAGGTCAACTTTGGCGTTTTATCCTGCATCTTTCTCACGGACAGGGTGCCCCTGGTAAAAGTGTGTGTATATATATATTTGTGTGTGTGTGTGAGCACTTACCACACAACCTGACCAGGTGTAGCGTGTTGTGAGGTTGATGACCTGGTTGTTTTCGGGCCTCAGCACCGCTTCCTTCTGGTAGCAATTCTGAAAGTAGACAACACAGTCAAATTAAAAAAGGAAGGTCTAAAACACCCAAAACTGCCCTAACTGAAATTTCTGTTGTATCTCATCAGAATTTCTCATCTATTTATACTACAGTTTGTACACATTTCACAAATATTTTTCAACAGAAAAAGTGACCAAACTTGTTGCATTGTGCCGTAAAATACCTACGTACAGCTGTATGCATATTAAAGGATTACTTCTACCACAAATGATCGTTTGAACCCTTTATCAATTAGTCATCCCATGTTGCAGCGAATTTGTGAATCCAAAAACAGAGGGTCCCTCTTTAACAACAGCATAACTGCATTAAAACAACTTTTTACAAACCCTGTAACAGCTTGTGCAATATAATCCCATTGATACAGTCATATGCTCAGTACTTCCAAAAAACATGCATTTTGGCTAAAACCTTACTATTTAAAATGTTATGAATAAAGAGTCTTGAGCACAGAAAAGTAATGTGCTGCTCATTAACAAAGTGTTTTAAACAGTAACTTTTTAATGTGTTTGAGTTTGAGTTAAGTTCTGAGCACACAACTGGACAAACAAGACATGGATTATGCTGCAGGAGTTTGGTGAGTTTTTAGGAGGAGGATAGTTTCACTGTTGGTGAAGGCACTCTTTTATAGCAATTTCTTAAGAATTTTCTCCTATTTTGGATTTTTTGTGTAGCCATACAAAAAAAGCAAAGTTTTCTTTACAAATTTAATGTAACACGGGGTGAGTAATTGATATAGAAACAATCATTTTGAGTGAAGTATTGCTTTAAGTAAGAGACCGTTTTTCCAGTAAGGAATATACAAGGTGCTTTTAATCAAAATGTAATTGAAATTGTTACTACATTGCTTTTTGGTCTATTGAAGCTGCTGTAAGTGAAATTAAGTTGTTGGGTTTTTTTGTCTCTCCTGGGAGGGATTTCTCTCTGTGAGACTGTGAGACTGCTGAATATTGGTGAATGCAGAATAAAAGCCCACACTATTTGATTTTGGGAAACTCACACCAAATATGTCTGAGAGCTGAGAAATGCAGTGCTGTTTGTAGCTGTGCTAGAAATATCTCAACATTATGTTACATCTGTGTGTGAAAAGATGTCAGCAAGAAAGAAGTACACCACTAGATGACTACCTGGTCTTGGAAATTAGGGCTGTATATCAGCCAAAATCTGGCAATATGATATGTACCACAATGCAGGGGTCATGATTCAATATATGATTAGATTTTGATTTAAAAGCACAGCAACTCGAAGGAGTATCACAAAAATCCCAAAGAATATCAGTTAAAAGCATAACTAAAAACATATATTTCCAAAGTGGTTCTATATGTAAACAACAGGCAATACATGGAAACCTACAAATCACTGCACACAAACAAATTATGTTGTAGTGGTTCAAAAACTTTTACAGACAAACCATAGACCTTCCCCACAAATGCTCCTTCATTTTTGTTATAAAAATTGTTTCGTATACAGGGGCAGGTTGTTCCATAAGGAGACCCCAGTAGAGTAAAAAATAATCTTCATACATACATCCTGTTGCATCGAACATCATAGCACTACTTTTAATGCAATCTAAACAAAGGAATTAACAATTGCCTATATCACAAAAAATAAGTAAAAGTGCTTGCAGAATTGTTCAGGTAAACAAATTGCAAAATAAAACAAATGTATGCAACGTTCTGTAAGAATTACTAGGTATTTGGGCGAGGTTATTCTTATTTCTTACAGTGTTCAACCACCTTAGCATGCATGTAGTACCCACAAAACACCTTATAATGGTAAAAAAGAATTTTCACTGAGAAGCTCACCTTACTTTAATAACACAAGAAACCATCAGATGCTATGTGTGTATAAAATAACACTAAGCTGGTTAAGCTTTAAAGTGGGTAAGCGGCAGGTACCAACGTCTGCCTACAGTAAATGGTTGCATTATACATTATTCATTGGTTGTGAAAGCAATTTAATGTCGACGTTATATACTGTATCATGTTATATCTTTAGAGTACCAACTGACTGACATATACACAGGAATACAACACAGATGAAGGATTCATGCGTGCTACTCCTATAGCTGAGCAGAGTATTACATGAATTCACTCTCTCTAAAAGCCAGAGATTTCAGACCTAAGGCTCCAAATTATGGAATCAACCAGGTGTTAAATGTACACTGCGTAGACCGTGGATGGGAGAATAAGTTTAGGAGGAATTACTCTGAATGCAGACAGTGCAGTCTGTTAAGTACGTGGAAAGAGATACATTTTCTATTGTTTTGGCTCTTTACTGGAGTAGATTGGACTTAAAATAAAACAATAACTACGAGGCTGGAGTGCTGATTTTCAGTTTTAATGGTAAACATCAACATCTCTAATTTTGAACAGTGCAGTGGTAGAAAAACAGGGTTGTAATTCCAAAAAATGTTCATGCAAAATGCAGATAAATATCCTCAAATTGAAGCAGATAGTATGCACTTTTAATGAATGCTTTATTTAAGAACTAATGTGTTTGTGTACTGTACCAAAACAACCCCAAATCTCTCACTGCCCGAATGCTTGACACGTGTGACACAGGTTTCCAAAAAGGAAAAATAGAAATCCATCCACAAAAAGTCTTCCAGCTATCATTTTCTGTGAAGCAGCTTCAGTTCAGGCAGAAGTCTCTGGTGTCTCACTTTGCGTTCACAAATATGGATTGTACATCCTTGATCACTGCATGTATCATCAATAATATATGATTGGCTGTGAGTGAAAAGCCCTTCAAGAACTCAGAGAGGCAGCTTTGTTTTATTCGAAGCAGCATGAGCAGCGCGTGAGCCTTTAGTTCAAGTTGAAATGTGAAAATTAGCTAAATTGGAGACACAGGGCTTTTTCATTACAACACTTACATGCAAATTAGTAAATGGAGGTGTATTTCGCCTTAATAATGGCTTGTCAAAAGACATGTTGTAGACAGTGTCAGTGTCTCACCTTTTCATGCCTCTTGTACACAGCTGGCCACTGAGAACTGTCATCAAAGTAGAGCAATATGTTCTGACAGCAGCGGGACTGCACAGAGGAGAGACAGAGAGAGGGAGGGAGAGACAGAGAGAGAGGGAGGGAGAGACAGAGAGAGAGGGAGGGAGAGACAGAGAGAGACAGAGGGAGAGAGAGAGCACAGATCAGCGAGGAGGCAGCAAGATGGTTTGAGATTTATACGACAAAAACTGTTTCCAAAGTCTGCAGGCTACAACAGTAAAGCCAGGGATTGGTAAGAGAAGACAGAACGGAAGAACAAAACAGGCGCAGAGAAAGATAGAGCGGGGGAGAGAAAATAGGAGGAGGAGGGGACAGAAAAAGAGGAAGAGGTGGGTAAAGCAGGAATAGCCGGAGGAAGACGGAGAGAGGAAAGAAAGAACGATGGCATCATTTTAGATAAGGTAAGAGGAAGGAAAGAGAGAGAAACAGATAAGGCAGAGAAAGAAAGGATGAAGGAAGAAGAAGAGTGAAACACTTATGCTGCCAGAGAAGAAAGCGTGGGCAAGCCGAGGCAATGTGGTAAAACTGATTGCGAATAAAAGATGTAGAACAAATGCAAGATACAAACAAAGACACACAGCTACAATAAAGGCCTTTGCATACAGAGTCTCTATAGTTTGTCTGAAATTGATGCACATTCAATTAAAAAAACAAAAACAAATAAAATACTACCTCAGTTTTTGTCAATCACGTTTACACACCGATTTCAAAAATGTCATCTGCTTAATGT
The DNA here is from genome assembly GCF_008729295.1 of Plectropomus leopardus. Taxonomy (NCBI): domain Eukaryota; kingdom Metazoa; phylum Chordata; class Actinopteri; order Perciformes; family Serranidae; genus Plectropomus; species Plectropomus leopardus. The sequence continues at coordinate 22,754,761 of NC_056469.1, forward strand.
TTTTGGAACAGGTTCAGTTTTCTCGCACATGTAAAAGACTAGAGAGAGGTGTTTGACCAAGAAGCAGTGAAGAAAATGTGCCGTGACCTGCGGGACATGGGCTACAAGAGAGGGACGTAGCGCACAGTATCATTTCATAACTTAAATACTTTCAGTGCATCAGATAGTAACATTCAGGTGGATGACGCTGATGAGGAGGAGGATGTAATAGAGGATAAAGACCGCACAGACAGAGAGAGAGAACAACAGCGTGGAGACAGAGAGGGAGGACAGCTCAGCCCCTTCAGGTAGCTGTGGTGCCAAATTCAAGTCGTGGGCAGAAAGTGGCAGCAGCCAAGGAGGTAACTCCAATGGAGAGAGGCAAGTGAGCAAATGTGTCTTTCAATAAACATGTTTTGTGAGGTCACAGTGACCTTTGACCCTCAAATTCTATTTAATTCATCCTCAAGTCCAAGTGGACCTTTGTGCAAATTTTTAAGAAATTCCCGCAAGGTTTTCTTGAGATATCGTGTTCATGGGAATGGAGTGGTCCAGGTCACGGTCACCTTTGACAACCAAATTCTAGTCATTTCATCCTTTACTCCCAGGGGATGTTTATACCAAATTTGATGAAAATCCCTCTGGGCGTTTCATGAGAAATCTCGTTTACAAGAATTGGACAGGCAATCCGAAAACATAATGTCTCCAGCCCCAGCTATTGCCTACGCAGAGGCATAAAAATGCACACACACACACACAAACATACACAAAAAAAACCCAAGACTTGATATGCAAAGGCTCAAAGTCATCTTACCTTTGGATAGCGAAACCGAAAATCCAAACGTCCAAAGTCGGTGAGAAAGCAGAAGCGAGTGAGGAAAACCCAGTCCTGTGTGCAAAAGACAGAAGAGAGAGGGGTTAAAAGTGAAACAAAATAACAATTATCATGGAAGTAAGAAACAATATTAAGACTCTACAGCCACACTAGCAGCTCTGTGCTCACATGGCTAACTCAGAACTGAGTCACATGTTTCCGTGGTAACCATCAGTGACATCTGTTGACTTGTGGCACAAAAAAGACAAAAAGGAGGAAAACATGGGATAGGAAAACTTTTTAGAGACAGCAGTAACTCAAGCAGTAACTTATGCAGTAATTTACGCAGTAACTTACTGGAAATACACCGCGGTGAGGAGATTGTCAGCTGTTTCGAGCACTCTGACTGAAGGGTTGGCAGAAGTACGAGTTCTGCTGCATTGGGAAACCACAGCATCTCAGCTCTGCAACAGGTCTGCAATGCGCTGAGATTTCATGCTACTGTCTGAAAGTTTTTGTTATTGTCACACTCTTTGCTGAGTTCTTCACAGTAAAATGTCTTTGCCACTGCTGAAAAGGCAAACACTTACAGATGAAGTGAAGGGAATAAAGTGTATTTATATGCGCCTTTTTAACTCACTGGACAAAGTGCTTTACAATTTACTCTCATTCACAGACACATTCATACACCAACGGTGGTAGAGCTGTTATGAAAGGTGCTGGTCTGCCCATTCAGAGTAATTTGGGGTTCAGTGTCTTGCTCAAGGACATTATGACATGCAAACAAGAGGAGCCGGGGATTGAATCGCCAACCTTGTGATTAAAAGACAACCCGCTCTACCTCCGAACATGCTGTTTGTTCGGACAGCCATGATTATTTAGTTTGAAACAAGTATTAATTTATCCGGAGTTCAGGGCAAATTAGTCCGACTTAATAGTCAAAAACTAAACGTCTTTGTTAAAAGGACGTCTTATTATTAGTTTGATCAAAGCCATAGTCAAAGTCTGTCTGTGTCTGTGTCTGGGCCCTGATGATGGTGTGAGATGAAAAGACAACAGATGCCAAAAGTTATTTCAAGTCATCCTGAGAGGAAAATATCTGTACCAGATTTCATGGCAATCCATCCAACAGTTGTCGAGACATTTTACTCAAAACCACAAATGTCAGCCTCATGCCGGCCCTAGAGGAAAAGTCCGGGGACTTCCCAACTCCAAAGCTTTTATTGTCGGAGAACCATAAATGTCTGTGTAAACATTAGTGGCCATCCATCTTTTAGATGCTGAGATATTGCACAGGATAAGTGAAAAATTTGACCTGCTTGTAGCACTTACGGAAAAGTCAAGGGAGCAAGGTGTTCACTCTCTGCTTGTCATGATTATCTGTGCCAAAATTTAACATTAAAGCTGGGGGAGGCAGATAGATTTTGGATTTTTGGACAAAATCCCATAAAAAACTCTGAGCAAATTTTAATATAAGAGGACTGAAAAAACACTAGACTTCTGCATCTCTTTTTAGCACTGTTTTCTTTTTTCTGTCATCTAAGCTATGACGGGAGACTTTGGTTAATCACAGCCCATTTCAGAGAGAGGGCATTCCTATTAGCTGTTCTACAAATGCAGATGCATGTGCACATCCCTTCTGTGAAAGCCCGATTCAATGGTGGAGAATCCTGCAGAGCCAGGTGCTAATCCAGCATTAGAAACAACTGCCTACGCTGCAAAGCAACCCAAAAAAGGAAGATGGACTTATCAAAAAGAGTCTGACGATAAACAAAACAAAACGTGTCAATAAAGTGTTTCACAGATGGAGGGAAAATGTTGCCGATAGTTTAACTTTCTGCTAACTGTAGCTAAAGGCTGCTGAGTTCACGTTTATGTAGCTGACTAGGGGTCGACCGAAATTGGTTTTTCAGGGCCAATGCAGATAATTAGTAATTAATGAGACCAATAACTGATATGTGGAAGCCATATGCATTTACAATAAAAATGAAAATCTTTCTGTCAGTATTTAAAATTTGGAATATAACAACCTCCAACACAAAATGTTGTTTAAATGCCTTTAGCGAATGTTTAATCGAAACTGAGACTTTCAACATAATATATACAGCAAATTCCCAGAAACTTTTTATATGAAGTGAAAATTTTAAAAATAAATGAATAAATAAAAATAGCTCCCCGAGGTTTTAAAGAGTAAAAGTTCTTCCCATGCTGACACTTTCTTTGCAATTGTTTGATTAATTAATTTTATCAGTGATCATTAAAATAAAACACAGATAAAGATAATCTGCAAAATGCCAAATATCCAATAATAACTCCCATAATCGGCCAGGCCAATAATCTGTCGACCCCTGTAGCTAACATTAGTGAGAACCTCAAACCACGGTGTGCCTCTGCCTCACTCCCAAGCACTATAGACCACGTTACTGGGAGGAGAGTGGGTAGCAGCTCCAGAGACAGACCCCCAGTCAGCGGCCGCAGCAACACAAATCCAGGCAGTACAAATTTGAATGCCAGAGGACTGGATAGCCACATTCCCCTCAACAAATTTTCTGTTGCTGCCCTTACTTAACTTAGACCCAACGCCACCGCTGGCCACCAGCGCCCCCAGCTTGTCTCATTTGTGGTCTGACAGAGAAAGAGAGAGTGGAGCAGGGAGAGGCCAAAGTGTGCAATAGAATAGGTTAAAATTAATCAATGGCTGGGAAACACTGGGTTACTATATGAAAAGCATCCATATTCCTGTGGTCATCTGATAGGAAGGGCTTAGGACAAAGAGAGGAGAGCTGCAGGAGGAGTGTATTTTGAAATCCTGCCTTTCTAGGTGTTTGCATACCCCAATTTTATTATATACATACAGATGTTGAGGTATTTCAGTCTGGACCAAAGTGACGAAGTGAATGACCGACAGAATGACAATGAGATCCCAAAAGCTAGTGAGGCTGAAAAAAGAGAGGTTGTGAGGAGGCATACAGAAGAAAAAAAGATGTAGAAAAGGGAAGGGGAGCCGTGGGGAAGAGAAGAAAGAAGATAAAAGTTAGAAAGGGCATTTATGGGGCAATAAAGAAGAGAAAGAGTGGAAAGCAGGGAAGGGAGTTGAAACAAAAGGGCAGAGTTTAAGAAAAGTTAAAGAAGAGGGGGAAGAGGAGTGAAAAAAAAGAAAGGTTTAGTTATATGAGAAAAAGAAGCAAAGCGGCGAGGAGGGAGGTAGCGCCAAGAGGGTAAACTTTGAGAGAGGGTAAACAGAGAGGGCATCAAGGGGCTGCTGAGCACATTAATGAGGGAGAGAGAGGTGGAGAGGAGGGGAAAAAACCTATCCATTCCTAATATTATTCAGCCATAAGCTTGGCAGCATGAGACCAGATAATAGTGCTGATGGTGTACTTCACTGAGCTTACATAAAGCACTGCAGCAGCATCGGCATGGCGGATCAGTCAGTGGTGGTCTATATATTTATATATATCCCATACAGCTGTGAGCAGACACATACTGTAGATATGGATCGCAGTGCTGAACACAGCAATAACACCACATCACTTATATGATGTTTACACACACTTCTTATCTGGAGGACTGCCCAGTCTGAGTAGGTCCGACTGAGGCAGCCAGAATAAATGAAGAGTTTTGAAGCAGAATGAGACATCAAATCTTTTAGAAAGAGTAACAGCTAGTCTTACAAAATTAGTGCAACAAATGAGAGGCGTTTTATTTAGACGAATAACCGTAGAGAGAGGCCAAGGCTGGATTAAAATCTGGAATACTACATATTTGTGGTAAATGGCTTTTAATCAATAAGATGCCCCCCATTATGTAATCTATGTGCTTGGTTTACAAAATGAATTATAGACTAACACCCAGGCTGCACCGCCTGTGTGAGCAGACCCAAATGAAATGAATTAAGAAATAGTCATCCAACATAATTCATTATGCATCAGCAGTAATTACTTTTAGTTACTATCAGACAAGTATTTAAACTTAGTTTAATTTTGTGTGCCTGTCTCAATCTAATCTAATGCCAATCACCGGCAGTCCAGCACTGCAGTAGCAAGATGTCAAAAAAACATCAGGCGTTTGGAAAAGTTTCAAAATTTGCAAAGATGACCCCCACAAGTCAAGTGTAAGGAACACCAAAGAAAAGCAGTATACCACAAATCTACAATGAGCCTGGCAAATCATCTGAAATTGATATTAACAGTTTCGTCATCTTGCAAACTATTCTTTTTTCTAGCTATTATGGCTAATGGAAAATGTGCATGCACGGAGTTTTCAACATAATTAGACTGTAAAAATGGTGTTTTTATAATCATATTGACATCAAATCACCTCTTACAACAAGATCGATGTCCATATATGCATTTTCAGCTCAACACCTCCCGTTTTCGTGTCAAAATAAAAACCCTCTGACAGAATCCCTGCATTGGTAACACTGGGCTTTTTATTGTGAAATATTTGCAGAACCATGTTGCTGACAATGCAGTGGCTTGCACAGCTCTATAAATGTATGGAGTATTAGTTTTTAAATGCAGGAATACAGTAATTACAGCAGCAGGCATCTCTGCAGCAGCGGCACATAAGACTTCCCTTAATTTTCAAAACAAGATACTCGAGATAAAACAATTATGTGTAGTAGTCACGATATCATAAATACATTACATTTGCTTGTTTATACATCTCGCTATGACATTTCTTAAGTGACGTAATATATGATTTGACTTTCTATCAGGCAGTGGAGGGGATGGTGGATCACATATCATCTAAGCGAGACAACTGCCAAGCTGCAGACCGATGTCAGAAACCAACAACACTGTTTTTTTTTTTTTTTTGGTGACAAATTGTGGCACTTCCTAACGGCATTTGTGGAGCCATAACCTAGGTGTTTTCCATTGACCCATCCCTGCTTTTCCAGCTGCTTTTATACACTCAGATGTAGATGTTTTAAGCAAAAAATATGATCTTTTCCTAACCCAAACCGAGTGATTTTTGTACCTTTACCTAACTTCACTTTCACCACAGCCTTGTTGAGAAGTGTAAAGTTTCTGGATATGCATTACAAATGTACAATACTACTTTTTTTTCTAGCAGTTGTGTTGAAAAAGTAATATGTTTAAATATTCAGCCCCACTCGTGCTTTCTTTTAACACCTAATCCTATCTGGAGTTATAAAAGTTATCTGGATATGATGACACAACAGGCGTTCAGTAATGATTTCAGAGAACAGTCAGTTTTGCAACGTGGCTTTCAAGACTAGGAAATTACAATCACACAATAAATACTATACAAATAACAAACTCCCAGACAGGCTCTCATATCAGGAGATTATTTATGAATCACCATATCCTGCTGCAGGTAATGTTTATTTTCCCTTAAATAAGTCGTACTTTTCAAATTTTAAATAAGCAGATCCAAAACAACTGTAGTCACACAAAAGTTTCAACTTGTACAACTACACACAAGAATCTGTTGCACAGCTTCTTCAGGGACTCGCACACAGTTCTCCTCTCCTTTATTAAAACAGGCCTTAAGGTTGGTTGTTATGAACTCTTGATCTCCACCCAACCAGCAAAACTCCCCGTGCACCATTATACTGTAATTACCTCTGCCCTGCGTTCTCCCTACATAAACAAGCACAGTAATTTCTGTGCTGAGAAATAAAGTGCAACCAGAGCAGTGTAGCGTGGCTAGCCCTGCTGCCTCCATATATCACAGCAAACAAAACCGCAGCCATATTTCAGCTGCTGCCAGGCAGCTTCATCCCCTGGAGCCTCTGGGTTATAATTCATGGCAAACTCCAAAAGTCACTGAAGCCCGAGACTCGCTCCCCACCTATGTGTGTTGTCCCGGGTGACGCTCAAGGCTGAGACCATGACAACCAGGGCAGCAGAGAGGAGCACTGACCCAGGGACGAATCCCTGGAGAGAGGAGAGAGGGGTGGCCCGGTCGGGATGGTGGGGGGTATCATTTAACTCTCCATAGACGAGGACTGTGAAAGACCCCCTTGTTAGACACACACAGAATTACCCAGGAGCATCTGTCACACACTTTTACAGCACGGCTGGTCTGGAAACCAACATGCATACCCACACTCATCAACACATACACCAAATGTCAATCCCTTCACCCCACCATTATTATTGTCATAGCAACCGCAGCATGCCTTAGTTTACAGCTGCCATAGAAACATCAAAAGGCCAAGCCGTTCATTTAAACACACACACAAACACTTTTACTTCGTCACGCTCCCGTAGTCCCGTCCTTCAAATTCCCTCCTAACAAACACAGCAGTGGTCGAGCACAGCTCACACTGAAGAATAGTGTTCGGGTCAGATAATTAGTTAGACTTCCTTCTTGCTATATGAGCCAATTATTGAGTCTTGGACACACCAAAGAGGACACAGTGGCCCTTTTTACATAGAAATCGGACTATAGGGCCCTTGCATTTTTACACACAACCATATGGCAGTAGCATCATTCCCCTCCATTGGGTTATCTTTGATAGCATGCCGGCATCTCAGAACCAAAAGTGGCATAAGCGTGAGGTTTAACACAACAGCGTCAACCTTGCATGTGACATATAACATATGTTTATACATACATATAACAATGGCATAATATGGTCTCCTGCTCAGATGGTAGGGAGCCCAGACCTCACTGTTCTCTCAATTTGCAGACATTAACAGCCACTGTTCTTCTTCTTTGAGTTACCCTCTAATTGAGACTAGCTGTTATACAAATCTCTTGCGACTCATCAGTCGGTGACCCCTCAGTCGACTGATGATTTAAGCCTCCGACTATCAAGGGGCAGCCCTGTTTTCCATAAACCACTTTCTGTTTCAATCACACCTGCACATGGGGGCAGATGTAATATTAGATATCTATTATTCAAGTCAATAAAAACAATTGATGACTGTTAACAGATGGAACACAGGTAGAAGTTACCTACATAAAAATTGTATCCAGATGATTTGAGAGGTTTTGAGTAATGGCATTAAAACCAAAAATTGTTCCAACTGTCCCCAGTCTCCCCTAATCACACTTGTGTTTCTAGTTAGAGAGCTGGTATACATAAAGATGCCATTTTCGTCATGTGGACACAACACAGGACGAAACAAAAAGTCAGGAAAGTGAATCTCTACAGAAGCCTTCAGTATGGTGTGTGTTTTCTGTGTGTGTGTGTATGTGTGTGTGTGTGTGGTGAGCAAGGAGCAAGTAAAGAGACAGTGTGTCTACCCTCGGGACAGGCAAGTGAACTGGACGTCAGTAAACCATGAATGTAACAATGACACTTTTTTAGCGGCACGTCTCTGATAGACCCGTCTGATCTGATTTTTTTTTTTTAAAAATAAGTTAATCAGCAGGGCAGAACATGAAACCAATTTCATTAACTGTTGAAATTATGAGTCTCTTATTGACCCAAGTTTATTAATATCACAAATTCAAATAAATGTCTGTAAAACAACCAATGACATCTAACTAGAAATTCAACCAACCAATCAGACAGTATCTTAAACTGGTCATACAGGACTGTGATTAAACTGGACCAACACATCAGAGCCAACATGAAAAACCTGAACTATGTGACCAAAAGTAAGTGGACTCCCAAACATTACAGCCATATCAGATTGTGGAAAATTTCATTTCTAAACCCACAGAGATTAATATGCTGCTACAAAAGCTTCCACTCTTCAAAGAAGGCTTTCCAAAAGGATTTTGGAACCTGCAGAGATTTTCTCTCTTTCAGCCACGAAAGCACCAGAGGTCAGGCACAGATCTCCAGTGATAAGTCCTGCCTCGCAGTCTGAGTTCCAGTTTATCCCAAAGGTGTTTGATGGGCTCTATGCAGGCCAGTCAAGCATTTCCCCAACAAACTCAGACAACCATGTCTTTATGGACCTGGCTTTGTCAGTGGGGGCACCGTCATGTTGGAACAGGAGAGCGTCTTTCACAAACTACTGCCACAAAGTTGGAAGTAAAATGATGTCTAAAATATCAATGTGTGCAGCGTTAATAATTTCTCTTGAACAGATCTATACAATAGAGCTGAAACAATTACCCACATTTCCAACAAAGCAACTCAACCATCAACAACGTTTGGCCAGAGATTTGGGTTGTCATGTCAGGCCCCCAGGAAGTTTGCCGAACTTTGAGGCCAATTTGACATCCATCATGTGACACCACTGAGCCAAAATACTTTTCCCCATATACTTACATTGGGAAAGAGACATTCTTAAAGCAACATTATGCAACTTTAAGTTGATTGTTAAGTGCACCAACCCAGAAAGTTGTTGACTTGGGAATGAAACTCCACCAATAGCTAGAAGTTGCATAATGTTGCTTTAAATAAATAGATTTTTTTTTTTTTTGCATCACACGTCCCCCAAAATGACTCGTTTTATCATCAGGATTGGATCTATTTGGGCTGCCAACATTTCGCAAGTCCATTAGAGCTGCACAATCATTCAGTGGAGGGCTGAACCGGAAGTTAGCCATTTGGCCGGCGAATGTCTCTTGTGCGCTCGCTCTATGGGTCTTTTTTGGACATTTTTGGCATCATGCACCATGGCTTCATGTGCCATTGAGCAGCTTTCATAGGAATGAACGGACTCTCCTCTCACACTGCATCTAGTTCTCTTTATACATCCACGAGCCTCTTGGTGTTATTTTCATGCATCTAGGGTGGACCAATCGCAAGTGGACAGCACTAAATAAAAATGTAAACGACCACTAATACGCATTGTGGTCCGATCACTCAAACCACTTGCCTTTATGGTCTGAGACACATTTGACCACATATCTTTTGTAGTGTAAATGCAGCTGGAGACGTTTGTAAGACACAGGTGTGAATGGCGCAGTGCTTGGCTGTCTGCTTGTGTTTCCATCTCTGAAACGCAAGTTAATACCATGCATAATAAGGCTCTGTATGTTATGCTAATAGCAGCTAATGTAGCTTTGAGGCATTAGCCTCAAGCAGAGATGAGGAGTGGACTGCAAAGGTCCAGTAAACTCACTTCTTTCTAACTCCACACGCCCAGATTTTTTCAGCCTTTCTGGGACTCTGCATAGTTTTGGTCTTCAGACTGAACTGATGCTGACTGAAGTTTTGTGCAGCTTTTTTTCACACATGAATCAGCACTCCCGGAGACCTGTAAACAGATGTTAATATGTAAAATAGGTGGAGTTGCTCTTTAAGAGGCAGACCACCAAGTCTGACAAGGCCAAGTTTGCATCCACAAGTCAGCATGCTGCTCAGACAACTGTAAGCACAATTTACCACCAGGATCGAGCTATTACACCAACGTCAACAACTTAACCAAGTGGCCGCTAGTTAGCCAAGTGTAGTTTAGTGTGTGTGTGTGTGTGTGTGTGTGTGTGTGTGTGTGTGTGTGTGTGCGTGCGTGCACGTGCGCGCGTGTGTCAGTAGAGAGCAGAAAAGAAACTGAGCCCTGGAGAACAGCAACAGTGGATGAGGTGTCTACCTTAATCCCCTTTTAGTCTTTTTATTTCCCCATGGCCACTGCATTGTGATGCAGAATCACTCAGCCACCTCCCAAGTGTGTATGTACGTGCATGCACATGTGTGCGCGTGTGTGTGTATGTACACCCCATTAATCAAGGCCTATGCCTTGATGCAGTATCCGGTCAATTCAGCATCTCCTCGTCTCATTCCCTCCGACTCTTTCTTTCAATCTTCTGTGTTTCCTCCCTCACAGTTTCTGTCCTTTCATCTCTGTAGCTTTCTGTCTTTTTCTCTTTCTCTCTAGATCCCTGTTTGCTTGCTAGGCCTCATTAACAATTAATTACCAATCAGCTAGTCAAGTCACCCCTGGACCGCTGGGCTTCTCAATGATTCATTAGTCAGGGTTACACAACGCTGCGATGCATAAACACACTCACGCACCGACACACACAAACACACTCAAGCTCTGTCCCTCTCTGTCTTTCGGGGTGTTTCACGCGAGCACACACAGACTCTGCAGACATGCAAACACACGAACATATTAAAGCAAGCATATGGACCCATGAAAACTATTGTCCTCACACCTGCACACTCACACGCTGCCAGTATCTAATCACAATGTCCTCATTAAAAAGAGATGCGGGGAAAACTGATTGAGTCGGAAATTTAACACATACAGGGCTCCCGAAAGTTACGTCAGTGTCAACTCGAAGGATTTTTCAGTGACTTTCAAAGTCTTGTTTGCAGAAGTTTAAGAATTCTGTCTTATCTGAAGATAAGACATGACATTAATTAAAATATGACATCACATCGCCGCTTTACTTCATGATCCTATTACGTCCAGAAATCCTGGTGAAATCCTTCATTTCAAAACTGCTGCTATATCAACTCCAACATCACTCACAGTGTTTTTCCTCGGGATGTGAGATGTTGATTTTAGGATGGAGGAAGGCCCGGTGAGCTGAGGCATGCTGATGAATATGGCTGCAAGATTTTTAAATTAGAAAAAGAACTTTCAAGGGCATGTGTTCATTTTCATTAATTTTCGGAAGACAAAAGTTTAAAGACCTTTCTGGTCCAATCCACATTTTTTCATTAACTGCAAAAAACCAAAGACCAAAGACATTTTAACTTGTCTATAGCCACATTTTTTACAGAATAAGTATTCAGCAGTCATTCTCTAAACCCCCAACCTCTATTCACAGGAGAACGCAGAAAACTGGGGGAGAATGATTGATTATTTTTAATATCAAAGTTGCAATTTGAAAGAGTGTCATTCTAATATTTCAAGATCTGCATTTTTTACTAGAAATTATAGACTTAAAAGTGTCAAGCTGGAGCAACCCAGTTCAAGCTGACAAGTATTTTCTGCCCTTTTACTTATTTAGTTGCGGTTAATCAGCATTCAAGGTTCAAGGTAAATTTATTTTTTTCACTTGCCCGGTCAGACAAGCGAGCCAGAAATCTTGCACAAAGTCAAATTTTAATTGTCCCTATACAAATAGTTTTTATTATTAGCAGTAATTAAATAACAACAGAGACTGAAGTCTGCAGAAGAGCAATCCCACTAGAGTATGCAGTGAACAGCTGCATGTTTTTTGAAAAAGCAGCCCCTTTTAGTTTTCTAAATATCGCGCCCTTATGCCACCTTGCCATTCTGAATATAAGGTACAACTGCAGAATAGGGGGACATTTGTCTTGCTTTTAAGCCACCATGGGAGGTAGTATCAGTGTGACGTTTTGATGACGTGTTACGCGTGTGACCTACAGCAGGAGATTTACAGTAAATAGTTGCTGTTAGAAGTTAGTGACTAACTCAAAGTAGAACAGCAGCCGCAAAATGTCAGCAAATTGTAAAAATAATGAGATCCTGGAGGAAGCAGAGGAGATCAGCTACCACAAAACAGGAACGGTAAATTACTGTTTTTACCATGTTATGCCACTGTGATTATTTAGAAAGAGCTGCTGACAGGCATGTTTTATGTTGCACTAGAGGCTGATGATGTTAACTGTCACGCCTTTTTTGATTCCGCGATGCCGTAATGCTATCTGAAACCGCACTGTGTAAAAAAAAATTAAACTGAAATAAACTCACCAACCTCCTCTAATTCCTTTAAAACATTATCTAAACTTGATTAAATGATATAAGTGTATTTTTAAAATGTGCTTCAAATATAAAACTTATTTTTCCTTGTGATGGACAACAATTGGTGGCCTGTGAACGCAAGATGTTTTTCTCTTATCTTGGTACAAGTTGCTGGCATGAATCATCTCGTCTTTTTGAGATGAATGTTTTTATGCATGGTCCTTAGAAAAAGACATGAAAAAAAGAAGAAAAAAAATCAATGGATACAAACAAAAAGAACAAATCCTGGATACGAGTAAAAATAAGAGAAAATTTGTGCGTATATAGTGTCTTGCATGGGGCTCAGTGTCTTTAATTCTTCTGTACCTCTTCGCCAATCTAGTAAATGAGTTGCTGGATTAGCTAGCCCGCTGTGGCATTTTAGTAGCCACAGCTTATGGTTGAGCCCTGAATATTTTTTCTTAATTTTGTCAAACAGCAAAAAGTCTGTTGCCTGGTTGATTAACTGTCTTCATGCTGGTGCCTGTTACACGTGGACTTAATGTAGGCCACGATGTGGGCATATGTTTTCTGCTGATCACAAGCCAAGTTCATTTGGTCGTTCACTTTTCTCTACCTGACTGATGTGAAAAAGACAACAAAAAACTGCTGAGGCTTGGTAAAAAATATCCCTTATTTATGTTGACCACAAGTAAGGCCTGTAATTTTATCTATAGAAAATAAGCACATGTAAAAATTGCTATCACATTGGGCCTCATTCACTAATATATGCATAGAAATATTTTCAGTTTGTGCATAAAATAAGTGCACATGCAAAATTAGCATTTGATTCCTGACACATGCACACCGGTTGATCTTGTTCTCACCAAATTGAGTATGTAAGTGAACGAGAATCATTCTAAACTAACGACTCCCACAATTAGCAACCAGCATACTACCAGAAACCCATTTCTCTATATAAGGAAATTTGTTTGCCTTGAAGTTTATCAAGGAAAAACTGAATAGCTGCACATATCAAGGCCCTTAATATAAACATTGCAATGACGTGTTTTCCCAAATCCTTCTGCATTATTGCAAACTAAGGTTTGAAATCTGTAACAACAAATGTGTGCTGTCAAAATACAACCGAGCAACAACCCACTCCAACCCAAAATTTGACAGGAGCTCTGCTTTTGTGCTTTTGTGGAAGTTCAACATCTCTGTGGACACAGGGGAAACAGACTGCTGAAGGAGTTCAAGGTTTTTTATTTCTCTCCCAGAGAGTCCCAGCTGGATTCATATGCCGACCTTCCCCTGACCTTAAAGCCACTGCTGCTTCTCAAAGGGACATTTTATCGGTTCCTCCACACGCCATGAGCCACTAAAGCTAATTCTACACATCGACCAGGCCAAATAAAGCCTTTGACCAGTCTGCCGCACCGATGCCTCCGGATAACTTTACTTGTGTTTCTCTAAAATTCTCCAGCAACTCCACAGCTACCAACACTTCATCCCTCCCAGTGTGGTAAATTGCATTTGTCAATTTGCAGCTCTGCACAAACTCTGCCTTCAGCTCTGCAGACATTGACACAACCACAGCATCATGGGAGTGAAGCTGAGTGTTTTTGTGTGAGAGTGCCGGGGTGTATTCTGTGTGCGTGTTTATAAATCTGAGGGGGGGGGGGGGGTGGGGGGGGGGGTATAATGGGTGACCTTGGGGCAAAAATGCACGAGCAAGACTGATGATGTGTTAAAGTGTACACACGCGCACACACAATATCAATATGTCAAGGCAGGTGTTGCCTGATGTCATTCAGAGCGCGCTGTTGTTTTGCTTAGGTTGTCAAATGATCCCTGACGGTTTCAGAAGCACAAGGGTACGACGGGAAAAGCAATGACAAGGTTCAACAAGGAGTCTGAAAAGCAACAAATAAAGTGCATGCCTCCATGTTTAAACATCGCTTTGCTCTTGTTTACTCATTTTCCTTCTAATTTGTCTAAAAATGGAGAAAATAAAACATAATTACTTGTTAATCCATCAACAGATAATTCACCATAAAATGTTTCGTTAATCTTTTTTGAAGCAAAACTGCCAAAAGTCCACTGGCAGCAGCCTCTCAGACAGATCCATTTTTTGTTGCCTCTATGAAAGTAGACTGAATGTCTGGGTTTTTCGTAAATAGTTCGAAGCACAGTTCACTTCAAATTTTTCTCTATTTTCCGAAATTTAAAAAAAAATTGAACAATTAAAGAAAAAGAGAAAATTAAAGAAAAGTCATCAGATTAATCAGTAATGAAAATAATTGGTTGTAGCTTACAATTGCACTATAATCTTGTATTTGTGGCCTGCGATAAAGAAAAAAAGGTGGACTTCAAGTATATTTTTATCTATTGAAGGTTTCAGAAGCACAAGAGACGGTAAACCCAATGAGGAGGTTCAAGAAAGATTCTAAACAGTACGAAATAAATCGCTTGTCTCCATTTTTAAACATTTATTTACTGTTGTGTACTCATTTCTTCGTTCTAATCTGTCAAAAATGGAATAAATATTAAATAATTACTTGTTTAACCATTTAGTCAATTAATCCATAAACAGAAAATTCACTAGAAAATGTTCTGGTAATGTTTTTTGAAGCATAAACGCTAAAAGTCCAGTGGCAGCAGCCTCTCAGATAGATGGATTTTTGTTTGTTTGTTGCCTTTTATGAAAATAAACTGAATATCCTTAATTTTACTGTCTCATTTGGACAAAACAAGCAGTTCAAAGCACAGTTTACTTTATATTTTTCTCTATTTTCTGACATTTTATATACCGAATGATTAAATGATAAAGTAATCAGATTAATCGATAATGAAAATAATTGGTTGCAGTCTACAAATGCTGTAAAATCTCTTGTTTATGGCCTTACATAAGAAGACAAGTGAAACAAAAGTATATATATATATATATATATATATATATATATGTATATTTACTGCAGAGGACTGGAAAAGTAGGTGCCCTCTTTGTCACAAGCCAGAGAGTCATGCACACTAAAGCACACTCACACACACTCATACACCCTCACACACATTCACACACACTCACACACACACACATTTGGAAGTTGCCCAGTGAAACCTATTGCCGGCCACTGAGCAGCTCCACTGGAGCAGGTGCAGATTCAGCGCTGCGTTCAAGGGCATCTCAACCAGTGATGGATGGATGAGTGCTTTTGATTCGATTTATCCATTCAGATTCCCTTTCGTCATCGTGGGGATTCAAACCGGTGACTTCAGTCTCCCAGTTCATGGCGCTTCTTTGAGTCAGAGTTCAGGGAAGGTGAGCACAACAAGTCAGCCTGCTAGAGTGAGAATTAAAGCTGTTGGCTTAAACTGCCTGCTGTGCTGATAGATTACATTCTTAAGTTTTTGGGGGGAGCCAAGTAAGGTGATATGCAAGTAAGGTGATACAGTGGTACTAGGTAGCAAATTTCAATGCTTTTTTGCTGCCAAGACGCTTTTTGGCAGCGCATGAAAACCTGTGGTACATGAAGCACCTGAGTAGTCTATACACAATATTTATACCGTGTTTCAAAGGAGGGATATTTCTAAACATGCTCTTGCTTTACATTGTGACCTGAGCCGAGCTGTGTAACCGTATAATCCTTCCCCTGCTGATCATCCACTGGAGATAACAGCAGCTGAAGGTGCTCATGCTTGAGATGAAACAATTTGTTGACTAATCGATAACTTTGATCGATAAGTCACTGCTCGTTCTAGCTTCTCAAACGGGAACATTTGCAGCTTTTTCATGGTTTTTGTCATCGTGCACACGTCACCGCTCTGGGAAATTGTTTTGGTGTCCAACTCTTACATATGTTTGCTCACCCTTTGAAACCTGTGCGACATCAGATTCTTGTGTTATGTTCGGACGCTTTTCACAGGTGTTCAGCTTTTTCGATCTGAGCATCTGGTTTGATTCATTTTGAAAACACGGCTAAAAAGGCAACAAGCACCTTGGCAAGAGACGCTCCAAAAATTGCAAGAAATTACTAAAAGCTGACGAGAAAACTAACTTAACATCAGTTAAAAAGGAACCATGACAAAAAGACAGAAAGGAGAGAGCAAGAGTCAGGAGAAAGAAATTAGAAAATACTTATTTAATTATAATGAAAGTTAATTACATTTGCAGTTTTAGCCCCTTTTTGTAGCCATTTTGTTGTTTGTTTTTTGTTTGTTTGTTGTTGTTTTTTTCTTTTCTTTTGTTGTGTGCTTATTTTAAGATAATTTTCATGTAACTTTGTTTTAATTCCTTGCTAATTTTGGTAAATTTCTTGTGAAGGTTTTCATTGCCTTACATGTTTTTGAAAGATATTAAGCCTTTTGCTCAGGTTTCAAGGGGTTAACAGGTTGTTTTTTTTTACCCATGGTTAGAATCTAGAGACACAGCTGACCTCAAACATTGAAAGGTCATATGTGTCCTCTGTTGTGTCAGTGAGATAAATACTTCCACAGCACAGATTTGCAGAAATTCCAACAGAACAGACATAATATTCTTAACAATAAATTATTTGGACCAAAGCTTATAACAGCCAGTTTTGTCATAAAGGCTACTTTGTCTGGCCTGCCTTGTTGAACTCACATTAAAATGGGAGCCAGCTCTACTGTACTAATCATGTATGTCAAACTTGATCCACAAACTCGTGAGAATACAAACCAGAGCTGTGGAACAGCAGGTGGTAGCCTGCTGAATCACAAACAGCCCAGAGCTACAGTATCTGCTCAGCTGCACAGTTAACATTTTAACTCGCACATCTTGTCAGGGCAGCGATGATATCTATGCTGATCTGTCTGAAAACAGACTCCAAAAAAAAAAAAAAAAACACCCTCTCCATGCTGGACTGAGCCCAGTTTCTCAAGGATCACCACAAATCCAGCGCCGCGCGCCAGCAGCCATATGACGCACACCTGTAACGGCTCCTCTAATCACAAACAGAAACACCGCTGCTAATTTACATTTAACAACCGCAATAAAATCACGCGCGATTCAGCTTAAAGATGAACAATCACAACTGGAGACTCGACTGGTGGCCGCTGACTGGTGGGACTGGTGGGGCTACAGTGATGCCAAAGACCATCACAATGAGGGTAAAATATTGCGTTACGCCACAGATGACACGCACGCAGATGGCGCGCAATTGCAAGGCAGAATAGAGGTGAGTGTGCTTCATATGGCGGCAGTAAACACACATGCAAATGTCCGAGGCAACTTAGCGGTGAATTGGTGATAGCCTCTTCGTGTATCAGTCCACCACAGAGACACCTGCGTGCGGATACGCAGTCGAGTCCCTTCCCCACTCCCACTGTGGCGCTGTCATTGACGCAAGTGGCAACTAATTAAAGAGGTAAAGAAGAAAAAAACAGCGCTCACCTCTTTGGTGTTAACGATGCCTTTGACGTATTTCCCGAGGACTGAATCCACGAAGAAGACGCTGGACAGCACAGCCAGGCACAGGAGTCTCTCCCCGACCCTCACCTCCATCTTTCTCTCTCCCCGCTGCCGCTCGTCTGCTCTCCGGGCTCCCTGAAGCCTGTCTCTGCGCGGGGGCGCGCACGGAGCAACGGCTCGAGCACGGTGCGCGAGATAGGGAGAGAGAGTGCGCGTTCACGCTGGTCCCTTCAATGCATGTGGCCCTCTACAGCAGTCGACGCTGGATGGTGGCTGCTGGTGTGTGTGTGTGTGTGTGTGTGGCTGTTTGAGAGGAGAAGGGGGAGAAGGAGGAGGAGGAGGAGGGGGGGGGTTAGAGAGTGCGCGCTCCCGGTTCCGCTCGTGCTTTGAGAATGCGACACGTCCACACATTAAAAATGCTTTCGCTGATTGCAATCATGTTTTCATTAGAGGTCACACACCTCTAATGAAGTCGCACTGAGACAGACGATGCCTGGCCTCCTGCCTCAAATTATTGTTTCACTAATCAGCAGGATGTAGACCTATATCAACAGGATCCAATAGGCTGCATTACTGCTAAATTTAGCCCACATGTCAAAAAATGTTGCATCTTTAAAGTGTCTGCAACACTGTGTCCATGCAAAATAGCGTTAGTATATGTGGGCTGAATATAGTATAAAATAGCAGTCTTTTAGAAATGTGTAAAATACTAAAGTATTTTCCCTGCATTCAAATTTTACTTCAGTAGAAGTACAGAGATAACACCAAAATTTACTTTAAGTATGAAAATTTATGAAGAATTATGCAAAATGTCCGTTTTACATGTCGTTTTACATATTGGATTTTAGTTAAATTAATGTAACTGATTTATATACTGTTGGGCAGTTTAGCCATTTAAAAACCTGAGCAAATTGGCTTGATTTCTTTCAAAAACACGGTAAGGCAATGAGCAACTCAACAAGAAGTGACCCAAATATCAGCAAGAAATAAGTACAAAAACACCTACTGAAATTATTTTTTATATATATATTAAAAAAAAACAGGAAATTGCCTTTGTAATTGTAATTTTGTCTGTAACCTATTTTTTCAAGTCATTTTTTGTTGTCTCCTTCACAAGACATTTGATGCATTTTTTTTTTTTTTTTTTGCTGTTTTGAAAAAAAAATCAAATAATTTTTCTCATGTTTCAAAGGTTTAAATGCTTGCAAAAGGTGTCTGAATGCAGCACAAGAAAACGAATGCTGATCCAGGTTTCAAAGGGTTAATCTATACAAAAGCATCATATTTTATGAGATCATCATGTTTTGTATGTTTAATTTTTATCGGCAAACTATTGCTCTCAAAGTACAGCGCATAATTTGATTCACAAATGCAGCTGAATAGAAGTATGAAATATCATCAAAAACTGTAATTAAAGGCAAAAGTGGAAGAAAAACTGAGATGCCCTTCTTAAGAAAAAGTAGATATACCACTCTGATAATGCTCTTAAGGAGTAAAAGTCCTGAATTCAAAGCATTAGGGAAAAGTACATCAATATTATCAGCAAAATATACTTTAAGTATCAAAAGTAAGAACACTCATAATGCAGAGTGGCTCTTTAACAGGGTCAGGTTACTATAGAATACATCATTCTGTTTTTGACACTAGCAAATACATGTACAGTAAGAGCATTTAAATATCATCAATGTGTAGCCAATTTTAGATACTGTATACTACTGAGTACTTTAATAGTAAAGCACTGCATCATGTCATATTAACATATCATATGTTTTTATACGTAAAAAGTCTCCAGTAACTTAAAGTGCCACACAAGTACAAGAATAAGGTAGCATAGCATGTACTTCAAAATTGTACTTTAGTAAAATATTTGAATAAATATATGTAGTTACATTCCTTCACTGCTTAAAGGAATACTTGATCCACATAACCTATATAAGTTAGTTTCTCACATGCCTCCACAGAAAAAAAATATTGATTTATTTGATTTAACAACAGCAAAACTATATCAAAACACCAATTTACAAACTCTCACACAACTCGTGCAGTATAATCAAAGTGTCATTTATCCAGTCATATGCTCAGTACTTCCTAAACACATGTATTTTCACCAAATAATTACATAGCAAAAATGCATGTGTTCAGGAAACCCTGAGCATACAAACATACATTTCAGTGGAGGCATGTAAGAAAAGAAATGAGGTTTTCCTCACAAATTAAATGTAGCACAGCATGACTGATATACAGGTACAAATGGTCATTTTGTGTTTGAAATGTTCCTTTAAATAACTTGCATACTTTCCACATCTGTGGAGAGAAATGACAAATATATATATATATATATTGAGTTAACAGAGCTCCCTGCATCGTGCTTTTTTGGGGGGATGTGATCTGACGTTTAACAAAAGGTCAACCTTGTAATTGACATTTCCCCCAGTCATGACTTAATCACAATTTGGGTAACATTCAGTTAAATGCAATCTTAGCCACAATCATATACAAAACAAAATCAAGTCATCGAGATGCCAAGAAAACCAGATTGAATTATAATCTCTCTCTTTTAGTTAACCTTTAGTTTGATCAATGAAAAGGAAAAGGTTGATTCATGAACACGGCAGCAGGTTCATGGGAGAATATATTTATTTAGATAAAAATCAACAAAAGAAGAGCCAGCCTACTCGTGGCAGATCATACACAACTTTGTAGTATGAAACCTGCAAAGAAAATGCAGTCAAGTCAATCTGCAATCAATTTGATTAGCAAATCTGAAAGTAAAAATATCTACATGAATAATATAATGTTTAATATACATTCTTTTTTTTTTATTCACAGGTTTGCACTTGTGGTGTTTTGAATAAAATAAAATAAAAACAAGTAAACTTAAAACTACTTTGTTTCCAGTCTATGGCTTGTTTTTTTTTTTGTTTGTTTGTTTGTTTTTAAATACTACTCATATTCTACATCAGAATTACATTTTACAGTGCGGAGCAATTTGCATATGGAGTGCAGACAGGCTATGGCACTGACTAGCACCTGCATCTTCAATGATACCAGTTAACAGCAAACACTAAACAGCAAGAACTACACATCTCTTGTTAAGACTGTGGCTGCAGTCTTTGGTTGTGTTTTCAAACAATGCAGTTAGGATATACAACTGATTGATTTAATTAGTTTTTTTCATTAGGAAATATGTCTGAGGTGTGGTTGAGGTCAGTCACATCAACTCATTGATGCATTTGTAAAAGAATGAGGTTTCAAGGAGGTTTGAAACGAGTGTTGCGGTATATCACTTGGTATGCAAACAATGAAGATTCAAACACATTGCACAAATAAATCACAGCATGTCTGAGTGAGGAAACAAACACTGTGAAAAACAAATGATGCCATGCTGGTGTGTAGCTGCATAGCTTTACTGTAAGTGTTGAAGAAGTTAGCTCATGTTTGTAGCAGCGTTGCACTTTGCATTGCACTTCCAACAAAATCAGCCTGGGGTGAAGAAAATCTCCTGTGAGGAGAGCGTTTGAAGAGTAAAACTGCAAATGAATGCTGTACAACCTGGTAATTGAAACAAAAGACAAAAAAAGCAGCATTACACTAAACTACTACAAAAAGCTTGTACTCACAAAGACAATTATTAAAATTGGTCTGTTGGTCTCAACAAGTCGACGCTCTATAATGCAGCAACTCTGATTGACACAATATTGAGTCAGCATTTCTAAGCTGCACAAAGCACACAGCCGTCAAACCATGCAAACCAGCAAAACCATGAAAGAAATGTCAGTAATTGGGCAAACTAAAAAAGGTAACACTGCAAACATATTTGTCCAAAACACCACATGGTCTCTCTGGTACGTCACATGCAGTCAGGTTAGCCTGAAGCATGAGTGGTCATCGAGGTTAAGAGGCATACAGAGGTCAATAAACAGAAAGTGGGTGAATTTGACACATTTTTTTAAAAGTCCTCTAGTAGTTCACATCCTTTGTACAACAAAGTGCTAATGGCTGATCAACCCGGCTGCTAGGCGCCGTAGGCAGCGGCGTCAGGATTGATGAAGTCGATGTAGTACACACCACAGACAGAAAATGTTGCCCCATAGTGGCTTGAGGTTGCTCCCAATGACAGATGATAAATACTATGAATAGTCTCTTGACGGTAAAGTGCCATTCCTGCCTTTATGCAAACACGACACAAACAAAGAGGACACGCTCGCATGTGAGCTCATGTTTCTCACACTCCACAGGGAGTCATCACGTGTATGTGCACATGCAAACTCAACTTGAGCTGCACGTATAGGCACCAAGCAAAAAAAAAAAAAACACAAAACAGTGACATGTATAAAAGCTTAAAATACACTTGCATGGATCGACAAAGTACTGCAAAAGTGCAGAGTGAGCATAAACAGCGGCCAGTAAAGCAAGTACAAACTTCAGCCCAGTATCTCCGTGAGGATGAGTGTATGACTTTCTTCCTCTTCACGGCCCTGGTTCTCTCCATCAATCTGACTAAAAATATTGCAGTAAGTACTCCGAGCTGACAGAACTGAGCATGGTCTAATCCTGTAGCATGACTTTGCTGCTGAAAATCCTGCTCTTCTACAGGGGGAAGGATTTTGCACTCGGAGCTTCGACTAAATCCTATTCATCAAACAGCATCCCTCTCTACAGACCTGGCAACCCCTCGCCCTGTTACCAGGCAAGGGCAGGACAGTGCCAGCATTGTTGGCATCTATATTTAGTTGGACCTGATAGAGGGACTGACCCTCCGAAGGACATTTTTGTGTACTTCAAAGTGCTTCGGCGGCAGTGCGCTCAGAGGAGCGCCCACAGGTTATCGAAAACAAAGTCAACCTCGAATGTGATGTTGGGGAGCAAATACATCTGCTCCACCAGCCACTTTTAGCTGGCCAAATACAAGTTTAGTGATTTTTACACAGCGCTCCTCCTGCAATCTATTTTGTTGGTCAGAGTCCTCGACTTTTGCCTAAAAGCCTCTGATTTGTAGAAACAGATTGTCAGGCAGGAAATCCCCTGACTCAAGAGAAGTGGTATTTTGACACGCTGCATACTGTGCAGAGGAGTAGTGACTGATAACGCCTGGTCTGGAACTGGAACAACCTGAGAGGAAATCAGTGCAGTGGAGTTTAAAATGTGTATTGATAGCTGAGGGCTTTTTGCTGCCCTTTTCTTTCTTACTCCAGTTCTGCAGAGGGAGAAATGTCCAGCAACTTTCTACTAGAAATTAACATTTCGCCTCCTTCTGACATCTGAGAGCTTGTTCAAGTTTTTAAAGTGAATGCTTGTCTTCAGAAAACGATGCATCTCCACTTATGTCACTGCAGCAAAGAATACAATGCGATCTTTGCATTAGTAATAACAGCACTACAGGCAGCATCTAGATAGGGCGCTGTGTCCCTGTGTAATATTCTACATTTGCCCCGTCCTATCGGTCCGCATTACTGAGAGGAGGACATGAGTTTAATTGGAAAGGCCGGGGTTGTCGGAGCAGCTGTGCCAAAGAAGCAGAGGTAAATATTGAGCACATTCAAAAATGTGGAATAAACAGCATAAGATTACAATAAACAAATATGGAGTACAAATCAACAAACAAACCTGTAATGATTCAAAGATTAAAATACAGCAAAAATATATAAATAACATAAGTAATACTACTGCATAGGGTTGATAATATGATTAAAAACTGCGACAGAATCTCATGAAACAAGTCAATTCATCCAGTTTAGAGCCTTTCAGTCTGTTCCGTTTTAGCGTCGTAATTCTATTTGGGAGAGAGTCAACAGAGTTACTACCCACAAAGTGAGCTGTATTGACTGCCAAACTGGCGTAATGGAGAACACAATGTGGAGTTATTAAGTGTGATTTAGAGTGGCTCCCTAAAGGACAAGTGGCCATTTTGATGCGGATGACTCTATACAGAAGCATATAGTGTTCCTACCGCGATCTGATTAGGGCCTCAAATGACTGCCTTGGCCGAGATGAATCACCCATTCAGGCCTCGTCTTAAGTATCCTCTGCGCTGCTTTATGTCCGAGCCTCAGCTGCCCAACGGCAACTTAAGTATGTGTGCTGCATGTGTGGGTGAGTGCAGAGTCTTTGATCTAAGTAGCTGGTAAATTAACATTTTTATTCTAAAACATGACAGTCTCTTGTGGGTGTGTTGTGTTCGTTTTGTCTGCCGGCT
This sequence comes from Plectropomus leopardus, assembly GCF_008729295.1. Lineage (NCBI taxonomy): Eukaryota > Metazoa > Chordata > Actinopteri > Perciformes > Serranidae > Plectropomus > Plectropomus leopardus. Next base: position 22,778,697 of record NC_056469.1, read on the forward strand.
TCGCGTTGGTGCACAACGGTGCAGAGGAAGTTGTATTCTACTGCGCCTCCTCGATTTTTTTTTTTTTTTTTTGTCTCCCAAAAACTGGGCAATCACTTAAGACTACCACCCTTCTGTTTTCTTTAGGATGCTTTCTCTCTCCCTTTTAGGCATTGCACTGCTTAAATTAGTTTGACTTTCATTTACTCTGTCTCCCTTCACTCCTCGGGGTGAACTGCAGTCCTTTCTAACCTTATTTAAGACCCAACACCACCAGCGTCGGGGCTGTTCTGGGCTGCCACAGAAACTAAGCCCTCCCCATCAACAATCTTAGTTCCCCTCCCAATAGCTAGCTCCCCTTCCTCAATGGGGCCGACAAAGAGAGAACCGGCTTCCCCAGAAGAGGCCGACACACCCCTATCGGTCCGTTCCAGCTTGCGGTGCTTGCGTGGCTCCGGGGGTGTGTCCTTCTGGGTGAAGACGGCACGAATTCTCTCCACGCAGACGTTGGCAGCCTCCCTCGTCTCCCTGGAGAGCTGCGATAGGCTGAGGAAGCCGTGGGGGAGGTCGTCCACCACGCACAGAGTGACAGGCTGGTCTATGTTCCTCAAACGCTTGGCAAACATCACAGAGTCATCCAGCATGGGATCTAACGCACAAGCCTAAAAGAGAGAGAGAGAGAGAGAGAGAGAGAGAGAGAGAGAGAGAGAGAGAGAGAGAGAGAGAGAAGAAGAAGAAGCGAGAGGGAGGGGAAGGGGAGGGAAATGGTGAAAAGCAAATTAGGATTCCCTTCAGACATGTCAAGAATCTTAATTAAGGGATGAAGAAAAAGGAAGCCAAGCATCCCAGTCTCTTTTGTCCCTGCTTTCTTTACATTCTCGCTGACTCACTCGAGCCACTTTAAAGTCAGCACCAATTTCTTCATTTTCATATTAACACCCTTCTCACATGAGAGAGCAGGCTTCAACCTCCCCATCGCTCCCATCACACTCTGTCTCACTCCGACACAACAATGTGGGCAGTGCACAGTCCTCAGTGAACTATCTCTATCGCTTAACACTTTTGCCTTGTTTTACCTCTCTGACCTCATTTCTGCTCCTTCGTTCTCTCCACCATCATAAACAAATAATCCAGATCCTGGAAACACATAAGCAACCAGCTTTCTCTTAGAGGGTCATACATGCAAACAAATGTTGACAGTTGCAAGGACTCACCTTTAATGCACTGATTGACAGCTTGGCACTAGGTGTATTTAACTCAGGGTGTCTACAGGTATCAGACACTTGAATTTGATGCTTTTAAAGACTTTTTCAAGATATTTTTAACCAAATTTAAGACTGATTTGAGGAGAAATCATTTCTTTCTTATTCAAGCCTTGCAGGTGCAGTAAGTGTTAAGCAGTATACTGCGGTGCCATACAGAGGCAGGTTTTATGTAGAAATCTGGTTATTAGAGTCAGTTAAGCTATTTATATTTTCCAAGCGGTAAGTGCAAATATTAAGTATAAAATATGGGTAAAGAGAGAATAAGGTTCAGTGGTGGGTTTAAAGATTTGAGAAGAAATGTTGACTTTTACGCAGAAGAGTTTGACTCACAAAAAGAAATTAAAGGATGGATGAATGGAATTACACAAAATGTGTGTCAAGACCTTACAATTTGAAATTTAAGACTAGTTAATGACATCCAGCCTTCCCATATATTTTCAAATATAAATTAAACATAAAATTTCAAAACTTTTCCATAACCTTTCAAGGACCAATAATAATTTTATTTTCCCGACCCTTCTTGCACACCGGGAGTGCGGGAATGCGCAGAGAAAATGAAGATATTAGAGCTAGGTTCATCAGCCACAGAAATTAAATTTGACGTTATGTTACATTACGTGAGGCTACTACTACTGTTACTATTTCATTAAACACAATAAAATGCCATGACATTTCCAAAATCTTCAATTTCTTTTGCAAATTCAATGACTTTTCCAGGCATGGAAATTTGTGAATGTGAAAATCCATTACTTTTCCAGGTTTGCCATGACCGTGGGAACCGTGGACATCTAAGGGTCTAATATAAATTCAGTTAAATTTAAGACATTTTTGCAACTTTTGTTAGGACCTGCAGAGACCCTGATGTAACTGTATAAACACCCTTCTTCCTACATCATCCTGTCAATCAATCCAACTGCTCTTCCCTCTTACCACTATATGCACAGGAGGCAGCCCTTTCAGCATGCTATCAGGAGCCAGCAGAGGAGAGCAGAACGGATCCTTGACCACGGGAGAGCTCTGTAGCCTCATCTCAGACAGCTGCTCCGAGCGCAGCGGCTCAAACCCCAGGGGAAACTCCCGAGGGTGCTCCAGCTCCGATCCCTCCTCTCCAGCAGGGGGTGGTATGGCCACTGAAGACAGGTCGCTGGACATGAAGTGATCTCCATCCTTGGAGAGGAAGAAATTCACATCCTCTGGCTACATAAAAGAGATAAGAAATAATTCAGATGAGGCTAGACAGCACTGAGTCGAGGGAGAGGGTAATGTCAAGGAAATAAGAGGAACGGCATAAAATATTACACAGGCAAACTTGATTACAAACACACACACAGCACTTTGTCCTTGTGAAAATCTTCTAAAAACCTTGGCTCAGTGCCTGAGACTCTTGGCTGAACAAACCCCATTTCAAGGAGGAAAAGCATATTTAAAATCTTGCGTCACCCCTGCTCGCTATTTTTCCCAAGCCAACCACTAATCCATGCTGCCTGTGTGAAAAGACATGCGAGGATAATCTGCAATACCTCGCCGGTACGCGCGTAACCAAAAAGTTTTGATATTCTGTCAGCATTTTATAGCCAAATCTATTTATGAGGCATGGGTAACATAATCTGAGCTGAGTTCATCGAGATGAAACACGCACATCGCTGCAGGGTGTAGAGCATTGTATGATAGAGGGCCAAAATATCTCCATGCTGATGAACAGCCTCTTATAAAGGCTGCAGCTGTATGCTAAATCATTTTAATGCAAGCTGTATGAAAGCAGAGATAACCTGATCACAGGTGGGAGGCTGCTGTGATTTCTCTTCACTGCAGTGGTGCAATAATTATCATCAAAATACAGACGCTTCCATCATTACAGGTTAAATTCCCCCAACAATCCCCTCTATCAGCCAAGTGTTCTTTTAAGCAGCCGCCCTTAGCCATTTAATGCTGTTAACTTCTTCTGGATAAGAGCATCAGCTGAGAGCATGATAATCTCAATGTAAACATGTTCAAGCGTGACGTACAGTGCGCTCAGACAGCAGCGGCGCACTGTGAGAAGTGGAATTGTTGTGGGACCCCAAGTCCTGACAAGTCTGGCTCTTCACAGATAATTTCCTGGATGGGAACTGTGAGGTCTCTGAGGCTACAGGGGGGTCAGCGTGTGGAGAAGAGATGGACGCCTCCGAGATGCTCTTCCTCACTGTGTCTAAGAGACAAAATGAGAAGGGGGGGGGGGGCAGAGTGAAAAATGAGACATTCGGCAAAGCCAAATCAAAATGTTTGAGACAAACACATGAAGGAAATTCAAATGGAGGATAATTATGAGATTTTTTTCTCACACTAGAAATAGTGGTTTAAATTGGCCCAAAACCCTCAAATGAATATTGTGGTGCACAAATTTGCAACCATACTCAGATATACCCTAAATTAAAAACCTTTAGGTAAAAGTTCACCAAAATCTCACAAAAGATCCAAAGGTGGTACTACTTGGAGTAATACCAGAGGGCATCGATTGAAGACCAAAAACTCTCTTTTAAAAAATATTGCTAACAACCGCAGTTAAAGGCATTACAATTACATGGTAAAAACCAGACCCCCAAACAATTAATTAATGGACTAAAAAGGTATGGGAACCATACCAGGTGGACTAAATAACAAAATGATACGTTTATGAAAAGGTGGAGCCCCTGTTATGGCTATATTCACACAGTAAAGTAATCTAATTCCTTCAGCAACCTGAATCATACATGTAACTCATCTTATCTCCTTATGCATGTGCACACAAACACTCATACCACACACAACTCCTCTGACCCCTACCCCCCATCCACACTTTTTTGGCCTTTTTTTCCATTTTCTTGTATAAATATTTGTTCTTTTTTTTCTATTTTGTACCTCTGTTCTACTCTAACCATTACGATAAAAAATTCAAGGTTAAGTGTAATGGTGTGAGGACCCTCTTAAATCTGAAGGGGTTATTAATAAAAAAAAATGGAAAAAAAGGCCAAAAAAGTGTGGATGGGGGGTAGGGGTCAGAGGAGTTGTGTGTGGTATGAGATTATTATTATTATTATCTCAAATTAGGGATATATATTGGCAGAAATTGAATACAATATAGTAAGTTTCCTTTAAGGTATTATCACCTTAAAATGAACTGTTTATATCTACAGTATATAGGGAGCGGATCCTTGTCTATGGAATCCACCATGTTGCACAATAATGTTGCTTTACAATAGAGAGGAAACAACCAGTGGCTCCAGAAAGGGCTATTCATGTTTTTGCATCGGCCACCGTTTTTAGCAGCCCCTCAATGACAAGCAGCGTTGGAACAACACTGATTTCTTTAACGTGAAACTGCTTTATTCAGTATTTTACCAGTTTAAATCACTGGGAGCATTTGTTTTGGAGAGGAGGACACCCTTGTGAACATTGGGGCTCATGGTAAAAACCTCCTGAATGTCTGGATCAGAAATAAGGTGAGCACACATTAAGTTATCTGAAAAAAGGTAAGCTCACAATAGCAGGTGCTGGGTGAACAGCATCAGAGAAACATTGATTTTTAACATGAGTTTGAACATAACTGCCTTGCACCGTTTTTTCTGGTTCGGAGAGGAAGAGATCTCTGAGGATAATTCAGCTTCTGCTAAAAATCTTCTGAACAGTGGACACTGAAGGAATTCTAACAGGGGGAAGTTTCAACTGATTGTAATCTGCTGTCCTCACTGCTAAATGCTGCTAAATCCTGGTAAACCTTACACACTGCTCCTTTAGATTGTATTCTGTTTTTACTAATTTATCTACGAACCATATCAATATAGCTAAAACAAAAAAAAATGTAGATAAAATTGTGATTATGATTATATAAGTATCTGAAAGCGAAACAAAAACTAAGTTAATAAAATGTGTGAGACAGTCAAAAAAATAAGTCTATGAAAAAATAACCTTTAACCACATAAGCTACAGTATATGGTGTGTAGAGGATAAAAGAGGCCACTCAAATTTACTTGGGGTCAATAGCAGCTGGAGGACACAGAGGAAAAAGTACACAAATAGTAGTACACAATCACTTAAAACTTATTCTCCCGTTTCCACTTATCATATGTCCTCTGGTTGACAGCCAACAGTTAAAAGCCTAAAATGCTAATTGGGATATATCAGGAAGAAGAGAGGAGAAGTGGGTGGAGGAAATTCAAATAGTGCTGTCATGGTGATATCATTCCCCCGCCCCAGCCGTCAAAACACAGCTGTAAGAGTCGTCATGGCTGGTCTCTCCACAAAGAAAGCGCCACCGATCTCCCATCTCTTTAATAATGAACCATCTCAGCACCATGATGGCCTTTTAATAATGTACACCCACCAATGACATTCTCATTAGTTTGGGCTTGCAGCTGTGGGGGTGTCACCTGGCTAAGGGGACACCGGGGAAATTACGATTCGCCACCAGATTTACGGTGGCTACAATTAACAATTACTGTCGAAGCTCGGCTGCTCCAAAGAGGTGAATTGATATGAATGGGCTACGGGAGTGTTACGCAACAAGGTGGGATAAAGTGATAATTGGTTAGCTGAATGCTGAATAATGGGGATCCATGTCAATAACCTCCTCCATATGGGCTGTAAATGAATTTTGGGGCAGTTGATGTTGTGCTCATAACACTTAAATTGGCTTAATGAAGACTATGAAAACGTGGGCGGTGTACACACACACACACACACACACACACACACACACACACACACACACACACACACACACACACACACACACACATTAAGCTCTGATCTGAGCTTTCAGCAGATAGATGATCAAAGACATGAGCAGATTGCATCTATAAAAAACTCTGAACACAGTAGCTGCCAAGCAAAAACACATTTGTGCCACCCACATCTTGTCTAATGTTCCCACCTGACTGCACATGCACGCACAAACACACGCATACACACAGACACAGTCGGCGGTATACCAGTGGCTGCTGGTGGCGCCTCTGCAGCTGTGCTCGGGGAGGCCGAGGCTCTGTTGGAATCCAGCAGAGAGTGGATCCAGTTGGAGGCTCCCTGTCGGAAATCTCTGAGCAGCAGAGCCGTGTCTCTCCTCACAAGGCTCAGCGTGCTCACTCTCTCTACCTGCGTCTCTGTCTGCGGCTCATTGCCTGGAGAAGATAACACGGAGTAAGGTTTAGCGAGAGAAGATAGATGTTAAAAAGAGATGAAAGTGTTTTTGTTATTCTTCAATCAGCATGAATGAGTAACAGAAGAGAAGATGGGAAAGCAATAATAGGAAAGGTATAATAGTAAAAAAAAAAAAAAAGAAAAGAAAAGCACTGACAGAGTGGGTTCAATACTGCAATACAGCAATTTGTATTATAGGCAGCAATACATAGTGAAGACAGAGGGACTGAATAGAAAATGATTAGTGTTTTAGTTCAGTTATTGAAAGGCGACAGGATAAACAATATCTCTGTGTCAGAATTTGGCATAGTTGGCCAATTACTACAGTCCTCCTTTTCTAGTGAGACAACAATTTATCAGAGGACTCGTAGGAGTTTCTCCTGCTTTTTACTGCATTAATGACAACACATGAAAAACAATCTATATGCTAATAAGCTGAGATGTTAGTGCAGATTTTTCAGATACAATACAACACGACGAGAATAAAATCCATAAAGATTTATGATTACAATTTTTATGTTATACACATTGTGTATTACATAAGGAATTGAGACAAAGGTGAGATCCAGACAAGAGCAAAACAGTTTTATGATTAATATGATGATTATTCCTGTTCTGAAACAAAAAGATGGGGAGTGTCAACAGTTGAACTGACATAAAATCCCTTTCAATTTTGCTCATCAATCAAAATTGTCAAAACTGCTTGCTTTTTCCTATCATAAACTGAAAACTGATACTTTGTGTTTGAGCTGCAGGTCACACTTGGTGAGTAATTTAAAGACATCACTTTGGGGCGTTTCTAATAGAGTAACTTTTTTAAAAAACTAATGGCTCAGAAGAGAATAATATAAATAATGAAAGCAAATGCTCCAGCCCTGCAAAAAAAAACCAAACACATCAACTTACAGGGATAGGTAGTGTTTTTTTTAAGTAATAACTTGTATGAGGTATTTATCTATTCTCTAGTCAGTGTATTACCTACAATAGATGGCAGTCAGCACGCCCCCACTTTGGAAAAGCAGTTGGATGTATCGCCAAGGAAGCTAAGCTATGTACTGCTGTGGACGGGGGTTAGCAACCAAACACATTTAAGCCACTTTAAAAGGTCTACCTAAAAAATCAACACCAGATTCAGCGGACTCAATATTAAGACCATTTTCACTGCTTTTTCTTGCTGTCAGACAGCCCTTTCTTTTGGCGCTGCATTTTCTCAACTTTTCAATTTTCATTAGCTGTTTGAGTCAGAGAGCTTTTTTGCACAATCCAGCTGACACAAACTTTACTCTTTACTCGCGCTTGTGTTTTTGTGTGCGTTTCAAGCAGAAATAAAAACAGTTTTGGCAAGCTGCCCTGAATATAGACATCAACACTGCACCCATAAGAGTGATAGAAGTCGGCGTTTGTCAGACCATGTAAAGCCACCGCTATGTAAGTGAGAGAGACACTTGCTGAAGAGGACATTACCTAATCATCAGTAAAGTGTGAAGCGCTGGCATCCTCTGATTCATCTCTTTTTTGGCCTCCAGTTTCCTCTCTTCTTGTTCTGTATTCTCTGGTTCATGAATGCGCCCTTTTGTCTCACAGTAAACAGCATTTCATTGTTGCTGTCATTAATCACTTCAATTCATTTAATTTAATTGTTACTGGCATAATCACTCATATAATTTTCATGTATTATTTGTTGTTTCCTCCATAAACTGCTGAAAGTCTGACCCATAGAGCTGACTTGTGGGGAAGAGCCTGTACACATGCTGCATTTTTTGCACCCTCAAATCAATCATTTTTCATGTAGTCCCTCAGAATGTGCACCCAAAAGCGGAAGGAAAAACCAACCACAGTGGGTAGATATCTTCCCTTTCTTCTGCAAATATTAGTCTGTGAAAAATATGGTGCAGAATTTGATCATTTCAGAGAAAGGCTACCCAGAGCTTTACATCTGTCCCACTGAGACTATTTACAGCCCAATATACTTTTACAAAACAACACCTGGATGAAGATCTGCTCCAAATTCTGGATTTTTAGTAAGTAGGCTTTGACACGTTGCTAGTCATGGCTACTTGGCAACGTCGGGCCAAACCTGCCTCCATGCCCTTAAAAACTGGCACAGAGTAGGTACAAGAGAAGCACTCAGCACCTGACCTTGCGTTTTCCAGATGGTAAAAGACGTGGCATGTGTTCCCGCACTAATTTACTGCGCAGTATGGTTGCCCTTCTGCGTAAGAATATGGAAGTTACACAGCTGAGAAAATGTGGTGCCAAAGACAAGCTGCTGTCTGACTGCAAATCAAAGTCGTGGAAATATTCTTAATATAGAGGACACTTACAAAGATTTTAAAAAATTTAAGTAGGCCTTTTTAGTTTCTTTTTAGTGGCTAAATACATTTTGCTGCTAACCTCCATCCACAGCAGTGCATTACTTAGCTTCTGGGTTGGTACTCCCCCCTGTTTCTTCAAACTGGAACCGGGCCGACTGCCATCTAGTGTAGGTAATAAACTCACAATGGATAAGTACTTCACAAAACCCCACTTAAAAAAATCCTTATTATAATAACCTAATCACTAAACAAGTAGTTGTCAGCATCACTGTTGTTAACAACAGTGCAGCACAGTGAAGACCATTAAGTATGATGTGGAACAGCAAACATACACACACACCCCTACCTGCGTAGGCGCTTAGACACCTGGAGAGCACACTCAGTGGCAGCAGGGGATCCATAAGTGTCAGCAGACGGGAGGGCGATGCGTAGGCGGTCAGCAGCGTAGCCGGGTAGGCTGCCACGATGCCATCTGGCATTCGCACACCGAAGGCAGCAGCGCGCATCGACGTCGTCACACACAAGTTGCCTCCAGCGCTGTCACCAGCCAGACACACTTTCTCTCCGGTCCAGCCTGGAGAGATAAAAATAGTCAGTGATGATAGAGGTGAAGTGAAAGTGGGAAAGAAACAAAAAGCAAATCAATAGGGAAAACACAGAAAAATGGAGCACAAAATAAAAAGAGACAAGAAAACAAACATCTTTTCTGCAACTATAAGAAATCCAGTGTGGTGTAAGAAAAAGCAGTGACACACATCAAGGAACAGGATCCCTTTTCTCTACTATAACACTGCTGAATATTTGGCTGCTATGAGGGGGTATTGTCTCGCCGTCTGCCTCATGGCCATGATATTGTCTTCTTGTACTACACCACTACAATATTGCGCTGCGATCACTGTTAATTTGACACAGCGTGCTTCAGCGGCCGGATGTATCCGAAACCGACCAGAGGTCTTTTGTTGTATGGAGGAATACTGAGTATCACAATTTGCGTGATATTGCAGAACAAAAAGTACAGCGCAAGACATCGTGCTGCAGCATGATTACTTTCAAAGTGATGAATGAATCCTCTTGAGAAGTACAGGGAGTTAGTAAATGTAAGTGAGGATATACAGAGACAGTCTACAGGACACCTTCACTCTGCAAGAAGCCTCTTTGTTGTGCCTGCTCATTAATTCTAATAAACCAACTTTCTTTTACCTGCCTAATGTATTTAGCATTTCAACTACATATACTTTTCCCTTTACTTAAAAAAAGTGAACAGAAAATGCACTAGGGAGCTAAAAAAAAAAAGCCAACAGTCTGATATAAACAATGCTGTGTTTTTACCTAGTAGGTGGTGGTTTCTAAGAGCCCAGCAGTAGGCATAGAAACACTCCTCAAGGGCCCTTGGGAAGGGGGCCTCTGGGGCCAGAGAGTAGTCCACTGACAGGATAGGGACACCAAGGTCCTGGGACCAGCTCTTCAGATAGGGCTGCATGGGATAGGAGACATGGGAAAGCAGTGGTGAATTTATGAATGGAAAAGCTCTCAGTTTTGGTTTCACAGTGAATATATTATGTGTTGTTAAATTTATGAGAAACAACAGCGGACACAATAAAACACAGAGGAAAGGAGACAGAGGGAGAAAGAAATGTGGGGGAGAGATGCATGGGGGTGAACATTAAGAAGCAAGGATAAAAAGTTATGAAAATTATGAGTCCCTCTGATGTCATCTGTCTACTTTCTGGCTTACAGTCTAGACAAGGGGAGAATGAGCGCTGCCCTCACAGTCACCTTCATTTCCTTTCTTCTCATACAGTTATAAAAAAAAAAAGGTGCCCACATGTCCTAGTTTGTGGGGATGAAGGAAAAAGACGAAGACAAGGGGATGGTGTGGATTTACAGGGATTGTCTCCAAAAACAAACTCACTGTCAGAATACTGAGTGTTCCCTTTATTTCTTGTTGCCACAGTTAGGTTAAGTGTTTACTATTCCTATGCCAACCTAAGGTAAGTTCTTTACTTCACAACTGCAATGCAGTGACCTTGAGATGCAAGAAAGGCATCAAAAATTGACAAAACATTCCTTCTACAAAGCGTTCCTCCTTTCCTCCTCTGTCTTTATCTTCTACCAACACCTTTTTGACTAGCTATGACAGGGCTGGCGGTAAAAGCGACAGCTCTCCGTTCACAGTGCCAGGAACAACACGCTGTGTGTATGTTTGCATGTTGCTTCACCCACCAGTGATTCAGTATGGAGAAAAAAAAAGTAGCTCAGGCAGTCAGCTGTGCCGCCTTAAAGTGCTACCTGTCACAATAAATCTTAAAGGGAGACTGCTGACAAGTGAGTGTGCAGCAGTTAAAGCACTGTTCAGGTTAATGTGGGATTGTACGAATAAGCAAAGTTCCTCCTAAGGTGTGTGTGTGTGTGTGTGTGTGTGTGTGTGTGTGTGTGTGTGTGTGTGAAAAGTTGTGTGTGTGTGTGTGTGTAACTATGTGTGAAGCTATTGTTGCCAGTGAGTGTCAATATATGCCAGAGTCCATGGACAGGTGTGTCATTCAGACAGTTCATCATCTCCCTGCAGCTCACAACAAATGACCCACCGGGCAGAGAGGACGCACAAGTGTGTGTTTTTGTTGGGCCGGGACCAAGGGTAGTTAAATTTTACATGACTCAGGAAACTCTTCTTGTACACACACTCCAATTCAGAGGGTCCCAGATCTGTTCTCAAAGCAGGAATTAATGGGAGCTGCAGTCCCACTCATTCTCAGACAGACAGAGCAGTTAATCTGCAAGCTTATACCTCTGCAGGGATCGTGTGTGTGTGTGTGGTCCGCACCCGAGTTGCTAAATGCACAGATGCCAACACATCCATTCCTGTGATCTCAGCTTAATTGGGCAGTGAGAGCACCAAAGGCTCATGCCACTGAAGTCCGACTCTCCATCTCGCCCAGACAACAGGAGAGACAGAATTGAGGGAAGGATACAGGGGTAGCAGACAGATAAGAAGTATAACAAACAACACTGTCCACTGCCCTCAGAGAAACTTTTCATTTTTGTATTCCTCTTCTGTGGCCTTGCTTCAGGGATTAAGAGAACAGAAGGCAGCTAGTAATAATAGGAAGGCTAGAACATGTTGCCCAAATAAGACAAAAAGGAGATGGGAAAAAAAAGGACACTGAGTGAACAAAAATGATTTTGTAAGATATTAGAACGATTTAGAGGGAGGATGTAATAAAGAAAAGAGCCCTGAAGAAGAAGAGAGAAGGATAGTCTGACAAGTCTTCCATTAGTGCCCGGGGTAATCTTTCTCTGCGGGGTTGTACAGTTCTCCGTTAATTCAACATGACAGCCTTGTTCACCCCCATCTCTGATTGCTCCCTCTCATCCTCTGGTTGCTATGCAGCTGCAGATCAAGGATGCCCATGTCCTTGGCGATTTCACAGAGCCATGTCTTGCAGTAGCTATAAGCAGCGGATGCCACATAAAGACCGCACACAGCCACAGATGACCAGATCAGCGTAGGAGAGGTGGGGGCACAAACAATACACTTTCTCATTGAGATGAACTAAGTAGGTTAAATGCTTCTTCCTGCTACTATTACACATGTTGTCACTAATGTAAAAATAAAATTGGACGACAAAATAAGATTTTCTTTAAGAGCTTTCCAGAGCACATGACAAGAGCCAACAATTTCTTTAAATGATGTGATGCCAAAACTGGGTGTTTGCTTTGGTGTCCCTTTTTTATCACAGTGATCTAAAAATTAAATTTAAGACATGAGTTTCTCCTCTATTGAAAACAATGGAGGGTTGAGAATGAGGTGAATGAAAGGAAGCAGTAATTTACATGAAAAAGGAGAGCAAGCTCTTTGTGCACTTTACTCATAAAGAGGGCATGGAGGGAGGGCATAGTGTCTGTATTACATTTTGAGGGATTAATTACAAAATAATTAGCACAACAGCATTCTATGTAACACTGTTGATGGAGGAAGAGATTCAGACTGGTAACTCCTCTGTTCCCCTGCTGTCAACTACTGTCTGTCTCCTCAACACTTCAATTAGCTGGTGTTCAATTACAATTAGTCTGAGAAAAAAACAGAAATTGAAGCCTAGAAGGGATGAAAAGGTGAACTGGATGAGGTTTGTTGCAACACTGGCTCAAATCCTGCAAAAACAACACCTGAGCCAGGCGTCTAATGGTGGAGGTGTAGTGTTGTTTGCATCTGTAAATATGTAGGTGCCACATCACATATTATACACTGTTTCCTGTGTTTTGACTGTTCCATTACAGTGGAAACCACATATTGTGATCATATGGATCAAAAATCTTGGAACAGAATCATTCCTATACACATGTTGTTTAAATAATTTGCTTATAGAAATGAAGTAGTCTCTTACAGTGCTCATTTTGGCTGTTTTCATACATCACAAAATATGGAAAAACAATGTAAAACTGAAGTTATCCCATCCTTTTTTACTTTACTTCCATGATACTTTGCCTTGCGGTACCCCGTCTGCTTCCAGCTGGCTACAAGAGGCTGGTGCTGAGCGCACATTGAAATCATGAAGGGAAAGGAAGTCATTTTCTCCTAATGAAAAACGTTGTCTCCTCGAGGCTTATGACAAATTGGCAGAAATGAGCCAACAAGATGCAGCAGCAAAACCTGGTGTTCCTCAGGCTGCTTCGTACAGTCTACTCAGACAACAAGAAACAGTCATGGCTGCTGGTGATGGAGACAGAAAATTAATGTGCACTGGGAAAGCACTTGTGGTGGAAGCCCCACCCCCCTTGACAGGTGGCTAGATAATGACCAGTAAAGAAATGTCCCCTGTAACTGCTGTGCTGTTCTGTAAATAGTGAAGCTGTCTGTTACATTACTTCATATTCATGTAACAAATATACACATCGCCACTTTAGAAATATAAGGTTCTAATTGTGTTCTGAGCAGTTTTGAGATATTTAACTTCAAAGTTTTTCAATTCCAATTGCAAAAATGATATAGACCTTTTTGTGTTCTAAATAAAAAGTCCAAAAATACATAGAACTTAATATATACCTCAAATAATGTTGGTTATCATAATCCGCCTCTTTTCAATTTGACCTTGACAGATGTGATCACCATTAGCAGTTTCCACTGTATAACTGGGTCAAATACTGTCACAAACACTACATGATACAAATATGTGAACAGTTTTTGAATTTTTTTTTTTTTTTTTTTTTTGCAAAATAAAACTTATCAAACTGCTTTGCTATTCAGGGTGAGGAAAACCCTTCTTTAAGAGTACAATCTCACCTCATGGGACTTTGAGGTCTGGGCCACAAATCCTCCCCCGTGGAAGTGGATCAGGAGGCAGGGAGATGAGGGGAGGCGCTTGGTCTTCAGCCCCAGTGACAAAGAGATGGCGCCCCCCTCAGAGCGGGAGAGAGATAGCAGAGTCTCGCTGTCCTGAAAAGAGTGAGACAGACAACCAATCAAGTTGCAGTTTACATCCATGTCAGTCCAGATTAACATAATACATGTAGTATAGATCTTGAATGAATTAACAAAAACGGTATTACGGTATTTTTTTTGGCCAAATGGAAGTTATTGCCATATTGAAACATATTATTCTAGTGAGTAATTTCCACTGAGAAACATGCCATTTGTTTTTTTAAAGGGGAGTACGGAGGACTGACAGAGAGTAGTCACATGGTGCAAGCCAGATATCAACAAAACCAGTGAGCTTCTGGTGGACTACCAGAGGAATAGGAGCCATTCTTTCCTGTTTGTAGTCCAGGGAGAAGACAAGAGGTGAGTGGACTCATACAAGTATCCAGAGTCAAATCCTTGTTTGTGTTCACACGCTTTGCAAATAAAGCTGATTCTGATAGAACACAAAATTGTTGCAATGATGCTTCAAATATGGATGTTTCTGCAAAGAGGCTATAAATTGTAAAAGGTGGATGCTCAACACACATCTTCTACCATGCAGAACAGAAGATCTATACACTCAATTACAGGATGGACACCCGAGATAATGTAATCAATTCAGTATCTGACCAAATGTCTCCCCTTCTGTTCTTGAGTCATGGCGTTGAAAAATGGCCAGAAAAGTGCTTTTGCAGAACATCTGATGTCACAGTTAAGTTGACGTTTTGGATATATATGTCATAATTTCATTATTATACCCTATATGACATTTTTGTGAAATTGTGTCATAATAACAGCATTATTTCTTGAGTTATGGTAAAAATGTGTTTGATGAGGTTACAGTGACTTTGACCTTTGACCACCAAAATCTAATCAGTTTATCCTTGAGTCTAAGTGGATGTTTGTGCCAAATTTGAAGAAATTCCCTCAAGGTGTTTTTGTGACATCACATTCACGAGACAGGAACAGACAGACAACCCGAAAACATAATGCCTCTGGCAAAGACTGTTGGCGCCATAAAGGCATTACAAAAACAAATCACAAACAAATAACAAATAACATCACATGACGACAGATGGTGATGTTTGCATCACTCTGATAACTGTTCAGAGACAGTGTATATTGCAAACAAAGCCGTGTTTTCATTGTTAATATATTTTATTGCTAGTGTTAGCAACAGGGCTCCTCTGAGAGAAGGATTAACTAGCTGTTCTGCGGCAGCTTGCTGCCAGCCTCGCCTGCTCCTGCATGAACGCACACTAATTCCCATTCATTAACAGAAACAAGGAGGGAGGGAGTTGTGTCTGAGGAGGAGGGTTTCCGCTGATGCAGGCTTGTATTCTGCGACATTAAAAAAAAGACACTGTTGTTTTGTTGTAGCGTGATCAATGGCTGAAAGTGTTTGTTGATAGCATGTCTGGGTAAATGCCAGGCTACAAAGAAAGGAGGAGCGCAAGCTTGGATCGAGACAGGGTGTCTCCTGAGAGAATTAGGGATGGAGGCAGAGTAGAAAAAGTGAGAGTGATACCTATGACAGAAAGAGAGAGAGCAAGAGAGATAATGAAGAGGATTAAGTCCATGAGGATGAGCTGGTGCTGTCGTTTACTCTGGCTCACAGAAATACCAGATATGCCATTACATATTGTTAGAATATTTTAAGAATTTCTATGACTGGTATATGCAAGGTGGTTTAAAAAGAGCCAGTGGAGGAAAACTGTCATAAACTAGGTCACACAACAAATACTTTATACTTAGACAGGCTACAAGGAAGTAGTGTGGGACAAGTGTGCAGCAAATACAAGAGCTGGTCTAGTTTCAAATCAAACTTGACATTATGAAACTTTTCTTATTGCTTTTTCCACAGTGCCACTACAGTGTGAACTGAATAATGATTTAAATACCTGTCCTTCGCGTAAGTCACAGGAGATGAGCCTCATCTGAACTGGAGCAGTGCCGATGTGTGCTGATGGTGGAGCTATAGTCACAGATGCTCTGTGGTTGGCTGCCAGGGGAAGGTCAAAGGGCACGGGGGGCACGGAAAGAGCCCGGTTCACCTTAACTTGAGTGGATGTCATACTGGCAAGACTCTGGAGGAAGAGAGATGGACAGGAAGAATTGAGACAGAGAGAGAAACAGAGAGGTGCAAGTTACAGAGCGAGACAAGTCACCCGAGAGAGAGAGAGAGAGAGAGAAAGTGAGAAACCGAATGAATAAATCATGAACCCCATTGAATAAATTGAATTCCACTCTATTATTACTAACGGCCTGTAGGCCAAAAATGCATAATGATAGAAAGGTTCTTTTACCAGAGGAAAGTAAAATATTCCTGTTTCAGTTTTAAAATTAAAAACAGGGCAGAGCACTTTTCTGTGAGCATGGGTTAGTGGTGACAACATGGGGAGATTACAGATGTCGTCTGCATTAACAGTCAACTCACCGACAGGACTTCTGTCTCAGTGATGTTCCAGAAGGTCTTCCAGAAATGGACGTCTAGGTTCTGGGTGATGCGTTCAAATTCTGCCCCTCTCAACTCTGGGTCTATGGCATACTTCCCTGAGGTAAAGAAAGAGCTGGCTGCTACACCTGGGGGAGGAGGGAAGGACGACACAATGAGGAGGGTATGATAATGGGTAGGAGACACAAGAGACAGGACATGCAGAGGATAGAGTAAAGGAAGGTGTATGGTTGAGGAGGTAATGGAAATGGAAATGGAAATGAAAAGTGATTGGCAGACAAAAGCTCAGAAAAACGGGAATGAAAACAGAAATTTCACAAAGATATAAACAGTAGGAAGGGGGGCAGGGAAAGGGGACATTTAAAGTGAAGTAAGTGACTGGACAAAGCACATAAAACAAAAATAAAAGAAAACATAAACCTGCTGACAATGTGAAAGGATGGAAAGAAAGATGATAAAGAAGGAAATCGAGTGCTATAACTCCAACAAACCTCAGGGAAGTGGCCCCAACTGAGAACAATCGCCACACTCAACAGTGAATTTATGTTCTCACAGCACTATAATCATATTGCCACTGGTTAAAATAGAAGCATTTCATGGTATTACAATCAAATTCTACCCTGCTTCTTCAATGTCCAGCAAGCAGTACAGAAAGGGGAAGGAATTGCACTCAAACCTCCAACTGTGAACCAAGATACAGACATAGGACAGCTAAGGAGCTGTTGAAGAGCTACTTCTTCATATATTCATATAGCCTGTGTTCACTACAGAGGACTATGATGAAGGGGTGAGGGGGTTCAAGTGCACTCACCATATGGTGCAATACCTCCTGCCTCCACTGTGGTGCAGCACAGAGCACAAGAAACCATGAGAGTTGAATGATTCCTTTTTGAATGTTAAATATTTACATGTGTGCACGGTGAAAATGTGTATATGGCGGTGCATCTTCTTCCATCTCTGCCTCTGTACATAACTGTGTGCATGTTCAAAACATTTTGAAATATAGAAGAAGCACGCCAGCTAGCCGTCGAGATTCAAAAGGATGAAAGAGCATCTACAATCCAAGCACACAACATCAAAAGCTACTCAGTCAGGGGCCAAAGAGCAATGTAGACGAGGGCGTGTGGATGAGAACGATCTATGAATGAGAATTAAGTGACTGGATGATGAGAGGCTACAGCTGCAGACGAGATGATGCCGACCTATTCCTGATTGATGGCGTCTGTAGTTTTCTCCAAAGGCCACAAGGCCAATAGCGATGGTCTGGAGACAGGGCCTGATGGCTGGAGTGAACTGGAGGGATGGACAAAAACAGAGACAGGCTT
Source organism: Plectropomus leopardus (assembly GCF_008729295.1). NCBI lineage: Eukaryota > Metazoa > Chordata > Actinopteri > Perciformes > Serranidae > Plectropomus > Plectropomus leopardus. The sequence goes on from NC_056469.1 coordinate 22,796,582, forward strand.
TAAATTCTAGTCCACTGTCCATTAAAAGACATGAAATAATATCACAATTAACACTGCTATCAATCAACCACAGAGAATGAAACATAGATGGTGGGATATCAGAATATGAGATGATTCTTACACATTATAAATTGATGGAGACAGTGCTGGGGAGGTTTCATCATTTTTTCCCTTTAGTTTGATTTTGACCTCTGTCTGCTGAGGGTTCAGCCTCTCTCGTTAAACTCAACTAAGAACAGAGACTGTGGCTTTAAAGAGGAGCCTTCCCTCTGTCCATCCAAATGCTTGACTCACTACATTTCACCTGCAGGTTTGGGCAGCAGGAGTCATTTGTAGCTCTGTATTCCTTTTCAAGCTTTTACATATCAGACTTCTGACCACTCTTGCTCAGTTTTCAGGGCATATCTGTTTAGTCTGATGACCTGGTGACAAAATAACCCGTGGCAAATCAACAGGTCACTTCTTTTTTCTTAAATGGCATTCTTTTTTCATTGCAAGACTATAGGAGCTGTGGTGAGCTTTACTCTGTACATGAGTGCATTAAGTAGACACCAATAACCTGTTATTGAAGTTTATCCCCGTTATGATCATATTTGGGATATGTTGTTCACATGAGCACAGAGAAATTGGGATATTCATATTCCCCCTATACAGAAAAAATACTTAAAACTGATTACTGCAGTCTCTTTGCACAAGCACTGGGATGTTTCAAAAACAAACTTACAACAGGAGATGAGAGCAACCGGAAATATTAAACACTACACTGTACATTTATGACCACTTGACAACTTCACTGCTTATTTCTTCTGTGCTCCCATCACCAGCAGCTGTCTGCTCTGCGCACATCCCCGTCTCTCTTTCTCTGTCTCTCTCAACCGCACACAAACACGTATTTACTCACCTAACGTTTCTAAAAGCAGCTGAGCAACTCCTATATATCATAGTTATAGTGGGGAGGCTGAGGATGAGGATAAAGATGCGCAGCCTCTTTCATTATCAAAAGACAAAACCCCTTTTTTCATCCTGAAGTGAGACATTGTTGCTGCCGTCATTTTTTGTTTTTCTGCCGGTGTAGGTAGTCGGCAGACTCGACACCTCTCAATAACCGGAATAAGGTGTACACACGTAAGAGTATCTTGGTTATTTTTTGTAGTACTAAAGTTAGCATTTTTGGGTTTCTCATGAACAGGATAAGGGCTAATTCAGGTTTCTGAAAACGAGATATTATGTTTATATGATTAAAAACATCAAGAGGATACTCCAAAAACCCATTTTCATTTATTCATATAAACACACTCACTGACAAGTCTTAATATAATTACACATAATTACATTTTTAGAAGCTGCAGAGGGTAGCATGGACAGTAACATGCAAGCGTATCTTTGGGTAGTCAGTTGCTTGTCTGTATGTGTCAAGTGAGAATTGGTGAGTCTGATGTTGCCTTCAATTGTATTTTCTCTGTATTGTTGTGAGATGTTTTATTGTTGTAGTTTTAAATGAATATTCATCTCACCCCTGATTGCCTACAGTGGTAACTTTAAGCACATTTAATTATTTCCTGCCTTTCTTAATTTCCAGTGTCCCACTTCACCTTAAATCCTACCTCTAGACCATCAAGCATGAAGTGCTGCTTTTCTCAACCCTCCCAATTCTTGACTCTTCCCATTTCTTATCTTTCCCATTTCTTATCCCTGTGCCACGCAGCTCATCTCACCTGAAAGCCAAGGCAACGGCCATAGAAGCACCCCTTGTGCATGGATGCATATTCACGGACGAAGCTCTCGCTGAGGCCACTTTCATCTTGGAAAAAAAGGTTGCCATGGCTGTTGTCGTGTAGCATACGCTGAGCCAGGTAGAGCAGGGCGCGCAGCTGGCACAGAGCGTTGCAGTAGGCCTCCATCTCCCCCGCATTGTGTGCTACTCGAAAGAAGATGCTGCGGCGGTTGGCGGTGATGTAGCGCCCCTTCTGGATGATGTGGAGGAGGCAGCAGCGCACTACCTGGAAAAGGATGAGGAATGTTTCAATAAAAATTAAGGATAATTGGTGAGTCTTAGAGCCCTAACACACCAAGCACGTGGTCGGCCACTGGTCAATGTTGGGCCCCCAATAAGCGCGTGTTGCACTAGTTTGGCTTTTTCTTGGTGTCGGAAACAGCAGAGCTTCAAAGCACGAAAACACAAATGGAAGTAAGGAAAGCAAATAAACAAAGTCAAAAGGGGGTAAGATTGAAACAAACGTGTTATAATAGATTGGATCACGTTTTTAACTATTGAGCTCTTTAGCAGAAACAATTCATAACTGTTGTATTGTTTGCTTTGCACAGTTAATTTGTTCTTTCTCCATCAACAATCGGCCTTTGTCACCTCTAGTTCTTTGATGTTGGTTTGGTGTGTCTGAGCCTTTATTCCAAAAATGTGGTATCTTACTGTCCCGTGCCGTCCTCTCTATATGCTGAATTAAAACCAGCATAGCAAAGTTGGTTAGGTTGAATTGCAAGCGAATAACATAAATCATGTCATAAGCAAATAAAAGAATAGAGTTTTTACAAAATGATAAATGTAACAATGCATATTATTAAGATAATCAATGGTGATTTTAGGGTTATTATTTCTTTTCTACAAAAAGTGATGCATTCTGCCCTATAACAAAGCAAATCACAGTTCTTTAATTGTGCAGTCATTACAGAGCCATGTCTTCTGGGTCTGCTTAAGTTGTAATTAAGATTAGGGTGGTAAGCTTGAAGGGAAAAAAACGATGCATGATAGCATGCCTGAGTGCAAGCATGTGAAAGGCTTGCTACTTCACCAGGGTCTTACAGATTAGTCCAAGTAGCACTGTGGGAATGAGACGGATTAAAAATGGGGAAATCGAGTGGCAAGAATACAGAGCAGCATTCATTTGCTGCTCTGCTAGACTTTTGCAGTTATGGTGGGTTGCAACTACTGAAGGTCATGATGTTTCATCAATAATGGTAGAAGATAAAGTACAGTGGGTACAGTAGATATTCTGCAGCTGGAGGAATTTATCTAACCTGATTTGCAACATAAAATCAATCTGTAAAACAAATGGACTGACCTTGGAACAAAGCGATATGAAGGTAAAAAGGCTGGTGAGCAGTTTCTCACAGTGTGGAGAGAATATTGATAAGAATGTATTGCGGTATGGGGGCTTATTATTCTCAAAGCTGCAGCGGATGGAAACAGGAACACAGACACAGATCTGAATCTCACAAAACATCCCACAGCTTACCTTAACCAGTGAGCGGTAGCCATTGGCAGGTATGTGTGGGTCAAAGTCAAAATGATGGTAAACTGCTGCGAAGCCAGAGATAACAGGCTCCAGGCTGCGAGCATGCTCCTGGATCAGCTTCATGGTATCCACCAACCTCCGAGCCGCATCACCTTGCGACCCCTTGGCTCCTCCTGAGAAGAATGTGGCATTCTCTTCGCACACGCTGTACAGGGCCGTAAACACTGCCTTGGTGTCCATCACTAAGAACAGTGAGACAGAGAAGCAAGGCGAGGTTGAAACAAAAACAATTGTAGGCAAGGGTGCATAATAATACTTTCTATAATTATTAATGTTATGCTTTATTCATTCTAGTGGGTAACATCTTTTTCATTACTGACACAGGGGCTTAAATCCCAATAGCACCCACTGATCTCTCTATCATTTATGCAACCTCGCTGACCCACATGCATGCTTAATTTGTAAAATTAAAGATCTTTTTTTCTGTAGCTGTTAAAACTTGACTGTCAGCTGGTATTTGGCCCCGCAAGCATAAAAAGGAGCACCCTGATCCCTATTCTGTGCCGCACCCACTCTTGTTATTAGGATGTAGACACTGTACGAGGTGGGATATCATTGGATATATCCTACATAATGTTCTCTTACCCCTATTAACTAATCCCTAACAGCCTGGCGTATAGAAGCCCATTGATTGAAACGTGTTAAGCAAGCCTTGAAATTAAATGATGTAAAGCCGGGGCTAAGCAGCCAAAATCCATCGAGATCTAGGCAGACATGCATGGAACAGGAGGAGAAGGCAGAGGTCCTTTGCTAACGTCATGCTGCTGGGAACAAGCACAGTTATTAGTCATACACTGCCAAAAACACATAAACAAACTCACATGAGAGTCCCAAAGGGAGGTATACAGCTGCAAAAACACAGCTGAGTGTGTTTATCAACTGTGTCTATATCCCTGGCCTAATGCAGCAACAAAGATAACAAAGATCTATGTCCCTGTTGGATTCCTACTGCTGAACTGAACTTCTCTGTTGAGTCACCTGAGACATCTGTTTCCACAACACCTAAGCCTGGGAAGTATCTGGTACTTACTGTATAGGGTGACTGGCACGCTGAGAGATAAAAGAAAGAGGAGAAGGGCTGGTGGACACACAGAGACTAAAACAAAAGGCACAGGCACAGCAGTGCCTCCCTAATAGATGAGAGAGTGAGAATTTTAGGGGAGAAGCGGAAAAATAATTTCTTTGTTATGGATGGGTGTTAACCAATTACCTTGCAGGACTGAGGCACATTTATGGAGAGATAATAGATCGTGATCAGTTCAAAATGACTCTGTGTTAAATCATCTTTAGTTAAACTATGCATACCTAATGAACGTCCCAAATGACATCAGTCGCCCTTGGAAATTAGCACACACTCATCCTCAAACTTTTGCTATTAAACTTCCACTGAATAAATGCAGAAAAATAAAAAAATAAAGTAAAAACAGCACAGAGGGATGTGGCGGGGAGATTGCATATGCATGCTAAGAACTGAACAGATCCTGCAAATGTGAAATATTGTTTTGAGGGTCAAAGAAATAATGGAGCCCTTATCGCACAATTATTCTGCTATTCCCTGCCATTCAGGAAGAGTAATGGGAGAGGCAATTTCAGTTTGCTGGGAGGAATCGCAACCCTGACATCCATGAAAGAACATTTATCAGCCAGATGACTTCCAGCACACACGTACTATATTACATGAAAAATCTCTTTAGCCGTTGCCCGTCATCTCATTTTGCCGTCTTGTCTTTACCTCTTGCTTCACTTCTCTTTCAGAGGGATTTTTTCTAGCATACCATACTAGGCAAGACACCCTTGGAGCTGGCCATCCATTTAGGCTTACTACTCTGCTACTGGCTTCTATTATGCTTAAAATAAATGGGACACTGACACAGTGACTAGGGTGTGCTGCCTTACTGTTTCTTCCACTTGGTATTGGAAAAGATGCTTATCTGACCACACCCAACTTTAACGCCATATATTAGACAGAAGGCCGTTGTAAGATACGAGAAATCAATGACAACACAGAAATATGTGTGCTAGTTGTGTACCAATTTCCTTATTTATGTCCCCAATTCTTTTTTTTTTCAGGACTGTTTTCTGGTCTTTTTGCAGTTATTTGATGGGACAGCTCAAGCGTGAAAAGGGGAGAGAGAAGTGATGACATATAGCAAAGGGCCACGACCAGAAATGAACCTGTGGCCACTGTGGCGAGGACAAAGCCTCTGTACATGGGGCTTACACTCCACCAGGTGAGCTACTAGGTGTCCCTATGTCCCCAATTTCTGTGATAACTTGTCTTAATTATTTGCAAACAGGAAAGCCTCTGTATAAATGTGTGCGTGATGTTGTCATCAAGCCCATGGCGAATGTCCCTTTAAATTCTAGGGAGGCAGTCCCTGGCCGGGGGGTATAAGGACAAACCAAAACAAATCTGCACAGCAAATGAGTGGACTACCCAAAACAGCACTGCAGCTGGGGGAAGTTTTTAAATTGTAATAACGTTCCACGTATTCCCACAATGCTTAATAAAAGAAACTAGCAATTTCACATTGATTCAACCATGTTAAAGGAACACTCTCATCTGGCATGAGCTCATCCCATGACTTAACAGAAAACTCCACACTAAAACAGAATTTACATTGTGCTAGGATATAAATATGGCCAACTGTCTCCCTAAGCTGCCTCTGAACCTCAAGACTTTGTGATCTCTGATGACCCATTTTGATTCATTTACAGTTAATTAACATTAACATCAAGGGCTGGGCTCAGAAAATGTTTTTTAACCAAACTACTTTCACTGGAATTCAGAGCTCACGTCTGTAAATGAGCAGTAAAATGTCAACTTAATTTCCTGTTGTCAGAAGAGCTGCAGGATACATCTCCACATGACCACATAACTATGGACTGTTCATTTTAGAGACTTCCAAACAAAGAAAGAGCTGCACAAGATCATGAAAATAACATAAATAACATTTTTGGTTGGATGTTATCTTATTCAATGTCTCAAAGATTGTAGAGGTGTAGCAAGAGAGAAGAACTGAGGAGGCACATAATGGGAGTAAACTGGAGTTTTGCAGATAAATTATGCAGATACTAATTATTAAGATCAGTGAAAGAAGCCTACTGTACTTGTAAGCATCCTGTCAAAACAACTGAGCAACAAATACACATATACAGTACAATTCGGGCATTGTTGCTCTGTCTCCAGATTTGGCCGAGAACCAGTGGATTACACGCCAATTGTGAATGTTCTGAACACACAGGAAACGGTTACTTAATGTGCAAAAACCCAACACATTGCGTCAGCATAAAAACCAAGAGACACGCACAAAGAACATCTATAAATACACATTCATCTGTCTGCATGAACACAGGCATCGGTGTGGCCTTAGGGGACATAATGACTGCCTTGGTCAAGCAGTCACCCAAATGCTGCAGGACCAGCTATAGCAGTGAAACCAGTTTGGGCAAGCAGCCAAAATTAAAATTACATTGCTTAATTAGAGCTGGGGGTACAACTCTCTCAGCTGGGCAAGCCGATAGGCCTTATGTTGACAGAGTAAGCTAGGCATGAACTTTATGAACCCCTGGATCAGCATAAGCTGCTCTAAAACTTGCTTAATGATAATGAAGCCAGCCCACATTACACCCCTGTCTAACGGCAGGGAGTATATCGTATGCAAATACTATGCAAATGAACACAGTTATGTGAACCGGAACAATCTAATCGAGAGCTCACTCGGAGTTCAAACATGGCATGGCCCAGTGAAGACTTCACCTTTGTTTGACATAGGATAATGCCTCAGACAGAGCTACAATAAGCTGCCACTACATAAAAACATGACTCACCCGCTTGCCTTATCACCCCTGCCTTTTTTTGCAGTAGCAAATGTTCCACATATCCACGTCTGGCTATGTCACTACCAAGCAACATGTTTCAGCATCATCCCTTCCTGTGTCACTGACACAAGTGACCACTGTAATCCCATTGCAACCATTAAGTTGCACCTGTTCTCTCTACATTAAAGATGGATGAGAGACGGCATTAATAAGTCATGTAGGACAACCAACAGTAGTGACATTACAGACATAATGACTCCTGCGAGGCCCACATACAGTGTGAATTGAGTGTTTGTATAAAATCACCCACAGGCTGCTTCTGGCAAAAGATAGAAGATTAAAAAAGTAAAAGTGTTTACCGGCATCTGAGTTCAAGGCTCTGTCCTTGTCTGTCTCCTCTCTTCCACGAAAGCAATGAGAGCATGGAAAAGAAGAAAGAGAGAATGAGAGAAAGAGAGGGAGGGAGAGGTGGCAGAGAGGAAAGAGGTACGGTTGTTCTCCCCCTCACTGTCTGTCACTCGCTCATCTTTAGGATGTAGCTCTTCTCCTGTCAGCCTCTGTATGTCAGCCTGTCACAGCCAATACTACTCAGAGGCAATGTGTTGTCCTTTTCTTTCCTCTCTGCTCGTCCCTCCTGTGCCTCTTTTAAAAAGGAGAAGGGAAGCTACAGACAACCCTGTCCCAGTTAACTTTCTCCTTGTGACAGTGGTCTCTTTTGCCATAGGCTGTTCAGCTTGTAACTCCCCGTGACCTTCAACCTAATTGGCAGATCACACACATGCAGATATTGGCAGAGACACAACCGAGAGATTGTGCGATGATAACAATTTTTCAAATGTGACTCTTTCCTTTCATTGCATCTTGAGTGCTTATTCACTGTTTAAAAGGTCAGAAATCAACTGCAGAGAGCAGTGAAATCAGTAATTATCAATGAATCTTTTCATTAAAAAAGCAGAATAGTTGATAAAATCAGAATTTTTGGCTTTGAAATTTAAAAATTATGAGTGCAGTATTTATCAGGGGCACACGATGATGTTTCAAAATACCTTATTTTGCCTGATCAACAGCAAAAACAACTAGAAACGTGAACAAATGACAACAAACAAAGACCAGGAAGAAACTAATCACGTCCTCGCTAATCACTACTTTACAGTACATTATTGTATCAAACATTAAACCTACTTGATTCCGGGCAACTGCAGACCAGATTTCAGTGCGGATGTACTGTACCCCAACTGAGTGACGTCAAGTGAGACCGTGACTATAAAGACAGTCCTCACATAAAAACTTGGCTGTCTCTGCAGCAGAAAGATGCAAATACTTTTTAAATTGGTGCTACATGACCAGAGAAATCAGAGAAAAAAGGTGCTTTTGCTCAAGAGGTAGAAAACCTACAAATACTAGAAAGCTTCGTTGGTGGGTGACGTAATGTGGACTCGTCCATGTGAAACAATGCCGGGTGGCCAGATCTCGTATTACAGTTAAATGGTAACAGAATCTTGGTTTATATTTGATCGGCACCACTTAGTTTTACAGTTTGATCTCCAGTTTTTCAGCCTCTGTTTTCACTGTGCAGGAGGCAGTGTGGCATCCAATTCTAGTTAACAAAACCTTGCCATTTCAGCAAAAAGAGGCATTTCAATACATTTATGAAAACATTTTAGGCAAGAAAAAGGAAGTGCAGTAATGTAGTCTCCTTGAAATGACATAATTTACATAATTTGTTTCACTGTGGGTGGAGGAGGGATATTTTGGCACTGGTTAGATGGAGGAAAGTCTACCACAGTTCATCCACACATACCTTTACTACCCACATGGTTTTGATACAAAGCTGGTTGAAAATCAGTGAAGTTTTCCTTTGTAACAAACTGCTTTATCTGGTGGTTTTTCCTGGTTAAAATCCCTCGTCTGTTAGTTTTAGAGATAAAGAGACCTCTGTGGATAAATCTGCTCCCTCTAAAACCACCACATGAACACTGAGTGAATTCTAACCAGGAGAAGTTTCAGGTGGTCGCAATCTGTAATCCTCACCGCTAAATCCCTCTAGATTTTAAACACTGCACCTTTGAGTCCTGCACCTACAACTGATTATACTATTGTAAGTGCTGTCTTTTGGTACTGTCTGTGCTTGACTTTCACCTGCGGCACCTTTGAACATGTATATTTGTTGTTAGGGTATACAGCAGAAATGCTCTGCATGTGTGCCAGCTGTTTAGAAATACTAATGTTTAGCAATGAAAGCCACGCATGGACAGCGTGTGCCCACCCAAAACAGAGTGACAAAATGTATTTCAGAGAAAAATATGCGCTTAGTTTAGACTTCTTGGCAGATATCACAGATGACAGTTCCATAACTGCAGGAGCTGTGACATGAACTCTCACCCACTCACAGAAATACAGAAAAACACAAACACACCCGGGAACACTGAGTCACAGATACCACTAACACCATGTCGCACCTGTTGCAGCCTGTTATTGCCTGTTATTGTCTGTCATTCAAGACACATAGACATTTTTTAGACATTATTGTACATGCTCGGTCATTGTTACACTGTCATGACTTTTTGGGACACTTCACAGAATAGTACCATCACTACTGTTAGCAGTAACATGTACTTTCCCTACAATGACAAATCAATATGTCTGTAAGCTACAAGATAAAAACCTGTAAATAAAGGCATTTGGTGAAACGTAAGTCCATAACCCAGAGTTCAAATGAAAGGTCTTTGGTGTGATTTTTTTGTTTGTTTATATTTCTTAACTATTGTTATACTGGGCATTTTTAGCTATCTTCCCAGTTTTCTCATAACAAAGCAAAATAGATTTAAGACTTTTTAAGACTATTATTACCACTTAAATTAAAATTTAAGACCAATTTTACATTAACCAAAATTGAAGAATAAAAACATGAACTGACATCAATTACTTGTTAGGGAGAATTTTGCCCAAATATTTACTTCAAATTAATTTTTTTTTGTTCTAGATATAGAGTTAGATGATCTTCATCAAATGCTCTAAAAAATGTAACTTTCTAGATTCACAGACATGTAAAACAATGAATATATTATGTTATTAAGGTATTTGTTTGGGTTACCTTGGGAAAAAAGCTTGTTCATTTGTCATGTGATTAGATGTGGTAAATGTACGAGTATTGGTGGTTCCTTCATCCTAATTTGTGTGATGTTAAATTTGATCAATTATTTTTTTAAAAAGATACCAATTACCAATTATTTTGAGATTCTATAATGCAATGTCAGAAAAAAATATTTATAATATTGCCCTCCTAATGATTTAAGACATTTTAATACCAATTAAGGCTTTATTTTTAGATTAATGGATTTAATGCCTTTTGCAAAGATTTTTTTAAGGATTTGTGGAAACCCTGCATAATCCTCTCTGCATTTATCTGCAAAGAGCTTGTCTACTAGTATGTATCTTTTTATATAGATCTGACTGGGGCCTTAATTGTAGCAAGTATACAGAAATAGGGCAAAGTCCTTTACTTTTTTGTCACTCCTTCTGCAGTGTAAGTGTAACTTCTGTACAGACATGCAGATAACCAGTTGTTCTTGTTTGTAAAAACCTGCCTCTTGGGCTAGAAAGTAGAGCCCAACTGTTTCCTTCCACACAAAAAAAACCTCTAACTCACAGCTCTCATGTGTTTCTCTTATCACACCTAAACAGACAGTTTCAAGATGTTCAATAAGTCTGGCTAAATGTAAGTCAAAGGATATGAGAACGCAGCGGCTGTTCCTTGAAGTGGAACTCACTGTCACAATGCAGTGTTTTTTTATATCTACGCAAATGCAGAGTCTCAGTCTTTGTCATACATGTTGAGACCAGACAGTGTGTTTTCCTTGATAGATAAACTATCTTGTCAGTCTTTTTGAACTTGACCAGATATCTGATACTCTACAAAATGTCGTGTCTATAGGAAGCAGGCTATAAAAATAGAAAACTCTGAGCAGCCCATAGGCAAGAGGAAGCGCCAACAGCAGGGGCTCTGTCGTCTCGTGTTTAGGAGGCTTTGACCCCTCTCCCATACAGAGCACCTTCAAACACACAAGGCCAAACTGAACAACAGGAAACTAGCAACAATGAGCCTCCACACCCCCTTCAAATGGGACATACAGGGCTTCCCTTCAGTTTTATAATGCATTCAATGAAACAGAAAATTATGAATCTGATCCTCAGGTCAGCTGAGAACAGAGCACAACAAATAAGATTAAGTAAAAACACTTCTAATCCAATTATCCAGGCCCAAGTCTATTATAAACAAACCATTCATAAACAGGCGGATATGATTTTTTTAACCGTAGCAAAGACATTGTGTGGCATATTGTTCGGCTCTTGACAAAGCTAAGGAATCCTTTTGAAAGTAATGGTCATTTGAGTCAGTTTGGATTGTTCTAGTCAAAGTGAGATAGTGGTCCAGACAACAGGAGGGCAACAGGGGGAGTATTTAGTCATAGCACCAGATCCACAATGCCTGTCCTGCATCCTGTTAAGTCTGTTACCTTCTGCCCCTTGGCACAGTGGTGGAGAAGTATTCAGATCCCTTAGTGAAAGTACTAATACTAAATTGTAAAACTACTCAGTTAAAAATCTGTTAAGTAAGTCCTGAAAATTTTACTGCCCCCCCCAAAAAAAACCATAAAATTAAAAAAACTGGTAAAAACTAAAGATTGGGGGAAAAGGAAAAAACACCCCAAAACTCAAAATTATTTTTAAAAAAATCAAAATAATAACAAAATAGAATCAAATACCCTCAAATATCAGAAAAAAACCCTCAAACTTATTATTTTGTTAAATAGAAAAAGGCTTGAATGTTTATCAAAATAGTTGGCAGGTAATTTTATGTCAATTGGCAAATTGATAAATCAACAAACCATTTGTACTTGTATAAGCTGTTAGGTCATTTTAGATCATATTTTATTAACTCTGCTTATGTTTATTAGGCAAAAATATTAATATGTACACGAACTTAAGTTGTTCAGTAAATGTGGTGAAGTAAAAAGGACAATATCACCCTCTGAACTGAGTAGCAGTATTAAGTCACATGAAAAGAAAATACTCAAGTTACAAGTCGTTCTAATTTGTACTTGAGTAAATGTACTGAGTTACATTTCACCACTGCCCATTAGTCACCACGTGTGTCCCTGTTATTATGCCACACAGGCAGAACTGATGACGGCTTCACCAGTGACTGCATCACTTCGATTAATCGATTTATGCTGGGAAGGTTAATCCAGTTACACTCCATCCTTTACCCTAGCCTTCTTGTTTATGTTTGGAGTACCTGTTCATGAGGGTCCTGTCCGTGTCTGCGGCTGAAACTAAGGACACAGATTGTGAAAAAGTGAATATAAGTGGAGCCACATACAGTGAGGACATTACTACTAAGTTACTGCTAAAACAAACGACACACACAACTACTGTAGCTGTGACCTAGGGATGCTCCTAACTACGGAAATGCCGGCAGAGGAGGCTGACTCGTTTCATGAGCGCGTTTAAAAGTCTCCACATCCTCGTTTTGATGTCACACAACAATCACAGCGGCTGACACAAACCAAGCGGCTTAAATCCAAGTTGTTCATTTCGGCTACCCGAGGCCAGCTAACGGGAATGCTAACGACCGCTTACGGGAGGAGGGAACGGCTCAGGAGGGGACGTTAATGACAGGAAAAACGACGGGGGGGGCTGTGACGACGGTGACACGACACAGACAAACTCACCCACTGGACCCTCTTTGTGTTTGGACGAGCGTCTTCCATTCACACCTTTCTCAAATCTGCTACTCCCACCACTCTTCTTGCTCGACGCCATCTTCGCCTACTCTCTGTTTACGCACCGCCTCTCCCTTCACATCTCCGCTACATACCTGCCTGCGAGCCCCGACGCCCCGCCCACGCCAAAACTGGGAGCCAATGAACGACAGCGCCGCGGCCGAGTAACCAATCACGACGCTCAGAAATCGATTAGTGTCCGCCCCGTTGCCTTTGTTGTACACTTGGTCAAAGAAAAAGTGAGCCATTCATAGCAGATTAGGGATTATGTTTGCAGACAATTCACAAAAGACTTAATCAGATTTTTTTTTCTTTTACACAACTTTATTCTTTAAGCAATGGCAGGAAGCAAATAGATTGTCACACATCATAGAGTCATTAAGTAAAATTCAAGAAATTCATTTTCATAGATTTTTTTTTGTTGGTGAACATAAAATGATGGCAAAACAATCTCACCACATACTCGACTCAGAATATATTCTGGAGCTTTTGAACGCATCACACAGTCTCAGCAGATGGAGCTGCTTGGTTGTCATGAAATTTTAGGTGTTACCATTTTTTTCTAAGCACTTTGACCCTGGCATGGAAAGTTTTGTTTTGTTAACAGGTTTTTATTTCTACATAGAGTAACTACTGTCATTACTAAATTATAATTGGCAGAATAAATTGGTATAAAGACTGCGTTCCACAGAATAGTGGAAGCTCTCTGAGGCCCCTCTTCATAAACTGCTGGATCACCAACACACACAATCATATCATATCTATGAAGAGAAATCAGGGTTTTTCTTTTCCAAAAGGAAAAAAAAGAAAAGAAAAGAAAGTTAAAGAATGAAAACTAAAAAACTGGCTGTAAAAAAAAATCAAAAGGTGCTAGAGAGAGACATAGATCAAGAAAGGAAGGGCGGGGTGCCCACAGAGATTGCTTACGAATAGGGCCCAGAATTTGGTGCGACACCCCTGTTTAAAAGATGCACCAAGTTATGTTTGAAAGGTCAGAACAGCAACTGAGTGCAAGGCTGCAACTACTATTTGGGTACACCGAGAAAACAAGTCCTCTGTTGTTGCTGTTGCTGCTGTTGTTGTTGTTGTTGTTGTGTAATTAGGGTAACTGAAGGGTTGTTTACATTTAGCCATTTTAAGTTATACATATAAAAGACAGATATGATTATTTTTATAGACTCAGTGTCCTTCAATTTAACACACTAAACATTAGGATGTATGTCGCATCAAAACTATCTTGGACTTCTGGCCTCTATTATCCTGGCTAAAGCCGTGACTGAGCGGACCCTGTTGTGAGACTGTTTTGCCAGCTGCTGTTCCCACAGTCAAAAAACAATTCTCAATCTCAACTTAAACAAGCTAAATAATCAATATGTTATCAGATGCTGAAACTGCAACCGCAGGTTATGTACAAAACTGTGTGTGGCAAAGAATGAACCTAATATTCAAATATCACACAGTGAAACATTGGCTCTCAAAATAGACTCAGCACTCTCCCTTTCTTCCTCCCTTTACTCTATTTTTCCACTTTCCCTCAGGGTTTCTCCAGCTGGATCGGCTCCTCTTCTTCCTTTACGTTGCCCACATCCTGGTACGGGCCATGTGTCTGGGCACGCTCGATCTGATCATACGTTGACCAACATTCGTCCAGATTTAGCCCCTGGTATGTGAGATAACGGATATAGAAACCGAGTACACAAAAAAAATCAATAAAACTTATTCATGTTAAATTGATTAGTACAGGATAACATGTTTATTCATATCTTTGTTCCTGTTTTAAGCAATGTGACTTGCACAAGTGTTTCCCAAATGCTGTGTCATGCGTTTGACGCAGAGAGGATCTGACTAATTTACCTGATATATGTTTTCCTCTTCCTTTTTCACTTTCTTCTTCTCCAGTTGGTTTAGTCTCTTTGACTGTCAGGGGAAAACAGAAGTTGGTAAAATTGTGAAAAAGTACACCTTCAGGAAATGCAAGAAACTCAGGAAAATAATATCAATTTAATAAACTCGTGGACAGTCCAAGTAGAGTCTTTAACAGATCGCAATAATTATTGGTGTGTTGACATGAATTATTTATTGAGACATTTTGGAAAGCATCCGTTGCTTCAGCGTTGAGTCAGTGGTGTTTGACAGATCAGTGGAGGGTAAAGTACACACAGTCTTTACACAGTGACCTCCTGACCTTGAAGAGAAAAGTGATAGAGGGCCCAAGAACACACAGTAGCAGTAAGACTCCTTCAGCCGTCAGGATCTTGTTTTTGGTGCTTTCCTTGAGGTTTAGCGTCTTCTCCAAGTGCTCTAAGCATACAAACAAGGTTCAGAGGTCAAATAAAATAAACATACATGTTTTCAATGGTCGATACTTAAGATTACTTGTGATTTTCTCAAGTATTTTTTTTTTCATGCCACTATTTAATTCTACACCACTACAATTCAGATGGAAAATTGTACTTTATACTTCACTACAAATATCTGGCAACTTTAGTTACTTTATTAATTACTTTATGTATGTACAAAGAATGTACATTTACTCAAGTAATTACTTGAGTAATTTGAGGTATTTTATTTGGGTATTTCTATTTTATGCTACCTTCTACTTATACTCCACTACATCTCAGAGGCACGTATACTTTTTACTGCATTACATTTATCCGATGACTTAAGTCACTCGTTACTTGGTTTAGTTATGTTTTGTATCAATAACCTAAATTTGCAAATAGGTTTAATCTGTTATTTTTGACTATACAAAGTAATTTGAATTCACTCCACCCTCACCAGCTTTAACATTAAACTGATGCATCAATAATCATACTCAAATAATATAACAGTGCATATTATTCTGAAATGGGCCATTCTGCTTCATATGTGTTTTAATTTCTGGTATATTTTATGCTAATAGCACTTTTAGAAATATATTGAATGTAGTACTTTTAACAGAGTAATTCTACATTGTTATATTTTTTCCTCAACTAAAAAAATCTGAATACTTCATCCAACACTGCATTCAAAGCACATTAAGAGTTTAGAAAATATGGGTTGTTATAAATTAATACATATCTGTTGTCACAATTAAGTAAAATCCTCACTTGGGGAGCCCTTTAATCTCTTATTTGGGATTTAAAATGATCTGAAGTTAAATTTTGCAACAATTAATAAATTTAGCAACTTCTTGCAACCCATGTCAATTTCAGGTTTAAAATATCAATTTCCAATCAAGTCCCACCCATTTACGCTTTAACCCCCACGCCCTCCCAGTTTTAACTGCACCCATTCTATGTACAGGTACTGATATAGATTATTTAGTTGGTTGAACAAACACAGATAAAGATAATGGTGTACTTTCTCATCCGTAATTTTTACAACATGGCATTAGTACTTTTACTTAAAGGATCTTGATACTGTGTACATTATTTTCGTTTTAAGTGTGAATGCACGTCAAAGAAAGTTGAGTGCACATAAACAGTTAGGCTAAACAGACTTACTTGGGGATTTATTGTTTCGCTACATAGCAGTACTATTTAGTATAGAGAACAAAGTCTAACATATAGAACTGATGAATAAACAATTGATAGTTGGGTAATGGCACTCTTGCAAACGAATGCACATAATCCCCGGAGGAGTTTAGCGGTTGTTTTCAATTTCCACATCCGCCATCTGCTTTTAATGAGATTATGATGCGAAATGGCATTTCAGTGTGACAAATCCCTCTATACATTAGCTTGACTGCAACTTGATCTAATCTTGGTGCTATTTAAAGTAAATGACTGGGCAGCAGACTGCAGTGAGACCATCCTGATGATGTAAAGATTAACCAAACTGCAGCATTGAGTGATGCTGCCACTCACACAGCTCTTGGCTAGACTAACGTTAACAGGATTTATGGCTTATGAGGTGTTAGCAGCACTCAGAGCTTGCTTGACTCCATCTCACTCATCACACACATGGACACTCACTGTAGACCTGCAGGTAGGTGCCATGGGAGAGGAGTTTACTGTCATTCAGCCAACACTGGTACATCCCGGTGTCCTCCAGCTGGACTCGCTGGAAGGTTAGGGTGGAACAGGAGAAATTGACAGAGAGTTTTGCCCTTCTTTTAATCACAAAGTCCGAAAGCTCCACAGCACGTAGAGCCTGGGTTTTGTTGGAACTGCGTTTTATCCAAGTGATTTCTGACGGTCTGGTGGTTGGTGAAGAGTAGCAGCACCTCAGCTTAACTTGGTTAAGGACCTTCACCCTCTCAAATGGCTTGTCCGGATGTAAAATCACCTCACTCTGAGCAATACCCACTGTAAAGGAAACAGAAATTATTATTATTATTTAATGCATTTGTTATAAATGTGTTCGTCATTTGGTTTGAAACCAACATTTACTAAAGTATTTAATTATGATAGCATATATTGTAATAGCATAACCTGCATTTACAATGATATATAAAAGTTGACCAACAAAAATAAATAGAATGAGCTGTAAATGTGTAGCATAACGAACCAAAACTAAGGACAAAAATACAATATGAGAGCACAGCCATCTGCTGTGACGGGAGATGTGGCTCACTGAAGCAGAACTCAAAAGAGCTAAATTTGAAAAAAAGTCATTTAAACATATACTAGCTTTAATTTACAGACATGCTTATTTTCTACAAAACCCAGAGAATTATTGCATCTACATAAATATAAACAGTTGTGTATATACTTGTTTATATACTTAACAATGCGTATTTCAGTTAATATTGCATCTAAAAATGAATTAATCTGACTCACCAACAAAGCTGCAGAGGAGAAAGTTTGTCACTGTGCCCATTGCGATCATGAATGTTTGATCTGGAGATCAAAAAAATGTACCAAAATACTGCAGGGAAAATTGTTTAAACAATACTGATCCCAGTCTTCACTGCTGTGGCCCAAGGCACTGGTGTCTTGTTTTTCTCGGTCAGGATTTACGCTTGAATGCATCTGGACTGTTCAACATTTGCATTAAAGTTATATCTGTATACATTTAGAAAACAGATCACTATGGTTACTCATTAGTTCTTTGGCATAGATACTATATTGCACAGCTGCCACACAAAAAACTTTCTAGGCCCCCATATGTTTCTTTAGAGGTTCTCTGCTCGTTCCTTGCCCACAAAACTAAGCAGAAGAACCAGGAGAGACTCTTTTTCAGCTTGGTTCAATTTACAGAATAAAAACACAACATTAAAATAGCCCACAAACAGTGTTTTTCCAGAGGATGACACATTAAAGCAGTGTCTCTAAACCTTTGTGCCATGTGAACAGAAATATTCCACGTTTGAAAATATAGTGTATTGCATTTCTCAGTATTTAGTACAGCAATCTAAATCTTCAAAGCCAACATTTCAGAAGAAATTCTTAATAATCATTTGATTTGGGATCCCAGTGGTTTTAAGTAAAAGTGGTATTATCTGGCATCATTTAAGTGCCCCCAGGCTCAAATTTTTAAAAACAATAAAGTGTTATTTGGTATCTAATGGTTCGATATAGCACAATTTCACAAAGGTCCTGTATAGCACATTTAAAGGTCCACTCTGTAGGTTTTAGTGGCATCTAGTGGTCACGCTACAGAACTAGAGGCAAGGTAAGTTTATTTCTATAGCACAAACATCAAAAACATCAGAAGCACCAAGAAAAGGTGCTTTTTTTTTGGGCTACGAAACAACACGGAGGACTCCTTGGACGAAGATCCGTCCCATACATATATATAAACAGCTGATTTGAAGGAAACAAAAACACAAGGATTCTTATTGATTATTGACAATTGATTCTTATTGACAATTGATGCCTTTAAATCCTGCACACTGGACCTTTAAAAGATGGGTGCCAAATAGCACAAAAACAGGTTACCCTATGATTACACACCAATTTAAAAATGCCATGTTTGTTTAAACTGCATATGTTCGTTTCTTCATGAAGGATATTGTATGTGTATGAAATCAACATACTTATCTTTGGACAATCCCTCACTAAACCCTGTATCTATAAAGAGTCAAACCAAACTAAACACGAACTCCAAATCAATAGTTTACAAGTTATGCTATCATACGCACTGGCTCGTAGCTATATAAAATGACAAACCAGGAATTTATTTCCCCAATTTATTTAAAAAATGAAGAATTAAAAAACAGAACGTACCACAATTTTCCTTAAGTATACATCATTAAAGAGCCTCTTACATGATAAAAATCAAACCCCAAATACACAGTATAGTTCTTGCATATTCATCGTTTATAGATAGACAAGACGCCTGTATGACAAGGAGCAGTGTCTTTTCTATACAGGGCACTGGCTGGCTGAGTTGGTGGAGGGCTCGAATCCTGCTGCTGTAATGGAGGTGGACACAAAAACAGAATCCTGGGATCATCTCTTGATCGTTTTCAGTCTTTTTGTCGTTGTCTCCCACTATCAGAGGTCGCAGTCCTCCGTGAGAGAGCGCAAACAAAACAGTGATTGTGTTTATAGACCTAAGAGCCCTTGATGAAGATCATCGGAACAAGGCACCACTCTATAAATACATTTTCTATACATCTAGGTATTCGTATATAGAAGGCGAGAGGAAAAGCATCTGGAGGAGAGAGAGCGAGAAGCGCCTGTAGCAGTCGGTCAGCCAGCGAGTGAAGGTGTCGCTGTAAGCCGGCGTTTGACCAGCAGTTAAAAATCCCTGGTTGAGATGATCTGTTCAAATGTATCCCATCAGTAAGCTGGATGGCCACAAGACAGAGTTGCGCTTTAACGTGCACACCAAAAGAAAGTCGTGGTTACAATATTTGCATAATTATAAAACTCATTCATGCATAGACAAGTTACAGACAAGTCCTGTCTCTCTCACCGTTATGGCCAAATGCATAGTACATAATGACGAAAAATTGCTTGGAAAAACAAACAAAACAAAAAAAAAACAGTAACAAAACCTCCCCTACCCATTTAGGTAAATCAAATGAAATACACAACATATGATAAAACTGTGCGGTAGGTAGGAAAAGGTGATCATGCCATCACATGTGAGCATCAAGAGGTGTATGGAGCTGATAGGAGGACAAATGTATGCTTTTTCTACAATTGTTTTTAAGCTAACATCTATTTACAATTTCTATGAGGAAGACACGGGGAGAGATGGCAGTAATTTTCAAACACAATGTTATAGAATTTAGCATCTTGTGACTAATGGCACTGACATTTGCATAAGTTTACACTGATGTTCAGTGGGGTCCAAAGGGGGCGTTTGTTGTTGCAACAACAACAGTGAGAATGCATATCAGGAAGTGATGGTGATCACAGTGCTGGCGACTGCAGTTTTCCTTCCTCCAAACCTTAAACATTTCCTTTGTGTCCTCATCAGGCTTCTTAAACTTGTCGCCTTTTTTCTGCAGCTGGAACGGGTCCCATGTGTCCAATAACTCTTTACAGTCACACCACAAGCTGCACTGTAGAAATCTACACAATATCTTTGGGTTTGGTCATGAGGTGAGGGCAGTCTAACATTCATCTTTGCATCAACTTGTACAATTTATTAGAAAATCCAACATTTTTCAACCAGTGCTTTATTCTTCTATGTGCTTTTGAAATCCTTTAAGTTGCCAAATGTTTGGGAAGAGGAAAAGCAGGTTGTGAGCAATCACTCCTGCATTAGTTTTAAGTGACAAGCTACTGCGCAGATGAAGCAAAAGAGAATTACAGCTCGTATGAGGATCTAACGGTGCTTTGTTTTTGTCTTTGGTCCTGTGTGCATGGCCACAGTTATGCCACTTCTCAGAAATTCATTATAATTACAATCAACTGCTGAATAAAATACAAACACAGAGATCAGTTCTGATGCAAATATTGCTACCAGGGAAAAATAGAATCTTCTGCTAATCTACCGTCATATGATACAGTTTATTACCCCAAGTTAAGTCCGTGTTTTGGATCAGGAGGAGGAACTGCAGGATTGATGCTGCCTTTGTGAATACTTCTATAGCACTGGGCTCTCAGTGTAGGTCGGCGTACATTTCTGTGTGTGTGTTTACATTTTTCAGTACATTGAGCACAAATCCTAACCTTATTTTCTACACATCTTCTCATGACCGTCTGGTTCAAGCTGGCTTCAAATAAACCAAAGCAACCTCTAAACTCACGCCCCATTCCTTTCCGAAATCTTGCTTCTTCTCTCTCTACCTTGATCTTTGTTACACATTCCAGATTTGCCTTCTAACATTTTCTCTAACGCATTCTTTTTCTTTGGCCCAGTGCTCAACAGTTTCAGTCAGTTGAGGCAGCTCACTGACCAAAAAGAACTCAGAGGAATAAATAAAAGTGGTAAATACAAACTCCATTATTAACAGCATGATTACCTATAGTGCCACTATTTATACATGTTTCTATGTGACCTAATGACAGCAAGAACCCTCAAAATAAGCACATCCTTATTTAAAACTTTGTAACACACATACACACACTTTCTCGCATGCAATCTTTTCATTAATGAGTGCTGCCTACATGAAGCTCAACTGTTCAAAAACTGAATAGAGAGTAAATAGATTTCGCAAAAACAGTGTGGGTTCAACTTGGTTTGATCACAAAAAAAGTGCATCTCTGTGATACTTTGGCATAGACAAGAAATAACACTATATATCAGCAGTAGTATTTCAATACATCTCCAAACGCTACATTGGCCCCTTAAAGGCTTCCACCATTGTAAAAGCTAACCTGGTGGGCAAACATAGGAATTTCTTCGTTACTGCACATCTGCTATTGGTAATAATGATAATTATTTTCAAGCTCGCATGTCTCTGGTGTGAGTATGTGTGTTACAGCAAATAACTACATTTTGATAGGCAGCATCTCTCTCACAGCAAAAATATTGCTTCTTTTTTTGGCACCTCTCTGCAAAATCAACCTCCTACTCAGAAGTAGGACGTCTCCTTTTTTTTTTTTCTTTGTATACCTCTCTATCAAGCATGCACGCAAACAGACACACATACATATGCACACACCTCCAACGTTCTGTCACTGAACCACTGCACTGTGCATACAGCCCCCTAATGCAGCAAAAGGGTCCAGGCATGACTTGTGAGGTTTTAGGAATTTCCAGGGAAGCCTCTGAAAAGTCACTCTTGCACTCCAAACCAGCACCAGTAAAAATCTGGAAAACAGGAGAAAGGACGAAGGGAAAGTCTGAATGTGAGATGACAACATGTAAAGTTAATGAGCTTAATTATGAACAACGGTGTAATTTATGCTGGGGTGGAGGGTTGGTACAATTCAGTGTATATCTGTATGAATTTAGTATGTTTGTATATGTGTTAACGATTTTTTAGAAATTTTTACCTGCATACCAGGCTAAATACAGGTTGTCCTATCTTATTCATGAGGGTTTTTTGGGTCGTATGTAGTCTGACAGGAAGACACCTGCAGACCCCTCTTAGAGCTGAAAAACATCCTTCCATTGTGCATGTTTCTTGGCTTCAAAATGTATTCAATATCTTTTATTTACAGTTGCTATAACAGATGCATGATCACTGAGTCTTTATCAAGTAAACTATAATGATTTTAAATTGGTTCATTGCATAATTAACCCAAAAATGTATATTACATTATAGGGATTATTACATTATTATATATGTTTTACATTTTAGATCTAATACATTTTATCCATTTTTTGTTTATTTAATCATTTTACCTTTTAGTTTGAGTGGTCAGATTTTATTTAATGCATTTTTTTTAGTGCTGAATCATTCTAACTTGCAAAAGAGTGTAAAGGCATTTTATACGTTTATCTGAAAAGTGCTTTGGGAGTAAAGTTAATTAGCAAAATATTCTCATTATTATGGAAAGCTTGTTAACCAATTTCATTTTTATTCTGGTTTGATGGAGGAAAAAAAGACACAATCACATTTTGTCATTGAAAAAATATACTGTCATACCCATGATGATGAATGATGAGACTTAATCTGATTCTTCTGCTTATATTATACTGGAGCATCACTTAAATTACAATAATAATACTTCAGTTACATATATAGCTCAGTTTTCTCACCTAGTGGCCAGCAGGTGGCGTGATGATGTCTTACTGAAAGTTACCCCCCTCCAGTGAGAACTTGGAAAGGGCCTCCTGCAGCTTGTGGTGCTCCTCTTCTACTGTCTGCAACACACAAAATCAATATCACCTTAGGAACTGAGGACAGACATTTGTACCCCCCCCCCCCCCCCCCCCCCCCCTAGATCCCCCCCCCCGCACAAACGCACAACGCACCGCACAAAGACACACACACACACACACACACACACACTTCAACCTCCTCCTCTTAACATCCTCTCTTCGTCTCCCTCGCTGCTTCTCTGACACATCCCATTGCAAGCGCTGGACATAATAGCCATTTTCAGAGAAGTCCAATTTCACAAGGCAATTTTCAGCCAAGCAATAACAGCAGTGGTTAAATGGTTTTCTATTCTCTAGTTTCTCTTTTGTGCCATTTTGGCCCCATTTGTCCAAAGTATACCACAGCTCGCTCCTTACTTAAGTTATCCTCTGTGAAATCCTTGATGCCCAACTGTGTGTCTCTTTCCAGTCGGCTCCCATCTTTTGTTATGTCTCTCATCTTTATCTGCCCCTGTCATACTACCTGCTCCCCGCTTTTCTCTCTGTTCTCTCCCTTTCTGTTCACCTCCCCTCACCTGTAGTCTCTTTAGTTGTTCCTCCAGACTGTGGAGCCTCCTGCACACTTCCTCCATCCTCTCCTGGGACAGCACCAGGGGCGCACTGATGCTCCTCTCCTCCTCTCCTTTCGTCCCTGCACCTTCTTTTTCACAGGGGTTATCGTTCTCCTCCTCCGCTGCCCGGTCTTTCGCCTGGCTCTCTTCTGTGGATGGAAAGACTCAGTTTAGATGTGTTATGAGTCAGCTTTGCTTTGAAATGCAGTAAATTTTGGTCAGTACAACTAAATTCAATCTGGTCATGTGGTTAGGTCTGAGAAGAAAATGGTACATTTCCAAAATATGTGAAAAAGGAATGTGAAAATTCAAAGAGTAAAGAAATTAAAACATCTGCACAGTTACAAAGACAATAAACAACATTTGGACTTCTATCAAGGCTAAAAAGCTTTACAACCAAACTTTAACCTGATGTTTAAAGGACAACCTTTTGAAAAATACACTTATAAGCGTCATTGCAGATAATTAAATAAGAAGATCTTTACAACGCTTACATTTCTCCGTATAAATATAAATATGAAGCTACAGCTGGGAGATTCTTAGCTTAGCATCATGACTGGAAACAGCCAGTCTGGCTCTATCCAAAGTGCCCACTAGCATCTCGATAGGTAACATATTAAATCTTGCTGGTTTTATTCGTACAAAAAACAAAGAGGAAAAATGACAGTTTGTGGTTGTGAGCACTGCCTGGTAACATTAACTTTACAGTGATGTTTCAGGGAGTCAGTGCTCTTGTCCATGAGTGATAATGAGACACTGGGCACAGACATGCAAAAGGCAAAAGTCTCTTTGGGTTATTTTGCCCATTTTTTGCAGTTATTTTTGTCTCTTTACAGCTCTGTTGCATCTCTTTGTGGTATATTTATGTCTCTTTGTGGTCATTTTGAGTTTCTTAGTGGTTGGTGCGAGTTATTTTGAGTGACATTTTGCAAGTGAACGCCAGCCCATTAATGAATAATGTCAAAGTGTTCCTTTAAAAAAACACAAACGCCTACCCGTCGCCTGACAGCTATCCGTGTCTTGACTGGGCCTTTCTGATTGGTCCTCTCCATTTTCTTCATCAGGCTGTGAGTCCACTGACAGACTGATGCTGCCCACCAACAGCCTTTTCAGCGACATGACTAACACAGGAGACACATTTCATTATAAGGACAGGCAAGCTGTTATGAAAGAAATGAAAGGCAAGAAAAATAGAGAAATCATCTATAGAAGCACAAGGAACCCCCTCAGTCACCTTCATCCAAAGCACTGTTGGCCACCTTCTCCTGATCGCTGTTGGAGTGGCCTATCAAGTCGAAACCTTTGTCTGACAGGAAATCAATCAGCCTGTGCCTGGGGTCTGAAGACTTGTCATCTGTCAAGCTGTCCTTATCTCGATCTACAGACAGACACAAGACTTAACTTTAGCTCAAGCTTTCCACAAATGTGTAACAATAACAAATGTGTGCTTGTTATTAAGTTCTCTGTTGATCAAGTGCTGCGGTCTCACCACTGCTGCTTTTCAAACCCCCATTCTCAGTCGGGCTCAAAGGGGCAGACAGCCTGATGGAGAGAAAATGACAAAAGAAATGAGATATCTCGAGATGGGTGAACTTCGGCAGCTGATGAACACGTCCCGCTCTTTCAACAGATGAGTAAAGCACACACACACACGTACACACAAAAACACGGATTGACACATACGGGGAAGGACTGAAGGGAGCTCCTCCACTTAGAGGAGGCAGCGCCAACCTCATGGGTGCTCCACTCTTCTTCAGATCATCCACTGCTGTCTTTATCACATCAGTCCAGCTGTAAACACACAGATCAGTTAAAAATGCGTCCTATGATTGGCCCTCTGAAACAAAAATGGTCAGTCTGTGTATTTCTTACATTTTCCGCTCTCCGATAGACTGAGCCACCAGTTCATAGATCTGAGCACCGCTGTCCCAGGTAAATATCACATAGAAGGCCTTCCGATCTGACAGAACAGGAAAAAACAGCAATTGGAAAGTTGAATTGTATTGATCTCACAATGTAAGTGAGCTTATCTGTCTGTGAAACTACTGTACTGTCGTGTGCGGCTAACCTGTGGCCACCTCACGTAAGAAGACTGAGTCCAGCTTGATGATGGGACTCAGCATCTGCTTGCCTTCCTGCACGGCGATGGTACTCTTGCTCTGGCATTTGAGAACCATCTTATCGTCCTGCCTCTGAAGAAGCACCAGCAGGTCCCCGAGCAACACACACTGCACCTCTGAGAGACGGGGAGGGGAAAGATTAGGATGGTGAAGGACAAGGATGAAGAGAAGGAAGAACACAAGAAAGAGAGGTTCTCTTCTATTCGTTTCCCTTTCACTTTCTAATAGGTAATTTTTTATGCGTATATCTTTACTGTTCTCTATCTCTATCTCTATAGATAATCTGGACTGAAACCCATTTGTTTTTGTGTGAATTTTGTTTTTATTTACTTCAGAAATGTTTTTGCATATTTCCTGTGAGATGGTTCATTGTAGACACGCAAAGTTTTCACCAATGATTGAAAGCTGTGTGCAAATGCTGCTCAACAAATACGATACCAAATCGGCCAGATGGGGCGCTATAATCAAGGCCCAAAAATTCAATTTTTAAAAAGGCCACACTCCTAACATGGTAAATCGAACTGACTTGAAATCCGGCACACAAGCACAGCTCAGTGTACAAAAAAGCACTGAGAATGATTAAGGGCTGCTGAACTAGATCTTCCAGCATTTTGACCTTTTTGACAAATTTTGAATTCTTCTTAACCTAAGTCAAGCTGTCCACAAATGTGTAACAATAATAAAAATCCTTAATCTAAGTCTGTTTTTCTATCAGATTTTCTGCGGATCAATGCTGGATCAAGTTTATTAAAAGTTGTCAAGAGCTTGTTGAAATCGCATTGTATTTTGAAGATAATGACAAATGAACTTTAAAGGGGGCATGGCTCAGCACATAAATAGACCTAACTCTGGAAGCGTTGGTCCAATCATCACAAAAAGTGCAGAAAATGTCGACAACACCTGAAACATACCATGAAATTTTCATTTAAATCTACCACTAGGGGGCACCACAAAAATAAGTGTGGAAAAGAAGTCACTAAACTTATTTATTTATTTATTAATTTTAAATCAAACTATTGAAGCATGTCTCCAAAATGCTTCTGCGACTGATCAACTGGGATGAACAGTGCTGCCAAAGAAGAGCATGGCCCAGATTTGAAAATTAATGCGCATTTGTATCCGTTGATCCAGGCTGCACACACTTGCCCATGCAGGAATAAATAAGTTGAAGTGAATTGAAATGAGGTTTGCTTATTGAACGGAACTTAGTTAAAAAAAGGAAGTCAAGGGGACAATGAGATCTCACTTAAACAAAAAAGAAGAAGCACCTTCACTGCAGCTGGGTTTCCTTATATAGCAAACATTAATCTACAAAATGTAAAAAAGGGGAAATGACAACAGAAAAAAAAGGTACTAATGTTCTCAATATCTCAAAATAAACCATAGTGGTTTTTTGGGTTGTGTGTTTTTTTGCCTTTTGGAACAATATAATTGACCATGTAAGTACATTTTATAAATTAAATGTCATACATATTACCCTAAAAATTGTTTAATTTCAGAGAACTGTTCAAAAATAGTTCAGGTATTTTTTTAATGTGCGAAATATTAGTTTTTGTCTCTGCAGCAAACGATCCAAGGCAGCTTGCATGCATTTGATGTACACAAGCATATATTTACCGATGGCCTTCTCCTTTGTGACTCTCCAGGTCACAGGGCCTTCATAAAGCATCTTCTTATGTGTCAGGTCGATGTTCTAGAAAAGACGGAGAGAGAATAATGAGATCATTTCATGCAACAAAAATGTCAAGAAAGTAAATTCTGTAAAGTTCAACAGTGTAAGCAAACAAACTTTGTTGAAAAAAAACTTACCTTATATTCAGTATAAAGCTCATTACTGGGTTTGAGCCCTGATGTGTCCAGTCTTCGCTGGTAGTCCTTCAGAGTCTGGGAGCAGAGAGAAAGGTTAGCTGGTCAGAGGACACAGAAGTAGAAGCAGTCTAACAAGCACAGACCTTCAGAGTTCTCAAAATGAATTCACCAGACTCCAATAGGTGCTCAATCACTACTTAACAGTGTTTTGAGTGATGGATTGTGATTCTCACCAATAGGTTCTCCATCACTTTGACCTCCTCATTGACATGGTTGAGGATCTTTCTGCAGCACTCTGCGCTCTGCTGGATCCTCTCCTTCTCTGTCGGGTCCTCTGTGGAGAGACAGAAAAACACAGAGGTGAGGAAAACACAGCTTTCACAGCAGAGCCCAAACAAAAGCCATAAATCACAAGCGTACACCAAAAATGTGGGGCAGTAATCGATTGTTTAAATGTTTTGCTGGTGTGCTGAAGTTTGTCCACATTTATCCTGGTTTCTGATATAGATCGGCATATATTGTTTAAAACATGAGTATAGCAATTATCTGCTTTCTGGTCTGGAAATGTGTCACATTTTCAAAAATGCATGGATCATCAAATGGCTGTCATAAAAAATATAAACCCATACGTCAGCTGTCAACATAAAACCAGACATGGAGTCATTCGTAAATAAGTCTCTTTCATTTTAATAATTTTTATTCCATCTTTCTTTTTTAACACACTAAAGTGATGTGATGATTATTCAAGTTTTGTACTGTTAACATCTGAACAAACACCCAAACTGATTTCGGTACCTAGATTTTGGAATCGGTACACAAGGGTGCCTTTTTTTCTGTTTGAAAATGAACCTTGTGGCTTCCTGGAGCTTCACACCAGACTTTTGGGTGCTTGGCAGCACTTCTGCCTTTTATCTAAACGCAGTGTTATTACCCAGATGTGCTGTCAAGTACCAAAGTTGGCACTGATGTATTTAACATCAATCGGTACTTGGTAGTATCAACGTACTTCTGTCCATACCCTTAAAAGAACCGAGTATGGTACCCAACCCTAAAGATTATACACCATGAGACAATATAATATTTTTAGTTGATATCTATTTTATATAAGTGTATGTGTTAGAACACTATATTTTTGCATCTATGTAATACAGTTGCTTGATTGGTCAGGTATTTAATTTGCTGAAACAACAGATATTCCTGTCAATTTACCAATATTTCTTTCCCAAAAAACTATTATATTACAATATGCAGTATACTGATATCAGGACATAAAATTAAATACAACATGATGTCCACTTCACATTTTATTTAGCAAAATAAAGTCACCTGCCATCAGTTAACAGCATAAAGGTCTCATTAAAATATTAACAGTTATGCCAGGAGCATACTGACTTCCAAAAAAAACATGAGCCAGACAGACACACACACACACACACACACACCTGTGTTCTTGGCAATATTTTCCAGCAGCAGAGGGTATTTGGTCAGTCTCTGCATCTCTATGGGAATTATGTCCTTGAGCTGCAGCCTGCGGCACTGGGGCCGACTCTCTGCCTCCTGGGATTAAACACACACATACAGAGTCAGAGTGAGAACACATGTATTGGAGCACTTAAATGACCTTGCATGTCCATGCATCTGTGTGTGTGTATGGTGTGTGTTTATACCTGTATGAAGGAGTTGAAGCGTGGCTCTTTCTTCTGCCTGCTCTTGATCTGGTCCAAGGCCCACGACTGATGACTGCAGAACCGAGCTGTCAATTTCTGGAACCACTCGCCCTCTGTGCCTTCAAACTGGAAAACACACAAACACAGAGATGATGCTGTGCTGTAGAAGCCAGAAGTAAAAAAAAAAAAAGAAAAAAAGGTGAATAAAGAGATGGACAGATGGAAGAAGAGCTGGAAAAGGTACAGAGCAAAGACAACTCATTTAACGGTCTACATGTTACAGCCAATATTTTACTTTTATAGACAAATAGCTTTCAGCATTTGTTAAACCGACAAAATCAGATTTTGGCACGACTACTGCCAAGTTATGTTAAATTAAATTGTCAGCACAAATCCGTTTTCCTAACAGCAACACACATACTGAGAGAACAGAGAGCTGGGATAATATAAAGAGAAAGATTATGACTCACTCTGTTGAGCACTGTGGTGCTGATAGATTTGACTATGAAGTTGTCATCCAAACGCAGTTTCTTCAAGTTCTCATAGAAGTTATCTGCATTCAGAGCCAGAGGGAAACAAATGAATCATTTATTTTTAAAATACACTGAGCAACTGTCCGTCATACAACAGATCACCAACGATTTTTTTTTTGGTGAGTGGTGGGATTATTTTTGATTTCTGAGTTATTCTTGAATGCGTTATATCCTTTTCAAGTAGAGACTTTGTGCAGGAAGTTATCTTTATAATTGGCCACAAATACACACAACAAGCAGCTTCACAACCAGAGCATAAATTGAGATTCACATCATTCATGTGTCTGACTGTGGGAAGACACAAACACAAGTCAGAAAAGGCCTCTGGCACTCACAGTGCATCTCAATGATCTCATCCAGGTTGGGGAAGATGGCGGACAGCTCAGGGGAAGTCAGGAGCTCCTCTCTCTCCAGGGGCTTTGAGAAAACCATCTGAAGGACACTGAGCATCCGCACATGGGCATGCTCCGTTGCAAATAATTCTGAGAGGGGAGAGGGAGTAAACACGGATTTAGAAACACTAAAAAGACTCAAGTTTCCTTCCCACTTCATCGTTCTCCTCCTCACCATTGATGACCTCCTGCCTCTTGGTTTCCTTCTTGCTGAGACTGGACAGGGCTTCAGGGGGAGCCAGCTCCCTCCAGTTGGGCGGGTCCTGCTCAAACTCCAGGAGGCGCGGCTCTATCTCCTCCAGCTGTGGGGAGGGGCTGGTGGGGGAGTGGCCGGGCCCTTCGGGAAATCCAACTGGTCCATCAAAACTGGGGAACAAAGAAAGTGGGAGAGGGATGAATTCAGGAAGGCTCACTTGTGTACAACGTAATTCAAGTACGACCCAGGTGGCTATCCAGTGACGGTACACACACACACGTGGCACCAGTGGAGGTTGTTGGCTGAGGGACAAGAGTAGCTGTGTGCAGCTGGTGGCATTTCTAATAAATGCACTCCAGGGATGTCTTAACATTGCATAATGTAAATGTTAATGGCTTATGGAGTATTCAGTAGATAAGCTAACTGTCAATGTCCTGTTGCTGTTCCTGTAGCTTAA
Organism: Plectropomus leopardus; assembly: GCF_008729295.1. Taxonomy (NCBI): domain Eukaryota; kingdom Metazoa; phylum Chordata; class Actinopteri; order Perciformes; family Serranidae; genus Plectropomus; species Plectropomus leopardus. The sequence goes on from NC_056469.1 coordinate 22,827,381, forward strand.
ATACAGTATTTAAGCAGAGCCTAGCATATATATTATATATCACACTACTTTTGTGAACCTAGACATTGGTAAAACTATTTCAAGCACCAGAACAAATGGTTCACAAACGTAAAAGTATGTTTCATTAAAGGTGGAAGTACCAAAAATTAACTTATAAAAATGGAGGAAATGAAAATGAATTTAAATTAAAAACAGAGGTTTAAAAATGGCTTTGAAATATAAAATAGAGTGATAAATTATCAATTGATTTGATTAATTTATTTAGATTAAAACAGTCATGATATGAAAAAAGAGCCATGCTTCATCATTTTCCCCGCTAACTGAGCAGCCGCTGCTGCCGCCTCACTAACTAGCTCAATTAGTCTAGGATGTATTTTAGATCACTTATTTGCACAGTTTCAGTAAATGATAGAAGCCGGTCAATGTGATATTGAAAAACATCATTAGTAGTTGAAAAATTATCTACGGAGATTTGTAGGATAAATTCTCTCACTTTCCTCCCTTTATTTCCTGCTGCCAAGCCAAGATAAAAGCTCACGAGCACGCCTGGCCTGCAAGTTAGACAAGCAGGCATTGTTTTTGATTTGACATTTTGACAGAGGTAAATGAAATTGCTTGCTGTAACAATAAAAGTAAGATCGGGTATTGTAAATGATGAATGGTATATAATACCACAGCCCCGTTTATTATCGACGCAACACTGTTTTAAATGAAATGTCCATCAAGTTTATCAAATCAATTTTGTCACTCTATTTTTCATTTTTCAATTTATATACATTTTAGTACATTTCTTCTATCATTTTTGTGACTCAAGTCCTTGAGGCCGCTTTCCTGAAATTATAAATGGCCTTTTTGTGAAGCATGTAAGACGAGAGAAAATGAAACATGGTTTCCATCATTTCATTACTGTTTTAATCAAATCATCTTTAAATAATGAAATCATTTGATAATTTATCACCCTATTTTTGCATTTTTGCTACATTTTCATCATCTCCATTTTTTCAGCTTTAGGACCAAATGATCTCTTTGCACAGTTTTTAAGGACAAACTGCTTCATTATACAGAGAGCTGAAATACTCTAAAAATTTAGATAGAAAACACATGGGTATCATTTTATATGCAAGCACCTTTAAAAATTAATAAATTTAACCAGATATATAAAATCCAGAAAATGCCGTTAGACCTGAGAGGATATTATAGTTTTGGTAAATCGTACAGTTTCTATACAGTGACAAATTAAAGGTGATGATTTAGGTTGAATACAACTGAAGATTTTCAATTCAGACTTAGGGAAGAGCCATAGCAGTTTTCTGTTGCACAGTAACCATTACATGACGGACATGGTATTGCATCAATTAATTAACTTTAACATCACAATTTTAAACATTTTTCCCTCTTTTTCTAGCCTTCTTGTTAAACACCATTGGGTTTTATCTGCACGTAACAGCTCTCCACTCAACCTCTAGACGTTTCCCTCTGATTCCTGACAAAATGCAACTGACTGCGTTGTGAATTTATAGGCAATTAACAGCCAACAAGCTAACCCTTAATTAGGGGTTAATCAATGATCGATTATCATTCCCCTACAGAGCAACATGTCTGAGCTTTTACTGAAAATAGGAGAGCTGTTTAACTGTTTATCACTCCTGTCAGTTGGAGCACAGGTCAGCAAACCCGTCTGAAGGTGAACAAGTCAGTAAACCTGTCAGCCAGATCGATTTAGTTTGTGTTTACAGGAGACAATGGACACTTACATTTAAAAAAAAGTCCCTTTCACAAAGATCAATTTAAATATTCTATCAAAGTGATCTGCCCTATAGTTCTGAATGAGCCAGGTTGGTTTGATGCATCAATTTTCTCATTATTACTTCCTGATTATTTCACTCATCCTGTTTTGTCTGCCAGCCTGTCTGTCCCTGCAGTGCTCCTCTCCAGTCAGAGAGGCATTAAGACGGGGGTTTGTCCATCTTACGGATGGAGGTGCTGAGGGGTGAGCGGGGCAGGTGTCGTTGTCGTGGCAGAAGGCGGCTGGAGGTCCACATCACTACGGGAGCGAGACTGTTTTGCCCGGGAAGAGCCACGGCGGCGAGATGAGTGCCGGTCCACGCGCGCACTCTCGCTACGCATCACTTTCCTACTGTAGGGAGGGAAGGATGAGGGAGGGATGAGGGACAGAATAGAGGGAAGGAGGGGTTGAGATAGGGAAATAATGTGGGAGCAAATGCAAGAGAGAACAGATGGGTAAGAAAACAGGAAAAGAGGCCACAGAGATGACGAGGAGAAAACAAGAATAAAAGTGTGTAAGGAGGAAACAAAGAGATCCAACAGAGAAGAAGGAGGAGATACCAAAAGGAAAACATTTTTGAAGGGAGGGACAGCAGAGGAGAAAGTCATATGCAGCCAGTGTGCACAGACATTTGTGTTAATGATGAGGGAGAGTTGTTCAAAAAGGAAAAAGAATCACATCAACAAAAGATAGAGAGATGAGAAATGAGTGAATATGCATGACACATTGTATGCCATGCATATACTGGTTAGACTAGAGAACAGATGCTTTATATACTGTAGACATGACAGCAGTTGAATGTCTAATGTCTGTCTAATGAGTTACTGGGACTACAAGAAAAAGTACAAGAGTATGTTGAAACCTGAATCAACATCACTTTTCTTGTGCTGCTTTTGGATGCCTTTCACACATATTTCTTACTTTAAACCCAGAGCAAATTAGTCTGATTTCTTTCAAAAACACTGGACAAAAGGCAAAGTACACCTTGACAAGAAATGTCCCTCAAATTTCAAGAAATCAGTAGATTTGGGAATTAATTTTATTTATTTATTTTTTTTAAATTAAAAAAAGCTTGTAAAATGTGTCCACAGGGCCATATTTACAATTATCATATTATCATGATAATTTATTGAAATTATTAGAATTTTTTCCTTTTTTTGTTTCATTTTACTTTTCTTCCTTTTTTTTGCTTATTTCCAGGAATTCTGTCTCTACTTTTTTAATAATTTCTTGCCATTACCCCATTTTTGGGTTATTTCTTCTTAAGGTGCTCATTGTCTTCTTGTGTTTTTAAAAACAAAAAAACCAAGCCAACTTGCAAAGGGAGCAAAGGATTAAGAAAGTAGCCATGCATTGCTTCTACATTATGTTTCTACCAGGAGGTTGCAGTTAGGCAACTTAACTGGTCATTTACGTCAACAAATCCACACAAACGTGCATTCACATCCACTAAAAAAATCCAACTGATCTCAACAATCAAGCTTTTTCTAATTCCTTCACAAGCGAACACATGATACTTAGCCATGTTTGTGTTGGTGTGTATGCATGTAAGTGTTGTTTGTATGATCACTATAAGGCCTGAAGCATGTCCATGACTCAGTCAAGGCGCTGACACCCACCTTGTCTTCCGTCTGTAAAAACACGGGACACCACATTGTTACACACCTGCCTTTCAAACAGCTGTCAGCCACAGTTGCAACCATCACATGCAATAGGCACACCCCGACATGATATACTAAACTAGTTCTAACCTCCTTCAGTGTAGCATGCCAAGTAAGATGCCAAAGCCCCTGGCAAAACATGTAACCGCACACACTGTGGAGACAAGCAGGACAAAGGACGGGCCCTGGCCACAACAGACGCAGACACCTTGGAAAGCACACGGGGCGAGCAACAAAAACTGAAATGTCAAATTAAACTTTTTGTCCACTTTTGACTATTAGAGCTTGGAGTTGGTAACTCTTATGAAAATAACTTTTTGCCATGTTTGCCGAAACTATCAGTACTGCCACACAAAAGCACATGAGGGCCCTGAGAAACCGGGCCATCGTTAAGTGTCTGATGCCCGTCCATCGTCCATCTAGTTGGCTGTTGGCTGAAGTCTTTGCAGTGTGGTCAGATGCAAAGTTTTGGCTGAGACACAGGTGATGTGGGGCGTTTCAAAAGTCGACCTTCTTCGCCAATAAGTTGTTTTTGTGATTCTTGAAAATGCTATAGAAGCACTACAAGGAGGCAGAGGAACATGATTTTATTAACAGAGCAAATGTCTTGTACTACTGCGTGGATACAGTGACAGTTTCAGCAAATATGACAAAAAGTTATTTTGACAAAAGTTACCAGCTACAGCTTTAACTAAATAGCTGCACAGTGTGAATATTAACCACGTTGTCTAAAACTTTGCGGTAGACTCAGAGGCAAATTTTAACTTTTTTTTTCAAGCTGTGGAAAAATTTATCAGTATCACCATTTCTATGCATTCGCTAAATTGTCTAAATGAAATGCCAAACCTGTTTACTGGTTAGAGAGTTGCAGCAGAGTAAGCCTCATCTATAATCAGTGCCATACAACCGTGGCAAGTACAAGTGTCTCAGTCTAGGAGAAGTCACCAGTGCATTGACCAACAAGTACCTGAATCCAATAAAAACACGAGAGTCAGAACTACACAAACAATGCCTGCAACAAAAACTGCAAGGAAGCTCTGTTGTTAACATTAGGAAATGCACAACAGGATGCACACAGAAGAAGACAAATGGGACAGAAGGATATTAGAAGCACACGAGCCGTTGTGAGAAGAGAAAGAAGAGAGGGCAGGGGGAAGAGGGAAGGCAAAGGGCTGGAGGGGAAGTTTGGGTCCGAGTTCACCTGGTCAGGGTCCTTCTCAAATCTGCAGGATCTGTTAGCGAGCGAGCAACGGGCAGCATGACAAAAGCTTGCACACGGCAGGGACAGACTGCTGGGGGGAGTTTTACCATGCTCCCTCAGCCTGAGCACCTCAAACGTGTCCCCCTTCCCCCTGGTCATTGGATTTATACACCTCTCATACAGTCTGATTATAATCTCATTACAATCTCTAATCCTGTAATTTCTTATTATTGAGTCTCCACACAGCAGTTATTATCTCACTCCCTGGATGCTACTGTTTTGTTTTTTTTTTATTACCATCTCCTTCATTCTCACCTGTCTTTCTCCACATTGTCCTCAGTGGGAGTGTCCATGGGTGAGAGGGGCTCCCCGACAGTTAGCCCTACTCCCAGCCCGACAGGGGACACGTCACCACCATCTGACAGGGTCGGAGGCTCTAAGCGATTGCTTGGGAGGCCTGGAAGATTAAAAAAGGAAAATTAGTTTGTGCTTTTATCCTGCAAATGAACCTATGTATATCTCATTAACAATAATGGATAAATAAAGTACAGGTATATCTATTTACACAAGATATATACATTTATATCTTTTTTTACACCAGATATCATATTGTGATTTTTCTACTTCAAATGCTGATACCACACAATCATGATATGCTGTTTATAAGCCAATGTATTTCATATATATATATATATAGTATTTCCTTTTTTTCATTATTTTAATAGAAGTTTTTTTTTAGATAATTTGAATGACTAAACTAAGGAGTCTTGAGTGTGCCACCAAACTAATCACAAACATCTTAGTGTTTATCTGCAAGCAACAAATACATTATAAAAAGCAGTGACATGATTATTCACAGTCACATTAAATTATGTATTTAAAGCATGTTAACAAGTTAAACGAAGGTGGTGAACATTGAATATTAACCCCTTGAAATCTGGAGTGATATCACTTTTCTCGTGCTGCTTTCGGACGCCTTTTACAATTATTTGATAGGCAAGAAGAAAAAAGTGAGGGAAAACTGTTTTTTTTACTAATTATATTTACATATTTAAAATTATGTTACAGAATTATTGTGATTTTTTAACACTTTATCCAGGTCAGTTACTTGTTTGTTGTTTTACTTTTTTTTAAATATACTTTTCAGGTAATTTTCTTGTACTTTTTGCTAATTTCTTCCTAAATGTCGGGCCATTTCCTCTTTCATTGCCTTTTTACAATGTTTTTTGACTGAAATCAGGCCACATTCCTCAGGTTTCAAAGGGTTAAACCTGCTAAACATCATGTCAGCACTGCCACTGTGAGCATGCTGAAAATAGCATTAAGCTCAAAGCACCACTGTGCCTCACAGAGCTGATAGTAAGTTAGTCCAGTCAATGAGCAGGTTTACCATCCATGTGTAAAGACTCGGGGCTGTTGGCGGTGCTGATGTTGTTGCCTGACCCCTCACTGATCTCTGACCCAGGCAGGGAGGCGGGGCTTCCAGAGGAACCAGACTTCCTGCTGGGAAGGGAAGGAGCTGCAGGGTCGGTCAAGGAGCATCTGCCGGGAGTTGGACCCTTACGCTCTGGATTCACTTTCTCCTTTTCCGCTGAAGAGGAGGTAAAGGTGTGACAAGTTAAACAGTGCTGAACTAAAGACTAAGAAGATTAGGGCTGCACAATATTTTTTTTTCATCATCTTCACGATGTCAACAACACGATAAACACATCGCAAAAGACTACAATATTACACTCAGGCATCTTTTGAGTTAGTTGAAAGAGAGAATTAGTAGAAAACTGCACTTTAAAATCATTCTTTTTTTAACTGGTGTCTTTTGTGTTCACTTTAATGTTTAATTTGTTCAATAAAAGAACACTGGAAATAATTTCCTTTGATTTTATTAGCTCAACAGCCAATTTTCTGTACTTAAACAGTTTACTGAAAGCAGCAGAAAACTGAGCACAGTTTAATATTTGTTTATTAAGTAATATTTTGATTGTGCAACAGTGTTATCGCATATCACGTATTTTCCTCATATCGTGTAGCCCTAAAGCAGGTACCAAAAAAAAAAAATGTTATAAAAGCACTTTAGTCAATGAAAAAGGGACTCTGAGACAGACAAACAGGCAGGATGAGTATGGTGCAATCAGGGCCTCTGTAATAAATAAGAGGGTTAGTTTGGTGCAAGAGAACACCCAAAACCCCTGCAGATGGGATACTATGTGAGCTGTGTGAGGTTTTTCTGGTAATTACAAAATACACAGTGCAACTAATTCTTCAAACAACCACCCTGCAAAACAGAACTACACAATTCTCCACCCACATCCCCTCCCAGTTTGATTTGGGACATGCAGGCATGCTAATGGTGTTGATTAGTTCGGATGTGAGCAATCTACAGATAAAAGGGGGGGTTGGAAACTCCGAACGACTAGTACCTTCAGCCTCCGTTTTAGGTTTGACGTCAACTGTAACAGGAAAGAAGGGCAGGACAACATGTTCTCATATCCAGGCCACTCATGAAAAATCAGTATTCAATAATACCACATAAAGATATATGTCACTATAATGCATAATCATACATATTTATGCATACGTGTAGAATACTTTCAAAAATCATTCAGAAATGAAATAAAAGATGCAAAAATAAAGTAACAGAGCTAATGTTTGCTGGGACAAAAAAAGCAGATACATACTGTTGCCTGCGATCCAGCTGGGGATGCCAGGAAACACCCCTCTGGGCTTGCCCTTTGTAGATTCATCCTTCTTGTTCTGGAGAGACAACACAGGTAGGGGCAAGGGAGGTAGTCAAATATGTGTGAAAGCATTTTTTGTTTCTTTTAGCCCTTAAAACAGCGATACTCAACCTATAGCCTACGGGCCAAATCTGGCCCCCAGCTGTTTGCCAGGTTGCCTCCACCATTTTCTAATTCATGATAAAAATGAAGTGATTCACAGTGTGACTGTGAATTGTTTTTGTACTTTCAGTATACATAAGGTGCAATCATGCATAAAACAGCCTCAAAATAGAGCTTGTTTATCAAAAAAAAAGGGCCAGTGGAGGACCCCCTGCATCCCCAACAGAGGTCCAGCAAAACCCCTAATGTTCCTAAAATCCTAGAAACATCCTAAAATCCTAGAAACATCATAAATTCCCAGAAACATCTTAAAATCCTAGAAATGTCCTAAAATCCTGGAAGGAGATGAGTATCCTTTCCTTAAAGGTTTCATAAGGACAGTGCATTTATTGACTTCGGTGATGATTGATTTATTTGGTTTTTGCTAATAGGATGGGGATGTTGTCCCTCCACATATGTGATGGCGGCTCACCTTCACTAGCTGTCTCCTGAAGAAGCCTCCTCTGGACTTCTTACTGTCCACCGCTCGGGTTTTCACCCCGAGGTGCTTCATGTAGAAGGCCACCGCTGTAAAGATGGATTGGCTGCGAGAGAAGTTAGATAGAGAGTATTAATTAAAAATACCCATTGCTGTTTTTACTTATTTGTTAATGTTCTGTTTTGCAGAATTTTTTAAAAAAGTATAATTAAACTTATTCAAATTCATGGTAATACGATTCTTGTAGATGCTTCTGTCCGTAGTGTATTTCACATTTAAGGCTGCAGCAAAGTATATTTGCATAGTCTCTGGTGTTACTCATTATAATGCTGAGAGACTTGCACAAAATGGACAGTGCAAAAGCGGGGAGAGAGGATGAAAATGAGGATGGGCAGATGGAGGGAGGTGGGAAAAGGGGAGGTGGAGAGTCGAAGAGGTCCAGAGAGGGAGGAGGAGGAGTTGAAAAAAGTCAGGAGGAGAGTAAACGTGACAGATAAAGACAAAGGAGGAGTTGAGAGAAATAAGAGAAGTTGTGAGGAAAAAAAACTTAGGGAGGGGCCTCTGGGGATGTGCAGAAGAGAAAAGCACAAGTGTCTCAGTTTTACAGAGCATGCTGTCTGAATATACCGAGTCTAACATAAAGAACTTTAATCACAAAGGACCAGAACTGGTAAAAGAAAAGGAAAAACAGTGCATGACAGGGTTTAATAATTTACTGTATGTGCAACACATTAATCAAGATGATGAACATTTTAAAATGCATTGCAGTCTTTTTTACAAGTTTAAATTATAAAGATATATATTTGCACAAAGGACATATTATGTAGAAAAACTAAACTGAAATCAGCTCAGACTTTAATGAGTATTTGTTGCACATTAGCCAGTATAAAAATCTTGTGGTTTGACCACACCCAGGCTCGGAGAAGCATGCAGAGATCAAATCAGCTCCACATGCACAAATACAAACTCAAACAGAAAACTCATGCAAATATTACAAACATCACTAAAAAAACTTTACTCACCATTTTTCCTCGTCTGAGACAATTGTGGGTCTGCAAAGAGAAAGACAGGTGTCAGTGACGTTACTATTAAAAAGGGACAAAAGCAAAAACAGGCTCGCTTATCTTGCAGCACCAAGCTCACCTCTTCCTCTTAAGTAGCATTTTTCCTTTCTCTTGCTCGACTGATTATTAGGTTTGTTTTGGGCCGGTGGAATCTGAAATGACTTTGCTTTTCCTGAGCCAACTCAAAGCTGATTGTTGTGTTTTTGTGTTCAGAGCAAAAGCTATTGAACATATTCTAAAATTTGCAGAAAAAAAAAAAAAAAAAAAAAAACTAAAAAAGATCAAAAAAGTAAAAGATGCATCAAAAGCTGCACCTCTGTCTGCTCTAGAAAAATCAAAAATCAACTGCACTCTTAAAGATCTGCAAATAATTTAAACTTTTGCCCCTAGGCTGTCTAAAAGTTTTTCTGCTCTGGTCTGTGTCTCCGGTAAGCTGTCTGCAAAAGGGAATCCGACGTAAGAAACGGTCAAGCACAGCGGAAATGTCTATTTAACCATGTTTTTGTCTGATGCAACATGCAGGCAAGACTGTGGAAATTGGATACTCATGTTTTGAACATAAAGGGTGGGAGGGGTTTCCCCGGGAATTCCCTGCATAATCCAATGAAATGGTCTGGTTGCCTCATTGTCAGCACCAGAAAGACCAATGAGAGGGGTCACTGTGTTGTGGTCGAATGGGAGGGGGGTCAGCGGGTGCAAGAGTGTGGGAGACGTGTGAGGGTAACAGAGAAATGACTGTCGGCAGTAATGAATAAAGTAAGTGAATCTTTTGTGCATTGTGGATAAAGATCCAACTGTGTGATGGTAACCGAGTGAGTCCAAAGCTGAATTTTCAGAGACACAGAGTGCTTTGTCGGCTTTTTGTGTCTTCTCCACTGACAGCGCGGTTATATCCACAGGACGAGGGCAGCTCGTGCACAGTGCATCTCCTATCATTTCTGTTGTTCTTTTTTTTTTTCTGTTCTGACAAGATGAAGTTAGACAGTCTCCTGCCCTCTCGCTGGCCTCCTCTCCCTCTCTGTCTGACTTGCTTCTTGTGGAGGATAACACATTGTAGTTGGCCACGGGGTCAAGGATAGATTAACTTTCCCCTAGATCTCTTGCTTTCTTTCTTTAACCGTGTCCAGGGCAGGAGCTGTCCAGCACTGATAACCCTCTGGCCTTTTCTCTCCCTTTGCTTCTTCCGCTGTGTAACCCCCCACAAACACCAACACCCCTCCCTCCGCTTGGCAAAATGCCATGGGAGAGCCTTCCTGCCAGCGTGGCACTGCTGACTCCATCTTTTCCTCTCTGCCTCTTCATTTCCTTCTTGCTCTATTGTGCTCTCTTCCAATCACTGTTCCCTCTCCAGCTCTCTAGTCTACTGAGTTTGATTTTCTCCATCTCCTGCCGGAGTTGTCTCTGTGAGCCTTGCACTAGATTGGTTTATGTGCAGAGCTAATGCTGAATATACCTACTATAGAGCCTTATAGAAAGTGTAGTGCCAACTGTAGAGGGAACGGATTCAAAAATGCTGCTTTTCCACCTTTTTTATCTCACAAACCAATCATCCCCTCAGCTTTAAGGGCAGAGCAGCAGAGAAGAGAGAGGACACTGAAGTGTTTTCCCTACTGTCCAATTACTATTTAAAAGTTGTTGGGTTTTTTTATAATATCATTGTGACACTCAGAAGTATTGTTTTCTCGTGGGTGAAAATTGCATTTCGTCTTTTAATCAGTCATCAGCCACACTTGCCTGATTCCCTCAGTTCTTCAGATGTGGTAGTGCCAACAGGAATACACAAGAAGGCCACTTAAGAGATTTTCAGACTGGAGAAAGTTATTCCTAGTTCTTATTCATAGGTGCAGACACCCATTTTTGTTGTGTCCCCACCGCAAGAGCTGGGAAGGATTGTAGTTGTTAGAATGAGGTTTTGAGGGACATTTTTAGCTCCCATTTCAGAGAATGAACTCGCCCCGCCAAAAGAGGAACAATGAGTGATGGAAATCTAAAAGTGTATTGATTTAAACTGCTGCGTGTATACCAGGTTTCTATAAAGCGAAAGCTTCACTGTTAACAGCGTACACAACCAAAGTGCTCCTTGGAAGTGGCGATTGATCTCTCCTCATGTGTTTAAACTGGAATACAAGTTTTTTTCCTCAAAGAACCCGATATTTTCTACAGCAGTTGCTATTTTTGTCCACTGATGATGTGACTGGTCGAGTTTGGTGTCCTCCCAAGCTTTTGAAGTGCTCACCAACATCTAATTAAATGCAGAAAATGAATTTCACTTTTACTTCGGGGCACCCAAAATGGTTACTCAACTAAGAATTTTCGACTCCCAACAATTACAAAAACAATGTACTCGAGAAAAAACAATAACAACTTTTCCACATCCCGTTTTGCAAGTGCACCCTTATTTTGTCTTGTGCCATGAGTGCCACGTGCATGCACTTTTTTGCCGCTCCTTCCCTCAGCCTAAGCTCAACACAAGCAGCTGAAAGTACCAGCGAGGCAAGTTGTATCAGCACGAGGGAAGATGACGGAAGAAAAGTGACAGTGTTTGGTGAGCAAATTAGGCAGGACTAATTCCGTCGTATGGGAACACTTTGGATACGAGGCATCCAACGTGGAGCAAAAAAAAAGAATAAAATGCAAGATTTGCTACATGGTGGTGTCTGCACAACACGGCAACGCGACAAATCATTTTAATCAATTTAAGTTTAAACACAAAGTTGACGATGACCAAATAATAAAAAAACAAAAGGGAGAAAAGAACAACCCCATCGACATCCACTGCAAGTCATCAGTTAACGACACATTATAAAAAGTGACTCAATAGGAATTCAATTAAGGAATTAAAAGAAGCTCAATGGGAAAAGTTTTAAAGGGAAATTAAAATTCAACTGTTTATAGACGTTTTTTATGTTCAATAAATGCAACATGTTTACAATGTAAATGAGTAATCATGGTAAACAATCCTGACATCAATATTTACCTAAATAATCGTGATTACGATTTTTGCCATAATCGAGCAGCCCTAAGACAACGATACTGCAAACAACTCCTCCTAATAGGAAGAATAAATAATCTTGTTCTTGCTGCTGTGAGGAGCAATGAGAGAGAGAAACACTCACTGTGTCTCAGACATCTTTTCCAGCAGGTTCTCCGCTACAGACTTCTCCTTCATCTCCATCGGGATGCGGTCGGTGGGATAGTGGCTCTCCACGTCGATGAGCTCAGCCTCGTTGGGTGTCATACCCATCATCCTCTTTTGCCTGTGCAAGATACAGCAGAAGGAGTTTGGCCAGATTAATATTGGGGAAAAAAAGGATTATTAGAGTAAAGTGATGAATGTTTTCCTGATTCTGTGAGCAGACACATAATATAGATGAAGAGGGCCACTCAGTGCATTACCATGCCTAAAATATGCCTATTCATCAACAGTTCCAAGTGAACAGAAACCTTTTTAATTCACAAAAAGACACTAATTATCATTATCCTGACCGTGATGTGCACATTTTTTTATTGTGAGCTATGCTTTTTGGCAACTTACTCTGAAATCTCACATTTTCCTGTACGTTCTTATCCAAGGCAGCACAACTTCTTTGGATCAGATTAAAAACTAATCTTAAGCATCACAGGGGCAAAATGCTAATAAATGCGAAAAAAAGTAAGAAAGATCAAGATGACCTTTTCTTGCTTTAAGGGAATGTCCTAGGATTTCTCCCCTGGCCGACTAAACTGTGCCCAGATGATGATGATGAAGTGTCGGAAGAAGCCTGAAACTCCTGCAGGGTTCCTACAGTTAAAGGCCATTTTTTTTAATGCTGCTCGGGATGAAGTTTAAGACCAATTTCACAATAACCTACACTGAAAATGTAAAAAATAAATACATAAATAAAATAAAATAAATTAACAAACCTTTTTTACAGAGTTAAGAACAATTTTATTCCAAATCTTTTTTTATTAAATTTTCAACAAAGCGACATACAGAGATCGACAACATTGTGGAGAAGTACATTTGTGCATCAGTAAGTCTAGTTAAGAACAATTTTGCCCAAACATTTATGTTAACAAAAAATATTACATTTTTGGTCCAGTGGAAAAAGTCTGATCTGGTTAGAATTGGGAAATACCTTGCATTTATTAGTTATTTTTATTACTGATTCTGTGTGCCTCACACTGTATGTGGGATTATTTCACTGCTTTAATTCCCATCATGAAGAGTTTGAAAAGAGGAATTAAGTGAATTATTAAAAAAATAAATAAATGTTACCATTTATTTAGTGACTTTACAACGCAACGTCAGAAAATAGCAATTCATAACATCCTACTTCCAATGTCTTTGACTTCTAAAGATTTTGAAAGATTAATCTTAGACATTTTAATACAAATTAAGGCCGTATTTTAAGATTAGTGAATTTAATGCCTTTTAAGACCTTTTAAGGATCCATGGGAACCCTGTCCGACACTGGATATGCGGAGAGATTAAACGCTGGAAACCATTGCATGTGAAAAGATGTTGGGAAGACTGAAGTGTAAAAGTGAAATGGTTCAGGAACAATGGGATAGTTTCAGCAGATATATGTCTGGAGGGAACAATTTGACCATGTAAAGTTACTGATGATTCTGTACAGTGAACTTGTGAGTGAAATGTTGCAGTATTGCCTGGCACATTATTGTGACTAAATAGTTGCCTTTTTTGTATCTATGTATGTATGTATGTCTGTCACTACTTGTTAGTTTACCTGCCTGTTTGTTTGTTTTGTTTTTATTTGTTATTGTCTCATTCTTTTTCTAATTTTCTTGTTAAAAAATCTAATAAAAAATTTCACAATAACAAAAAAGAAAGATGAACTTTTCTTGTTGTCATACTCCTGCTATTCACAGTGAAAGCCTTTCAGAAAAAACAATGTATATATGGCTTTAGCTGCGAAGAAGCAACAACAGAGAGAAACTTTTAAGGACGTCCTAAGTAGCCAGCATTTCCACATTATGGTGTGCAAATCTCTACTCAACTTGACTTGCTCTTTTTCCGTTTTCCATCAGCAAAAGCTGTGAATCATACCTGTTACTGTTTTGGTATCAGCCAGTTGAGCCAATACTAGAGACTGAAGTTGACACCCTGCAGACCACTGATTGGTCAGGGATGGGAAATCCGACAAACCCGACAATTGAAAAAAATAAAATAAATAAATAAATTATATATATATAATATATATATATATATATATATATATATATATATATATATATATATATATATATATATAAAGTAGGCCATATAACTATGCCCCACACTGTGTACTCTGACGCCTGACAATCCTGCCCACTCTGAGAGGCAGTGGAAAACCTGATAATGGAAATCTACTAAAAGTGAGGTGAGTCGATCTCTGCAGAGGAAATGAGGCATAAAAGTCAGTGGCAGCAGCTGCATGTAGGGTAGTTAGATTTTAACAAATTTTTAGGGAAATGATGGTTATATATAAAAATATGAACACACAATTAGCTTCCTCTGAGATAAATTACTCATCTAAAGAAAGTTTCAAAACTCCTCTCACACTTGTTTTTGGTGTAAGGTTGTGGAGCCTGGAGTTTTGTATGTGTGTATTTTATCTGCAATGTTTAAATTTTAAATAGAGACTTCATGTCAGCTTTTTCACCTTATTACTTTGTTAATTTTTTCTTATGTAATGTTTTTATTTTATTTTTACAAAAACTTTTTTTGCTTTATTTTTCTTTTGTTTGTCTTTTGTCTTTATCACTGTTTTCATTGTTTATTTAGGTGAGATATTTTAATACCCTTTATGGATTTTTTTTTCTCACCTGCACAATCTGTTTTAATCTGCAGTTTTACTTTATTGTGTTTTTTTGTGCAAATTACATAAATAAAATTCAAATTTTTGCTACTCTGAAAAAAAAAAAAAAATGCCACAAAAAATAGAAAACAAACATTGACTGCAGGATTCAACTTTTACTGATACAAAAGACAAACATAATCTAATAATCGGTGCCCTACAGATGAAGCCTGACTTGCTCGTGGACCTGTTAAAACTACAGACGATTTGCTAATTGTATGTGGCTCTTGTAGAACAATATTATGACGATTTATGATGATTAATGATGATGATTTAGGCAGCAAATCAACTCTGCCTGGTCGCTCCACAAAAAAGAATCAACATCGGGCATGAGAGTCCTGCGTGGACTTTTCCTAGTTGTGTTCAAGTTGTTTTGATTGTTTTTGAACTTTGCAACAATCAACCCAAACAAAAAGCAGTTATGTCTTATTGCACAATCCAAATCTTTTTTAAACTTGCCATTTTCATTGTGGAGGTTGGACAGTGTTGCTTTTGTTTCCCACAGCAAAGGGGATTTTTAAAACGCTAATATGCAGATATCAGAAGGAGATTGGGGGGATGACTAAGTTGAAACTATGCTTTACTGGCTGAGTAGAGGTCAGGTTGGGATTCTCACCTGAAATCATCCAGCTGTTTGGCCACTTCAGCAGCCTGCAGGCTCTGAACCTCAGCAGCATAACGCCTTTGGGTGTCCTCGTGGAGCAGATCTGGACGCGTTCGGTCTTCGTGAAAGAGGACAGGAGAAACAAATGAATGAGAATTAGCAGGACAGTAAAGAAGACACTCAGTGGGGCTGCTGAGGTGTGTATAATATAATATGTATAATGGAAAATAAATGCAAAATGCCTTTTTTTTAGAAATACACCACAGGAGAAGAACTTACCCAGTTCATAGGCTACATTAGGTGGTAGCGCCACTCTGAGAATCTGTAATGTGAAGACAAAAGACAAAATGAGTACAGAGACAGAAAAATAATATTATATTAGTGTTTATTACATAATATATATAAAACAGACATTTACAACTTATGTCTGAACCTTATTTTACTTTGATCCACAATCATTTTCCAGTTTATCAGGTACACCTTGTTAAAAATAATCCTGTCTAAAACAACAGTTCTGCAGTAAATCTTTCATGATGATTATAATCTTCAGTTTTTGTAGAAACTGTTTGAGAGAGTTGTTGATTAAAACTTGTGGTAATTTTTGGAGGCTACAGTTTATTGAGATTAAGTTTTTATTATTCTGTCCACCCCACTTATATCAATTGATGTAAGCTAATCAACACATATACCTCTCAATATAATGCAATACAGTTAAACTGGGCTGGACATTAGTTGGACTTGTTTAGGTCAGGTGTACCTACTAAACTGGCAACTGAGTGTCTATTGTCTCATTGTTATGCATCATCCCAAGAAAAAACAGTGCAGTATCAACTGATAGGCATCCAAATCCAGTATGTAGTAGCTACATTTCACCACAAGGGGTCATTTTAACCTTAGAAATAAAATAACCCCAGGAAAAAGCACATGTTCCAGATAGGAGACACACACAGCTCTGCCTCTGACATGAAAATAACCACATGGGCCAACATCGAGTCAAGAGATGAAAAAAAAGAAGAGCATGATTCCTCCCAAAGGGCTTTCCCACGATCCTGACAGGAAGCTGTGGGGTCGGACGAAAGACAGACAGACAGACAAGAAGACAGACAGACAGGCAGGCAGGGAGCGAGTGCAGCACAAACCAGCTGAGCTGACAGACGTGTGCAGTGCATGAGATCTGAGGAGGAAATATAACAGAGAGGCGACAGAGGCCAGGTGTGCAGGGAGGACTGATGGAGAGTGACGGCCAGAAACTGAAGGGTGCTGCACAGACACAGAATAAAGGCAAAGTAAACAGAGTCGACATCCGCAAACAATTCATGTGCACACAGACTCTTCTGAGTTCAGCTTATGGACTACAGCTGTGCAGTAGATCAAATTCCTATCGATGTAACACAATGAGAAAAGAATATAATATCTATGTTGCGATGGCTGCGATGTTTATCTGAATTGATTTTTATATAATGCACAGCACCAAACACTGAAAGAGCGGGAATTAGCGACTAAATGACATGACTGCCTTAAGATAAGAAACACCGAAATATAAAACAGAAAGAAAGAGAGCCAATAGGAAGATTCAACCCTAAAGTCTATTATTATAGGACTATATTGGAAGTGTTTCAAACCATAAAACTATGCAAACATAAATAATGTGTTAATTCAAGTCATATAGTATCTTTGACATCTGCTAAGGCAATCACAATAAAGTACAGAGTCCAAACAGTACAATGGAGCTGTACTACATATCCAGAAAGTTGCAACCGACCAAAAAAAGAAGCTGTGACTTTCTCCCCGCTCACCCCAAAACCCAAAAACACAGTTAAATGTCCAAACACACACTTGGAAAATGTAATCAGATTGACTATACCACCCTAAAGAGAAAGTGATACCACAGCAGCATATTGTTTTCTCTGTAAGAGAGAGTACATTTCATAAATTTGGGCTTGATAATTCCTACCATACACGAAAATACTTTTAAAGACTAAAGTATGACAACATTTCACATCTACACAATGTCAGTTTTTAGTCTTAAATAAGATTTTGCAAAAACTGGGAATCTTGCAGGGGTCACTATTTGCAAGACTGCAGCTCGATTTCTCTTGACATCATTTTCCATCCTGCTCCTGGTGGAAAATATTACACCAAACTCCCTTTAAGAAATATGACATATTAACAATTCCTCGTGCATCCGCAAAAACACACAACTCGAGAAAGTCAAGATAATAGGCATCAATAGGCGACAGAGTTCTTGTCAATTTTGCATCAATATGTTTTATAAAGAAAAACTGCGTTTGCATACAACAGATACATTTGGGGACTTTGTCGCCTCAACTTGCTGCCAGCCTCCGTTGGTTCGCTGCATTTTCGTAAAAGGAGACAGTAGGGAATCACTTAAATAAGCGCTGGTTGGTGGATCACATACACACCAAAAAAGACACATTTAGTCCAAAACTCCATCAGTTTTTCCTCCTTTTTTAAAGTACACCAGTTATCACGTTATCAGAGTGACGTCCTCGCTCTCTGTTCTCTGGCAAGGTTTTATATTTTACTGATTTATTACTTATTTTACCTTCATTTTACAATAAACTCCATAAAGTCCATTCACCTCCACATAAAGCTGACTGATACAGACAAATATGTAACAAGAAATGCTGTGTGGTGTGCTACTTACTGCACCCTTGTCCAAGAACGTGTTGAAGAACTCCACAAATTGCTTCTTCGTCTCTTTGGCGCTGAGGTTCCTGAAGAGGTCGGCATGGAGGTAACACAGCTGAGAGAGGGGAGACGGACAGAGGGTCGGTGAACGCTGACAAAATGTCAACAGTCATTTGATGTCCTGTGTGTTTTGTTAATGTCTTTGCCTCCCTTGTGTGCATCGACTAACCGAGTACTTCATATCACACCTCAGATGATTCACTGGAAAATCATAACATATAAAAACCTCATTTCGCCTAATTTCCCCTGACCTCAATGTCAAGCTGCTGACATAAAATGAACAAAGTGCTGTTCATCAAAACACAGACACTAATTGGGTATTTTAATCATAATGATAAAATCTCATGAAATAACAGTCATTGTCAGCCATTATCGTTCACATACCTTAATCTCAATGAATCATTAAACACTATATTAACTGTCTTCTGTGCCACTGATTCAATGACAAAGATAGCTAATTTAAAGGAATATTTCATCTTTAAAATGACCATTAAAATTACAAGAAAGTTCAATAGTCACTCTCCTTTTAGCTTTGTTTATCCCTCCAACACTTTCCAGGGGAAATATCTGTCTTTTTATCTGTTGAATGCTTCATTGTGTTCACCACCTAGTTGCTAACTTTGGGTACCATTTGTTGCTGTGAAGTTAATTAACAGTGGCATTTTTGCTAAAAAAAAAAAAAAAAAAAAAAAAAAGAAGAAGAAAAAAAAGCTCCCTCTTTTGCCTGTCAATAACGCTGATGCGAGTTGATAGACTAACCCAAAATAGTAAACCTGTGGGCGATAAAACCAAAACAAGTTAAAAGGCACTTTAATGCTCGCTTGAGTTGAAGGACACTGAAGAGTGTGGTGATCTTCTTGACCACTTTCACATTACATGTAATTATTTGAGCTATTATTAATAGAAATGACATTAAAGCAGCTTTTAAGACGTTACCAACATGCGCTTATACCTAAATGACAGCATAGGTTGTTTACCTATGACTCCCGAAATCCCAACCATTGAAGAGTACCAGCGAAACACGCACAAACTAATGGTCATAGTTTTAAACAAATGTATTAATGTTTTAGTGTTTATGTTAGATTTTACAACAGCAACACTTAATCGAAACATCTGTTGACAGACTAACACAACTCGTGCTCAGCTCAACACATTTATCCAGTCGTACGCTCACAACTTCCAAAAACAAATGCATTTTTGCAAAAAACGTTAACAGTTTACAGCAGGTCAATACAAACAGTGTCAGGTACGTTCAGGGCTTGCTGAGTGTTTTATATTGAAGTTTTTCATTTAAAATGCATGTGTTTGCAGAGGACTGAGCATACTACTCGATAACTGGACCTGGATTATCTAGTACGAGTTGTGCGAGTTTGTAAACAGATGTTGTGATAGATTTGCTGATGTTAAAAGTGGACCATGATTGCTTAAATTCATGGAGAACATTTGCCATGTTTGGATTCTCCGTTCACCCCGGAGGTATACATGGAGGTATGACACACTTTTCTTCTCTACATGGACCTCTGTGTTGTAAAGAAGGTAATGAAGGAGAGGGTGAGGGAGGGTGTCATGACTGTGGGAGGTGTAACAGTACCTGGGTGGGTCACGGTGTCTGCATGCAGAACAAAGGGGAGAGGACAGGCATGCTTTACATCAGCACTGACACACAAGTTGTCAAACACACACAGAAGGGGCCATGTTTCCAAATATGCAATCTGAATCCACACTTCAGTAAAAGCTCACAGTGTGTGCATGTGTTGTTTCATGAGTTTCACACAAGCTATAACATAACTGACTCTTGGTGTTTAGACTTGCATCAAATCAGCTGACTGTATTCGCAGGTAAACCGTCTGTCTGATCGTTTGTTTTGAGGACGTTAGAATAGTTTAATTATTTCAGCATCCCAGAGTTGCTTGGCTGCAGGCAAAGAAAAACCTGTAGTGTAACATTGACTGTTTGTTCTACTTTTAACTTCTTTAGTTTATGTGGCTTAACTCGGATTTCTTTATAACCTGTCAGACTGCTTGTCTTGTTTACCCAAATGGACTTTATTGACCAGTGGAGCTGCCAAACACCTCAGTTTGTGAATGAAAAGTCATCATGACAAAAACAAAGAGAATTTTCCTCAAATAAAAAGAGATAAAATGTAAATCTATCGTATAAGATCGATGAGCAATCATCAACAATCAATAAAATGAGCATATAAACCTCTATTATTTTAGTCACAATCTTGGAGTCCTTTTAACTTTCCCATAGAGGAGGCATTTGTGTGGCTGCGTGGTTAAGACAATGTCTGTATAACCAGAAAGTACCTGGATCACTTCCAACCAGGAACTCCGCGAATATCATACCTCTCTTCTCTGTCTGTCAAAATCTCCTGTCTGTATCTTTAAAAACAACAACAAAAAACTCCCATGTGGATCTGTAACCTGTTTCAAATATTAAACCAATCAATGATCTGATGCATGTGATCAGTGTGGGCAACTACTGTAACCCAGGGATATCTGCGATTAGTCGACTAGTCAATTAAACTTTGCTGCCCTCACTAGTCAGCACCAGAAATACTACTTGATTAATCTTAATATTAAATGAAAATGCTGTTGTAATAATCAGACATGTTTCCAAAAGATTTGTCTTGTTATTTGCTAACTTTTACTTAATGTGCATATTCATAATATATTTCAGTGGCATTTCAAATACGATTTGGTTGTTGAAAAAACGTAATAAACAATTTTATATAGCTCTCTATATGCAAAATTTCAGAATATTTCAGACAATCAACCTTATTGATTAAACTGTGCTGAATTTTGACTGTTTTCTTAAGGTTTTCTTACTTTTAGATTAGTCTTTTGTTAGTTTAAATTTATGTTCAAAGGTCAGGTCAAATAGTTGTTGGAAACATCCCTACTGTATACTGACTAAAGCTGATCTTACTAAATATATCAGGACATCTTTCTGTTCAAATACATACAACCCCAATTCCACAAAAGTTGGGATACTGTCTAAAACATAAATAAAAACAGACTGCAATAATTTTCAAATCCTTTTAACCAATAAAACATAATTAGTATGAGCGTGAGAGTATGAGCATTAAATATCTCGTCTTTGGACTGACTTTAATTGCATATAGGTCAAAAAGGATTTGTAAATCATTGCATTCTGGTTTTATTGATGTTTTACACAGCGTCCCAGCTTTCTGGAAATAAGGGTTTTGTATACTGTGGCTAATTTAATCAATATTTTTTCGGATTTTTACGTCCATCAAACTTGTCATTGATTCATTTTTTGTCAACCACCTACTTGAGCAACACCTAAACAATGTTTGTGTTAGATGTTGTTTCAGCAGCTGTATACAAACACGCACACTCCGCTTAATGAACACACAAACTGCAGCAGCGTGTCTACGCAGACTGTGTAATGAAAACAGCCTCTAAATCCTAAAAGACACTTATGGCCTGTGCAGACAGCAGTATTGATTAAAACAGACACATGTCTGTTTCATTAGAGATTTACGAGATGGATGACCGAAAAACGTGGCTGAAACACATCCTGTGTGACAGGATGGTGCATTATGGGAGTTGTGGTTCTCACCAGGGGAGCTGGGTCAAACTGTAGAATGACATGTTGCGTGAAGACCAGCAGGTGGGTCGGGTGATCCTTCAACAGGTCTATGTTGTTGAAGTGTGGGCACTGCTCATCCGTCACCTGAGAGACAGAGAACACCAACAAAACAACGTGAGAGAGAGAAAAGGATAACGAAAAAAAGGGAGAATTTCACTCAGCTGCCACTCTTTTATTGACTCACATCATTCAGATCATTCTCGAAATCCTCATCCTCAGCCCCGATGATGCTCATGGCTGGGTTAGAGCACTTAGCCCCAAACACACCCTGCTGTGGAGAGACAGAGAGAAAGGGGGGGAAAAAAAACAAGATAATTAGCAAACATTATGGGCTATACTTTGAACCGGTAGGCTTCCTCTTTGACGCCCTGAGCCCACGCTGAGCAGAGCCAGACATTAAGACACATTAGGGTTTGGACAAAGTGAGCTTTCCCAGTGAAACTTCACATCAAGCGTAAAGCAGGAAAACTTCCCAGCATCTAATCATGACTCATCAAAAGAGAGACAGAAAGAGCGACAGACAGGCCTGATGTGTCATAACGCGTACCGTCTTTGAAGTAAGTGGGACGCCATTCACGTGAGCCGATTTAAGGCAAAGAAATACAAACCATCAGGTGCAGGTAAAGAGATATACAGTGTATAGAGTCTGTGACTTGAGCCCTGTCTACATGTAAACAGATTAACGCTGTCAATGATTCTTTGTTTTTTAAATCACAATTAATTGCAAGATTTTAATCGTTACTCATAATAAATCACCTTTTTGAATCACACGTTTTCAATTCCATGATTTTGCATCACAGCAGTTCTGAGGTTCATAGTGACAAGGTGAAGCGGTTCTTACCAGACTGTCTTGATTAGGAATCAGGTGATGGCAAAAAACTGTTTCGGACGAGCATGAAGTGGGCAAGTCTGTAAAGGGGAGACTCGTGTGTATTCACTGAAGCTGTTTTCATTCAGATCTGGGGGAGATATTGTGTTAACGCTGTGAATGTGTGCGGCTGTGTTCTCTCGAATGAATACTGATTAAATGAACATGGTTTTTTTTAAAACGCCTTCTCAAGGTGAAGATTTTCAAAACTCTAGTTACTTTGCGTCCGTGTAAACGGAGTATTTGGTAACACATGTCCATTGTTGTTTTGTGTATTAAGAATGCACCACAAACAACAACAGCAATGGCGTGGTACCAGTTTGTCGCCGTTCAAAGTCATTTTTGCACTCTAATTTCTATGGAAATATTTTGTAAAACGAAGGGCCTATGATCTTGGGAACCACTGACAAAGCATGCAGTATTCACAATATTTTCCTTTAGTAAAGCTTTTTTTCTCCTGACATAAACCATGAGGCTACTGGGTATAGTACACTAACAATAAGTGATAATGAACTGATAATGAAGCAATTAAAAACTATTTTGAACTAAATAATTTTGAGTATTTTATTAAGATGGTCCTCTCCCCCAGGCCAAACTGAAACATTTAAATTGAATGTGAAAATCAAGGGGTAAAAATTCAGTGTTTAACATGCATTACAAAGTAGCATTTTTTTAATCTGAACTTTCTCTGAAGTTTGGCCAAATTTTGCTTCTGAATTTCTTTTTCTTTTAGTGGTGGGTTCAATAATACACTCAGTGGAAAAAGCTCTTCTAGCTGGCATGACGTAAACCTTCCAGGTCTAAAAATGTAACTAAGCTAATCTGAAATTAAAGGTTTATGCCAATCCTTGCCTTTGAAATCCACGAATGGGAAAAAATGCATTGGAACGGATGACCAATTTACCCCCACCATTTACACCCTGCATCACTTCCCCTGCACGCATACACACCCAAAACACACAAACAACACATAGCTCTTGCATTCAGTTCTCTGAAGGCCGCAGACCCAGCGCCGCTACCAGGGAACACCCAAACACAAACACACATCAAAAAGCCAACACTGTACAGCATTTACCATTGTCCACTGCGAGGTGAGGACAGACGACAGAGTGTGAGTACAGCGCTGTAGAGAGGTGTGAAGAACGAGCCAAAATAATGAAAGGAAAAAGTGAGTCGTTTAGGAAAAAAGTCTTAAGGGCTGTTGGTAAGGAGGTTTTTTGTTTTATTTAGTTATTTTATCAGCCCAGAGTTATGAATACTGTCCCATTATTTCACACATTCAAATCTGAGTTTCATGTCCATTTTGTATGATGGTACTGAAAGACAATATGAACTCAGTTTGAATAATTTTTTAAGAAAAAAAAGCTAACCCTTTTCTGATATTCTATATACCAAACAACTGATTGATCAATTGAAAAAATTATCAATAGAAGAATATTATTTTCAAACCTAATTTTCTGGAAAGGGCCAAGCCCCCAAAAATCAGAAATAATCAGCCTGAGAGGATGCGCTTCACTTAGTCTGTGTCCACTTTATTTATTACACGGTATATACACTGATTTTGGTTCTGTTCATTTTCTTATATGACCATTTTTAACCTGTTTTTCAGCCTTTATCGTTTTATCTAGTTTTATTTTCCATTTTATTGTACTATTACTTTTTTAAATTGCTTTTGGTCATTTTTAGATTTTCTTTGAATATACTATCTATATACTAACTATAAATACAGTTTATATAATTAATTGATTATTATTATTATTATTATTCCTGCTATTAATAGTCGTCATAGTAGTAGTAGCAGTGGTACTAGTAGTTCTAGTAGCACTAGTAGTAGTGTACAATGAAACGATAAAGATTTGTAAGCCACCAGTGATTTTGCCATTTCAGCTGGGATGGCTAAACCTTTAATAATTATGGTTGTATGAATCTGAGTAGCTTTATGGGAAAATCTCTAAGCAGAACAGCTTAATAGCAAGATTGGATTAACAAGATTGTTGCATCAATGAAACAAAATAACTTGACTTGTCAGACATTACGGTGAGGTTAAATGTAAAATTAAATTACATTTTTACTTTAAAGCACTGTATTTTAATAAACACCAGTGACATGATATAAAATGACATATACTGGAATAGAGGATTTTGAATTTTTTTCAATGTAAATATTGGCACAAATGTCAGGTGAAGCATATTGCCAAAGTATCAAGGATAACACAGTTCAACCATGACATAAGAAAAAGAGGTAAATGTATAACAGCACGAGAAAATGTGAAACATAAACATGTGTTTTGCGTGTGTGTATGTGCATGTGTGTGTGTAAATGCATGCGTGTGCTGTGTGCGTATACGTGGGTCTGTGTCTCCGTAATTTCCTGTCCCTTAGGTTGTGTCATGTTGATGCATATTGAACGGCAAAATATGTTCCATATTTCACTGAATGTTTCACAGTGTTGCAGAAAATGCATCTCTATCTCAGTTTATATCACTCACCCTTTCTAAGCATCTCCAAAAGGCTCATTTAATCGATTTACTGTATGTTCTCTGGGTGTTTTCCCTGATGAATAATAATACTTAATAAGAAATTCAAAACTATTCTGACTGGATGTGCAGACTTGATAATGGTTTCAGATTTGTTAATGATTTGAATAAAAACTGAATTGAAGAGCGTTTTTGTACATGGTTGCATGTTCACAGAGCATGTCTAATTATACGTGTGAATGTGTGGTTACATGCAGGTCATTAAAGTGTTATTAAGTAGGAACTGAAAAATCACTAAGTGGTGAGAGTTCATACAGGAAGTGTGTGTTTGAACGACCGCGAGTTGATTCTCGGCCTGAATACAGTGTTTGTGAACGGCGGCGGACACAAGAGCTGTCAAATGCTTTGAGGTCAAGGTGAGTTTTTGTAAAGAGAGAGAGAGAGAAAGAGGGTGAAACTGAGAGATACACAGACGGAGAGAGAGAATGTGTTCATTCATGGCTGTATCCAGTGGGCTGCGGGTTGAGAAAGGCCAGTGTTGGAGCAACATGCGTAGGAGGGGTTAGCCAAACAGAGAGTCACAGGCCTGTCAGGGCCATGAACGCACATCTGCATGGACACTCAGACATAAACACACACACACACACACATACACACACACACACACACATACACACGGACACACCTCAGCTTTCACACACGCATCTCAGCCACCGAGCTCCTTATCAAAACAACACCACCAACACCACCAACACCACCTCAACAGCAAACACAAAGTAATTTCCGTTGACAACTACAGCTACAAATGACAAATACCAAAAAGGCAAATCTAGAGATCTCCTGGTGGAAAGATGAGATGCTTTCACTGTTACAGCTTCACTGAAAAACTATTTCCGTGCAAGGTGCGTCGATTCATAAACTCTGATCACTGAGAGGGAATAGGAAATTATGGACAAAGCCGGTCACTTGTTTTCACTTTATTTAACCTTCGTTTTTTGGTATGAATTAAAGTTTGTGACTTTGCTGCCATGTTGGAAAGTCGAGCCAAATCATCGGCGGACGGAGCAGCTTTCTTATTTTACAGCTATTTTGCATGTGGATGAAAGGCCAAATTGCAAAAAGCCATCTTTTCTAATATACCCGCGTACTTGTGGACAAGGCCTATATGTAATATAGTGACAATTTCAGCAAATCGGACAAAAGTTAATTTAAAAAAGTCACCAACTGTAGCTCTAAATGTAAACTTCTAGTTGGACGCAAAAGCAGAAGATGTTTGTAAAACTTTGCTGCATGACAGCAGTATTTAAGCCTCCTCATTATAGGAGATGCTGAATCCAATCCCTCGTTATTCTTAAGTCTCGGAGTTACTGTAAGACATGTTCGTACTCTCGAGAGATAAATTGGAGCGGTCAGCGGGGGGGGGGGGGCGCCAATCGCGGTTACTCAGAGGGAAGCAGGGAAGGTCACCGGTGCTCTGCTGTTAAAGAGCACATGAGTACAGAGAGCGGCAGGAGCCTGCTCTGCCCAGACGGAGCCAAGCGGTACATTCCAGCATATGGCACAGTTCAGACAACAGATGGAGACAGTCTGTGATCCTCAACAGTAACCAGACCCTCTTCCCTTCACCTCCATTAGCACACGATAGCTGGCATAAGCTCCGAACTGAGAGGGTCCTTCCTGTCTGATACAGACGTGGCCGAGCTCGAGAGGAAAAGACCACGAGAGCACAGTATTTGAACAGAGCGTCCCAGAGGTGCCGAGATCAGCTCCGGTGCTCCTGAGAGTCGGCAGCTGCCCCCCCCGCCCGGCCCTCCCCTCCCTCCCATCACATTCCAGCACTAACTAAGTGTCAGGTGGCATCAATCCAATGATAGCCATCAAGCGTACGTGCCTTTGTGTGTGTGTGGGTTAAGACCGAGCACGTATGTAGGAGGGGGCCATTCCTATGTGATTGTGGGGAGCTGCCGGTGAACGTGTGTGTGTGTGTGTGTGTGTGTGTGTGTGTGTGTGTTATATGACAACTGGTCAGCAGCATTCCTCTCCATCTCTGACCAGCCGAGCTCTAATACTGTACAGAAGCAGGAGGAAAAAAAACAGCACCTGTTTACTCAGACCTCTTGAAAATTTAGACAAAGTCGCAGCTCAGTTTAGCATTTCATATTTCCACCAGGTCACTAAGAGGTTACGCTGCAGCCTAATAATAGCTCAGTCTTTGTTACATCAGCTCTTATGAAAAGCCCTCGTCCATTGTGAAACCGCTAAAACAATTAGCTGTTCTAGTTAAACCCCTCAGACGGAGAAGAGAGGAGGAGGCAAGTTGTCGTGACCTCACCCCGAAGTGGGCATCTTCAGCGTCCATGCTGCAACCGCAGAGGCTCGCACCTGTCAATCAAGCTCCTGCAATAACGTGACGGTGGCTGTCAGAGGAGAGTGCGATACGTTTAGTACAGCAGGATCATGACCAGGTCAAACGATACAGTGCTCATACATGCAGCAACACCACTTAGTGCTTTAAGTGTGCCGATATCTTGTTTTTCAGAACCAACCAGAAGAGAGAGTTCATCATTAGGTGGATTTGCCTAAAATGATGAAATTTATTATTGCAGTTACAGTCTTTTATTTTTATTGTCTTCTTCAGTCAGCAAAATTATTATCCAGATGTTTCACTCCATCCAGACAAGTCATTAAAGAGGAAAATAAAAAAAAAACAAAAGTGTTTACACAGTGACATGACAAACAACAAAACAGTTTTTCTCAAAATTAGCAGTGGTGTAATAATGAAGCAGAAATACCTCATGTACTTCCTTTTTTTTAAGAGTATCTGTACTTTACTTGAGTTTTTATATTTCTAGCAACTTTCACTTTTACTAAATTCCCTGAATAAAATGTATACTTTCACTCCAATATATTCCCCCTAAGCTTGTTTGTATCTTTCTTACTTTAAAAAGAAATCGGTAGGTTTGGCTTGCAAGTTACGTCAAAGGTCGATCAGGGCGAGAACAAACAACTGCTCTCACAATTTCCAGTGAAGTCCAGGCTTCATGTCATATCAGATACTGCATGCTAACAACAGAAAGTAGAGTCCCATAGCTGATAGTGGAAGTAATGATACAAGGAGATTAACATGTGTAACAAGTGCTAAAAACCTCCTGAACGGAAAGGAAAACTCACCGGAAGCAGTTTAGCTGGTTGCAATCTGCAACACTCACCACTGAATGCCAAAAAAATCCCCAATAAATTGTACATATTGGGCATATAAGTACATTAAATATGATAAAAATGCTTTTGATATATAAGTACAGTAAATATCAGATACTTGAAGACTTTTCCTTCAGAAATATTCTTACAGGGGACCGAAACTTTCAGGCTTTCAGGTACTTAATGTAACCCCAACATAAAACTCTTCACTCAACATTATATGAGCTGCGATTTGATGCAATTTTTAAAAAACATCATCATCATGCTTTTTCAGGGCCAAGCTGATACTGTTTGTGCTTAATGAGACCGATAACGGATATTTGGAAACGATATGCATTTACAATAAAAATGAAAATATTTCCTTCAAAATTCAATATTTGGAATAAAACAAATTCCAACACAAAACTTTGTTAAAATGCCTATAGAAAACGTTTAATCAAAATTGAACCTTTCAACATCATATACAGCAAGTTCCCAGCAACTACATTTTTTATAACATTCATGAATTTTTTTAAAATAAAAAATTAATGAATAATAATAGCTCCCTGAGGTTTTACAAAGTAAAAGATCCTGCCATGCTGACACTTTCTTTGCATGTGTTGCAGACTGTCTTCCCTGGTGTTGGCTGAGTGTAATACGCACATTTTTCCTTAATTAATTTTTATCAGCGATTATTAAAATAAAACGCAGATACAGATGATCAACAAATATCAGGCCTAAAAATCGTCCAGGCTGATCATTTGTTGACCCCTACGACCCCAAAGTCTAAGTGATTTGAACTTTGAGTGCAGCAACGAGATGTAAAAAATTAAAACATTCCCTGTCGATAGTCTCTCCAGAGGAAAAAATCAGTAGTGGTATCTGCAAATCAAGGAATGCTCGACTTCAATCTTCCTGCACAAAAAAACACTACAATTAGATCTTCTGTCATGCACAATCACTAAACGCACCTGCACAGAGCCCATTGTATAAACACAGGTCACCGTTCCCTCCTTATACTCTGTCACAATAGACTGTGTCCTGTCCTCTATATGCTATGAGGGCAGCGGCCAAAAATAGCACAGCAGCTAATGGCTATAGCTTGCTGTGTTTGTACTGCTGTTTATCTGGCTCTCTCATCAGGCCACAGCCTCATTAGCAGAGACGTGGGGATTCCTACCAGCACCGCTGCTCCTGCACTAGCAGCTCCCTGAGGCGCCTGAGCAAAAAAAAAAAAAAAAAACTGGGGGAAGGTGGCAAATGGGGAGGCACATAGACAGGAAGTGGGTGTAATTTCCTCAGGAAGCTATCAGAGCCATTTCTTGTATGACCTATCAGATGAAAAGAGAGACAAAGAGAAAGCGAGACCGAGAAAAAGGCAGAGAGAATGAGAAAAGGTGAGGAAACAGGAGCCCACAAGAGCTTCCATGAGAAACATTAAAGACAAAATAAAAGTATCAAACAAACCTCCTGTGCCAGCGTGCCGCTTGTCTCTCAGTTCACGTGGGAACCAGAAAAGGAAGTGACCGAGCACAGTGTGAACGAAACCCAGCGATGAACAAATGAGGAACAGAGCTTGAGAGAGAAGAGTGTGAACAAGAGAGGAAGGAGCCTGAAAGTGCAGTACTTTGAACAATTACATTGTAAGGAGGTTTTTTTAGACACCTCATAGATGTTTTTGCAGCATTAAGATGGTTTTAAGGCCAAGAAGTGAAATAAAAGTGGGATTCTCTACAACATTAACAGTATGGTCATATTTGCATCTCAACAATTGCTTTTTTTCAGATTTTCACTTGACTTATTAACGTTTAAACGCCAGAAATTAACTTATTTTTTGTACTTTTACTGATTTCAAGACCTGTATTGCATTTATCAACTTACTTGGACTAGTAAACACAACTGTGGCTGTAAGCACTAGCCTATAGAAACACTATAGACTAAACAGAGAGAAAAAAAAAAGCAAGGGGCCAAGTAAGGAGGGAGGAGGAGGAGAGGGAGCGTGGAGAAGAAATTTAAAAGAGGGGACACACTGCAGCAGGAAATGAAGAACACGGCAGTAACAGTGGAAAAAAATCAGGCAATGGAAACATCAATGTGAGAACCTCTGGAAAGTCCAGCAAACACAGAAGCAACCAGAAACGGTGTTTGAGTGTAGACCTGCACCTGAAAGCTTACAAGCTGTAAGCAACAACACACACAAACAAGCACACACACACTGAATGCTGTCAACCTCGACCAAGAGGTTTTAACTGCAGCTGGCAGAGTCCACAGTGAGCTAGCACCTCGGTGAAAACAGACCCAGAGGCATCTGTGACTGGAGAGTGTGTGTGTGGGGGGTGTGTACATGACTTTATATTTAACATGCAGCACGGCAGCATGCTACATTGTTACATAACTGGAAGGTGCATGGAGCCTAATAATGTACATAAGCAGAGTGTGTGTGTGTGTGTGTGTGTGTGTGTGTGTGTGTGTGTGTGTGTGTGTGTGTGCGGTTAGAGTAAGATCTGAGATGTTTAATGCTAAAGTTAACTCAGTGTAATAAATAAAATGGGCTACAGCCATGTGCTTTCAGACGACTGGAAATAAACACAAACACGGGCCAATAAAAAAAAGAAAAAGAAAAAAAGAAGTTTTTTAATTTGTCACAAACACAAAAGAAATGTGCAGTGAAATGCAGAATGACTCTATGCTAAACTATGTGTATAATGAATACTGTATAAAAGTACAAGTATAAAAGTATAAATAAGAATCTGACAAAAAATTACAAAAGGTAAGAATATGTGTGATTTCAGTAATTAAATGTGAGCATCTTGGTGGAGTGTGCAAGTGGGCTGTGCATTTGCATTTCATGTTAAAACTGTAAAATGTCCATAGACTGCAAGTATGAGGAAAATTATACAATAAAATTTGGTATAAACTTGATCAAATATGACAATTTAACTAGTTACACCACTATTTCTCTCACTGTCTGTCTCTCTGTCTCTCTGTCTCTGTCTCTCTCTCTCTGTCTCTGTCTCTGTCTCTCTGTCTCTGTGTCTCTCGGTCTCTGTCTCTCGGTCTCTGTCTCTCGGTCTCTGTCTCTGTGTCTCTGTCTCTGTGTCTCTGTCTCTGTCTCTCTCCATCTTGTTGTGAGGACACAGGAATTAGTGTCACAAATTTTGGCATTAGCCCGTCATCGTGTCAGCCCATGTGTAGCTCGACAAAAAAACTTGATGTGTAAATGTGACAGTAGTCACAGCGGAAAAACTATAGAAGAAATTAAAGAGCATTCAGGTCCGGGTGAAAAAAAAAAGTCTCAATATTTTTGGATTTTTTTCAAAAGCAAAAGAAGAAAAGGGTAATTATGTTGCCTATGCAATAACTTTTAAATAACATACTTATTTTGCTGCACTTGTAAGTTCTTGACATCAATAACAAACTATTTGGTAGTAATCTGCCATAGCATCAAGGATATCACTGTCACAGTAATACCCTGAATTACTGTAATATAATTTTAAGGCCATATCAGGCTGGAATACCTTATTCACCTTATGCTGTCTGAAACACTAAATTTTGGTACCCGTCTCTTTAAGCCCCCTTCCTGAAAAGCCCAGTCCACTCTGATTGGTCGGTGTTTCGAGGTGTTCTGCGTCTGTGATATTGGTCATTGCATCAAGAGCAACTGTAAAGGAGAACAGCTGCACTTTTTATCGTGAGGAAAAAAAAAAAGCTTCTAAACACAACCGACATGTTCATCTGAAATCTCATATGAAATTAAGGAGATATTAGAAAAAAATCCACAACCAAAATTACATATTTTCTTAACATCTTGCTACATGTATAAGTGTATGTAATGTAAACACTTGCATAAGCATGCCAGGAGCAGATGACCATATAAAAAAAAAAAAAAAAAAAAAAGTATCACAAGCTGGAGACAGAGACAGAGTATTCAGCATGGTCTGGGGTTTTAGCTCACAGGGATTACTTTAACATACATTTATTTTACATTTTAAAATGTGGCAAAGCATAATAGGTCCTCTTTAACAAAGAGACTTTGTCACAAACTGGCAATGTTTAGAGAAATGTGGACATTTAGCGGACATGAGCTGTGCTGAAAGACGCGGTGGAGTTGGACTATAGGAAGTGCTTGACCCGCACTAATCTCATCGTCCGCTGCTCTGATTTTGACCTCTATCTTTTGTCTTTCCCAAGCCCCCCGACTTAGTGAAAGTGCAAAAAAGGTATTACTTCTGAACAAATTAGCCTAACAGACAACACAGGCATCTTTAATTATTCTACAAATAAGACTCGATTTAAGATAAGGCTCTTATCAGCTCACGGAGATAAGACATTTCAAGATAACAAGGCCAAATGTGACTGAGTGTCTGTATGTTAGCTGGAGGAGGTAAAAGGGCAACAGAACTGTGGTCTGAACATTACAGAGGGCTAAAGTTATCCCAGAAATCTCGTCACTGCACTGACAGTAAAGCAAACAACAGAGGAGAGGGTGCACTGCCAGATACTGAAGATAGCGCGTGCACAAAGGAAGTGACATCAGCGTGTGCGTGAGGAGGGGAGCGGCTCGTCTGTGGCAGAGGTGTAAAAAAAAAAAAAAAAAAAAAAAAGATGCCTTTTTGGAAAGACTTCATCCTCCTCTTTTTGACAGCCACAGCTTTTCTTTTACCATCTCTGTACATCTTGTTTCATTTTCCTTCCTCTCTTAACCTCCCTCCTTCGTCTCCACCTTTAGCTTAAAATAAAGCGGCCCCTTGTGCGAGCGCTCCAAGACAGCCAGTGCATTCATGGCCGGCAGACAAGGGCCAATTATGTAATTTAACGACCATTACGTAGCGGCTAAAATAAGATTATGTCCAATAGCGCAGGGAAAACACAGGCAGGTCTTTTCATTGCTTTACATGTTCTTTAGCTGTAAGTATTGTTGAATCTCTCTGGGTTTCCTGATTTCAAAGGGACTTTTTGCACCACCGACTCCGAGGGTTTTACTGCAGTGACCTTTTCTTGGTACGATTTTATTTGGATGCAGTCGCTTCAGAGAATCATTGACCTTCTCTTCATATGATTTCAGTTGAGCGGACATTGCTCTCAGAGGTTTTTAATGATGCTCAACAATCCCAACCCCCACTCTCTTAAAAAAAAAAAAAAAATCTAAACGCAGGACATTTAAGAGTGATGTTAAACAAAGTAACAAGCTACTGCTGCTGAGCGTCCGCCCTCCCTCACGCACGCAGCCGTGCATATTCACCGAGGCCTAACACACCTCCTCGTTCTCTCTCGTCTCTCCTTGGAGCCAAAGTACACTTCATTCTCCTGCTCCAACAAACTGACACCCCCGCCCCCACCCAAACCCACCCCCTCCCTCTCCCTCTGTCCCCATATAGAGGTCACTGGCTTCATGGAAACAGTTGATAGGCTGGGGCCAATCGACTGGCATGGATTGGCAGCTCGCAGAAAACCTCCAGCTTGGCCTAACTGCTTCCATCTGTGTGTGTGCGTGTGTGTGTGTGTGTGTAGCTGTAGTTTCTGCAGCAAAAACACACAGAAACGTCCGATTGACATTTTGTGACAAAAACCGCTCTTCGTTCACTCACAAGCGTGTTTATGTGTCCAGCGTTCACTCGCTGCTGATTTTAAGACGACACCAAACAGAGCAGCAGCAACAACAAGCCGATACCAAACAGTTTTTCAAAGGAATTCAGCCTGACCAGAATCAAGGTCTCCGATGCCAAAAAAGCCTCTGGACGTGCACACAAGCACACCTTGGTTCACGGTGCTAACCTCACGCCAACAATTTGCAATTCAGATATGCAACATTCTTCTCTCTCCCTCAGGACAGAACGATTAATAAGGCATAATAATCACGCAATAACTCAATCTCTATCCTGGCAGTTTTCCGCTCTGATCATAATCAATGTTTTATAGCAAATTTTAATCGACAACGAAATCACGACTCCAAACGCAAACACTCTAGATAAGGCAATCGGAGCTGATAACTTCCATATTTGAGAGTCTACAGCCAAAATATTCAAAAACAAGGTAGAAGAGCACTCCACTGATTTAACGTTTACACTGTCAGACTCAAAATGGACAGTTTTTATTAGGGATGCATCGACCGTGAAATTCTGAGCCAATACCGATGTTTACAAAAACAGTTTGGCCATTGGCCATTGTCATATCAAAAATAATAGTCATTCATTACAATACCTTTAAACAAACACAAATTCATTCATACACATTTATGAAACGACATGTAATAACCGTCCACATAAACTGCATGAAAGCCTTTTAACTGTATATAAAGTATCACAATTCTCTCTCTTATGTCTAATTTATATTGTTGTAAAAACATCAGCACATTTCCCCTTCAAAACAACTGTATTTATTCGAGTTTCTTTCCAATAACTACATTTTACAAGATAACATCTGCATCATTTTATCCTTACAGCGTCCAGGGAAAGACCTCTGTCAGACCCTAACATGTTTTCTATTGTCCCCAGAGAGACAGGACACTGTAAGTCTCATGTCCTTCTTTTTAGCCGAACATAGTGAAAAACCATCGGCCGCTGCGATCGGTGAGAGCCGTGTCGTTTGACTGACTGACGGCAGTCAACACAGCAAATATCAGCCGATGCTGATGTGCAGACAGTAAATCAGTACATCCCTAGTTTTTAAATTATTACAATCAAAACTGCAGAACACCCGATATGGCCTTGTTTAATCCAGGTGTTCTTCTTCATTAAAATCTGACACCTACGTCACCCACAATGCAACTTGACAATCGACGGTCCAATTAGAGATTTGAGTGTGTTATCCTCGTAGCAGCTAATACAGCTTTGCGCCGCCGCTGGCCTCAAGCAGAGATGAAGGACGCTACGCGTAAATTTACTTGTTTTTAACTCGAAACCACCAGAGAGTTTTTCTTTTTTTCATTTTTAAACTTGTCTTCAGCCCCAACTGACGGCGACTCAAATGACTTCACTTCAGGCAGTTTATCAGATTTCACACAAGTCCTTAAGAAGCCACAAAAGACGTAATATACCCAACAAAAAAATTATCGCAACAATTACGTTTTTGATCCCATTTTTCACAGGTTTAAGTTAAATATCTGAGACTTTTTTTAATCCGCTCGATAGATATATTTCTCTCAAATTTTGGTTGCAAATTTGTTAAAATCCATGTCAGTGAGCATTTCTCCATTTCAAAAATAATCCATCCAGCTGACAGGTGCGGCACACCAAAATGCCGATTGAACAGCAGCATTACAACACAGTTGTGCCTCGGGGATGGTGAAAAAAAAGGCCGCTCTAAAATGTGCAGTTTGTTCACACAGCAAAATGCCGCAGATGTTACAAGTTTTGAGGGAGCATGTGATTGGCATGCTGACTGCATGTACTTCCACCACAACTGTCGTCTTAGAGCTGAATGTTCATTTCATTACCATAAAACGTCTCCAGTGTCATTTTTCACATGTGGAGCAGCTCAGGACCTCCACATCCAACTGAGATCAGCCACCCAAACTTCTGACGCAGCAAATGCTTTGCACAGACGAAAGATTTCTGCAGAAACATTCAGAAATCGTCTCAATGGCGTTCATCTGCTTGTTGTCTTCAACAGGGTATTGACCTGACAGCAGTTCGTCATTAGGCAGGTTTCCATTGCAGATTTGCTTGAGCGATATGTTGAAAACATTAATAGGTTTATTTCTATTGCAGCCACCGCACTTGCTGTCATTATTTCCAATCGCGGGCGACGTGAACAAGGCAAGGTCCTTATTTGTGGGAGTGGCCATGTATGAGGGATTTCTGGGAGGTGATTGGCCACGATTTCACAGAGGAATTGTGAATTCAAAACTTCCGGATGATAAGCTCAACTTTTGAAGAGTTATGTGATGCTTATTCTACACTTATTGTAGCGCCTCCTGCATCGTGCCTGAGGGAGCCAGTTCCAACCAAAGGCTCATGTGACTGATATAAGCCAAAAAGTGTTTCCATTGCATTTTTTGCAAAATGTGGCTTTTTCCAATCACCTGAAATACCACTCCATGCAAGCAAAAAAAATTTTTTTGCGATAAATGGAAGGTGTAGTTTTTTTTTTAATTGACGTGTCAATTTGTGCAGTTTGAGGGTTAATGAAACCCATCTAATGCAACCAGCAAGTGTGGGAACGCAGAAACCAGAAAACATTCATTTAAAAAGCTGTATTTAGAGATTTTTTATTTTTTTCTTGAAAATTACCCAAACTGATTAACTGATTAACAAATTAGTTGGCCATTAGTTTAATAGTTGACAACTAACTCATTAATTTCTGCAGCTCTAATCTGTGTTAGCATTTACGATATGACGAATACAAGATTCGTATTTGTTTGTAAAGGCCTGAGTGGCAACACACAGTGAGCACAGTGTCTACAGAAACACTCAGTCAGACTGGAGGACCTTTCACCCCACCGTACCCCCCATCATTCACTCCTCAAGAGTAAACATCATCTACGGAGTCGAGGCTCGCTTTTTCCACCCTGACCCTCCAATGAAAGAGCTCATTCTCTGTTTCCTCACTCGCTCACACACTCTCCGTCACATCAGCTTTCCAGCCATCGCTCTGACTCACACTTGGACAGAAGGATGTAACTCTTTCCATTTTCTACCTTTTTTTTTTTTCAGAGTGTGAGGAACAAGCTAATGCAGCCGGGGTTTATACTTGCACCAAATTTGCCTGTCATCGAGTGAGAAGAGCTGAGATTGGCTGCATTAGTTTTGGTGAGATGCACACATGACTCACGTCTTACACATGCACTTGACCACACACGCTGCAAACAGGGAGTCTCGCCTCGTTTAACTGCTGCCTGTGAATCAGTCCTGAATGACAGCAGGGAGGTGACGGAGATTAGCAGGTGAATACAGCTGTCTGTGTGAGCTAATTTAAAATCAAAAATGACTGTCCTGTGACTGAGCTGATACCATATGAATACTGAACAAGTGGCATGTATGTGTTAGCTACACAGCAAATGGTTTGAAATAAGCATTTGACAACAAAAATCATCAATGATTAACCTACATTAAAACACTGTCGGATCAAGAAAGGGGCAGAACAAAACATCGAGTTAACTTATTATTACTGCTCTGGTTGGGGAAAAAAGTTGTAAAATATATTTTATTTTATTTTAAGTCCGAGAATATAACCGAGATGATGTCGTGGTTCCGTCGTCGGGGTCATTGAAGTACAACTGTAAACATGACGAAGCAAAAGAGGAATGAAATGACAGATTAAGATGTTGTTGGTGCAACTGGGAAACAGGCAAGGTCACGGTTTTACAAACACAAGAGAGGCAGCATCAAACACATCGCCATTATTTCGTTACATTTTTTGTTCCTGGAGGCTCGTTCCTAGCACCTCCTTCCTAATGACATCAACCATGTGATAAAAGACAAATGTGCAGTCTGTCATGTCTCTCAGCCGAGTCACAGCAAGACATTATGACTCTGTGATCGCCGAATCAGACACAGTGACAATCGTAACTGGAAAATATCCAGTTTCAAAGTCAAGCGTTTCAAAGATGTCAGCATTTACCAGGCAAAGAGGCTCTCATGAAATACACTGTTGGGTCGCATTTTGTAGAATCAAATGTTTTGTGTGCTTGACGCATATTTAGGACTAACGCTGTGTGACATTTACGCCCGAAGTCAAAGGTGAGAGCGGGGAATAATATCACAGCCGAGCTGACCACTGCTAATAAAAAAAAAGTAAGAAAAGATGTTTTTAACAATACCACTTGATAACAACACATTACACTGTATTTTGTGCTTACAAACTCTGTAGTGACATGTCCAGTAATAGACGTTTGACAGTAAGTACAGTACAGTTGTACTATACATTTTGTGTTCTTTATATTCTATTTTTTCATTTTATTTCTTTTAAACTGCTTCTATATTTTTGTCTTTTACTATTTAAATTCAATATTTTTAATTCTTCCTTGATGTTAATTGTTTTGCACCAAAACACCAAGTCAGATTCCTTGTATATGTAAATGTATTTGGCAATAAAACCGGATTCTGATTCTGATTCTGATTCTGATTCTGATTCTGATGTGTGTACGACTGTTAAAATGAGACTCAAATAGGACCACGGTGCTAATATGCAGCATATTAGTACATTATTCACCACTGCTGATGAGGGTAGCAGCCATGCTGTGTGAGGTTCGGGTTGGTCATGTTCCCCTAAGTTTTCCTTTGAAATTTCCACTGAAGAACTTGTAAATTCAGGCTTCCCAGTGCAAACTGAACACACCATAAAATTCAGGATTTCTGAGTCTCTGCTGCTTTTATTTTGACATTTCTGTTTTTCATCTGTCTCTCACAAGTCCTCCACTACACCCATACAAACTAGAGATCAGCAGCATGGCTAAAAACAGCACATTCAATCTTACGCTGCAATATACTGTATTTATACTGTGATTTATGGTGTAAATTTTACTATAAACGACTTAATTGCTAACCGTCTCTATACTTAGTTCTTCTTTGATGTGTCCTGAAGTGACTCCCACAGCTGAATGAATAAAGTGGAGTCCGTGACATGCACACAAAATAATGAGGCATGCGATACAACACCTGTCACTGATGATGCAAAATTATCATAATTAGTAGAGTAGTAATTTACAGCTCGCGGCAGAGTTGGCAATTATAAGAGAGAATTGAATGAGGGAGTGATTTTATGATAGGTCTATTTCACAGCAGGCATTTTATTCTGACTCATCATAAAACACAGGTGTTACCAACAACATCAGCGACAGCTCTGTCCTATTCAAGTGTCCCAGTGAGTCACCAGAGTGAGACAGTGAACCAGCGGGCACAATACTAAGACTCTGAAACTGCAGCAGCTAAATGGAATACAGCCAAATATATAGCATTATTTACACCTGTGCTTTTAGGGTGAAAAGAGATATTGTTGTCTGTTAAACTATCAATTCTTTGTCTTTTTATGCTGCTGTTGGAATATTATAAAAGAGAGTACTCTCCAAAAATTTGACTATGAAGTCATTTATAGATAAGATGACCAGATGGAGATATCTGTTTGTGGCTAATCCAGTTTAAAATCCAGTAAATACGGGACAAATGCAGGCACGTAAACCATTCCTGCTCACTGATTTACAACATTACCCTCTTTGATTGAGTGATTGATTGACGGATAGTTTTATTTTTGTGTCACGGTGACACAAACATTTGCCCAACCCTCACAACTATATCAGACACTATTACAGTTTATCTGCAGTGATCAAAACAAAATACATGTTATCTTGCTGCTCAGTCCGTAACAAAATACTCGGCCTTTTTTCCCAGGCCCGGCAAACACCGTCCCCCATAAGAAAGGTTCCCCTTCAGAAAACACAACTTAAATTTATCTTTGTCAGCCAACCAAGAGACATAACTATAAATGGACGTTATTTTTACGAAGAAGTACATCCCTTATGTCTTCATACGCAGGACAGTAAAACAAAAAAATGAACTGCATTATCTTAACGTACTTCAAGTACATGGGTGTCCATGTAAAAGGGACAGTCGGCAGGATGGGATTATGAACGGGACAAGTGAGACATTTTGACGGCTTGTTATGCACACAACTGACAGTGGGAGGTCGTGGGAGGACAGTGAGAAAACAATGAGATTTGGGAGTTCCTTACCCTCTTAGCAGAGGATGAGATAAGCTGGAAAATACAGAGACGGTAGATGACCGCTATTGCAATGTGATGCAGTTGTTTAGAAAAAGCTGCCGACGTGTATGCTATCATACAAAATAAGGAGATGCTGTTGTGTTACACGTCATGCCCTATTGGTTCTGCAATGCCGTCATGCTATCTAAAAATCACACACTAGAGTGCAATTATGCTACCACTGTTTGGTTCTGTGTTAAAATGCAAAGGATGTGAAAAGAAGGGACTTAGTGGTGGCCCTGTAGTGCAATCTTTGTCTAAAAAGGACAAAAGTCTGGAGCAGCATTAAACCTACCTACCTCCACATGACCTATGACATCCACAGATATTTAAAAAAAAATCAAAATGTAGACAGATCTGACAAATCTGTATTGTCTGGTTTTACATTTCTAATAACATGCTGCATACGTATCCCTGAGTGATCCAGTGTGACAGCTGAGGAAACACACACTGCGTCACCTTGCTCAGTGCTGAGATTAGTTGCGGTTTCAGGTACAGCTGTGTCAAAGGCGCAGCACAGAATAACCACCTTCCTGTGTGCACATGCACACACAGAAACACAGACTTTAGGAACTTCACCCCACCTCACCCACTGCGCTCACTCAGGAGGAATCAGTAGATTTCACTGCTGAGCCGCAGAGAGAAGAAGAGCGGCCCAGTCCGCTCTGTCTCTCATTATCTGCTGCCTGTGCGTCAATCTAACTGCAGCCAGAGAAGAATACCTGTGTTCCCTTTGAAGTCCGAGCCTGACTACAGTAAATTATTAGCTTGCCTGCAACACAGCTCCAGGCCCTTAGGACACCCCCTGGCTGTTCCACCGCGGGTGCCATTACCTGTCATTCCAGTTGTTGGGTATCTCTCATTGAGGCTAACAACAACGCCACGCCGCAGCCCTATCCGAGTTTATTCCCCTACCCTCTGAGAGACGGTGGATGTGGGTGAGTTTACGTGGGCCTGTAACAATAGAGAGAGAGTGAGCGAGACAGGGAGGGAGAGAGAGCGGCACAGCAACTCAGATTAAATAGCCAACATTCCTTTAAAAGGAAGAGAAGGTAGCCTTTGGGCTCCAGACAGGCCTGCACTTGTAAAACGTGGAGAGAGAGAGATGACAAGTGCAGTGCTCCTCTAGTCTAGCAGAGCGTAACAGGAAGTGGCAGGGCTCTGCTTCACATGGGGCCTCTGGGGTGCAGCGTCTGGCCGGGAACGCGTCACAGTCTCCGAAAAACCGCCAGCTGCAACGCCCTTAACGTACACACATGGTCATGTCTAAAAATCAACTCGTTATTAAAATTAAGTGCTATTATGAGTTTGTCAAGACAGAGCTCGTGTATGCAGATTTAAAAAAAAACTGCAGGAGTGAAACTCGGAGAGGTAAGTCAAACTGGCCTGGCAACCTGGCAACAATAAAGTTATTTTTTGAAGAGCGATTAATAAAAACATGACTAACGGCTTACTGGCAAGCACAACCCACACTGCACACTCCAGTTGCCTATCTTTAGTTAATGACTACAGTGAGATAATGAAGCCACACTGGATGTGGAGTAATTGCAGTTTCCTGTGAGCACAGGAAACTCTCGCCTATTCTGCACAGGCAATGTCCTCTATTTCACAAGGCAAAATCATCATGGGTAATCAATTATATGCAGACACTAATTACTGACTGTCTGGACTGAAGCACCCACTCTATATGGCTGATCAGATCAGTGAGCGGTATAGGAAAAAAGGAGGAGGGGGTGACTCATGTCATACATAGCCTCATTTCATGCTGTGCAGAAAAGCATGGATGGATTACTGAACTGGCCCACCAGGCACAGGGGCCCAAAGTTTTAGGTGCCCTCGCCTGCAAAATGTCAAATTAACACCAATCAGTGAAGACTTAAAAAGATTACAAAGGACACAAAAACACCACAAAGAGATACAAAGAAATTGCAAAGAGATGCAGCATAACTATAAAAAAGGGCAAAATGACAAAAAAGACATAAATTCCCTCGCAAAAGACACAAAATGACCTCAACAAACCCCAAAATTACCTCAAGGAGCCACAAAATTACTAGACCAAGGCAAAAAACAACCACAAGAAGACACAAAATTACCTCAAAGACACAAAATGGAGAAATAATACACAAAATTACCCTGAAAAGACACAAAAAGTGACTAAAAAGAGACACAAAACAATGTATTAGGAGAGGTGATGGGGCTTTTTGAATGTCTCAGCCCAGGGGCCCATTATCTCCTAACCCGCCCATGGCAAAAACCAATGTTGACTAACAGATAAGAGGAAACCAAAAAAAAGCTTGATCTAGCACTTATTATCTAAATTAAGTCTGTAATCACAGAGTCTTTTTGATCAAAAGGATAAAGCAGAAAAGATCATTTTTAAAAAGAAAAAAGAAAAGCAGGTTCATACTCTAAAGCAGCATTTTCCCTGAGAAACAGCCACAGCACCTCTATGACAAATGCCAGCAGGATACTCTTGCAAAGAAGATAAGGATACATAAAATTTCACAAGGTCACCTGCTATAAACTCCAAATGACACAACATAAGCCCCTTTGGAAATATTAAAGTGATTTGCGGTTTGGTAAACGACTCGTAAAATACTGGATGGCTTTGCCAGAAAACACTCACGGGCCAACTCTGCTACCTGAAGTTGTTCTGCCCACAAAACTGCTCCTGACACATGCTGCAAGTTTCCTAACGGGAGTCACATTTGCTTCAATGCCACATTCATTAACCACGATGTTAAATAAAAGCGTTATCAGCTGGTTTTTTCATCCACAGACGACGTCGTGCACAGCCAGCCGAGCACAGCATTCCTGTATGCGGACGCTGCCGTCTGCAGCGCGGCCGGGCTGCGGAGGGCAGGAATCAGCCGTTTCTCTCGGTAAAACAAACAGCCGTGACGGTTTTAAAAGACAACATTTGACCGCGTGAAGCCTTTAAAAGTTCAAACTCTTTGAAATGTTCGTCAGCGTTAGTGTGGAAATTAAATACTCACCCGTGAATACAGAGAAAGCGACAGTCGAAGCGTCTAATAGGTTTCCTGTTCGAAAGTTGCCGTGTGTCAGTGGGAAAAAAACATTGTACGCGGAAGTACACATCAAAAAAAAAAAAAAAAAAAAAAAAAAAAGCACAGGGTGATCAGAAGGCGGATACAAAGTAAACATTGGCTGCCAAAAAAATCGATTACAATGTGTCCCATAACATAAAAAGCGCTTTACATGCAACTTTTTTTTTTCTTTTTTTGCGCTTTTCCGGCTCGATTGAAAGTTTTTTAAAAAAGTAAACCGTCTAAACGGGTTGTTTCCGCACTGTGTTACACAGTAACTCGTCCCCATTCAGTCCTCACCCGCTGCTGTACTGATTATAAATATTTTATAAGCGTGATATTTACGATTTTACATGTGCATTTTGTAAAAGCGACATGATAGTCTTTGGTATGACAGAGTGTTATTTGCACTTTGAAACACTGCTCTCATATGCTGTCCATCATTTTGATATTTTTTAATTCATATTTTTTATTTTTTGCCGCTGAACTACCCACATTAATGATAAATCACCCCACTTTTACATTTTTTTTCGCAGCTGGTGTGCTACATCTATTTCATAGTCAGCTCAACTTAATTTATAAAGCACCTTTCATACAAACATTCAACCCAACGTGCTTCACATAGCAATATTAAAATAGCACAAACATAATTGAAAGGATAACATCAATAATTACACAAAAAGTTTTGCAGGGCTAGAAAACTATAACAATAACATATTTTTCAAAAGCAAACACAAAGATCATTAAAAGTCTATAGAATAAAAAGAAAATAAATAAAATGATTTAAAAACAAAACAAAACAGCAGGGATAAAATAAGGTAAACCAACTTAAACTTAAAGAATAAATAAATAAAATGCACACATTACAGTGAAGCCATGAATAGATTATAGGCTAGTTGTTTCAGCGCCATAAAGGACGTGAAATCAAAGCGACTGTTTGCAGAGTTGATTGCTCAAATCAAACTTTATCTGCTCGGGCAACACTTACTTCCTCTATTCTGGCCTCCTTCCGCCACCTTGTGGAGAAACGCAGACACGAGCTGCAGATCCTGCTCACATCTGCACATTTACTCACTCGGCTGACCTCAGAATTTGACCTGTACTCTCAAAATAAAATGTTTAAAAAATCTTTCAGAAAATCGTTAAGGTTTTTAACTCACAGCAGAATAAAATATCAGATGATCTTCATCATAAACAGTTTTCATGAAATTGTAGATATCCAGAGACATTCAAAGCCTATTTGCTCATGTCCGTTTCTTAGATTTTGGAATACAGGTCGACACAGCACTGTACAATGTACCTCTTTATTTAAATCCTATTTAATTTACTGAAGCTTTTAAATAAACTGCCCCGTCTTCTTGGAATAACAAACAGAAAGACCTGAAATTGTCTGAGCTGATTACTTTGGGGGATTTTTTGACAATTCTAAAAGATCAGAAAATAGCAGTCTTGGTCAGTGTGATTGCTACTCAAATTTTCACTGAAATCATTTTAGAAAACTGTATATGTTTATGTATTTAAAGATCTTTTTTGGGGTGGCTTTTTTGGCCTTTAATGGATAAGACATAGTAAGTAAGTGTGAAAGGGGGAGAGAGAAGGGACGAC
This sequence comes from Plectropomus leopardus, assembly GCF_008729295.1. Lineage (NCBI taxonomy): Eukaryota > Metazoa > Chordata > Actinopteri > Perciformes > Serranidae > Plectropomus > Plectropomus leopardus. The sequence goes on from NC_056469.1 coordinate 22,872,053, forward strand.
ATGCGCTGTGGCGAGGACACAGCCTCTGTACATGGGGCGCCCGCTTTACCAACTGAGCTAAGGTTTTTAAATGTTTTTTGTAATTCATGTTAACTAGATGTTGTGCTTACTCATTTGTGGTGTGAAACTGCTGACTCACCTGCTTATGTTTATTGTTGTAGCAATGTTTAGGCTGCCCTTTTGGCCAAGTCACTCTTGAAAAAGAGATTTTAACTGGCTGCACTGGCTGTTTGTCTTAAAATAAACGGATAAAAGGACCTTGTCACTTCCTAACAAAGGCATAGGTTTCATTTCAGTATTATGGGGGACACATATGAAACGAAGGGTTTAGCTCTGCCAGAAAAATAAGACTCAAGCATGTAATTTCCTGCACTCTGGTCATTTTTATGCACCAATTTGTGCCTTCTCAGCAAACAACTTGTGGTGTAGATATCTGTAATTTTATCAGAGTAAAGTTCCTCTGCTAATTAAAATGTTTTCATCAGGGAAAAATGCACATGTACTAAACTTTGAGAAAGAAATGTTCGCTGTCCCCCCGGACAATCTACGCCTGTACTTTTCTCCTAGAGTCAACCTCTGTGTCTGTTTTTCCATCAGGTCCACTCCTCATTGTTTGTATCATGGTCATAACCTTGCTTACATCACACATTTTGGGCGGCTGCCATTCGTCAGTTTAAGATTGTTGCTGTGATAGTCGAGAACACGAGGTCATAAGGTCATTTCATTGACTGTGAGAATGTACAAACACTCCTGGGTTTTGCCCTTAAAGTCCAAACTGTGTGAATGTACTTAAATTATGTTTTCAGACCTCATACATCATGTCACTGATTGTCACAACTGCAGAGTTTGACATGTTTTTCATTCAGGTTATGACTTAAACATTTTTTATTGCTGTCACACAACTTGGATTTCAAACTAGTAATTGCGGAGATCACAGTTAAGGAAAAAGATACTATTTTCTTTTTTAAAGATTATTTTTGGTGCTTATTGCCTTTATTTGATAGGACAGTTTAAGCACAAAAGGGGGAGAGAGAGGGGATGACATGCAGCAAAGGGGAGAGGTTGGAATCAAACCCACGGCCTCTGTGACCAGGACATAGTTCTGTACATGGGGCGCCCGCTCTACCCGCTGAGCTACTGTGCGCTTCAAAAAAGACCAGTTTTGTGAATTCTTATCTTTTTTTTAAATTCTCGTCATGAATTGGAAATATGGAAAACGCCTATAAAAATGTAACAGTAATTAAATACAAGCTCCAAAACTGTGTGACTGCATTATTATTATTGTTACTGTTGTTGCTATATACATATTGTTATTATTATGGGAAAAAAAATAAAGTTCATGTATTTTTACCAAATTATTGTAGCTACCAGTAAAAGTTAAACAGGAAAACAATAATTTGAACACACCAAATTAGTAGTAAATTGTAAAAAATACAAAACCCCATTAGGCTTCAAATCTACATATTACTGTTTTTGGTCATTCCCTGATTATTTAATTCAAGGGTGTAGTTTTTGTTTCATTTTAAAAATTTAGAGCAAGCAACACTTTTTGCATTCTGGTGAATTTCTATGCACCAATTTGTGCATTTTCTGCATTAATTTATAATATAAATGTCCTTAATTTTGACAAAATAAAAGTCTCTGCCACTGCAACTGTGGGGAGGGGACGACAAATACAGATGGTCGAAATATTTAGGGGATGTGTCGCCTGTGTTCCTCCTCCCAAAATCTAAACCTATGATTCCTTTAATGATTTTGTTAATCTGATTCAATGACAAACTCAGTGGTCAAATCTGAAATATCAATATTATACTTCACTGTCTATCAGAGATATAAAATGACCAGATAGAAAAATGTAGTCTCATTTGAAAAATTTAAAGATTTTTTTTTTTTTTTGCCGCTCGATGTCATGCAATAAATGCACAGTCAACAACAGTCCACTATCCAGAATAATGTTTATTGCTTTTGAAGATATTAATCTTTTTCTTCTTTTTTGCACTTTCCATTTTTCCTCTTTACAGTAAAACAAAGAGAGATGACAGGTAAAACCACTGCATTGTCATTTTTGGATGTGTACACACACATACACACACAAAGGAAACAGTATTTACAGCTGTTAGTTAGTGAACTTGACGTTTGTGGAGGTGACTGGAAGCCTTTTCCCATAGCAACTCAACAAACATAGAGCTTTACATTAACTTTACAATAGAGCTTTCACAACTAATCGTATACCGCCACTGTTTGACAAACCATAGGCTATAAAGGCTATGAAGCTGTACAATATGGTTTAGTGTTCACTCTGTGCAGAGAAACGGGGCCGGAGGAACGATGTCGGTCATTTGATTTGCAAACATAAACAGTTTTAGATTTAAAAAAAAAAAAATGTCCTCAAGCAAAACCAATTGCCCTGCTGCTGGCATGGACAAAAAGTACTGATTGAAAAATAAAACAGATTTTCGGGGAAGGATTTAAAAAAGAAAATGCAAAGACCAATATTATTCACATTTGACTAATTACAGTACAGTTACACTGGGTGAATGCTAACTATAAAAATAAGTCTACCGGCATATTTTTGAACCCAAAGGGTTCGTACGTTTGGGCGTCTGGCAAAAATGACCAAAGGGCACAATTAATTGGGGTCGAGAAAATCAGACACAATTCCCAGTGTGAACTCTGTCCTCATCATAGAAAAACATCTTCAGAGTGCAGATCTTCTGCCATTAATAATTTAAACTTTGATACACCTAAGCTTATAATTTTTCCAACATGTTTAAATACTGAATTAAATCACAACAATACAGCTAAATCTTATCAGAGTGAATAATAATTAAATGTAATGTACACCATAATAAAATATATACACTGAAATATTCATACAAATTTCTAGTTTGGTCCGGCTCCCTTCGCTCTCTTTTTCTTTCCTTTGAGAAAATGTGCAGGAAAATACTTGAACCACAGGACAAAATAAATATTCACAGACTATCACAGTCAACACTATAAAATATATGGATTTTAACATTTAAATTAATCCGCAGGAAAGAATATCGTAGCCTATAAAAAGAAAGCGCAAAATAAAGTAAAGGGCGACGATTTCACAGGATTACGGAGGTGAGATGATTTCACTGAAGGAGACTTTAATCGAAAGGACCACTGGGTGGCAGTATTTGACTATGTCTCAAAAGTCATAGTGATTATAGATAGTCCAAATCTCAAGAATTACAGGACAAATCTGTAAAATTGGATCGATCTGAGCATTATTTGTTGTTCTGTTCTGTTAGTATAGGGATGTTGTTTGTTAATGTTTGTCAAGGCCAGCGTTGCTGTGTTGCAATTTACCACCTCGCTGCCTTCTATCATAGCTCGGCCGCAGACAGCAAATTGTAGAGTCCTGCTGGCAACGCGTAAAACAAGTCTACAAAGCATGGAGCAATCATTTGGTGTGAGAGATCAAAACAGAAAGGACAAGATGGCGATGCAGACAGCCGATACCGGCAAAACTGTACGCCCCATAGAGTCTAAGATGGACGAGTCGGAAGTGTAATGGACTGTGGGAAAGTTAAAAACTTACACAGCAAACAGGGAAACGGTAATTTCAGAAGTAAAGAGCAGAAGTGCCTTTCCTTGTAAAAAGTATCTATCGAGAGTGATTGTGGATTTGACATTTTAAAGCAGAACAGTGTCTCCGAGAAAAGAGAGGAGAGAAAAAGAGAGTTATCAGAGCACAGACTGGCAAGATGGTGGACGCGGGAGAAAATGTATTAGCTGTGTATCATTTTGAGAGTCTCTGTCTCCCTGTGTCTTTCATGCAGAGCCATGGAGGGGGAAAGTGATGGAGGCAGGGACGGGGGCGGGGGACTGATGGGCATCAGGCTCTTCAGAGGATGCGGGGACACTGTCGGGGGAAGAGAGGAGATGGGTGGCAGCACGCTCCCTTTCTTTCCGTCCAGCACTATCTGTGATCGGTTCGCCAGGCTGGAATCCTTCCTGATGCTGAACTCGTGCTCGTTTTCGTTCTCCGAGCTGCAGTCGCTCAGATCTGTGATCTCCAGGTCTGAGTCTGACTCCGGGTCCTGCTTCACCCCTCCTCTCCTCTCCGTGGGGCTCTGCTGCCCCGTCCCAGTCCCGGCTCCCAGGCCGACCGCTCCCAGCCCCAGACTGAGCCCCGTGCCCGGAGGATTGGCCTCCACCCTCTCTCTCTCCCCCAACGCCGCCCCGTTGCCAATGTCCGTCCGACCCATTGACAGGCTCCCGGGGTAGGGTGGCAGGCACAGTCTGACCGGCTGACCACCCGCCGTGCCGTTTGTCCCTCCGGTTTGGCCCGCCGCTCCCCTCTCGCCCCCACCTGCCTCCCCTGGGGGGAGCAGGGAGGAGAAGGGGTGAGGCAGCTGGGAAAGGCTGCTCTGCAAAGGGTTGGGGTAAAACTGGGAGGGGTAGAGGGAGCCAGGGGGCAGTTTGGGGCAGTTATTGAGAGAGAAGGCCCCTGGGAGGTAGGGGTTGAAGCCCCAGGGGTAGTCAAAGGGTGGGTTGCGAGGGTACGGGCCCAGCAGGGACGGGGGTTTGGTGTAGCACGGGGCACCTATAAGACAGAGAACATCCAGGGATGGCGGTGAGCTCTCATAAGGGCCAAAGGTTTCTTGACATACAACATCCAAGAATGTTCACTAATTATGCTCATCGGTATTAGCAAGTCTAATCAGAAGCCACAGGGGCCGATTCTGCTTTCAACAAAAAAAAAACCAAAAAAAAAAAAACCCGATGGTTCATTTATGCATACCGGTACTGAGCAGTGGCTGAAAACCAGATGTGAAAAAAAAAATCTAATCAAGCAAAGTTTACATCCTCCAAACGTTGTACTATGTGTTTTTGTATGTTAAAAAAAGGAGATGGGCTGCCACTGATACACATCATCACAGCGGTGACAGTCACCTTGTTGAAAAATGCAGCAGAGAAACAAAAAACAATGCATCAGCGCCCTGCTCCGTGTGCTTCCAGAGGTTAAGCAACTGACAGAAAGGAAACTTGCAAACTGTCGATCTCCTGTACCCCGAATGTTCTCGTGTGTCACCCCATCGTTTTAGATTAAAACCTTAAGATGGAAGCAAATTAAACATAGCACCGCATTTGAATTCAGTTCCTTGTGAGCAACGCTCGGTAACAGAAAAAAGGGGGTAAATTTGAGGTGATGCTGGAATTCAATTTTAATGAACAAACAAAAGCGTTGCCTCTCCACCTACTGTACTTCCTTCCAACTGACAACCAACTCAAAGATGCTCTCTCTCCGCTGCACCCTCCACCTCTCTCAGCCTTCTTGCCTCTCTCTCTCTCTCACTCTGTTATTTACTATGCAGGGCTAATTTGACAGTGGTGAAGTCTCTGCGTGCTGGGCCAGGAGTAGCTGGCAGACACATGAATATTGAATCAGTCAGGCAGGCCTCACTTGCTTATGAAAACACAGTAATGGGCGCCCACAGGCCACAAACTGAAGCCTGCACCCTCAATTAGGGCCTTCCTGCCTGGGAAGGGATTAGGACAGCAGGGACACATGGGAGGGAGAGGAGGGTGAGAAGGGAAGAAGGGGGGAAAAGGACCTGAGGACAAACAGAGTCGGGGAGGAGGAGGAGGAGGAGGAGGGGGCAGGTTGTGTGATGAGGAGTGCATGTGTGTGTGATCTGTTTACACACTGCCTCTCTGGCTCTGCACACACATTCTGATGCACGTATAGAGCGCGCAGGAGTGCAAACAAAGGCAGACGCATTAACGAGCGTATAGTGATAATTATGCAAACAAATAAGTGTGTTTGTTTCAGAAAGAAGGGGACAAATGCGGATGACGGTGCCGAAAAAGGTGGATGATTTCTCCAGCTTTCAACTTGTTTCTTACCACTGCTGAAATGCATAATTCACAAGCTAACCTGGTCTCTCTCACCTGAAGCGCAGCCTCACTGCGGGCTGCGATGGGACAGCCATCTCTCTTATTTCCTTTAACAATAAATGTTCATGCCTCCCCATATCCTCATTCCTCTCCCCGCTCTCCTCTTTCCCTCTACCTTCTCCTCCTCCCTTTGTTTAAGAAGCTCTGTTTGTTGCCTGTGCGCCTCGTGCCGCTTCGGTATAAGCTGTCTCTCTCCTTACCGAGAAGGCTTTGTCTCTGGGATACAGAAAGATTCCTGTTTTTGCACCGGCACTCAGAGTTTCTGACAAACTTTTCTCCTTCTGTCAGCTCACCTGAACTGAGGAAGGGGAATGTATCCAGCCTCAGCTTGTCTCCTTCGGGCCCTGGCGCCGCGGTGCCTCGATCAAACAGGGACGTTCCCCTGCCAGAGTCTGGCAAACGAGGAAACAGGGACTGTATGGCCTGAGCGGCAAAGAGAGGGGAGAAAGATGAAAATGAGTTTGCATACTTCCAAAACAGAGCACACATACTGCTACAAATCCACTCTGATGGCGCTGCAGCGACGTAGAGTCATATGTCGACAGCAGCGCCCTGCAGAGTGTGATGCAAACAGTGACAGAGTCGCAGCAAGGACAGGATAAAAAGGGGTGTCATGGGACTCGGGGTAAAAAGGGAGGTAGGAGGACGCAGAGGCTCAGAGACTCAAAGGCAGGAAGAGTACAGAGTCAAATGGAGACCAGCGATTAAGATTGTGGGCACAAAGGATAAATGACGAGGAGAGAGGGGGATTGTGGGCCTTCGTCCTGCGTGAAGGGACACAGGACGAATAGGACTGAGATCTGAGAGAACGACATCCATTCAGGATGCGGGGCAGCTGCGTGTGTGTCTGTTATCGCACATATTTTTGTCTGTAAAATCCATGAAGGAGAAGGAGGCAAGGTAAAATAAATGAAACAGTTGAATCTCAGGAATCACAGGGACAGAGGGGGGGATTTTTCCCCCCCCTTCGCAGGACTTTGGATCAATAGTATCTGTCACCCCGCAGCCCCAAGTTTGAAAGGCGAGACTGTACTCCCAAGCTGCGAGATCTGCGTTGCTTAACAAACCGCATTAATGACCCGCCATTGATCTGATCTGACGCGACCCCTTTGCTTTCTATTTCTTTCATTTTCAATCGATGACAGATGGATACGCCATCGGAGACGGGGATGAGAGAAGGAGGGGATAACGTCTTCTTTTGTTTTAAGGACAAGTTAAAACCGCCCCCCCCTCCACTGTCTCCTTCAGAGTCTGTGTCTCCTTATTCCATCTTAAGGAGAGCGCAGACAAATGATGGATGAGTCTCTCTTACTGTACTTTCAAGTTACTTTCTAGGACATTAGTTGCTTAAACTAAAATTATCTGCACACTGGCAATCACATCAAAGTTAAAAAAAAAATACTATTTATCCATAATATGGTGTGGAACCTAACACATTAAAATGAATTTGTTCATTGTTTTAATTTTTCTACATATGTTATCACTTTAAAGACCCATGAGTAAAATCATGGCATCATTTTTTAACTGAATTCTGACATTTTTCTTTCTCTGATCTCATACCATTTATCTCCTTAAAAATTTCACCATCTCTCTGGGCAAATACTAAGTATTCTATTACAATCACTATTAGAGATGGTGAATGAAAGATAGACGCAATGATTACCACCTATTCTCTTGTTAAAAGAGAACGCACAGCAGGGGCCTGAGAAATACAACAGCAAAATCACTACGGTGAAATGGATTTCAGTTACCTGAATTAAATCACTATTAATAAAAAATTAAGGCGTTGAGCAGCGTCCCTCGCTATTTCTCCTTCAGTTTCTTTGTTCCAGTTTTCTGTTTTGTTTTTTTAAATTCCTTGTGTATTTCAAATGCTATGTTTATTACCACACACTTTAAAATCAAGGAGTTAAAAATAAAATATAGTTATTATAATTTAGATTTCAGTCTGTAGGTGTTAATTTCTGTTCATTTTTTATATCAGTGGTTTCCAACAGGTCCAGATTTCTCCTTAGTCATAAGTTCAAGGTCCACATTTTAGAGAAATTATATTCATATTCAATTCTATTTCACAAAATGTGAACAGCATGTTGGCACAGAACACAAAGAAATAAAAGATATTGTAAGAATAAACAGAAACGGCTCTTTAAATAAAAGCTCTGTCCCAGAAATTCACAGCACTTTGTGTGTACTCACGTGCGGACTACAGCTCTATATTATCAAACTTAATTATCTGCATTTTTATCATACAAAATATATCCATCTATCAATCCCACCATCTCCCAGTCCCTCCGTACCTCTGGGCTGCAGTCTGGTGCCGTGGAGCCCCCATTGAAGTGATTCTGGGCCAGGAAGAAGGGAGAGTTGGCCATGTCCAGGATGGGGTAGTTCACCAACACCACCTTACTGAAGTTAAACTTGTAGGTAAAACGCTTCCCTTTGGTTTTGTGCAAAATGCGCTTGTTGTAATAATACCTACAAAGACGGTGGAGAGGATATTGAAGGAGGGATGGAGTGGGGGGATAGAGGATAAAGGGAAAAGGAAGAGGAAAAGGAAAAGAGGAGGGAAGGATTAATATAATGCTCGCATCAAGGTTCTGTGTTTCACCGCTAACAGAAACGAATAAGTAAACAACTTCAGCGCTGTAGGACAAGAGCTATGCTGATTTCCCACTGTTTTTATTCATCTCCTCCTCGCTCGAATCAATTCATGTCTGACTGCCTTGATTCAATACGATATGGTTCTTTAAAGGGAAATTTTATTCAGCTGTTAACAGACAAAAAGCCAAAAAGCAGAATCCCTTTGAGCCTCAGAGGCCCCGAACATACAGTCAACATAAGAATAAAAACAACAAAAGAAAATACTCCTTTCACTGTTCACTAGATTATATCAATTCAAAAACAAAATGTCTGATTGTGATATAATATGTTATGAATTATAGGATAAAATAAATGAAAAGATACAATTATGATCCTTAGAAATATTGGTGTCTTAAAATGACAAATTCTGCATACTTTTACTAAGTTAAAAAAAATGTAATGTAAATTTGGTAAATTTTTGGATGGATTGATTTATTTTTAATCATCAAAGGAAAATTGGGCTCTGAAATGTGATATCCAACCCAGTTGATGTGTAAATGTAAACGGCACTGAGATGCCGCCACTGTTTTAGACAGCAAAGCACATTTACAAAGACAACAAGAGGAGTCTCCATGGTAACGACCTCAGGTGTCTCCCGCTGGGCATGTACAGCCGTCGTCATGCCTGTTTCCTGTGCCACCCACTGAGGTGTCACAATGTACAGTCTGCCAGGATGCGAGTCTGATCAACAGTAAAGGAAAACATGGAGCCATCTGGTTCAGGTAAAGGAGCTGAGTGCTCAGGTGGGGGAGTGCAGAGGAGTGTATTTGTATGTGCGCACGCGTGTGTGTGTGTGTGTGTGTATACGCTACAAACTGAAAAACCTGCACATCTTATCGCGAGACAGAAGTTTAAATCCCGGACGTTGTTTCTTTGAGCACTTCTTTGTTTCAGAGTGACCACAGTGAGTGCAGCAAATACAGAATGCATTAGACAACCTCAGCATTAAATACTGGTGAGCAACGGCTCATTATGCAGACGCACGATACCAACAAACACAGCAGCATGTAAGTATCAGCATGTATCCACAGTGGCTGCGCCCGGCGCAATGATGTGTACGTGTTTTGCTTTGCGTGGCAATTGTGCCGTGGCCCTTAATTGAGCAATTAAGTGAGGCTAATTAAGAAGGCTAATTGTGGCCCCAGCCAATTCATAACAATTAGTCTCTGACGACAGCCCCCATTAACAAGAGGCCAAAGGAAAGCAGAGGGAGGGGGCTGGGGTAGGGAAACAAGTCGGGGTAGTGTGTATTTGCATAAGAAAAGTGTGTGTGGAGTTGGGAGAGTACACTGCTGAAGGTGTGGAGTGTATCATTTTAATCACCTTCGGCAAGTTCGGTGCCGAGCAGTTTCCCCGTTTTCCACTCCGAAGAAGTCCAAGCAATTTCAGAGTGGGGCTTAATTTTGAAATCCCTATTGAATTTTTTATTTGGCAGCTCAATGGTGAACTTTCCATTAGGATGTCCACAGATAAGGAGGAATTGAGGGTATTGACGTTCCCCGGGAAAAGTCCCACCTTTATCTTTCCATTAAACCAACATGAAAAAGAGACACGTTAAGTGAGGATTCGGCCAAACAAGAGTAAACAATTAATGTAAACCAGAGCGTGATAAACATCTTGATTTAACCGATACCAGCAGTGTTTTTGTTGGCATTCAACACATCATGTACAAACCTCAGTGCCCGGCTCAGCTTGTCGTAGTTCATGTGAGGTTTGCATTTCCGTATCCCCCACAGCCGAGCAACCTCGTCCGGGTCCTTGATGACAAACTCTCCGTAGTCCCCCTGCCACGCAATCACCCCCTGGTACTCCTCCTTCTGCAGCAGCTCCAGGATGAAGTGCCACAGCTGGATCTGCCTGGACCCGGGGCTCGACTCAGGCTTGTAGGCCCAGTCTGGGAAGGCGAACCCTGGGCAGAGGGGAGCAGGAAAAAGGGGAGGATGAGGTTAGGGCCTGTCATTTGTCCTGCTGTTTGCCAGGGGGGATCGCTGTCTGGATGACTGATGAGTGATGGAGGTGAGGGATGATGTGTTTAATATCACAGCACGTGCCTTGAGCAATGTTAGTCTGCGCTAATGCCCTCTAGCCTCAACAGATTGGTCAGTGGAGTGATGACAGCTCGCTGGGAGAGGTCTGATTGATGCTGCTTGGGCCCAAAAAGTCGAATGTATGCACATCATAGACGGAGTTAAGTAGCTTTTTTGAATCATCCCACAGTGAATCTGGCGCTAACTAGCCTTGTAAAAATATTAGATACACAACCAATTACTACCAGAGACTGAATTTGTTTACCAATGTGAGCGTGTATGGTTAACTTTTTTAAATAGCTGAAAGTTTGAGGCGCATTTTTATCAGTTTGATTTTCATGATGATGGTTATTTTTTATCATAAACTGAATTTTGGCTGTCTGATTGCACTCGATTCACACACGTGACCCGGGTGAAGATTTAGAGATATGTTTGAAGATGCATGCTTTCACAAAATACATGAGAAATTAATGCAAAAAAAAAAGAAATTATACCCCTTGCATGAGCTTGATGGTGGGACTGACCTGGCGTCCAGAGTGCTGGCACCGGGGGGAGCAGCAGATCACTGACGCAGTTACAGTCCATACCTCCACAACACCTGAGCACAACAAAGAGATGACAAAGAAGGAGAAGACAAAATGAGTTAACACGGCTGACTTTGACATGTGCGTTTGTACACTCTGAAAAAAGGTGGAAACCAGAGGAGAAACATTTCAGAGAAAAACCAAAGCCAGAGACAAACTACCCAGCAGGTTTATATCACTGAGCTGAAGTTGAAGAGTGTAAACTTTGTTGAAAATAGGGGTATTGCATAAGGGTCTAAGGGCGCAATATGAGTTCAAAAACAAACTTTAAATCGAAGTGAAATATGGCAAGGTTATGTTTCATATGTCTTTGGTAGAGATCAGGTGTTTGATGGATGTGATCTTGTGTGGCCACCTGCGGCTGTGTCTGATGCAACACGGTGGACATCCCTATAGTGCATTTATGAACAGGAGGAATTAAATAGACTTTTGAAAACCAAGTTAGAGTTGAGACATATTATAAATTTAAAACAGGATCTTTTAATAGATAATGTGGTTTGGCTATTCCTTAGTGGAGCTTTTAAATTTGAAAACTGCACATTAGGTCAAAAATCTCTACGTGCAATGTTATGTTCAAGTGTGCTGCAAGAACTGGTAGGTTTAATGGTCTAGAAGAGCAAAGGCAGGTGTGCTTTGTGGTTTAGGCATTTATACCAATGAGAATAGCGTAAATAAGAGCAACGCCTCTCAAAGGGTTCCTAGGCAAGTTAGATTTAAGACTTTTTAAGACTTTTTATTGCCATTTGGAATTAAATTTAAGACTAATTTACAATAACCAAAACTTTAAAAAAATAACATTACCTCTATCAATTACTAAGGTTTAGGGACTATTTTGCACAAATGTTTATGGTAACATCAAACATGTTTTTTTTGTCTCATGGCAGAGAAGAGGGTAGAGCAAAACTGGGAAATGCGTGGCATTTGTTGGCAAAATGTATGTATGCCACTGCCTTGATTCCCATTGTGCTGAGTCTGAAAAAGTTTTTGCAAAAATATACCAGCCTTATATGCATTGCCTCATAGCGGTTTGAGCCATGCTGTAAAGTACTGGTCATATAGCCAGTTTTCCTTAAACTTGCACTCCCTTACGTTGGAGGATACAGTGACAGGTAGCTAGCAGACAGTGGATCACCTGCTCTGAACATCCCAGCTGTAAACAACAGGATTGTTTTTGGTTCCACTGGCCTGATCTGTGTGACATTAATGCAAAAGGGACTCTGCAACAACAGAAAAACAACTAGCAATAAATTTCTTCTTCCCATGTCTGAGCATTTTTAAGTCTTTTAAAATATTGGTTTAGGGATTTTAATACCAATTAAGGCCTTGTTATTAGATTAATGACTTTAAGATTTTTTTTTAGGGATCCACAGGAAACTTGTCTTAATGCAGTTCAGAATGACCAAAAACTACAGCCTCCAAAATTACCATAAGTTAAATTAGTTACTAAAAAAAACCACCTCAGTCAAAAAAAAAAACACATAATAACCTTTACGAGGGAGGATTTATTCCATGACTGTTGTACTAGACTTACTCAGTTTTACCAAGCTGCACCAAATAACCTGAGAAAGTGTCTGAAGTAACATAAAATGGAAACGCTCAAGTACCTAAAAACTGTACTTAAGTGCAGTACTTTGAAGACATTCCACCACTGTTAATTACAGTTTTTAATTAATACTTGAAGACAGGGAAAAAAAATCTAAATAAACTTCAGGTTATGTTACGTAGCCATTAAAAAGTCAACAAATACAGTGATGATTATACTGATGTTCTCTGAACACTTCCAGGTTTGATATCACAAAGGACCAAAATATACAAAATATATACAGCTGCAATAGACAAAAGTGAGTAAAATGTATCTCTAAAACAATAACTAACTCAAATCTATTCTCTATTGTATTTGATTTTTTCTTAAAAAAAAAACCAACTCAACCTAAAAATGACCATTTGGATATCAATTAGTCCCCCCATGTTACTTAAATTCATGAAGAAAACAGCAAACATATTGATTTATTGATTGGTTGCGGACCCATTTAACAGCAACAAAATTATATGAAAACATCTGTTTACAAACTCTCATACAACTCATGCGGTACAATCTCATTTATCCAGTCGTACGCTCAGTGCTTCCTAAACACATTTTTGGTAAAACATGAGTACCGCGAGCTGAGCTGAAAACTTATCCATGCTCTCTTCAAAGCCAGACTCTTATACTAAGATGGTTTATCTGAAGTGCATGACTGTTTGTAAACTGATGTTTTGATATAGTTTTTGCTGGTGGTAAAGGTGGTCTTCAATCAATCAATAAATCAATGTGTTTGCCATTTTCCGTGGATGCGTGTGAGAAAAAATTGAATGAATTCAAACATGGCATGACTCACTGATGTTCCTTTAATATCTCAGCTGTTATTTTGCATCATTCATCTCTACAAACTCAGCTGAGCACCTCATCTGTGAAAGCACCACAGGTGTGCACGAAAGCCTTTAACAAACTGTTGACTTTCAATCCATCGCATTGCGTCACACTCCTTTTTAAGATGCGAGCAGGTGATGTGAACACATCCCAAACAATAACGTGTGCGTTAAATGACAGCTAATAAAGAAAACGCCTGCCAAAGAAATGCATATAGACGTCTGCTGACAGGAGGAGGTGAGGAGATTTTAGTGTTTCCATGACGAGCGAGGGGACTATGAGACGTGATCTAGTTTGGATATCACAGTTTCATCAGGGTTGTTTTACAAAGCTCAGATGGAAGAGATACCCTGCTGCTACACTGGTATCTTTAATGCTGGCCTCTCTATCTCTCCCTTCACTCTCTGCCTCTATTTAATTATGCTCTGTGAATTTTGGATTTTCCCTCCAGCATTGAAATGGAACGTGAATTATTAAGGTGTGTTTGTATAAATTATTATTGCTAACTCCAGGCATTTCTCTCTCTCTCTCTCTCTCTCTGACCGACTCTATCCATCTCTCGCTCGCGCTCACCCTGCTTCTAGCCTTTGGATTGTGGCCCCTCTCACTCTCTCCTCCCTCTCTTCATCTTTCTTGTTTTCAAGCCGCTCCTTCTGTCTTCAAATATAGAGTTGGCATTCATCCTATCTCACTCACAATTTTTTTCTCCTTATCATTCATGTTATTTCTTATTTTTCATCTTTTTTTCTGTCGGCCTTGTGTCTCTGCCTGCGCTCACTTTCCCGTAATGAGTCAAAGTTATCAGCAGGGTTCAGATAACAGTTATGTCTTCACAAAAAGCTCCCCATTTCCACGTGGGATTTTTCCACGAAACTACACTACACGCAGCCTGTTAGATCGTTTTGTATTCAGTGCACCAGTAGGATATTAAAACACACATTGGCCTTCGCACAATTAGAAACGCCTCTCTTCCAAATGTCCTTCCATTAAAAGTTGATACAGCCTGTACATCTGACCGAAGGCCTCAGCGGAGACTGGTCCGTGTCTTTAAAAAATAAGATATTCTTTGTGTTTGAGGTAGTAATCTATAAGTTTCCTCTTCCCTGTGGGCTACAGGTCATCAATACTGCATCATCCGTTACATTTGCCATATTCTCGTGGTCCACCGCATGTATAAGCTGGTCTCCTCTGAGGATAATATACTATATGTGTGCTCCTATCTGTCAGGGTCTCTCCGGCTACCTCTCATACCACCTACACACCCGCCTACATCTATATCCATCCTCCATTTTCCCATCCACCAGCGTGAGTATACAGGTGAATCCTCCTTTCCTCTTTCCCACCTCCTTTCTATTCACACACACCTATCCACTGTCTGCTCCCCCGCCCCACCCATCTCCTTTTCTCTCCCTCTCTTCCTGCTATGTGTGTTTTGCTTCGGCGCAGTAATTTTCCGTTTGATTTCGGAGGTAATGCATTTTTTACAAATCAAAGAGGAAGCCAGGCAGCCCCCCCTCCTCCTCCTCGTCCTCCTCCTGCCTCCCCTCCCTCCCTCCCCCCTCCCTCCCTCCCCAGTCTCCCGTTCTCGCCCCCCTCGGCCCCCCAGGCCAGAGAGGAGATAAAGGAGCCCCCATCATTTCCTTGTTAGTTTTGATTTGGGCAGCGCAGGGCTTTCAAGTTCCCCCCATCACCCCCAGAAACATTATAACTAGCAGCCCAGGAATACTGTTCCTCGTACGCACACACACTCTTACACACACATGCACAGACTGTCAGATACAGACGCTCGCAGATTGTAATGGATTGTACATGCACAGTAAACACACAGTCTCGAGCTGAAATGCCACAAATACACAGGTATTCAGGTAGCTGGCGCACACACACAGAGAGAAGCAGCACACAAAATAAGACATGGAGCCCATAGATATTGACTGAATCAATATAGACACACTAACACACATCTCACAGAGCTGAAAGAGAGAATGCACTTTGTTTACCGAAGATGGTACTGATTGAGCGAGAGAGATGTGCGAAGACAAAAACAAAATGCAACACAGAGCGACTGTGGACACAACAGTCCAAACAAAGGACCTCTCGCCCACAAAAGGCCACCGAGAAAGTCTGGATGATGGATCACACAGTTAGCGGTGACAATGGCAAAGACATACAATAGGGGCACCGGGTTACTGTACACAGTCACATGTTGACAAAAGCACCTTCACCGTTCAAAGGAAACCTCAGCTGTGCTCCTCCACATGTTGTGGGCCCACACTAGTTTTAGCAAACACACATTTCTGCTGCAACCCTCTGGTGTGTTGATGAGTCAGAAGCTTTTGATAATTCAGTTGAAAGAGTCGACTGATTTTAGGGACAGTTTTCCTGTTTCTTTAGGATGCTACAAGGATGCAAGGACCCTTATGTCAAGGCTGTCTTTTGCTCCACTTTTTTTGCTCCAGAAAGGTCAGTGCACATTTTTCAAAATCATCTTTTTAACCAACAATAATGTTGGGTTTTTTTTGGCCTTGTGGGAACGATGGAAACAAGCTGTAAACACAACAATTTAATATAAGCACCTTCCAGTTACGATGATTTTGGCAGCTCACAGTTGTTCATTTACACATGCAGAAGACTCAGAGCAACATCGGCATTCATTTAGAGCACTTATTTAGACACATATAGATTATATTTGTAGGAAGTTACAACAACACATTTACCTTCTTAGGAGATGGAGGCCATTTCAAGGAAAAAAACAGATCATGTTATTGTTTTTCCAATCTATAAAACAGAGCTTTATGCCATATGTAGGGTTGCAACAGTATGAGAATTTCATGGTGGGATAACCGCCTCAGAAAATAATGCGGTTTCACGATATAACAGTATTACATTATTATCATCAGTCAGAATGACCCTTAAAGGACTAAAAACAGATTCATTAGTTTTAGTTGAACAAATGTTTTATCTCTATAATTAAGACTTGAAACCCCTTTTTAAGATGGAAGTATGTGTAAAAAGTCTACCTTTTGAAAAAAAAACTAAGATAAAGGTGTAATTTTCCATCTAGCTGCATTTTTTTCAATATTGTAGATAAACAAATGTACATAGTTTTATAACCGTGAACTTTGATATCATGATATACCTTAAAACTGGTATATCTCTGCAAGCCTAGCAGTAAGGAATCGGTGCATGGTAAAGCTGTCTCTTTGATCGGCTTCAAGCTAGACTCTCTTTATGGCTATGTATTTGCTCAAAGACTGTGGATCAAATGCTTGAGAAAAGTTTTTAAACTGCGTGTACTAAAAGAATGTTGTCTCTCGCAGTTAATATTATGTCCATTTTCTAAGATTTTGAGTCCCATAAGCTCGACTGAACAGGTTGAGGGACTCTTTTGTTCCTCAGTCTGTCAACCTAGAAAATCCAAGTATGGTCTCTAAGTAGCCTCAGTGTTATGGGGTTGAACACTGAATGAAAGACAAATGGTTAATTTGTTGCACTGCATCCACTTCTCGTAATGTCTGATGTGATTTTTAACATTAGTAGAGTGTTTTTGTTGTGTAGCTTAATAATGCTTATGTATTCATGTGAAGCAGTTGATGCTAGTGAAATTTCAATCAAATCAAGTCCCATGCTCACTTCCTTCCAAATATATGATTATTTTGCTATTTAATGTCCCACTTCATTCTCCCTTCTTACATTGTCCGTCTGTCAATTATTGGCAGACAGGTAGTGTACTGTGGGTTTTTAAAGCTTTTTCATACACTTTAAGAGGTTTAGGGAAACCAGAGAGTCAGCTGCTAATTCTCTGCAGGCTCATCACTACATCACCCCTTTCACATTGCATAGTCATTTAATCATTTCAAAAGAAAATTATATTGATTATAGCAGCTTTAAACTCACTTTTTCTTGATTTTATAGCTTTTGTTGTTTGCGCTCTTTGTCTCCTTATATGTATTTCTTCTTTGCCTTATTTTTCATTTCTTTTGCTTAAAAAGCACTTTGTTCCTTTTTTTGTATGCTTGTTTTACTTAAGTCTGAAATTTTCAGTCGTATTATTTCAACACATTTTTACTGAGTGGAATACATCTGCTGACTGATAACTGAAAAAGATCGGTGGATCGGGCATCGGTATGCACCAATCAAATACTGGTAATATATGAGTTTGTTTTGTTTTTTAAGATCATTTTTTAATCAACTGAAACATAGTTTGACACCAGGATGAAACGTCAGTGATCTGTGCATCCACCAGCAAATACTGCTTTAGAGGGGCAAAGAAGGTTTGATTTCTGATTAATAGTGTACCATAAGTTGTTAGCAAAATTTCAAATTAGATAATAAAAGAAAGTTCTATGGCGTTTATTCCCTATACGTATTTTCTCATGTTTTACAAAGGGCTGATTTTGAGCCATGCTATACTGCAATGACAGCAATCATTTCACATCCATACAGGGTTGCAAGTATATTTTTAAATGCAAAGGTAACAGATCAGTACTTGTTATCAGCCGATACGCAAGTTCAGGTATGGGAATCATTACTGCGAAGATAAATATGGTATTTGAACATCTCTACTCATAACTGGAATAAAGTCGGGATGCACAATATTGGATTTTTTGACGATAAGCCTATATATAACCACTCATATGGCTGATAACCGATACTGATATCAACTTATCCACTTTTTTCCCCACCTAATTTTAGTGATCGTAAAGTCTCTAAGTCTGTATTATGCATACTCTTATCATGATGACCCACCAGCAGATGGAGACAAAAAATACAGTGCTTTTCAATGTATTCATTCACAGCACAAAATAAGAAAAATACCTCATCTTAGGGTTAATCATTCGCACATGTTCACTTTGTCAATTACAAAAAAAAAGTTTTGAGATATCGGCCAAAATCCGCAATTGGCCGATCCCGATATTACCGATGATGTGCCGATATTTTGTGCATCCCTAGTGGAAAGTCATATAAAATTAAGGTAATTACTTTTAGCTACAAACTTGATGTAACATGAGGCTCAGTATTTTCTGCTGTCGACAAGCTATTGTCCAACAAAAGATCAAAACAAAAATTCAAGCCAAACTGAGTCCAAGAGTCCGAATTTTCTAAGTTTTCAGTTGTATGGACGAGATCCGAAATGGATGATAATTTGGAACGTAACATCTTCTTCCCAAACACGACTGACGGACACACACTGATGCAAGTTTGCAACCGGGCTGGTAATCTGTAGGACCAGGCCCGTCAGCAGAACTGGCGTAATCGTGGAGCCAAGGTTAGTAGGCCACCGACGGGAGCGAGAAGGAAACAGTGAGCGGAATACACTGTAGTACCAACTCTGTTTTGAAATTCTGCAGAGTGACTGGGGTAGAAGGAGGAAGGGGGGCAGCCTGACATTCAGGCAACATTATATCTCCAGTGCTGTCTAAAGAAGGAAAGAGTGATGGGTCACGATATAAAAAGATAGAAAAATATGAGAAGCATGAAGAGTCTGGCCTCTCCCGCTTTCTTTTTCCACTAGATGAAACGGGCTCTGTACATCTGTCTCATCTTCCTTTTTTTGGTTGCCCCTGAAAGAGGCCCAACTGAACCCTCTCTCTCTCCCTTTCTCTATACTTGCCTCTCTCCCGCTATCTCTGTCTCTCTCTCTCTCTCTGTTCCTCTCCCTGGTTAGCTCTGACACACTGGTCAGCCTCAGGGTGGAAGAACAGAGGGACTCTGCTATGGGTTTGTTAGAGGAGATGGAAAGAAGGAGAGAGGAGAAACAAGGAGGGGAGAAAGAGGGGAGAGAAGGAGGAGGGGGAGGGTTGGTCAGGAAGAGGGAAAAAGAACCTGTCCATCCAAATGTTAGAGAAAAGTCAATGCTGAATCAAATTTTAAATCTACAGAGGCCTAGAATTCTCCTGATTTAGCTAAATCGCTTCTATAATTTATGAAGTAACATTACCAACAGGGCAACAAAAAGGAATAATGATTTATTTATATCTGTTATTTTCATTAAATTGTTTTATGTCAGATTTTTTTAAACAAATTTTTTTTTTGTCTGTCTTAAAAAATCTTGGAACTATCTAAGCAATAACAGTTCTCACTTTTGTTATTCCTTGAATTGATGTGTTTGTAGATCCATGAATTAATAAAGTCAAACTGTGATCTCTAAGAACACTGGAAAAATATTTTGTACAGTGTTTCAAAGAGCTGCATACACCGACACTTTACGGGCTGTTTTTCAACTGTTGTTTCAGCTAAATGTCCACATGTTGGCTCCTTTTGTACTTTGAGCTCTGTATACCATACAGACAGAGCAACACTGTGATATGAACAGACAGCAGTGCAGTACTGTCAGTGTATTTAACCAAGATGTATAGTTACAGGAGTACTGAGGCTTTGTGACTCTCCAAAAGAGCACCCATTACTCCACACTGCAGGGGCAAAGTTAACACTGAGTCCTTCACACCGGGAGACCGGCTATCAGCTGACAGAGCCGGCTTTTTTTAAACAGGCAAAGAAATGTTTTGATTTTTAAGCAAATGTTCCCCAAACTGGAGTAAACTGTGCACAGGGACTATTTTTCAGTCGTGGATTAATACACGTTTGGTGCCCCAGTGAGTGTTTACCAGGAAATGGTGTAAGGGGCTGGTATAAAATAAACTCTAATCGCCACGTTCATTATAACATTAGTGTAGATTCCAGGGGCGACGCAGGGGAAACTTCCCCCCCCAATATTAAGAACATGTCCATTTGTCCTCCCAAAAATAATGTGAAAGTAGCAGAGTGTTTAATGCTCAAAATACTCTGGCAGAGGACCCCAAATCCCCCGTTTTATATTTGTCCCCGCCCCCTCAGCATTGAAAGAAAACCTACCCCTAGCATAATAATCCAGAAACATGTCAGCCAATTCAACATGGTATCACAGTTTGTGTTTTAAATGGGGCTGTCGGTGTTAATGCTTTTCTTGCAATGCGATTAAGGTTCACACATAACACTTTTTTGGGTTTTTTTAAAATTACAAATTAATTGCCGGACGACATTCCTGTCTTTCAGAGTTTCTTTCGGGCTGAGTTTTATAGTGATTACACTGGTGTCATATGAAACTAGACGATCTGAGAAATCCAGTGATACCAACCATGTCGTGCCATCTGCTCAGCGAGGGGGCTAAATAACGCTCCAAGACTAGGCTAAATGTCTGCGTTTTAAAAACATCATGGCCATTTTACAGGGGTCCCTTGACCTTTGACCTAAAGATAAAATGGGTTCTGTGGTTACCCATGAGTCTCCCTTTTACAGACATGCAGAATGGTAGTCCTAGGCAATTTTTTTTGCAGTCATTTGATTTCTAATCAAGACAGTACAGTAAGACTTGATTTACCTTGTCAGTTTGGATTTAATAACTGTTTTGTTATGCAAAATAATTAAATTCTTAACATGTGATTAAAAAATGTGAAATGAAATTCTGCTATTAATTGTGATTACAAAAAATTAACCTATTACTAACCTGAGTTTTTGCTCATTTTTGGATAACAATGAGGGTCTAAAACACAGAGGAATACACACACTTGAAAAGGATAACTTCATTGTTGGATTTGTTGAGAGTAATATAAATATAAAATAAAAGCAGCCTTAGTTTCATTCATGTTGAAGTTTCGGAGCTCTAATGATTCCTACAGTCAGGTGAGGTTGAGACTGTTCAGGTCATAAATAGGATACAGTATCTTCTGATAAATAAGGAAACCTGTTTTTGGGGCTTTTCATTAAAGGTGGAGAACTCCAACAAGTTTAAGAGGAGGTGAACGGAGATGAGGATGTGAGCGCGTGAACCGGTATTAGTGTGGTATGGAGCGCCGGCCTTAAGAAAATAAGGAAAAGAAGGGGAAAAAAGGATGAAGAAAAAAGTATCAATCGATAGGGTTAAATTATTCATCGTCATTAATTATCGATCGCTCTCCGCTGCCGGCTCGTCCGCCTCGCGCCAGAGTTGAAAGGAGGGAAAGCGCGCTTTATTAAAACCGGCTCGAGCCTCATTGTTTCATGTCCCGCGGCAAAGAAAAAGCTCGAGTTTGGCTCTGCCCGCGCCAGTAGAAAAAACACACGCACGCACGCACACACACGCGCGCGCGCGCACACACACACACACACACACACACACACACACACACACACACACACACACACACACTTACGCAAAACCCACGTAGCCTACGCACGCGCGCAGCTTTTAGGAATTTGACTGCAGGACATCCTAACAGCAAACAAACGATGAGAGATGCATCACTGACGAAACTATAGGCGAATACGCATTGGACACACTTACAGTAATAACCAGTCTATCTATAGGCAACCCTTCACACTTCCTCTCACACCACAAACACGCATATATATACATACACGCAGGTGCACGCGCACTAACTTGCTTCCTAGTCCTAGTTGTTGCTCTTGATTTTGACTTCCTAAGACAAGGTGATACAGTGAGAGCAAGGAGACCATCTGTTGTTTCCAGCGAGCAGATGAGTGTCCTATGGGCTCAACTTCACGCCTATAGAGACTCAAGAGGTGTGTGTGAACTTGTGTCTGCGTGTGGATGTGTGTGATGGATAAAGAGGAGGAGGTGGTTGCAATATCTTGAAAAGAACAGTTAGAAAAGGGCAACAAAACCATCTCAACATATAGTTAAATTTGTTTGAGATGTGTAAACAGCTTGCTTACAAAAATGATCATGAACTCTTAAAGGAACCTGTAAATTTATGTGAGGAACACTGTAGTGATAATATGCTGTAAAATATAACAAGTGAATCTTACTGACAATCATCTTGAAAAACTGAAAAAAGTAAAGTAAATCTAACTATAAATCTCAATGTATGTTTACTTTATATCTAAGTGTTAAGTTTACTTCAAATTTAGCTGTATTTACTTAATTTTGTCAAGTTTTTGCACCTCAAACAAACTGACAAGTGAGATTACCTTGTTAGCAACTTCAGTAAACCTGTTAGTCTGATTTACCTTGATCATGAAAAAGAGGATTTTGGTAATTATTAAGTTAGAAGATCTGTGAATGCTGTTTTATTAACATGTTTAAGAATACAGAAATATGACTGACTAGATTTTAACCAGCAGAAAACAGAGATATAGCACTTTAAACTTGGTTTACTGAAGTTGCTAAAACTTATAAAGATTGATTCTATTAAACTTGTCATTTTTAAGTTGCAGCAAATAGTTATATTTACTTACATTTGCAATCGGTTTCCTAGATTTCCTAGAACACATAAAGCAGTACTGCCCCCAAACAAGAAATAAAGCCCTTTGTAATTAATTTTAATTTTAATTAATAGCAGGGATGCACGATAATGGGTTATTTGCAAGTAGCTGATATGAAACCCATTTAGCTGATACCAACAGATATATCCACTTTTTTCTGCCACCTAATTTTAGAGATCATCAGGTCTCCTCTGAAGTGAAATTAACATCGGAATATGCATACTCTTGTTGTGATGGCCCACCAGCAGATGGAGACATGAAATACTATTCCTTTCAATGTAGGTAATATTCATTCATTGTGCAAAATAAGAAAAAAAATATTCATTAAGGTGTGTTTGATGTTTTGTACTTCATCACTTTGCAGAAACAAAAATAAAACAAAACAAACCCACCAACACTGGCCTGTTGTTGGACATTTCTAGTATTTAATTTCAAAGCCAATAATTGACGATACTGATGACGTGCTGATGTTATTGCGCATCCTTATTTGATGCTTAATGACGTCTCCTAAAATCCTGAGAATTGCTTGTTAATATAATTACTTTTATGGGTCTGCTACATAAAATGACACATTATTATCAAGCCTCGGCTGTGTCAGTGCGATGTGATGCAATACTTTTCTACAAATTGAGGTTTAAATAAGGTCAGAAGAAAAAAAAACAATATTATTCTTACACATTCAGCAGTGCTACCCCCAATACAACAAGAAATAAAGCCCATTTCAACAAAAAACAAGGGTTAACAGAGCCTGAATTAGTCACTAAGAACCCCAACATCATCCATTGCAAAGTAGTGTCTTGTTTTTTCACACTTTTACCTGAGGAAATGCACTTCTCTCTCTCTCACTCTACTCATCCTCATCACCCTCTCTCTTTACCCCCCCACCCATTCACCCGCCCTCCCCTCTCTGGTCAGTGAGTTACTCTCTCTATCGCTCTCACTTCCCGAATTAACCACTCAAGAAGTCACCACCGACTCAATCAATAGCTCATACATAAACCCTGCTATAATCGCTCCCCCAGCCTGTCTGTCTGCCCCCTCCCTCTCCTCTCCTCTCCTCTCCTCACCCTTTACCCCCTTCTTCATTCAGCTTCTAGCTGACACTCCTCTTCCTATCCTCCCCTGCTTCACTGTTTGTCTTTTTTATGTCTTCATCCTGTCCGTTTCTAATTATTTTAGACACTCTGCTCTCATATAACAACACCAAGCCTCTGTCAGAAACACAAAGGAGGTAATTACTGCTCTTTAAAAATAAAAGTCCTTATACCTCTGCTTGTGCATCCTGTGCAACTTTTCTCAAAGAGCATGATATTGGGCAATTTTGACCTAATTAAATGCAAAGAAATTTCTTTTTTTTAATAACAAAAGCTGCAGACCATGTCCCTAACCTTAACCAAAATAGTATAAATTTGTAAAATGGCTCTGCAGTTCTCCAGGCGAGGTCACATTGATTTTGCACATAGCTTACAAATATAAAAATGTCACTTTTTGTACATTTCCATATAGAATTTTGTTCTTTTGGAATTTCTAAGACTGCCATATTTAGTTTAGTTTGGTTTACACAAAATGTATTTTTTATCAATACAACATTTAAGACCTTAGAACAATATAGTCCATAGCTACTTATCCCTGATGTTTACACAGTCCATCAACCTTTACCGAAATGTTAGAAAATTAATCATTTGAATAAAAAACTAATAGCCTTAATAGTACAATTTATTACTCACCAAAACACGTCTATGGAGTCTCCTTAAGGACATAAAGATATACAACGCCATCATTCAGTGACCATGATTCATTTTGAATTGTGCCACCTCCAAAATCTTGAATTTAAAAATCCAAATGCATTAAGAGTCAAAAATGAAAAATAATAATCTGGATTTGTGAGTCTTGTGCTGAATACTTACTCTGAAATGTGACCTGATGCTACTTTGGGAGTATTTTAACTCCTCTGGTTTCACTAACTCTACTATATTCCTTTAGGGACTTTGTATTTGTGTAGCATCCCTCTAAAATGTATTACAGGATCACTGTAATTCTTTTAAGTGCGAGGGCACTATTGGCCCATCATGTTAGTGTGTCCAGCCAGAATGGGCCCAGTATTGCGTTATAGCAAAGACAAGGAGACATCAATATTGCATTATCTCATGTTTAACTGTGAGACACAGATAGTTGTTTTGGGGGCCTTAAAGATATTGTATTACCAAAGGAGATACAGGCAGACATCAACACACACAAACACAAGAGGAGAGCAAGAAAAAAAAGGGAATAACACACAGAGAATTTTAAAATTATAAGGCCTCTACACACCCTCTGCTCGTACCCCTTCTCTCTCTATCTCTCTCTCCTCTTCTCTGCCTCTCTCCAAAGTCTTTGATTCGTCCGTACGGTTTGATCTGCGAGAGAGCGAGTTTTGTAAACACATTTTTCACGATCATATAGCCACGGGCAAGGGGAGCGTGAGGCGCGGAGGAAGAAGAAGAAGGAGAGGGAGAGAGGCTGAGAGGCTGAGAGAAAGAGAGAGAGTGAGAGAGAAAGAGAGAGAGTGTCTATGTGTGTGTGTGTGTGCGTGTGTGTGTGTGTGAGAGAGAGAGAGAGAGAGAGAGGGACGTTTAATGAGCGTGCAAGATGGAAAGACAGACTGACAGAAAATGCAAGGATGGAGCCTCAAATATGACTTATACTGCACAGAACAACAAAGACACACACACACACACACACACACACACACACACACACACACACACACACACACACACACGGAGCCCAGACTGATGGTTTTGGCACAAGTAAAGCATCACAGGGGTTGACGAAATGTGAAGCAACAAGGAGAAAAAGCAAGTTATTCAGTTTTCCTCATCATGCAGAGGAGGGTGACACTCCAACACTGTATTTCCCGATATGACACTTCCTGACTGGTGCAACCACAGTCACAGTCTCTCTCTCACACACTCACACACACATATACACACACACACACACACACACACACACACACACACACACACACACACACACACACACACACACTGATGCATCTCGTTTGGGATGATGAACACAGAAAACCGAGAGAAAACAGCGTCTGAAAAACAGATTATGGCGCGAGCCAATAAAACGCAGAGCACAGACGGTAAACACACCGAGGTGTAAAGCTGAACTAATAAAAGTGCGAGGCTCTCATTCCTTACATTTCTTTTTTTTTCACTTGGTTGGAACACTTTCTTTTTTCATCTGGCAGCTGCTAATCCGGTTAGCTTCGATTGGCTCCGGTAATGGCGCTAACGCGTCGCTTCTGTACCGAGTCCTCTCCACGGGACACGGCGGAAAGGAGGCGACTCCGGCTGGGAGTGAGCGTCACACAGACACCGATGAAAGTAACGACCGAAGAAGATGACAAAGTGTAATTTGTCACCACAAACTTTCAAACTTCCCTTCATTTCTGCCTTTTTTCTTTTTAAAAGAGACCATGCAAAATTAAAGGTCTGAAAATCACACACAAAACTCAGGAGGAAATGTTGACTTCCTTTTTGGGGAAAACAGTTTAAAAGATACATTTTGCCGCATATCCCTTCAAAATAAAAGATTGCATTTGGACTACTGCATGCATTAAAACGCGTGCGATTTTGCATATGGAGGCCCTAAGGCCAATAATATGCATTAATTATCACCCCGCAATAATAATAATTATAGTAGCACTACTAATAATGATACTATAATAACAATAATTTGCATTTATGTCGAGCCACAGCCGAGCGCCTGCTCCAACTTTCTGATGAATTGGCTCCTTCGACTTTTGGCAAAGCACGGGCTGGGGTTAGATGCAGGCCATCACATTTAAAGTGCTTTTCCACTTCGAGATTTGTTTGTTTTCCTAAAAGACTGGGAAACACTCCTCAACAATTCTGCAGAAATCCCTCGCGTCAGTCGTTAAAAAATGATTTTCTTTTCATTTTTCCTTTCCTTCCATTCTTTCTTTTTTTTACTTAGCCTACTGCTTTTTAGAAAGAAGAATAGCTGCAAGCAATAAAGTCGGTTGTCAGAATATGTGTGTGGTGTGTTTGTGTGTGTGTGTGCATCTAGTGCAGTGCAGTGTAGTGTAGCGTTTCCTCTTCCTCTCTCTTTCTTCTCTCAGTCTTTTCTGTCCGGGGAATTGTTCACAACGTCCACAAACACATTGCAAATACCCGCCGGCCCAGCTGCATCGATTTCTAATTAGACGCCAGGATAATCGTTGGAGAGAGATGAAAAAAAGGAGAGTGATAGCGAGACCGAGTAAATAAATATATAAACAAATTAGAGCCCAGATTAATTGAATGAATATGAGCATTAAAAAAGAAACAAAGGTGATCTTGGCGGATAAACCTTGCGTGGACTGAACGGGAAATAAGGCTTATACACACAAGAGGGACACATACATGCAGAAAAAAATGTGCTTATACTAATTGATTTTTTTTTTTTGTCAAACGTATCTTTTGCAATCAGCGTTAAAGGTGCGCGTTGATTTGATTATTAATTCTTAACATTTTTACATAAAAGGTTTCCATAATTTGCATCAGATAGATGTACACTGCAATCTAACAAGTTTATTTTACTTTTTAGAGAATCGATTGCCTCAAAAAATGTGAGTAAATATAACTATTAGCCTTATTTAACTTTAATTAAGTTTACTGAAAATTTTGTGATTTTTGTGAAGTTGTTGCTTAAATATGACAAGTCAATCTAAGTTTTGGTAACTTAAGTAAACCAAATCTACCGTGCCATATGTATTCTGCTGGTTGCAAACTAATCACATTTGTATTTTTGTATTTTCTTGTTACATGTTAACAAAACAGAACTGGCAGATCTCCAAAATGTATCACTGTTAAAATCCTCTTTGTCACGATAAAGTCAGATTAACTGCGTTTATTGAAGTTTCCAACACTTAGAAAGAAGGTGGTCATTTCACTTGTCATTTTTTTAGTTGCAACAGCTTCACAGAATCAAGTATATGCAGCTAAATTCCTAAACAATTAGACATAAAATAAACATAAATGAAGATTTATTATATACTTTCCTTTTTCAAGGCAATCGGTTTCCAAGATCAACTTGTCAAATTTTACAGTGCAAGCAAGAAGGATGCAGTGCAAGAAACTATCCCCGAAAGCAACTAAAACAAATTCAATCAGAAGTGGAGGGATATGATCATAAAAGTCTGACAAATATATATATATATATATATATATTATAATATATATATATATATATATATATATATATATATTGTATAAAAACAGCCCGAGCATAAAGAGTGCACTGATAATTGCCGCATGTGGTCTGCAGACCTGCGCCTGAAACTGTGACAGCAATCAACCTTGAACTAAAGCCACAGCTGGATTATCCAACTTCTCTCCTGTTCAGTCAAATTTCCACCCTGCCTCCTCCTCCTCCTCCTCTCCTCCTCCCCCCCGCCTCTCCTCCCCCCTCTTTTCTGTCTCCTGACAGAGTGTGACAGGGGGTTAGCCGGGGAGCTCAGGTAGCTCGTTTACTTTAATTAACGTTTCATCATCCTCGGAGCGGGACCGCGCGCCGTATATACTCTTTCATGCTGCTCCGTCTCTCATCCCTGTTCTCCATCCATTCATCATCAGCCCTCCCCTCTCTCCGTCTCTTTCTCTCTGCTGCCCCCCCACCTTCGGGCTCAACTCTCATCTTTTTCTTCAACAACTCGCCATATCGCCCCCTGCTCTCTGTCTCATGTCCACTCAGGCATACAGGATAATAATTCAAACACTTTCCTTCCTTACTTCCCTCCGCCTCTTCCTCCTCCTCCCTCAACTTTGTTACTTCTCTCCCCTCACCTCGACTCCTTCTCTCCCCTCCCTTTTTACTATCTTTTATTAACCACATAAATACAAGCTGGTTTAATCATTATTTTTTTTTTAGGATGCTTTAGCACAAACATGCACGTTCAGACTATTAATATGCAATATTATAATACAACTCCAAGTGGACACATTGTGGCAGTGAAGGGAGGATGAGATGAAAAAGGAGCAGGGTTATTGACCGGTATTGATTGCCTCTGATCATATAATGGAAAATAAACCTCCAGTCGGTGATCATCATCAGGCAACCAACCGCGATAGATAAAATCAATGTTTAGGTCTCTTTCAGGAGGCTCGGAGAGCCAATTAGTGAGGTCATGTTTCTATAAGAAGAGCGCCTTGATATTATTATTTATGTCTAACACAGTTATAGAAGCCAACAAAATTAGGCCAACGATTTTTAAACTGTGGCTATTTTTTGTTGGTCCTCGTGTGTAGGAAAGAGGGATCCAGTGAAGGAAAAGTGCACATGAAACGACTTCTAAGATTAGTGAACACAACATCACTTCACCTCTTACATCTGGTTAGATCTGAGTCACGTGGTTCTTATTTCCATCATGATTCTGATTTGTTGTTTCTGTGTAAATTTAAACAGATTGGTGTCTTAGACAAGTGCTGCGAAAGACAAAGATTTGATTTATTTTAGATTTTTTTAAGCAAAGATATTGCAAAGAGCATCAGATAATGAGACTGCGCAGATGAACTTAAGAGACAACTTCGCACTTTGGACAATTTTGTGCACAATAAACTATAAATAGATGCTGTAAGAATAATGGCTAACTTCTCCACATGCTTCCAGCTGATGGGCGGTAACGCTTGGGAAACGCTTTACAAATAACTTTTGTCTGTGCGCAAAACGCCATGAGTTCCAGCGTTATTAATGCGAATATGATACGTAATAAGCGATTAATTACATATTATTTAATTATAAGTTTAAAATGCTCAGAAATAAGTTGCTTTACATTAAAACAAAACAAACAAACTCCCATCGCCTATCATCAGTCCCGTTTATCTTTTTCTGACAACAATGTTATAAGGTTAAGCCACCTTATCGCATGTTTGAGAAAAATAGCCTTTTGGAAAGTTATGAAAAAGTGAAAAGATGGCGTGATGAATTCGTGTCTTTGAAATGAGCATCAATGTATATTTAGAGGTTCTCTTATGGCTGAAGGCTCCGCTCATTAAATAATTTCTCTGTGTCTTTCTTCTTGCAATAATTGGTCCCTGCTCACTCTTATTTGAACTTTGAAACATTTTCTTGGTCGTTTTAAGGTTTACTACATTTCTATATAATTCTTATTCACCTGTGAGTCACTTTTAAGTTTTGGACAATTGAGCTGGTGGTTCAATCTTAATTTTAGGCCTTTAAAAGGTTCATTATGCTAATGGGAAATATGTGATCAAATGTGATAGAATTAAAGCTAGTCAGAAAGCCTTTAGTCTTGATGTGTTCATATTGATTATTATGGACATTACAATAATCCTTTAATATTGATTTTTGGTTAAAATAGAACAACAGTCATTCAGGGGATTGTGCTGATATACTCCAAGTGATTAAGTGTAAAAAAAATCCAAAGATAAAAACTTGGAGGATAGTCCAATCACATAAAAGTGTTTTATATTTTGCTAACTTGATGTTAATGAAAAAAGGAATGATGAAAATGAATCAATAAAACCAGCAGGAAAAACTTGAGACTATCACAAACCAATAGTACTGAATCCCCTCGGAGTTGTCTTGGAGCCTGAGTTTGATGAAGCGGTGGAAATGGCAGGTGTTATATGAAGCAAAAATAAGATAATAGAAAAAAGTAAAGTAAATGCAGTTAGACTCATATGGTTCAGTGTGGTCCGGGCGTGACTGGAGCACGGCCTGGGACTCAGCATGGAGCATTTTGATAGTTTAAACAGTTTAAAACACTTACAGTGGTAACCGGATTTGTAGCCTTGTGGGGTTAAGAACTTGATGAAATCCACCGTGCCCACTGGGACTATAGAGGTGAGCGCTCACATACAAATTGCCATTGATAAAGAGAGAAGGGGAAGCCCCAACATCACAAACCTTAAACCCTCTCACATGGGTTCAGACAAAAAAAAAAGACTATCCTACCCACAGTGCACTGCTGCTGGCACCATCTGGGATCCCAAAGGGAGGAGAGATCGACATTATTGCATACAAATTTTGCAGTTGTTTTTAAATGGAGCCATTGACTGGGGATCACCCTACAACAGCATATGCAATCAATATTGTGTGACATGTGGGGAAAATTCAGCTTTGCTGAAGTGCAAGTGTTGACCTTTGAGAGTGCAGTGCAGCCAGTGACTGCTGCTGCTCAAAGGTGCTATCAATAATGGAGGACTAACTACAACAAGTATATCTACAAGCTTGTTTGTCTGAATTTCCAGAGATGATTATTTGGTGCCATTCAGCATCCACAAAATGCAAAACAAAATGCCTTAAAAAAGGAAAAAATAATTAGGTGACATTAAGACGGGTAATTTGGATTAAATATAGACCACAAATTAGGTATGAACGAGTTACTTAAGAGACTCGTTCATACTCATTCAGACTCTATGTCCTGGATATAGGATGCTGAAGGGATGATGTTTTTGTGGGCGTCGCCAGAAGTAGCATCCCCCTGGGACCCTTGACAAAAAGCCAATGGGATTATTCCATTGGATGTTGTATTATTGCAGAAAATAATCTCTGGAAATGAATAAAATGTACACCACTTTTTGAAGCTTAAATGCAATCGCCAAAAATAAAAAGGTAACGTTAAGCTATTAAGAATCTACACCACAGCTGCATGACTTCAGCGTCGCCACCACAACAAGGCTGTAAAGCTGTGTTTGGTGTGATGACATCCTGTAGTCTCATTGTTAGCAACCTCTTTTTTAAAGACGCGGATAAATTTAATCGTATCATATTTCACTGCAATTTCACAAGTGGGGTATTAATTGACGTCTTTTATGTCGTCGAACAAAACATGAAAATCTCTTAAGCTTGATTTAACTAAAGACCTTGTTTCAAAAAATCTATATGAAAAATCAAGCAGCACCATCTGAGGCTGACAAAATGAAGCCAACGCGCAAGTGTAAAAACTGCAGTTCCTTAAATGGTCACTTGAGGCTGTGCTCTGGAAGCTAGTCAATTATCATAGACATCCATGCTAAAATGCCCAAATTCACAGCAGAAATATACATGTTTACAGCCTGGTACAACAAACACTTTTGGTCTCTAAACATTCAGACAACATTCAGGGGTGAGTTTTTATATAAGTCACCTGTTTATTTTATCACAGATTAAACTTACGCATATTAAGGGTGGGGCCACTTGAGTGACAGGCTGACTGCAGGGTGTTATCAAAGTCTCGGAGTCAGATCCACCCTTCGCTCCTCCACAACCCCACCCTCTCTTCCAAATATGGTCACTTCTTGCTCCAAAAAAACCAAGATGCCAACAGCCAAAATGCCGAACTCCAAATCTTCAGAACTGGAGTCCACAAACCAATGGGTGACATCATGATAGCTATATCCATTATTTTATACAGTCTATAGGAAAAACCCATTCAAAAAACCCATTACATTTGAGTCAAGGGAACCTAAAGTGCAAAAATGCGAAATCATTTTTCGTGTTTTAGGACTCATTCCTGCAACACTCTAGGCCTGTTAATTGTTGCTGGTATTGAGATAGCACAAAGGAACCAAAAGTGCGGGTAGATTGGATTTAAAATCACGTCTCTAAGTGAGCTGGAGCGGTTAAACACTGAACTGTACAAAGCAGCATGCACTGTGCAAGAGTCATGTTTGCCTGCGGTCATGTCAATGTTCCGTTACCACGTAACCAGATATCTAAGGCAGAGCTGAACCGATGAATTGGCCAGTGTATACGCAGATATTTGTTTTTATATAAACAAACACAAAACATAAGATAGACAGAAGCAGGTAAGATAAGATAAGCACCTGCCTTACGGGATCATTCTTATGGATCCATCCCTTGTGCATTCTTACCCTAACCACCACAACATCTTACCTAAACTCACTATGCCCAACTGAACCTACACATTACGATTTCTCAAAACTTCTTGTGGTTTACACTGAAACATAATCATTTTTTAATCTCACTTCTACTCACAAGCTTTGGGTTTGATGGGCCTATCATGGTGCTTCTACACATGGGATGCTCAATTTTACATCAGAGTGCAGAAGTTTGCAAAGACGCCCACTAAAGATCTGGGAGACGTAATGTTTGGATCTCTGTTTGTGGACTTATTCCACCACTGTGGGATGAGTTAGATAAAAGTTAAACAAAAACTGGCACAGCTTTACGCTGCTGTTGTTGTTGTAGACTGATGAAACCTTGGCGAACACCTGGCCAATGAAGCCTCCTGTTACATCCCTTAAGGGTGTCTAATATTACTCTTCCAGTGTCTCTCCCTTTAGTCCATTATTATTAGTGTCTCCATATGATCTAATAATAAAACGTGGGGGCGTCCAGGTGGCTTGAGGGTTTAAGACGCTGACCACATAAACACAATGTCCCTTTTGTTGCATGTCATCACTCCCCTCTCTCCCCTGGTGTTCTGACATCTCTCTATTATAGCTGTCAAATAAAGGCAAACATGCCAAATAAAAACGATTTAAGGCGGCGCAAGTAGACAAGGTGATGAGATGTGAGGTGTGAAAAAAGGACAAACTATTGATGGGACAAAAAGTTAGATCTTAACTTCTTTTCAAAACTAATTTTGTAAATAAGCTTGTATTTAATGTATTTTGCAATTTAGTCATTTTATGAATTATTCAGTTCTTTGAAACCTTCTCCCAGTGTTGTTAAAAACATTGATTTATTGATAGTACTCATTGACTCAAAATACTGAAACAGTTTCAATACTCATTTTCTGCATTATCAATATGATACCAGTTGCACTTTCTTGCTCTCTCTTGTTGTTTATGTTTACTGCAGTCGTTCTGATGTTCTCTACTTACCAAATAAAAAGAGGCAATAGCTGTTATGTTATACTCTTGTTATATTTACATTTTGATTAAAAAAAATCATGTCTTTAATGTCAATTTTTCCCTACAGTATCAATAATGGCATCATATATTGATATATTTCAAGTTTATCAATGTTAGAAATTCCAATATCATGACAACACTACATTGTAATTTTAAAGAACCAAGTAAATATTAATCACAAATGTTGAGAATAAATGTAACTTAACACTATTTAAAAACAGCCTGGATTTTGTGCTGTAGGCTTGTATGATAGCCTAGTTTTCAGTTTTATATGCCCTATACTGGTCGGCCGGGTTACTTGGACCTTAAGGTCACGAAACATATTCAGCGCATTGATGAACACAAACTTTGAAGTCAAGAAAAATATTTCAGACACAAACAAGACAGGGCAAACTCTGAGTTCAATGAGCACAGATTCTAGATGAATGGATATAAAGTTTCCATGATGTTCTCTCATTCACTTTTCTGAGGAACATGCTTTCTAAAATGACTCCTCTGCTATCACTGTACTATGATTTCTTTGTCTTTTTAATACTATTTCTGTCTCTTCCAATAACACAGACCTCTTGGAAGTCATATATCCATGTGCACACTAACACACACACACACACACACACACACACACACACAAAAATTCAATCTCTCCATCTTTCTATCTGTGTTTCCATCACTCGCTCTTTCTGATACGGACACACACACACAAATGTGCATACACACACACTCCCGTCTGCCCCGGCCCCCGTCGGCCCTCTCGCCTGTGTGCGCGTGTCAAATCGAATCTCCACCTCGGTGCGTAGTACACCTGCTGTGCCGGCATATAATGCGCTGCATACAGTGAGTGCACGATGACGGATTACTGAATTAGACCAATAATGACAAGTGACACTTCTGTTACCGCTCCCTGAGCCACTGCAGAGAGACGGGGAGAGGTGTAAATAAAGAACAGACACAGTGACAGAGTGAGAGAGAGAGAGAGAAAACAATAGGTCAGAGACAAAGGAAGTCATGGAGAAAGATTGGGAATTTTCAGCTTGTTCTGTAAAAATAAATAAGTTCTGTTTCATTCAAGTGCAACTTCTATGTCCTGTATCTTTTTTTTCTGTTCCTTCTCTGTTTCTACCGTGACACTCAGTTGTCACGGACTCATGATGTCAGCTCAAAAAAGATCCGTATCACAATCACCAGTGACAGTTTTTTATACCCAGTGTAAACCAAAAGCTATTGTTTTTCAACCTTAATACAAATTTCAAGACGTGGTCCCACCTGGATTCAAACTGAGCTTGAAAGTTAAATGTGGTCAAGGCATCAGCTTGGGTAAAATCCAGGCAAAATTGCACCAACTCGTATGTTTGGCAAGTCAGAACTGTTAGGAGAACTTTTGGCATGTTTTCATAATGAATATACATGAAATGTAGAGCAGGGTAATTTGCGAGTGTCCACCAGTCATAGATAGGGGCGGTGTATCTGCAGGATGTCTGGCCCCCCCATGGACCCCAGGTCTCCGCAGGCCTGTGCTCAGGATACTAAACCATGCCAAATGAGGAAGAGGAGGTGCAATCCTCCCTGGGACCACATGAATAAATCAGCCTACCACCCGGTGCTTCTGTATCGGGGCAAAGACTGACTGGAGGAGTGCACATACAGAGAGACGTACACAAACACATGCATTCATTCATACATACATGCAATCATGCAGAAGAGAAAAACAGGGACAACGTAGGTGTGA
The DNA here is from genome assembly GCF_008729295.1 of Plectropomus leopardus. NCBI lineage: Eukaryota > Metazoa > Chordata > Actinopteri > Perciformes > Serranidae > Plectropomus > Plectropomus leopardus. The sequence continues at coordinate 22,907,485 of NC_056469.1, forward strand.
TAGGTGTTTAACACCAGTGGCTGTCTGCTTGTTTTTTGGGGGGTTAGACGCAGACTTTATGATACAAACATCAATGAGAATATTTGCGTTGGCGCTCTGTCAATGATGTCAATTTAACTGCAAGGCTCATCATCGTGCCTGTATTGCATCATAATGTGGGAATCAGCGGGGAATACACGCCTGCCAAGTCCTCGGGCCATTGTGCCACAGTCGTGTTTGGCTTGCAAGCCAATGCTCAAAGGCGAGGACGATTTCCAAAACGTACACCTTCTGTATATCTGTACCCAGCTAGAAGAAAGAGGAGCAAAGATGAACAAGGCTGCTGTGAAGAAGAAGTGAGCACTTAACTGGGACAAACATACAGTAGAGAGGGAGAGGAGGCACAATTGGAAAGAGAGAGCACAGGCGCGAGGAGGCAATAGGGGAAGCACAGAGGAAGGAAGACAGAAAGAAATATTGACAAAGCCTAGATATACACATAAGTCACCCGACACGACCCGCCTGCTCCCTGTATTTTATAGAGCTGCTCTGCGCTGGCGGAACAGCATGACAGGCCAGTTCCTTCAACGGAAAATATGGTCCCTCTCTACCCTCCCGCCTCTCGCTCCGCTATCACTCCTGTTTTCTGTCTATCCCACCTGATATCATTCTGTCACCTCTGCGCCGGGCTCTTTTTTCCATCATCCCCCCCTATTTCTTTCCTCTCACGCTTTTATTGGTGCTCTACATTCCCGCCCGTCATGTTTCACTCCTCTGTTTCTATCCATCTTCATGTCGCTCTCTTAATCCCCTCTCATTTGCTCTCCTCGGCCCTCATCCCTCCCGTTTCTCTTCCTGGCTCTCCCGGAGCCGTTTCCGCGCTGTCCCATTTCCACCTACTCCTCTCCGTTTCCCTCATTCTTCCTGATTCATTTCCTCTCCTCTAGCCCCCCCCCCCTCCCCAATTGTGCTGCGTACATTGCCATCCCTCTCCACCCTAAGCTCTCCTATCTCCATCTTACACCTTTCCAACTATATTTCCTCTGACCTCCGTGGTTTTCCTTTAGTTCATCTGTCACTCTGTCTCTCTATCACCTCTGTAAACTTTATCCATCTACTTCTTTAAACTGAACACTGGCCTTTTCACTTTTGCCCTTTTCTTTTCTTCCTGCAGCTTTTTTCTGCCTCCCTATAGATGTCTTTTGTCTCTCTCCTCCTTGAAATTAAGCAAATGCATTCACCACATTTTCCTCTGTGTTACTGTTTACACTGTTGTCTTATCCTCTAACTCCTTCTCCCTCCTTTCCCTCTTTTTGTTCATTCCTTCCTTTCTTTGCTCTCTTTTCTTATTCTCTCCCTCTGCATTCCAGCCGGCCCTCCCTCTCTCATCCGCAGCCTGAGCACAGAGCCCCATGTGTCGGAATCAATTAGGGCTGAGAGCCGTCGCGGCCGCTCTTTCACGGAGGTAAATATTAAACTGCACCAAGCACCGAGGAGGAAGAGAGGGAGAGAGAGGAGGGGAGAGAGGGAGCCCTCCGTCCCTAATCCACCGCATCGATCAGGCGGGGATGAGGGTAATATATTATTTTGACAAGATACGATTCTCCGACGCGCACCGCTATCCCCGGCGATCGATTTCTTTTTTCTCTCCTTTTTTCTTCCCTTTTCTCCCCCTCAGCGAGTGGGACAGAGTTTGTGTGTTACTGTGTGAGCGTCAGAGATAGGGTGCGCGTGTGTGTGTGTTGTTGTCGGGCGTCTTGGCGTGTGCATGTGCACTGGAGTGTGGATGGGTGACAATAGGAACAGCATTAGGAAATGTGGGGAAGAGATGAGGATGGTGCTGCTAGTAGGTCTGCACTTTTACAAACAAGCTCCTGTCTAAACAGCTAAATCACACACTCGCCCAAAAGATGGATCGTTGAGGGGAGAATCTAAGAATTGTATTTTGTGTTCATTTTCTGGGGGTATATGCACGGTGCGGCACACAAGGAAGGATGTCAAGGCTAACAGTTGGTCAAATAGGCAGAGCTGACCTATTGTAAAGTTAAGTGTCCTCCCCCGCACAGTCCCCTCTGCTCCTGTGACTCCCCTCTATGTCGCTTTGTAAACTGTGTCTAAATGCAAAATTCACAGATCAATTTTTTTTATTCAACCTCTACCCCCCATCAACGCGCTCCCTCTGCCCCCTGCCTCTGTCCTCCTCAAACAGCTTCACATCTCGCTGTCCTCCAGTGTTGGAGAGTGTCCTACCAGTCTAATGTACATCTGTGTGTGTGTGTTGTTGGGTGTCCACATTTGCGAGTGTTTGTGTGAAACCTATTCTCACAGCAAGTCACAGAAATGACACAAAAAGCTGAACTCCTCACATCACATTCTATGGAAAAAAATAGATCTAGTTTTTGCGGTGCTGAATTTGTAGTTTCATCAGAAAACTAAAAAATTTATTTGTGAGTGCTTGTGTGATATTTTTTACATTAACAATAAGCGAGTTTGTAATGTTAAACCCATTAAAGATCCACAGCCAAATCTGAAGCCATACACAGATTTTCTTTTAGCAACCCAACCACTTGAACAAATGTTGGTGTTGTTTCTGCAAATCAGGGATATGTAACAATTGCACATTATTATGTAGTGGATATGTTTAAACTTCACATTTCTTTACATTTTAGCAACACTGTGATTAATGTGTGGGTATGTTTATGCACAAAAAACACATGGATACATAAACACATGGATAGGGTTACGAAAATATTTTTTGGCTTAAAACACCCAGTTATGTTGCCAAATTCATGGTTGTAAAAGTGGTACTCCATTTAAAAACAACTGTTTTTGTTGTTTGCTTGTCTTGAACAACGGCCGCTGCTTTCTGCAGCTTGGCAACCATTTCAGCTAGGTGACGTGCCATCCCCTCCACTTCCCGATGACAGAGTCAGCTCATATACAATTAAAAAGAACTACATTACTTTAGAAATGTTGATTTGACAGTATGAAACACGGTATGATAGTATGGTGTGGTATGACAATAGTATGAAACAGGGATCTGTGGTTTGCACAAACGTACAATGCTGACATTTTCTTCTGGCCACTGTGCTGCTTTAAGAGTCTCACAGCTTCATAAACCCCTTCACAAAAGCATAAGATACCATATAATACACCTACATACGGTTAATGTATGTTACCTGGCTAATATGAAACAGCAGAAAATTAAAATGAACCAGTAGCTACAGAAGGAAGTTCAGCCTTCTAGCAGGATTAAAAGCTAGATATTTTTATCAGGTGATGGGGGAGACTAAAATGTAGCAAAAAGGCCTGTGAATACTGGCCAGAAACATACATCCACTCTGATGATCATGCTTCTCTATGTCTACTGGAAATGTATACATTGCGCATTGAATGTCCGTGAACAGCTGTGGTCATGCAGACACGTACACGGTTTCACTCACGGTACAATTTAGGGTCTGCGTCAGCCCTCAGCATAAGGAGGGAGGGCAGATAATGGAGCTAATTGTGAAGACACCCCTGGGTCCATAGTGAATGTCTAACAAATATCCAACTTAAAACTAACTTAACTGCCGTGTTGCGGCTGCAGTTCGCCATAGACCGCACCTTGCTGTGCACACAGTCTGCGTGGTCACACAAACAGGGGTACTTGCACATACCCTCTGCAGACAGGGGAGGATGACAACATTTAAATCATGCAGATCAAAGCGGACTCTTGTGGACACATGGACATAGATAATATGAATTAGACTCAAGTAGGCAAATGTTTGCTAACAAGTTAGCTATAACTACCTTTACTACTACTAGAGAATAACGTCAATACTGGACTATTCTGCAAAACCTGAGGATTCGTCCATTGTCAATGTTTTTAAAATGATTGCTTTCTTCAGTGTTTGCACAAGGCAGCTCATTTGACTCAGTTTAGAGAAAGATTGTTGTGATGATCGATAAAAAAACAAACATTAAGTAATTTAAGTGATGAGACACGAATATGCCGGACACCAAGCCACACCCTTACACAATGTCTACAAAGCCAGCAAAGCGAAAGCAGCATGTTAGCAGAGCACCAGGAGGAGTTTCACGAGCGTCACAAAGGATGTGTTCAGGCACAGTATCAAGTGTAGGTCACCCTAATTTTGGTAGAGCTCTAAGCCAAACATGCAATAACTGTATATACGTATGTAATATGGAGGAAAATAGACTTGAAGCGCAAAACTCTACTTTGGGTTGTGGGCATGTGTATGTAGCACGATTCAACAGCTAGCCGTTACGCTGCCTAAGCAGCTGTATTGATTACAATAAAAGCTCATTTTTTTGGATTGTTTCCTTTATAAAACTCTTAAGTTTTGTTTTCTTGGATTAACATGATTATGATTAAGTTAAAGCAGACCGTCCATACAGCCTATTTGAGATCAGGCTTATGCATGAGTGTGTGTAATTGTATGTGTGTGTGTGTGTGAGCACTCCTACATGCAGACATGATGACCCCGGCAGACAGCAAAAATACAACCCATAGGACAACGTGTCACACAATGCAGAACTATCAAGGTTATGCTGTGCATGTGAGTGTATCGAGAGTGTGCACAATTCCTAAATGTACATGTGTGCCTGCACTCTGTAAGTATGTGTTTTTTGTGGACAACATACTTTAGTTCCAACCTGTCCTTTTGAGCGTTTTGATGATATAAACAAGTCATGTCTTCATGCACACACACCCCGGCACCCAACCGGTTTCCTCTCTCAGAAAGCTCTGTCCAAACAAGCACAACATCACCCGCTGGTGTCTCCTCCCGCTCGCTCCACTCTGTCTTACTCCTTGTCTCCCACTTTCTCTGTTTCTGCCTGCCGTGCGACTTAGTTTTCCTCTTTCTTTCTGTCCGCTCTTGCTTTTATTGTGCCATTTTCTGCCACTTTGGTCCAAGAAAGGGAGGCCGTAATGCAATCTCTCCCCCTCTCTGTCCCCTGCTGTGAGGGAGAGAAGCTTGGCCTGTGTGCTGGGCCGGGGAGAAGGGGGAGAGACGGGGTCAAGGTGAGCTCTAATACACTATTGATCCGCCCCAATTGAAAACCTGATGGAAATTTTACCCCCCTCCCCTCCCTTCCTCCTCATCCTTCCCCCGCACCCCTCTCTCTCTCTGTTTTTCTCCCCCCTCCTTTCGTCTACCGCGCCCCCTCCCTTCCTATCTCCCATTCTCCTCTTCCCTTATGTCTTTTTTCCTTTCCTGTGTGTATCCTCCCTGGTGTCTAGAGTCTTCCTCTTTTTCAGTGTCTATCGCCGTTCACTCCAATCTGTTTTCTCTCCCAGCTGAATGTCTCTTTCAACCACTGACCACTTTCTCTCCCTTGCTATCTATCTCCGTGCTGGGCAGCACTCTGCCTCCATGTCTTTTAAACTGTGCCTCTAATCATTTCCTCTCCTCTCTTCTCCTCCTTTTGGTCTCGCCATCTCCCCTTTTCCAAGCCTGCTCCTCTCTTTTTCTTTTTAAATCCCTTGCTACCCCACCCCTTCCTGCTGTTTCTGTCTCTCTCACTCATTTTCCCTCATCCCCCTCTCTGAGTGTGCATCAGATGGTCCATTTCTCTCTAACCCAGTGCATATTGATCCCTATGGCAGTAGCATGCAGGGTGAGGGCTGTGAAGACCACAGCTACAGTGTATTAAACGCCACAAACGCTTTGGACGTGGGGCCTGAGACACGCCTCCCCGGCAGGGCCCTGTCAATAGCTGCTCCCTCCTGTCAACAGCAGCCAAATGGCCTCTCAATCTGGGACTTGTGATGGGCTACAGATTGGTACACAGAAACTGCAATGGATGCGGCACAGAAAAATGGACAGAATCTTGATGGGAGAAAAGCCATAATTAAAAAAATAAAATAAGGAGATGTGTATAAGGTAATTTTCTCTATAATGGCGAGCAGCTTTTAAAAAACTGAATGGAATCATGTAAAATAATTTCCATTCAGATGCCTAACATGTCGCACAACAAAATCTATGACCTCAGCTTTCAATTTGCCCCATTCTTTGCCTTAACGGGCTTCATAATAACACACTCTCGTCCTGCAGTTTTGGTGGAACAGCAATTATGGACGCGGTCGAGTGTGCTGTACACTGTTCAGGCACATCAAACAAAAGAGGCACAAACGCTGGGAAGGCCTGAACAATAGAGATGGCAGCAACAGAAGTAAACCTTTCACAGCTCCCCATTACTATCCCACTTAACAAGACAGACCACAACCCTCTCCCTCTCTCTGACTCTATGCAGAGTTGGCTGCTATCACCGCGCTGCTCGAGTGGGAGATAAATGGAGTGAGTGTGTGTATGTGTGCGTTTGATTTATGTACTGTTGTGTACGTGTCAGACGGCCGAGCTATCAGGACCACCATCTCCCAATAGACATACAAATGCTACAGCAGTGGAGGGACCCCTCTGTCGACCCCGAGACCTCTGATACACATCTGGAAACAACAGAGCGCACCGAGCGGGGATTGGAGGGGTTTGTTAGTGTAGGAGGAGGAAGAGGAAGAGGAGGAGGAGGAGGAGGGGAACTTCCTTCATTGCTTCTGTGCTTTTTTTTCCATTTTCATTCAAAGGAGATTCACTGGGTCCCTCACTCTCCGTCTCTCCATCTCCGCTCTGCCCTTTTCTGTCTCGTGCTGACGAGAGGAAAACGGCCTCTGTGCCTTCACCTTACACTCAACTTTACAACTTCTGTCCGCTCTTGGAGGAATAATCTCACAGGTAGCGGCGCTCTAGCATGCAGACTGGAAGTCCTGCTTGGTTGCTTTCACATTAAGTTTCCGTCAGCAGTGTCAGGAGGTATTTCTGTATGATCCTGATCTCACGAGAAATGTCTTATTTCTTTTGTGGGAGAAAAAAACACGACCAAAACCTAATGTACTACCATCTTTTCTTTAATTTCACCTCTCACCCTAACCTCTGTTTGACCTTCAACAGCTTTACGTGTAGGTTGATCTATTTTCATAGAGCATGTTATTAGAACAGTGTAATGTAATTGCATCTCACGGTTTAAAATATGTCACCACGTTTTCTGCATTGCTTCTAATTTGTCCGCTAACCTGCATTCAGAGTTCAGACACCTGTTCTATTTTCCCACTTTTCTCTTTCAATCACTCTTTTCTTCTCTCCCTTGCTGTCTCCCCTCTTTCTCGCCCCTCCCTCTCTTCACCCTCTCCATCTATTTCTTTCTCTCTAGGAAGGAATCAGTCTCACCTTAATTGCTCTTAAATCGGATTAATGACTGACCGGGGACAACTTGACTTAATCTCTCTTCTAGTAAATCTCTTCCTCTCCCCTCTTCTCGTACATCACTCTTAAACATTTTATCCTCTCCTGCTCCCTTTATCTCTCGTCCTCCCTTTCTCTGTCCTCAGTCCGCTTGCTCCCTTTTCACCTCCTCTACCTCCATTTCATCTCCCTCCCTTCTTTCTCCTCTCTCCCTCCATCACTCCCCTCATGAGTCAATCATTCTTTCATCTTTTTTTTTGGACGCACTCTGTCATGCTTCAGCTCTGCTCGTCATCCGGGTCCCTTCATCATTTTCCCCCTCTTTTTCTCGCACTCTTTCGACAACTTTCTATCATCCTTTAACTTCATCATCCTGAGATTTTGCCAAAACCTCTTTGACTTGGCTGTCACTCTGTCTCTCCATTCTCCACTTTGTCTTTCTCTCTCTCTCTCGCTCACTCTGTTTTTCTCTCTCTACAAGGTTGGCCAGTCGCAGGGTGTTGTGTATGTGTTAGCGCGCGTCGATGTGGTCCTGTCATTGCCTCCTAAGTGCTTTGGCAATACTAGGGATCTGCTGTCATGCCAGTGCAACTAATCTCAATCGAATTACACTGAACTTGTATTGAGATGGAGATAAAGGACATGAGCGTCCGTCTGTGTGATTGCTCAAGCAGCTCTGTAGAAAAAAAGCATGCAGACGGATAGTGCACATGCACACGCACGCATGTAGGATATCAGTTTTGATGGCAATGACACAGTTTTGGTCATAATCCTAAATTAAACCAATGCCAATAAAAGCACAACAATTCAAAAAGTGTGGGGATGCTAGATATTTTTGCCGATATCCGATATGCTGATAAATGACAACTCAGTTAACCGATAACAGATATCAATATACAATAACTACCCTTTTCCCTCTAATCTTAGCGATCATTGAGTCTCTTCTGTAGTGGAATTAACATCATATTATGCATATTCTAATTGTGATGGTCCACCAGCAGATGAAAACATAAAACACAATGCTTTTAGGGATATGTAGTATTAATTGTTCGTGCAAAATAAGAAAAATACTTTAATTTAGGGTTGATGTTTTGTACATGTTCACTTTGTTAATAAAAATATATATCTGTTTATCATATAGGCAGAAATCAGCATGTTTGCTGATTACAATATTTCATTTTAGAGCCAATATCTGCTGATACCAATGACATGCCAATATTATTGTGCATCCCTGAAAAAGTGCATTACAGTTTAATCCAAAACAACAGCAGCAGTGTCATACTAGAGTGATCCTTGTTAAGGGTATAAGGGCAAAGAAATTGTGCCACCTCCCAAACCCCTGCAGTTCAAAAAAACGGAGGGAAAAAAGAGGCCAGCCTTGTGGACAAAAGCTCATTTTCCTCTTGGTTGCACACTGCTGCAGGCGGGCTAACATGCCACAGGAGAATTCAACCACTCATACCTTTGTTTTGCTCAGGTTTTTCTCAACTTTACACACAGCAGCAGAGCCATAACTGAGAGTGAACCAGGATTTCTATGTCAACCCACGAGGCATGTGCATGGCTTGTCCAGCTTGAGGCCAACCTCGATGATCTGAGAGCCACAAAGTCGTCCCTTTTTTTTTTTGTTTGTGATTGTGACAGAGAAAAGGAGAATCTGTCATTTCCAAATGCGGCCACATTTGTTCACCTTCCAGTTTTGCTTTGAGCCACTTCCACGTCTCCTTCTTTCTCCCATTTCTCTCACACTTCCAAGCCCCCCCCCCCCCCAACCTCCCAACCTCTTTGCATGCCCATCTGCCTCACATCACTCCTGTATCTGTCTTTTCTCTCTCTCTCTCACACACACACAGTGCAGTCGGGATTAAGCATTTATCTCGGTGGTCCTCCTTTCGGCCCTAAACGCCCGTGAGGATGATAAGAGTCGCTGGGATTTGTCAAATTGTGCACCATTGATTAACTGACCTTTCACGCCTGCAAGTCTCTCAGCCACTCCACTAACTGCCGACAGGCTAGATAGAGAGATAGATGGATACATCTGGCTGTTATTATTGTGTACAAGTTTGTAGTTACCAGGTGTGGCAGCAAGAGACGACAGGGGTATGAGGGCCATGGGAGAGAGGGTGGGGGGGGGTAAATGAGGGAGGGGGAAGCAGGACAGAGGCTTGGAGATGGTTGGAAAGATACAGAGGAGTCCTTCAATTGCCCTATAAGCTCGGAGTCTAACAGGTAGAAGTGTGTCTACAAGCAAACAGTAATGCATGCTGAATAATGAATAATAAAACATAAATTTTAAGGTGAGCCAAGGGGCTAATATCAGACAGGAAGAATTAGTGAGGGAGCAGAGGAGCCGAAGGAAGCGTTCAGACATTGGCTGGCTGGAGGAGAGTCTTGCATGTGATCAGTAATGGCCGAGGGCTACTACATGGCGCATTTGACACCTCTGATTATTCACAGACAGGTGCTTTGACGCTGAAATGTTTTAAAAAGCAAGAAAGAGGTTTTAAAATAAAAAACAAAAAATAAAAAACTGAATCCAAAGCTGATCAAAGTGGGGTTGCCATGGTATGACATTTTCATGGTACAATTACTATCTCCAATATAATACAGAATACAATACAGATTTAATATTATTATCAGTCAGAATGACCCGTAAATGACTGAAAACAGGAGGGTTAGTTTTGGTTGAGCAAATGTTTTTTCATTATAATTAATACTTGAAACCATTTTTTAATGGAAGCATGTGTAAACAGCCTCCCTTTTGAAAATAGCTAAAATAAACAATGACATTCTCAACCCAGTTACTTTTTTACCCCCAATATCGTTGATAAGCAAATGTCAATCGCCATATTTTATATGGAAGGATACCTTAATCAACTTTTATGTCACGGTATATCTTAAAACTGGTATATTACTGCAAACTCATAAAAGTAAAGAAAATCTTGCAACTTTCATTATTGAATCAACACATGATGTCATAATCAAAATGTCTTTGTTCATAATTTGCAGTGAGAGTTCCTGAATAACATTCACTGAGAGAAGGTTTCAAATATTTCATATTGTAATGTAGCTTCAGATTAATACAAAAACAGGGATAAAATTACTAATCCATCTGCAAGTGTCACAATGTAATCTCCATATGTACAGTTTTAAAGTAGCGCCACATGACTCTTCCCGTGGAAAAACATCTTGACCTGAAGTGACTTCAGGTCCATATAATGTGAAAATGTGCTGTTTTTCTTTGCAATTAATGAGCGTGTTTTATCAAAGAGAAACGAAGGCGAGAGCAAGAGAAAAGCAGCGAGTAAAGCAAAGGGAGATTGAGATATTGGCAAGTTGAAGGTGAAGTCCACCCACCTGGACCTCCGCGTCGCCCCGCCTCAGAGATGCACCTGAGGCCGAAGCCCGATCACCGTCTCTCGGACTGGACTGGAGTTTGCTCGCCGCTGCGCTTCTTGAGTTCCGATCCGGGAAGGAGGAGGCGAGAGGGGGAAAGTGCCGCTGTCGCACTGCACGAAGGCGTCACTGTAAATAAAATTATAGTCCATTAAATTCTCACGGTGAAAACACAAAGACAATTCTTTTCATTCAAATCTGAAATGAAAATAACAAAATGAGAGTAAATAAATTAGGGCAGCGCTGGCGCTTTGGTCCAACTGAGTGGAGCCGATCCTGGGGCTTGTGTTGTTTTCCCGCAGGACCACTGCTGCCACATGGACCACAGAAACTCAATCCCTTTTTCTCCTCTTTACTGTCGTACAGTAACGGAGACAGCTAACGGGAGGAAGAGATGCCAGAACGAGAAAAATCACTATAATAACCCCATAATGACTTTGGTACACTTAACGACTTTATACTCACTCCACAAGTTAATGTCTCTGAAATATTTCAACAAAATCCCCAATGCATTAATTATATGGAAGTATATATATATATATATATATATATATATATATATATATATATATATATATATATATATATATATATATATATATATATGAATGAGGTTTTAGCTCTTTTTACGCACAGGGTGTATCCGGGTTTCTCGGCACACAGAGCGGATCCAGAGGCCCTGAATGCAGCTCAGCGAGAGGCTCTGCTGTCTTGTTATCGATATATGAGAAGCTTGCTGGAAAGGATATTGACCGCACTAACTAGCCGCACTTTGATCATACGAAATTGCTTTCCAGATGACAACACATTAAGGATGAGAGCATTTTTTAAAAAATCAAAACCCGCCTCTCGCGCCAGTCAGAAGTTTCTTTTCCGAATGAGATGGAGATGAGGAGAGGTGAGAGCCCCCATAAGTCGACTGCCTTGATGAATAAAAGAAAGGCGATAGTCTATTTCCAAAAAGAGAAAAGTGGGGGGGAATATAGAGAAAAGAGAAATATATTAGGAAGGAAGGATACATTCAAAATCTTACATCCTCATCAAAGAATCACGATCTTAACCCCGAAAGAAAAGTTTGATTCACAGCCTGTACTTGACATAAAAAAGCCCAAATAAAGTAACATGTAAAAATTTAGGAGTATAATATAAGAGAATAATTAACAGTTCTCTAAAAAAAACCCAGCTATAAAGCAAAAGCAAAGATGTACGAGTAAAAAAGAAACGGCAATATTTGTATTTTCCTTTAGTGGAAGTTACGGCGAGTGAATAACTAATGAATAACGGACAGAACAGCAGTAAATGAGTAAGGCATTTTTTATTCTACATGATATTTTTTTAAAAGATGAAATTAAATCGATTATTTTGAAGTTATAAAAATTATGGTATTATGGTGGCAACCTAATTTAATATTTGTACATTTTGTGGAAAAGGTGCAGCATCAAGTTTTGAACAGGATGCTTAAAAAATAAACTTGAGTACAAACCATTCGTTCGATTATAATAATAATAATAATAACAATAATTTAGGGAATAGGCCTATTACTTTTAAACGAAAGTTTTATTTTACTTGTTATATGAGAGCAGATCTACTTAATGTAATCGACCTTTTATTATTATTCTTATTGACATTGTTATTATTAATTATTATTATTATTATTATTATTATTATTATTATTATCCCTATAAATAAACGGAGCAAGAAGGAGCTATCAGTGGCTGCAGGTATTTATATGATGTGTCTGCACAGTTTGTGGCAAATAGCAGCAGCGTTAAAGCGCTGATATTATAACAAATGTAATTGGACGGGTTAACGAGTTCAAAGCCAGTCGTGCAGAGGTGAAGGATGAAGGAGGGGAGGGTGAGTGACGTGGGGAGAAATTTCCCCAAATGCCATTTAATGTCGGAAATATTTCCACCAAGTATTGACAGCGCAGAGACGGATGAGACGGCCGGCGAGAAGCGGCACAAAACCAGGGCAATAATCCAATTAAAGCGGCCTGAGCTCGTGGACGAGGCTGCAGAGGAGAGGCTCACGCGTTGGCCTGAAACTTCACACACAGGAAACACAGACAGGACGAAGAGTTACAGGCCAACGTGCTGAAGAAGAGTGAGACTGTTTGATAAGTTACAAAAAGCCAGAACGAGTTTTAATGATGCCGGAAAATTTAATAAAATAATTCACTGTAATTTAGTATTATTTTATTTATTCTCTGTATTTTATATAAAAACAAATACATTAAAAATCGATAGACAAAATAGTAATATTATTAGAATTATAATTATTATACATTTTGGTAAATCTATTTGCCGGTAAATTAAACAAACAACCAAAAGCTTTCTCCTTTTGCAAATCTTCTGTCAGTTTTTCTGTCAGACACACGCACACACACGCGCGCGCACACACACGCAGCAAAACTTTGTTGGTGTTGTGCAAAGTTAGATGTGAATAATTGACGCCAGAAAAAACAACATTGGTCGGGGTAAGGGGGTGGATCCATTGATCGATCTCTTAATCTGCAATAGTTACATGCATGTATTGATTTACAAACACTGTTTATCTGGAAATATACTGGCACAAATAATTGATGGAGTACACCCACGGCGCACATAAATATGCATCAAAGTTGTAAGGGGGTAAACACCTAAAAAGAAAAAAAAAATCTAAGGAGAGACCAGCGAATCCACGTAAAGATTATTCCAAATATTTTGGCTCGGCTCTGTATCGATGCGCCCACTTCTGAAAGAAACTCCCATGCGAGTCTGAGAACACACATACAAATCATCGGCTCGACTCCTGTTAGAGTAAACTTCGGCTTTTTCCTTTGGAGAACACATTGACGGACGGTCACAGAAAGTCCAACAGTTGGAGCTGGTTGGCTTTTTTTTCCTTTGCTTTTGGTGGTGGTGGAAATACTGTTTTGTGCAGAACTGGGAATATAAACTTGGGGAAAAAATCAAAATGTTTGTATATATATATATATGACTACGAAATTCTTTGAAAACTCTTTAAGGCAGACGGCTGAATTTGAAATTGATTCCGACTGATTAAAGTCGAAAAAGTAAAACAAAAAAACTGATTAATCATTAATTTAAAAAAAAAAAAAATGCTAAACCAAAATATGAGCACGTGCAATTACATACCAAAATGTGAGTGTAAAGCAAGAGCAGCATGACACACACCACAAAATAAAAAATGCACTAGAAAAAATAAATGCACTAGAGCCAAAACATCACACACACACACACACACACACACACACACACACACACACACACTTTGTAGTATATTTAAATTAAATGGGGTCACACTCACATGCATAAACACACATACACACACACACACATAGATGGACCAGAGAGAGAGGGAGAGAGAGATGCACCGGCTGAGGTCTCGTGCAGCTCGCCGTGTGTGAGTGGCTGTTTAATTGACTGATTGATACGGCGGTGTGGAGGTGAGGGCTGGACGCCTTAACAAATAGAGACACTTAAAGGCTAATCCGGGCCAACGTCGACAGCTGAACGCATCAGAGTGCTGCCGTGTAGCCGAGACTTTCACATCTGCACATGCACGCCCAAAACCACAATATAATGTGTGTGCTAATATAATGTGTGTGCTAAAGATTTAAACTTGCACGAAGTTTCCAAAAAGAAACCGAGAGTGGAAAACAAGCTTCCAAATACTAGCAAAAAAGAGGCTGCGTAAATTACGCACGCTTTTCGTTACAATGCAATCCTCTAACTGACACAAACAATAGCAAAATTATTAAAAGCAATAATATCGCCAGCACAAATCCATCAACAGACAAACGCCGGTACACACAACTTTTTTTCCCCTCAACAAAAAATAATTCATGCACTAATAATAAAAAAAAAGATGTATATTATATGCAATAAATTGTACAAATGTACAACATACCTCCGTTTTATATTCTCAGGAAGTGGTGTTAAAGCTCTCACCGGCTGAAGTGCGACCAGTCTATCCACACGCATTCACTCTGACGGCGCAGCGAGCCAGCGACCGGAGAGGCAGCACTACTACCAACCTGAACCCGAGGAGGAGAGCAGAGGGAGGGAGGGGGAGGAGGAGGAGGAGGAGGAGGAGGGAGGAAGGCAAGTAGAGGAGGTGTGCATCTCTCTCTCTTTCTCTCTCTCTCTCCTGTGTGTGTGTGCGCGTGTGTAAGTAGTTAATTAGTAAATCCCCATTCGCTGTGCCTCGGGTCGGTTTGTTTTCCCCGGTCGACAAGCCGAGAGGAAAGAGAATTTGAAGTAGGATTCGACCCGTTTCCGCTCCTGTGTCTCATATATGAGGTGTGTGTGTGTGTGAGAGAGAGAGAGTGTGTATGTGTAATAGTGTGTGTTTTCTCTTTTTTTTTGGGGGGGGGGGGGGGGGGGGGGGGGGGGGGGGGGAGGGGGGGGGGGGGGGGGGGGGGGGGTGGGGGGGGGGGGGGGGGGGGGGGGGGGGGGGGGGGGGGGGGGGGGGGGGGGGGGGGGGGGGGGGGGGGGGGGGGGGGGGGGCTCTATTTGCTACCACAAGGGAAGCCTCTCCATCTGTCTCACCTCCCTGCCACCAAGGAGTCACCAACATGCTGACCCCAAAAAGTTGCTCAACTTGATTCAGGGAGCAACTGCCCAAAGACAAAAAGAAAGTGGTGACATGAAGGATTAACTGGTGCAAGTGCAACTGTGTTTTCTCTGAGAGAAAACCACCTAAATCCAACACTGGATTCAAAGTCACTGCTATTTCCTCTTTTTATGTGAAGTCAAATGCAACCTGGCCACAATGTTATCTTCTTCTTCGTCTTCCTCTATATAAATAAAGGAAACCTAAAACGCCACTCACCAAAGGTCAAGCTCTACCTGTCAGTCTGGCTTTAGTAGACAGCCGAGCAGAAATTCATCAATTTCCCTGCAGCGAAATCCACATTAAGATGAAACACATTATCTGTCTTCAACTCAATAGCATCACTTCTATCAATCGTCTGAATAAATGAACTCATACACACACACACACACACACACACACACACACACACACACACACCTGTGCTAACACACACACACACACGCGCACAGAGTGAAGAAGAGCATGCCCTGGTTCCCGTGCCAGTAAATTGACTCTGCCCTTAACAAACTTTAATTATTTAATTGATCCCCAATCAGCAACTTAATAATCAATTAGGTAAACCTATGGAGCTCACTCGAGTGCAGAGAGCCGGAGTCTATGACAAGGGAATCAAAAGAGGAGAGGAGAGGAGAGGTGAAGGGATCGAAGGATGAGGGAGAAGGGGGGATTGAAGCTGGAAGGAAGAACGGGATGCTGAGATGTTTGCTGGGTGTCTTGCTGAAGTTACTCTGATTTATAACGTCTCAGACAGTCAAAAAAAGGGTCAAATTCTTGCACTGATAACATGACATGCACCCACTGCTAAAGAGGGTAAAGGGCATATACGCAGTGATTACATGCTGGAGGTGAAAAGCAGCTTTGGGAGGTGATAGTTTTTTGGTATCTCTTGGTTTGGTGCTGAGCAGGAGCAATGGGCCAGTAAGAAGTATTTTTACCGGTGATAATGGGATGACAGGAATGTCAGCTGAAATTACTGGTCAGAAAATCAATCTGCAGCTATTTTGATTATAAATTTCTTTATGCCAAACATTCACACTGGTTCCAAAATTTGAAATGTAAGGATTTATTTTTCCTATTTTACAGTGATTGTTTGTAAATTGATTATCTTTAGGTTTAGTACCGTTTCTTAAAGATGTCATATTTGGGCATATTTACCACCTTTTTGACATTTTATAGAGCAAATGTTTAATCATCTAATCAAGACAATATCAGCAAATTAATTAATGATGAAAATAATCATTAGTTGTTACACTAATTGAAATGTTTTAAAAGGCAAATTCACTCCCCCTACATACCTCATGTTTTTGAATGAGTTTCAAATCAAAAGAAAAAAAACGTGTAGACTGCTGGTGGCTAAAAATGTTAAAGTATGGAGCAATGATGCTACAATGTGGTCATGGTCACAGCCATACATCACCACACACTCACACACACTTTATCGCCCTCTAGTGTTGACTGCTGATCCCAGCCTCCCTACACTGTTTGTTAACCCCTCCAGCTCACATTTTCCCAACTCTTCAGCCAGATTTTTGGGTTCAAACCTGCACAAATCTGCACTGAGTGTAGCTTTGTATATTTGATTGTGTGTATGGCTGTTTTATCTCACTGTATGTTAAGCTTGAGTGTGTGTGTGTGTTAAGAGCAGGAGTATCAGACGCTCACACACTCAGCAGATGAAAGCTTTGCCAATACTGCGAGTCCCCTGAGGGTCATGGCAATATTGATGTGACCACTGGTGTGTGTGTGTGTGTGTGTGTCTGCTGCCAGTGCATGACAGTATTTGCACATGTACACAGTGTCTGTTACATTTGTGCATGTCACCTCTAAAATCCAAAAAAAGGGCAAAAGCGGACACACTCAAACGTGCCAATAACCTCTAACCACTGATCTCAAACCAGCGCATTCTCATGTCCACAGCAGGGGCGTTTTTTTTTTTCTTTCTTTCTTCCCCGCTGATCCCTGCTCAGCAGCTGGAGCGTCTGCGCCTCCGACACCTGGGAGGTATATGTGACAGAGTGGGGAGGCGCTGGAAGAGGATGAATAACTGACCTATCACATCCCCATTGACTGAGTTAATTAATATAAGTAGAGCAGGGGATTCTTAGCTCACTTTTCACTGTATGGATTTGCTGTCTCCTCACATTTGGTATGTTTTATGTCTATTCAATGCAAATCCAATGTGTTCTGTCCCGCAGCCCGATCATGACAGCTAATTTTGGTATGTGAGCTGTTCTGATAGGGCGGACTTTAATTGTGGCACGACACGAGGCCTCGCTGTGACTGATTGATATAAAATCTCATGTGAATGGATGTCAAATTGCAGCCGAGTGAACTGGTAAAAGGCTCACAATCTGTGCATTATATTTCTGCTCGGGGCTACTGTATACTTGTTGTCAGCCTCTATGCATCTTTTAGATGTGGCAAAGCTAAAATGTGATGCTTTGAGAGAACAGAGGAGTTTCTCGAGGGCGCAGAAATTAGGAGAGGAGAGCAAGGGAGGAGGGACATGGAGGAAAGGACAAGGAAATCCTCATAGACTCTTGGACTCTCTTATACATGCAAACACTTTCTTCTTCTTCTTTGAGGGTGAGAAAGACAAGAGAGAGGGAGCATGGGGATGGGGGTGGGTGTGGGGGGATGACACAAGCAGGACAGACAGGAAGACAGGCAGAAGAAGATGGGAAATGGAGAGAAAAGGAGGGGAAAGAGAGCAAGAAAGAGCTCCACTGCCTAGTCTTAATCTGAGCTGTTCTGATCAATAGCCCATTTCCCATTGTTGCCAGAGCTGTTCGATCGCTACACCACGGAATTAACACACCCACTTTAATCTAGGGGGAGAGGAGCGAGGGGAGGGAGGGAGAGGAGGGGGTGGAAGGGAAAAAGGGGAAGAAGGGGGTTAAGGGGGTGAGTGGGGAGCAGCTGTGGAGGCATTCTCAAATGAAATCAAATCTAATTGTTATCACTGTAGCTGCTGCACTTATTACTACCACTGTTACAATTATCCACCCACCATATAGCTCTTTTTTCTCTCTCTCATACCTTGCGTCATGTGGTGTAAACTGGACGTAAATAATCCGAATTAGTGTTTATTTGTTTCATTTTGCCGGCTGTAGATTGGATTGAGTTGGGGGGTAGGGGGGGGGGACTCAGCTCATTCCTTGGTGACAGGGATTGGGGGTTTGCGGTCGAGTATATTGTGCCGGATACGTTCGAACATCTGGGTGTCTCAATTCAGCTTGACCGCTGTGAGACTCTTTCAGCAAGGTTTCACGAGATAATGCTGTTATGTTACGAGAATGTGTTTGCGATGGCAGTGTAACCTTGTTAAATGTAGGAGGATTCGTTCTGGTGGCACCAATCAGCTATTTTATTTCTGCCAGTCATCTCCAACTGTGTTGTTTTGATGTGGAGCAACCTAAAAACACGACTTAAAAAGTCTGTCAACACAAATTAGAAATCTACATATATGTTTTAATTTACCTATTGGGTTAGCCATGTAGGTAGCTTTGGTATTACGTGGCCACAGTTAGAGATATCTGTACAACACAACGGAGGTGAACTGAATTTCAATTGTGGTGCTCACAGTTATGAAGAAGGGGAGTTATAAACTCTATTTAAATGTGTATTTCCAAAAGTCCTGAATACTCAAAATAATTTACAGACCTAACTGTGAACACGTGAGAAGCTTTCTTTCAAACTATATCCTAAAAAATTGTTCCTGTGAAAACTGATCAGAGTGAAATTGTAGATTACCCAGACCATGCTGGTGGTGTTGCTTTATGGAGGCAATGTTGGTTGTTTGATGCACCACTTTGTTTCAGACTGAAATACCTTAACAACTTTTGGATGGATAGTTCCCAAAGGATGAAGCCTGACTTACGTGATTCCCCACTTTTCCTCTAGCACCAAAAGGAAGCTGAAATGTATGCATTTGACTGATACGTGTTAACAGTTACAGGGTGGGTTATTATGATTAACAGTTAAAATTATCTGAATGCTGAAGTTAGTATTTTAGCTCAAAGCATCACTGTACTTAAAAGGTTCTGTATGGGACATTCAGCAGCAAACCGTTACTTGCCATATTAAGATATTGTTGAGTAATGGCATCCTAAACAGAGAATAAAGTCATGCTTTCTGTGCAGTCTGGGCTTTGTTTGTTTTTTTTTTTTGCAGTAAGACAATCCGTCCACATGCGGTGCATTTTAGTGCATGTGTGAATTCCAAAGGCTAGCTCACCACTGCCAATTTGCACTACGCTCATATGTTAGTTATGTCTAAAATCAGGACGGTGTCATGGTTACAGCGTAGCGTACCCTTCAGTTCCCCTGTTTGGCACCACAAGCTGTCTGTACTGTTGCTGTTAGCTTTTTCGCCGCAGCTAACACAGAGCCCCATTACGTACTGCATTTAGACCTTTAGTTTGGTTAAATGTGATTTTTCAATGCTGTGGGAACCAAAATGACATTCCATTCACCTCCACTGTATTGCAATGTAGGCAGAAAATGAAAACAAAGCCATCTGTCCTTACAACATACGAGAGGTAAGTAAGAAAATGTTTGTTTCTTTTTGTTATTATTTTATATTTGGATGAGCGGACACTTTAAATTTTTTGATTTTGTAGCTAATATAAAACGGTAAGCATGTATTATATGTACTGTGTTGCAAAAAGCATGGTTCTCCAAACGCTTTATGTCCACTTGAAGCAGAAACTAATATTGGGTGCAATATTGTACATCATAAATGCATCAACAGCAGGCGCAATATGTCTTTGACTTGAAAAGACCATGTTAGTACAATGATTACAGGTTGCCACTTTCAATTCATGAAATGTAATAAGCGTCAGCTAAGAGACTGACCATAATTTCATCTCACACAAAGTGCAAGCAATCCATACAAAATCCATTGGTCACACCAGCTATAGCTGTTATTTCTGTGCAGTCAAGAGACATGATTGAACATATATATCTTTAAGTAAGACATGGAAGCTATATGTATTGCATATTTTAAACTCTTCTGGTTAAAGAGACCAAACAGGCAACCAAAGTCTTTTCCCCTCTCACAACAAAGCTTCCAATTACTGATTCCATTACTAAAGTGAATACTTGTGCTTTCTTAGTACCAACACTTGAGTTTAGCTGTTGAATATTGTAGTCTACAGCTTTGGGTGTTGCCAGCGGAGTCTTTGCTTACTGCCTTCCACTGAGACAGCTTGAGGGGAAAACACAGCACAGAAGCTCTTCCCTGCCACCCGAGGCTATACCCAACTTTTCCCTCCAATCTATTCTACTTACTCTAGTTCTTTTGAAGTCATTTCATAACAGAGCAATTTTCTCGTTAGCATTTGGCTTTAATTGTGGGTAATTAAGCGTGCTCCAGCAGTAGAGAGAGCGCTGTTCGCAGGACTGGGGGGAAATTAGCCGTAGTTCAGCTGTGAAATATGGGGTTAAGTGGGAGACGGGGCAGGGAGAAGAGAGAGCCGAGGGGGGTCAGTGACTCCAAAACAGGGGGCACGTTGTCTTAAAGGAAAGCTGCTTTGGGTGTAGCGGAAGATGGGAAGCGAACTGAAAGAAAGTGGGGAACACAAATAGGTAGTTTTAGCAAGAGAAACAATTCAAACAGGAGCTCAACAGGGCTGAAGGAGGCACTGTGGGGAGTGCAAGAGAATAATGATCATTTGGAAGAGGAAGGAGACAGAAATGAGTGGACACAAGTTCAAGGGCTTAGATTTGTGCCAGCATGCTGACAGTGGAAATACACGTGTAGCAAGACAAAAAACAGAAAGATAGAAAGAAGGAGCTAGATTTTTTTAGGTTGTTGCTCGCTAATGTAGGAAGTTTGACTGTAAACATTGTACACTAATGATTAGAATTGTTCTGATACAAATGTCAGTATTGGAGGCTAGATTTGAGCACTATTTAATGTAATCATAATGTAATCTGAGAATTTTATGCACAATTTGACAAAATTAAAAGAGTGCATGTAAAAGTCAGTTTGTTGCACAAATGCATGAAGTTGGACTGTAGACAAGGGGACACTATAGATATAAGCGATTCCAAAACCAAACCCATTATTGGAAGATAGATTTTTATCACAATTTGCATGTCATTATACTGTAATCTGAGTATTTTTTGCACGACTTTATACAATGAAAAGAGTGCATGTAAAAAAGAAAGAGTGCAATTGCAGGAGATGTGATTTTAAATGTGCTACACTACAAATTTTAAGTTGTTCCTGTTACTAATACCAGTATCGTAAATTAGCTTTTAGCACAATTTGCATGCCATCATACTGTAAACTGGGTATTTTTAGAAAATTTAGTACAATAAAAAGAGTCCATGTAAATGGAAGTGTGTTGCTCACTAATGCAGGAAGTGTGATTTTAAAGATCATGCACTACAGACCGAAGTTGTTCTGATACCAATGCGAGTATTGGAACCTAGAGTTTAGCACTATTTGCATGTTATACTGTAATTTGAAAATGTTATGCATAATTTAGTACAATAAAAAGAGTGCATGTAAATGGCAGGCTGTTGCACAAATGCAGGAAATCTGACTGAAAACAAGGAGACAATATAGACAAGGGTTGTTCCAAAACTGATACCAGTATTGAAAGTCTGATTTTAGCACAATTTGCATGTCATCATACTGTAATCTTGAGTATTTTCTGCATGATATAGTACAACAAAAAAGAGTGCAAGTAAATGGAAGGTTGTTGCTCACTAATGCAGGAAGTGTGGCAATAAACTTGGTGCACTAAAGATTAGAGTTGCTCTGATACCAATACCAAAGTATTAAAAATGCTTTCAGTACTGCCTAAAATGCTGTTTCTCGGATCTATGAGAACAGGAGTCTATGCACCAATAAAACACCACGTACATTATTAATAAACTTCAAATAGTTTCATACTTGGATAAAATGGCAGTTTTCTCAGAAATTAATTCTTCCCTGCTCTAAAACAGTAGCCTAAACAGCAAGCTGGGCTGTACAGCCACTGGCAACTACTGTTTAAGAGTGGCAAAGAAGACATTGCTTCTAGATAAAAGTCTGGAAGCAACACGAGCCATTTGCAAAATGTCAAACTAGATAATGAAGGAAAGTTTTATGCCGTTCATATTCTGTATGTATTTGTTCATGTTTACGAAGAGTTTAACCTGAGCCATCCCATACAATGATAGCATTCATTGCACATCCATACACGGTTAGTAATATACAGCGGTTAATGTTTTTTTTAACACAATAGTATTGGATTGGAACTTGTTATGGCCAGATAAACGAGTTCAGGTACTGGTATCAAGATGGGAAAAACGGTATTAGAACATCTCTGGCACAGATAATCTGAAAAACACTCGCTGCAAAGAAAAGATTAAGATTCCGCATGAGAAAATTTATATTATTATTTTAGAGATGTAGTATTGTATATTTTAGGTAAGTGTTACTAAAAACATCTTGCACATCAGAAACTCTTATTGACAGCTGTTCCGAGTCAAAAATTCGAACAAAATTATGCTTTTTGTCGGTATGACTTCACAAGATGAAGATCTTAGGACCAAAACATCATCAATAAATTGAGTACAAGTGATTGAGAGTGTGCAGGACTTTTTTTTCACACTTAAAGTAAATAAAATGAGTTCATTTCATACCATCGCCTCCCCTGAAGCAACAGTGTGTGTATACAAGCAAAACCCTGGGGTGGCCTTAACTGTCACCAAGTGGATTATGGACTTTACACAGAGTGACCCTTGATTAAATGCAGCACCCTGCTGAATAGAGCGCCTGCCCTTCGCATCCATTAATGCTTTTATTTTAACCCCATAACAGCTATAAACGTCTGTGTGGCCATAAAGCAGATGAGGAATGATTGGAGTCATTGACTGTACTGTCAAATGCTCAGTGGATGGGGACATACTCCGCTGGGCCCTTTATGAGTGCTCCATCCCTCGGAGGAACCATCCGCACTGACTATAATGAACCTGTTAAAGCCTCTATAAATATTGGCTCCCATGCTTAGTGATCGTTTGAATACCTCTGAAATAGAGCGCCGTTTGCAAACAAGTGGCTGGGCGTTGGAGGTGGTGAAGCTAATACCTAATCAATGGAGGGACGCTCCCTAGCAGTGGGCCCTCGCAGAGCCTTGATTCATACACAGGGTGCGGATATAATGCGGTTTAGAATAAGCACAAAACTGCTGTATTGATTAACACATTATCAGTGTCAATAGGAAAAGTTCTTTCAGGAGGAAGTGGAAACTGCGGGGATATTGGCATGGCCATGAAGAAAAAAAACGTATCAAGACTGCAGTGGGAACAAATCATCTCCCTGCCAGTCTTAAGTCTGAGAAATTCAGACTCAAGAAGTCTCGGGCAGGGTCACTGGTGTCGGTGTTGCAAATTAGATGTGAATCTGGTTCTTCAACCCCAGGAAATCCCAACATTCCAAACTCGACAAAAGGTAGATTCTCTCCATGATGAGGGGGGATACCTAGATTTACAAGGTCTTAAGCGAGGCTACTCTGTGAAATTTCAACTACTTAAAGGAGAATAACACTAAAATTCAATGCTGAACCATGAAAATTAATCTGAATTAACCAAAATAGTCTATACCACTCCAGTCCAATGGGGTGTACACCAGAATTGTTCCTCTACTTCAGCATCTAATATAATTTTTGACGTGTCCTAGAAAAGCAAAAGTATCTTAGGATGCTACTTAGTTTGCATTAATTAGTGCGTTGTATTTAAGAAATGCAATACTTTATGGTGAAGTCAAAAAATGAAAAGCTGCACCTCGTTACCAAAATATGAATGATGTTTGACAAGTCACTGTGGTTTTTGACTTCAAAACAAAGGCAGAAAAAGTCAAACTGACCAAATCAGCAGGACTGAAAACTACAATCAATCTATACAGCTACTAAAGTTTTTCTGGAAAATTCACCCATTAACTTGTGCATGTAATGAAAGCTTATCTTTTTCGTCAATTTTGTTAGAATATTCACAAAGTGAAAACAACAGCAGGAGTGTTGCATCGTCACCAACTGACATTTTAAAAGAATACTTTTGGGCTCTTTTTTCCATTGTGATAGCAAAGCTAAGGACTGACAGAAAAGAAGGGAGAGCGAGGGACGATGACATGCAGGGAAGGGCCACAGGTTTAAAATTGAACCTTGGCCACTCCTAGGGAATGAGCCCATATGGGGCGCACGCTCTACAAGATGAACTAGACACAGACCCCCAACTGACATTTTTCATCTATAACTGCATGGCTAACTCAGACACAGAAGATGGCATTCCTCATTTCCCAGCATATTTAGAGCCGTAAAACCTGCTGCACATTGGATTTTGATCTATAACTGAGAAAATCAGCTGGAGACATCTCGGTTTTACAACTGATGCTTTTGGCCTTGTGTGACCTGAACTTGAAATCAATGAAAAGGTCATGCTGACAGTTTCTTTGTGCACCTTATATGAGAGGAGAGGAGCCACAAGAAAACAGTTTAATACTTTTAACAGGGTTAATATTAAGCATCAGTGCACTATTTTATCAATAATTTGAGAATTTTGCTGTCCTTAGTAAAATGTTAAGAACATAAACTTTAGTTCAAAGGTGTTTGCAGGTAATAATCTTGGAAAATCGCCATAATAAAACTGCAAATGTTAAAAGTGCTTAATGGTGCAAAAATTTTGAGACAGTTATCAAGGAACTTTTCCATATGCACTGCATGTGATAAAAGAGCCTCTGTAACCTTGACCTCCTCAGCCACATCCACTTGTTTTGAAACTGAAATCATAAAGATATCATAAAGCTTGCAATGATGTATAAACTCAACCAAACATTGTACAAGTTCAGAGGGTGAGTCTCCCATTCTGTATCAAAGCAGCAGCTCCAAAGGGTATATATCAGCTAACATCAAACATTATAGTCTCACTTCTCTGCTCTCTGCGTTTGGGATGGAGTTATTCATAATCACAAAAATTGAGCAGACCACCGTGGGCCAAAATAAATGATGTTGAGATCTTAAACTGAGTGAAATTCCTTTTAATCACAGCATCCGCAAGTTATACATGAACATATTTGGTATGCTTAAAGATATAAAAATGGTATATGTGATAGAAAGATGTAACATATGCATGCATGCTTTAAAGGCATGATTTTCTGTCTTTGGGAACGTCAATAACTATATTACTAAGTATATAAGACTGCAGCTGCAGGGTTATAGTCACCTTACATACAGTATATAGCAGTCATGTCCAAAGTCCAGCCTGGGGGCCAACTGTGGCCCTCAGACCAATTTTAAACAGCCATCAGCTTGTCTTTCAAATTATACTGTATGACTAAAACAATATTGTTGAATCAAGCAATATCTCTTTGCATTTTTTTCATTCACCTCACAATGGCAGGGCTATCACAGTTTGTAGACATGCACCTAAGAACTGTAGCAAAACGTATGTGTTTTCATAAACAGACGGTAGATAAGCAAACTAAAGTTTACCTAACACTAGATATTTCCTGTTAGGTAGCAGACATGGCCATGGCAAAGAAGCATAACGTCGAAAGTGAGGGCTGCTACTTTTAGGAGCAGTGGAAAGTTGAATATTTTTTTTCACTTGAAGATAAAACAGTTGTGTTTGTGTCATTTGTGATTTGTCATGTGATTTTTTAAAAAATCTGTAAGATGCAAGAAGGAGCTGGCCCCCATGTATTTTCACATTATCCAATCTGGACCCCATTAAATAACGTTTGGACGCCCCTGGAAGAGTATTAATACAAAATAGCATAAAGTCATCAATTATTAGAATACGACCCTGTGCAAGCGCATATGCACGGATGTCCACTTACGCCGTTTTGACTTGCACAACTTTTTTGAAGTGAATCATTCCCTCAAGTTCGTGTTCCACTTCCCCGACCGCTCTTGTACTTTTCATCTTTTTCATCTCACATTTGTCTACTATCCGCCTCTCTCTCCTTAACGTCTCGGTCCTCGCAGTAGGATATAAATCACAAATGCAACGCACAAACACGTTTTCACTTTAAAGCAGAAACCTTTTAGGAATTGTTGCCGGTGTATTTGGGGGGAGACGTATTGCGTACTGCGCGCTGTTCGACAACTCTCCGGCGCGCGAGCGTACACACTGCCTACATCAATCAATTTCTGCAGGAGGTGCGTACGTTTCCCTCTCACCAAAGTGCATTATATTTCTCACGAGAATCTCATTTCTGACGCGTTTCTCAATTATTAATGCCACTTGTCCGTAACAGAATAGGGAAGTGGGATGCTTACCTTCACCGACGCGCCTTCATTGACTTGACCAGCGGCTCCCTCTTGGGTTGTTGGGAATCCTGTCGACGTGCGCAGAGGACTGATGGTAATCTGGGCAATTTAACAGATCGGAGCGCGCATCCTTCCTCCCGCATTAAACTACATCGGTGAAGAGTAACGCTGGCATGATGTATGAGTGGCAGTGTGAGTGAATACCGCCCGTAGGGGGAGAGACGGAAAAAAATCAAGATGAGTGAGATGGGGAAGGAGCGCGCAGGACTAGAGCGGGAGAAAAGTTGTCCTCGGAGCAACAAAAAGTTGGAAAAAAGCGACTCCAGTGCCACCGGATTCTGTCCGAAATTGATGTTTTACATAACCAAAAAAAGGAAAGCGGGGAGAAACAGGCAGGTGTAAGGGGAGAAAGCGCGCAGGGGAGAGATCCGGGTTGAGAGCGCAGAGAGAAACAGAGAGAGAGAGAGAGGGGGGAGGAAAAAGGGAGACTGAGCCTCCAGCTCACATCAGCCCGGCTGCATTTAAGTTTCTATCAGCTGCAGACTGTGTTGTGCACGTGCTCCCGTGGACGTGAGACAGAAAATTGACCTGCACAGTGAAGAGAGCGCACAAGGAAAAATATATGTAGACGGTTGGTGGCCAGAAAGCGGATCGATCGGGTTATAATTTTGTCCAAAGTCGGGGGAAAATAAAGTTCATGGAGGAATGAAATTTGAAAACAGATGGCGAATCCCGTCGCCCCTAAATAAGATTCGATCTCTGGGAATGGAGTGTAGATAATATTTGGTTGGACGTTTGATGAAAATGACGGATTTTTCATTTTGGACAGGTGGGGGTAGATGGAGTGAGGGGGAGGAGGGGGGTGGAGGTGAAAGAGGGTGGATATGATGTGTCTGGGGACAGAACTAAACTTGGGGAGAGGAGGACGCAGTGTTTTTTCCCCCCTTCAGATTTCATCCAAGGATCTCATCCCCTTTCTCCATTTGCCCCCAGTGCGCACACAATACCCCCCACCCCCCAACACACACCTCCCCTCCCCTCACCCCGCAAAAGGGCGGCGGGTGGAAGGAGGAAAAGGAGAGAAAACAAGAATACCAAATAAATGAGAAATTTTCGTACAGGCCCCGCTTCTTCCGTGCGTTCCATGCTAGCAATAACAATTAAATATCGACCGCTTTCCCGGCCGGAGAGAACCTGAGATACCCAGAGACTGCCAAGTACCGAGACCCCCCCCCCCCCTCCTCCATTTCTCCCCATCTTCCACATATGCACTCACTCACTCCCTCACTCTCCTCCTTTTCTCGTCATCCCCTCCCTATATACCTCTTTTCCTTCTAATCCAAGTCCATCAGGCCAATCTCTTCTAATTTGGTGTATCTCATTTCTCTTGATTCCATCCCACAACCCATTTCAGCTCCACTTTTATCATTGCTGATTTGGGGGTGGCCTCTCGGACACACTCCCATTTTCTCTCAATGCGAGAGGACTTCCTCACACCATGCATGTTAGTTTATCAAAATCAATTATGGGATTGAGATTCACGTTGCTTTCCCTTTGGGCGTGAGAGCTGCGGGCTCCTTGGAGCTGTACTGGCAACACTCTGCTTCAGCTTCACTCTGACAATTGATGTGTCATTTTCAGCACATCTGTGTGGCTGGTTTTCAACACAACATGCTCACAAAGACACTTATTGACACAGCATTGTGTTATTAAAATATGCTGTGTTTAAAAAGAGCACAAACATGGGCACAAATGTGATGGAAATTAACAAAAAATGTGGCACGGGAATGTCAAAACCAACAGGAAATGAGATTAATATGAAAGACTATAGTTAAATGGACAATCGGTAAGATCCTCCTTGGGAACTTCTTATTTTGTGTTTTCCTTTGAGGCATGGATTTCTTTTGGATGAATTCAGGCTTGGCAATTTATTTTTGAGACCTGCAAGGCTCATTGTTGAATACGATGTGCTATAATTTGGTGGTCTATCATATCTGTCAAGAATAAAAGTGCACAAATAAATGTTGCAGAAGTTGGACACAACCAAAATAAAGACATGGATATGTCATATGGCATGTTTTTGACCATGAGTTGTTATAAAATGGCAAAAAGATGAGCTCCTAAGAGATCCACTGACTCTTTGAAAACCATTCGCCTCTTCCTGGACCGTATAGTTTCCTTTTTATGGCGAATGAATGGATTCTTGGTGTTTTATGAAACATCTGAGGATCATTGTAAAACTTGGGCGACCTATGATTTGGTGAAATTAGAGATGATCCAAAAGATAAAAGTGCACAAATTAAATGTTGCAAAAGTTGGTCACAACCAAAATAAAGACATGAATATGTCAAATGGCATGTTTTTGGACATGAGTTGTTATGAAATGGCAAAAAAAGATGACTACCTGAGAGATCCACTGACTCTTTGAAAATCTCTTGCCTCTTCCTGGACTGTATGGTTTCCTTTTATGGCGGATAAATGGATTCTTGGCATTTTATGAAACCAGATCACTATAAAATGCGGCGAGCTAATTTGGTGGGGTTAAATGGTCCAAAAGAAATAAGTACACAAATAAATTTTGCAGAGGTTTGTCAAACTGACCAAACTAAAGAAATGCATACTTTTGGCTATGAGCTTGCAGAAGACTGTATAGTTTCATTGTATGGCTTCAGTTTATAATGGATAAATGGATTCTTTTATGAAACCTCTGAGGATCATTATAAATTGTGGTGAGCTATAATTTGGTGAAATTAGAGATGTTCCAAAAGATAAAAGTACACATGCATTAGCAGAGTATACATTTTTTGACCTCTGGAAGGATTTTGTGCCGTACACAAATGCACCTTTCCGGGCATTGATTTCAAAACCTGTGTGGCTCCCTGTGCAATATAATGACCTATAATCTAGTGCTCTATATACAACAGGGGACAATAGAGTCTGGGGGTCTCAGACTTTAGACAAAAAGACAAACAGGTAGACTCCATTCCTTTGCAACAACCTCCTTTTGTTGATTGACGGGCCCCCTGGATTTGTGCAACTCGTGACAAGACTGCCAGAGAAGTGGCATTATGTTGGACTTATAAGTCCTGAGCACGCCAATGCCAACTTTCCAAACGAATTGCACAACTATCAAAAGTTTCTCCATCATTGTCGTTGTGTCTTCTCTCACTCCTCTTTATATTTTTTTCCGCCTCAGAACTTCTCTCTGCTCGCACCCAAGCCATTCAATTTCTATTTATTTCACCCCCACCACCACTACCCCCACCACTACTCGAGGCCCCCACCCCCCCACCCACCACCCCCCCCCGGTCTCCCCGCTCCCCCCCTCCCCCCCCCCCCCCCCCGTAAAATCACAGTGTATTATAGTGGCTATGGCAGCACAGTGATACATCCTAAGACCTCCTCTCGGTCTCCCTCATCCTCCTTCTCATCTCTCCTTTTTCACACCTCTGCGCATCTCCTCACTCGCTATTAAAACCCATTCTTCCCCTGTTGTCGCCCTAATTCTCCTCTCCTCCATCCCGTCGTCTTTTCCCTTTTCCTCAGACTTCCCTCCACCTCGTTATCTCCCCCGTTTGACTTTAATTAGTTAATGCATTAATTATCTACGCCCCAATACCTGCACCATTAACATACCCTCTCCTCCCCGTGGCTCCCCTCTCTGCCTCACCCCGAGGCCTCTGGGCTGGAGAAGCTGTATGGACACGCGGGCAGGCACGCGCACACGCACAGACACACAAAACTGCGCTCTCCCTTTTTACCCCATGCCTCTTTTTCACTCTATTTCTCGCTCTTCCACTCTTTGCCCCCTACCTATTTCCCCCCAAGTCATCTCTCTCCCCCCGTCTATCTTTCTCCTGCCCCCCTATACTCTCCTCTTTTTCTCTCTGTGCCTTGCAGTCGCCTCTGCCGGCTGGTCTCTCTCCCCGGCGACGGAATTATGAAAAATGCGCCCATCGACAGAGCGCCTCAGCTTCGATTAGCCGAGATGGGACATGACAGGCCGCGATCAATACTTATACCGTCCTATAACGTGTCAACTAATGAATCAATCTCGGCTAAATTTTCCATTTTTCAAAAGCCGACGCGAGAGACTGGAATATCCTCTTTTGTAAAGATATTATTATCGATTTCGTCGGCAATTTGACATCGGGGGTAGTTAATTCCACTCTAGAATAAAATTGAAAACACTTGAGATTGAAGTGAGAGAGGGAGAGAGAGGGAGAGAGAGGGAGGGGAGAGGAGAGGAGGGGAGGCAAGGGCAGGCAGGAGGGGAGGGGGAGACGGCTGTTGACTTGATAAAAGAGAATGGGAAGATGGAAGGAAGGGGAAAGGGGATGGGAAGAAGAGATACTACTGGCGGTGTTGCAGAGACACAAGCAGTATCTATCTATCTATCTATCTATCTATCTATCTATCTATCTATCTATCTATCTATCTATCTATCTATCTATCTATCTATCTATCTATCTATCTATCTATCTATCTATCCATCCTGAGAATAAACATAAGAAACTGGAAGACAAGGATAAAATACCTTTTTGTTAGACTATGTCATGGGTGAACAAAATAACATGAACGCCTGCACAACACAAATATGGTCTTGCATATACCACATATGTACTGTTTATACTTCTCTATTTATGGTGCACATAGGGCGCTGAATACATTTTTAAGGCTGTATATGTTTCCCGGTATTTTGTCAAACCACTTACAAGATTTACGCTGAGCAAAATGCTCAATGTTTTTATTGAACATTTCAAAACGAACTCTAGCAGGGTTTGTACAAGGTACAAGGTAGATTTATTGTCACTTTTCTAAAAAATGGTTTAAGAAGAAATGAAATAAAGGTTGATCCTAAATCATTCAAGTGCTGTTTTAATCGACTTGGATATATGAGTGACAAGTGTGATGTATGTCTACATATGCACTGCATGCATATATATATCTATATTATCTCTATATATATATATATAATATTCTATTTTCTTTACTTGTTCATTGACCTATTTTATCCTATTTTACTTTTTTACTATTATTATCCATACAACTTGTTTTTTTTTTTATTTCATTCAATGTATTTTAACTGTAATAGTGCTTTGGCAAAATATCAAATGTCCTGCCAGTAAAGCCTACTGAATTGAATTTTTTGACAAATCCTCATTAAAACAGAAGTTGCTTGTCAGTGTTCAGTCATGTGATTGTCAATTAAGCTAAAAAGAAGTTGGCCGACTTGTTTCAGATAACTACCATGTGCATTTTATGTCATATTAACAAACCGTAAGTTATGATAACATGACCGTCCGTGTGTTTCCGTGCACAAACGTGCACACGCATGAATGTGTGTGTGTCAGGGGAGAGAGGCAGCGAGTCAGCATGTGTGTCAGAGTGAAATATAGATGGAGGAGGCCAGTGTGTGTGAGGGTCAGCGAGGTGCAGTGTAACTGTCGACAATCACAGCCTTATTTACCTGTCAAAAACACTATCATCCCACACAGCCCCAGCCAAGCAATTTCTCCTGTCTCTTCCTCCCTCCTCTCCCTCGCTCTCTTTCTCTCCCTCCCTCTCTCTCTCTCTCTCTCTCTACCTCCAATTACAACCTAGAGGGCTATTTCTCTCCAGGACAAAAACACTCCCCACAAGCCCTCCCTCTCTTTTCCGATAGCCCCTTCTCTCTCCCCATCGTTTCTACCCATCTCTCTCTTTTTTCCCACTCTCACCCGTTCTTTTTCCTCTGCTGAGAGTTGGAGAGTGGAAATGAACAAGCTGTAAACACACACCACTTATCACAGTGTATGCTGTTGTGTATTTGTTGGCGAAGGCTGGTGAGGTGAAGGCTGTGGTATATGAGGCCAGAGGTGTGGGCTACTGTACCAGACGGAGAGACGCAAAATAAAGATGCACCACAGGTTGAAAGGCAGTTTGATCAATGCACTGCTGGTCGCTCACTACACCCTTCTGCTATAAAGCTGCAACTCCTTAAATGTGCACGGTTACAGAGTATGTTGAATGTTTTTTACAGACTGTGTAGAATAAGTCTTGTGCTGTCTGCTCTCTTATGCTGTTGTGAGGGCCCGCTGTCCCTGACTGATACTGCAGTCAATATTCCATATTTTGTTATCATCAACAAATCCCAAATAAAAGACCCAAACCATCAACAAACTGATCCTATTAAGTGGTCGGATGTAGATTATTCCTCTGTGTGACACACGATTGAACTGGTGTCATGATACTTATGATAAACACAGGAATTTGAGCTTATTTTATGTCAATCTAACAACACCACAATGCCATGCATAAATGTGTGTTCATCCACTGCTGAAAATAGTCGCTAACAAATGCACTGTTCACTAATGTTTAAGTAGAACTTGCTAAAAACTACACTTGGTGTTTTAGGATTTTTTAAAACATGAAACCATTTGAGTTCCTTGTGATTTACACGTTGGGCATCAGGCTGAATGTACAGACACGGTAAGGAAAGTGTTAAAATACAGAACAACACATAGTGAGTTTCATGGGAATTGTTGACAATAACAAAAATATAGAATAAGACCAGACACACCAAAAACAACAAAGCTTTTTGTATACACAGATTTTCCCCCTACCCATCTTACTGCCTATGTGGTCATAGCCAGCCAGGTTAAACTACACTCAAGCCTGTGTACTCACCCTATACACAAATCCTAATGGTATCAGATAAAAAGCCAAGTTATCATCATCTCTGTAATATCCTAAAAATTACAGTTTATTCAGTTTTAATAACTTCTTATTCTACGCTGATGCGTGTCGGATGTTTAAAATCATTTATGATCTCTCTCGTCCTAGACGATGCCCGGTCTATATCCAGCAGTGTCAGTGGCTGAAGTCGGCACTCAAGTGTCATCTCCAGCGATTTTAGTTATCAATTAACACTGACTGACTTACATGTGTTATGCTGTCTTACATGTATATGCTGCACTATTGTTGTTTCAACCTGTCAAGAAACAACAGACTCAAACTATTAGCTGGCTAACTTTGGTGTGATTTCTTTTACTTGTGTGCTGTCCCTGCATAAAGATAAACAATAAAAGTAAATTCCCTTAAATCACACTTATTAGAATGAAAAGAGTAATAAGAAAAAGAGTTATATTAGTTTAGTAGTGTCCACTGGAGAGCATCAAAATGTCTTTAATACACATTAAATGACAGAAATCTAAGACACTGTTTGAAGTAGTATGGTTTTTACTGTTCTGCTGCATTAAATATAGAAATAGAGGATATTTTTCAAACGGCTGACCATTTTGTCAAAGACACTATGCAAAAAAACCGGATCATAAGCCCTCAATTTAGAATGTTTCAGCCAGTAAAACAAGTTCGCTGTCCAAAAAGGACAATGCTTAATACTTTGAGCATGGCTGTCCGTGGTGCTGAAGTTGTTTTCCCCCCAAAAGAGAAATGTTTTTCTGTTAACATTGTAGAGCTTCAAAAGTCACAACAAGTAAATACTGTCTTCTGGGAGTTGGGGGCTCTGTAATGTCAAAAGCAGTCTCATTAGATATAAACAAGAGGGGTTTATCATATCCACTGCTTTTAGTAACAGTTTATTTTAATTAATTATGCTTACTTTTGGGCATTTTCCCATTAAAGGAACAGTGTGTAAGATTTAGGGGGATTTCGTGGCATCTTGTGGTGAAGATTGCAGATTGCAATCAGCTGAAACTGCTCCTGGTTGGAATTGGAGGCGGTTTTTTTTTTTCTCCCGTAGTTGAATTATCATCAGAGGACTCTGTCTCTCCAAAACAAACTGACCAGGTGATGAAAACTGAAAAAAAAAAATTACTGAATAAAGCAGTTTCACGTTACAAAATCATTGTTCACCTATGCTGTTCAACACATTGTGGGCAAACTGCTAGCCCAACACCTGCTAATGTGTGCTCACCTATAACTTAATGTCAGCTCATCCTATATCTGCGCTAAACAATCAGGAGCTGAATTCGGGGGCAGAATCATCCACAGGGGTTTCCTCCTGTCCAAAACAAACAAGCCAGATGATTTAAACTATTAAAAACACTGAAAAAGCCAGTTTTACATTTTAAAAAAATCAGTGTTTTTCTGATGCTGCTCATCATTAAGGGGCTACTAACTACTGTGGATGATGTGAAAGCGCAAGTGGCCCTATCTAGAGCCAGTGCTTGGTTTGTTTGCTCTGGAACATGGCAGAGAAACATGGCAGAGAAACAAATATTCTTATTTTCAGATGATTTTACACCAAATAAAATGTATTTTTAAATAGACATTATATCACATCACATCTCTAATTGCCAATATATCCCACACTTTACCTTTAAATGAAATTTTTATGTGTATTTAGATTGAGCATTATAGTACAACAGACACACACACACACACACTCTCTGTTTTGCCGTGCGTACAATGCATCTGTTAATGGCATCTTTGCACCTGCAGAGATGTAAATTTAGATTCACGAGATGTTGGTTTGTTAAGTGAATTTACCAGGATTTTGCCAGTAATCATCTCTCTACAAAAAACCATACCAGGCTGATTACTGAGTGCGATAGCAGGATGTTTGACAGACAGTGACAGATTGGAACGACGACTGCTCTGCCGCCTGACTCAAAAGCCACTCAGAGGATTTTTGCTGATACATGACTGTGGTGGATACTTGGGTGGCCTTTTATTTCCTGAACTGAGCCTTGATGCCTGTGACTGAAACATACACACACACACTCACACACACACACACGAGCAGACTGATAGCAGTCCGCTGTCTGTCTTCGTGACTGGCTCTGTGAAAAGGCCATCTGACAAAGCCATTAACAGGGCGGTGTAATACCTGTGTCTGTAGTGAGCTGAGTGACACAAAAAGACATTTATGGGCACTGCCATGACAGGAGTAGTTCAGTGACATCTGACTGACTGGATTGCGAACTGGTTGACAGATAAAGGCAGGCAGAGACACTAACACCGATGAGACAGTGATGGAGACAAGAGACAGGACATGACAGAGAGAGCGATGGAGGATTCACATGTTCCACAAGACTGTCTACACACGGGAACATGTTGGCATAATTTCACTCACTGTATCGACACTTCAGCGCCAAAGTTTTTCAAAATGATCAAAAAGGGCCAAGATTTTACCCAGCTGGGGGTCAAGTTTGAGCACACAAGGTGTACAGTTAATGGAGGGCTGAGTGTTGTATTTTGAAATTTCAGCACAAAAATGAATTTTCATTATCAGTAAGTGTAGCACTTTGCTGTAAATTATGGGGAATTGAGATGTCATTTTCAGATTCAAGCCAGAGAATGGACGCACAACTGTAAGGAGCAAAAGACAGAAGGAGCTAGAGAGAGTTATAGACAGTAAGACAAAAAGAAAGTCAGGGCAGAAATGTAAAGTGGGAGACAGAGACAAAGCATGAGACCAAGGGAGAAAGAGAAAGAGAAGAATGATGTTGAATTGAGTGTGTGTGTGTGTGTGTGTGTGTATGTGTGTGTATGTGTGTGTAGTGTGTGCAGCCAGGGCAGTAGGCAGAGGCAGCTAAGCAGAACCAGCCAGCCCTCACAAACCAATCAGGCCTTCATTAGGCTGGGCGGGAGGGATCGATGGCCAGCCCGCATCAATTAAACAGCACCCGCACCACACTATATATACACACACCTTTCTATACACTGCCATCACCACCACATACGCACACTGTTCACACACCTATTATGTTACAGCAACACTAAACACATACACAAACATAGAATGCAGACCTACAGAAAAGAGCAAAAAATATGCAAAGGAAACTCAATTATGCATCTTTCACATCCATGTCACTCAGTATTATTTTTTCAATCGCCAAACTGAAAACAAAACACAATATATTTGTGCTTTTCTTCATACAGTAAATCCAACACTGCTAATATGTGCAATAGCTAAAACACGAACTGATTTTATAAGACAATAAATCGAGTCCTCCAGGTTTTGGAACACCTTTGCTGAAAGTTTCATAAAAAATAAAACGCAAAATAATCTAAGAGTAACAATATCCATTACTTACTTACTTACTTACTTAAAAAAGAAAAGAATTATCAAAAATAAATCCTGCCTTCTAAATATAGGAAAAAAGTGTGTACTTTTAAAGGCATTCTCCAAACTGCAATCACACTGTAAGCTGTCCATTCGCTCTTTCAACCCCGACATACACTCACAACATCGATAACACCCAATTACACCCAAGCTCACACATGGTGGGCCCTGAAAACACACAATTACATGCGCTCCGGACACACTTTTTATTAACACTCAATTACACACACGCATAAATCACTGACGAGCTGTTGCACCCACGAGAGCGTAACTGGGGATGGCTGTGTGTGAGGGATGGATCATTTTCTTTTTGCCATTGCTTTCACAAAAGGCCAAAAAATTATTTAGAAGTCAGTCTACAGATTGGTCAGGGCATGTTATGGATCTTTCACAGAGGATAGACACTGTCTGGCATGAGTTGGTCCACAACAGCTATAATATGTCCTTTAAATTTGGTGTTGATTTGCAGATGCAAATGCAGAACCACTGACATCTAACTAGCAAGCGAGTAGTGTCTAATACAAAGCCAATTATTCTGATACGTTTTCTACGGCGTCCCAACACCAAAGCGCTGTGTGCAGGAAGTTCACCTCCAAATAAGATTCCCAAAATTGAGTTGATGCTGTTGCCTCAATACAAGAGAGTGCTGGGTTTTAATTTCTGGTAAAGTTGTTTGTTCTCCCC
Organism: Plectropomus leopardus; assembly: GCF_008729295.1. NCBI lineage: Eukaryota > Metazoa > Chordata > Actinopteri > Perciformes > Serranidae > Plectropomus > Plectropomus leopardus. The sequence goes on from NC_056469.1 coordinate 22,944,745, forward strand.
ACGCCACGTGGGTTTTCTCCAAGGGCCCTATTTTTCTCCAGTAATTCAAAGGCATTAAAGGGAGGTGAAAATAGAGTCTAAACATCGCCAAAACAGAATGTCTCACAACCCAGAGTCTAGTCCAGCGACACTTAACTTAAGGCCAGATAGGGTGCCAGGTATCCTGCCAAACATTTTTCTAATTTACAATAAAAAATAGACTGGTTAAAAATGGGATTGTTTTTTGTACTTTGAGTGTAAATAAGATTGAGGAGTGCATTAAAAAGCTTCAAAATAGAGCTTGTAATAAAAGGGGAGGATACTGGATGCCCTAACAGAAGTCCAGGATTTGCCCCAAATGTCCTCAAATACTCGGAAAGCCCCTGCGTTGGGTTGCTGTGACTGGTTTTACTTCTTGGCAGAGGACAGAAAACATTGAAAGGTTGAAAACAGGCAAAAAATGTTTTATATATACAGATAAATAATATCAATGCTTGTTATCAACTGACCTCTGTGATTTTGCAAAAGTGGCCCACAGGCAAAGCAAGTTAAGCATCCATGAGCTAGTCTATATATCCAGCATGCAGTGATACACAGGATATAATTTGATGTGTCGTATAGTACAGAACATGATATTCATTGTGAAGCACTTTGAGAGATATAGGGACAAACATGACCTCACTGAAGTTGTTTACAGCAGAATCAAAGACATGATCCAAATGTAAACAAGTGTAGCATCACCACTAAAATTCAAAACAAACTGTATTCAATAGCTCCTATATTTTTAAGCAAGCTCACATTTGTAAGCTTCGTATAGTATGTTTGTTTAGCTGTATGTCAGCATCTGTATCGTCCTGTGCATTTCTACTCTGCACAGTGTTTGAGTATATTGAGTATCAAGCTACACAGATCTGCATTTAAATTCCTTGTATGTCCAGATATACTTGACCCATAAAGGTGGTTAAGAGGATAAGAGGTCATTAAAAAACCCAAAGACAACAACTGATTTGGAGTTTAAAATGTTATGTTGATGGTTTGTTTACAAGGTTGTGTCCACTGCAGGAAATATAGCTTATCTTTATAATTATGAGCATCTTAAAACAAACAATTTTTTTTACTATTATATTGTTCTTTGCTCGCTTACCTTGTATACACATTGCCGCTGTAACAATGCAAATTTCCCCGTTGTGGGACATATGTGGGATTATTTTATCTTATCATGAATTATTATTGGGATCTTAATAGTTTAAGCTTTATTGCACAGCACATCAACAAAAACAATAACAACAACACATCTAGAGGAAGTAACACTCAAAACGTTAACTCGGTCATGAGTCTAATGTTGCACAAATCTTCTGATTTTCAGGTTATTAGATGTATCATGGTTATGTTATTATCAGAGCGTCGCCTATAGTGTATTTCAGATATGTTAACAAACAATTATAAATATTGCAAAATTTTATTAATGTTGAATTAAAAACTGCTATGGAAAGAAAAAAGCATGATTTTTTATTTTTATATAAATCTTTCATTGCTTTTTGGATGAGACAGATAAGATGCAGAGGCTCTTCCCTGACCGGCAGACTGACACAAGTTCCCCCCCTAAATCCCCGCTGCGCTTGCGGCAAAACCAGCGTGGTGAAAATATTCAACTCCAAAATAAATGTGTCTGTATTGGGCGATTACCGGGCCACGCTTCCTGAGCCCCACGCATCACCTGCTCGCCGTGGCATTGACACGTCAGTCTCCCGCGGCTAACGCAATGTGACAGTGTTGAGATTATAATATCTGGCCCGTATTACCGGGCATTAACGCCATTACCGCGCCCCGCCCGCTCAGGTGGGACACTCCGGGACTAAAAGAGAGACAGAGCGAGAAAGATCAGGAAATTGAGAGAAGGCATTGTGGAAAAAAGGAGGGAGGAGGACGACGGGATAGATGAATGAATTTGAGAAAATGAGGAAGCAGTTAAGGTCTGTACAGTGTAGTGGAAGGGTGGTATGAACATTTCACAATCAAATGAGAACGATGGGGCGTTTCTGTCTGATTTTATGGCATTTCAGGAGGATGCATTCAAGGAGCAACTGCAGTTTATTGTGATATTGCATGTGGCAAGTAAACCATTACTGAATAATGATGCTGAAATCTGCCAGAGTATAAGTTTGTGTGTGTGTGTGTGTGTGTGTGTGTGCGTGTGTGTGCGCTCCTCATGACAGAAGAGGGGCTGCGGTGTGATATAATAACAGAGAAAAGGGCTAAGAGGGGGCAGCCCAATTGGATAAAGCTATTCTAATAATGAACAGCTGAACAAGCACCATCACTTCACATGATTTAATGTTTACACCACGCCACGCCTGGTTTCATATCGCTTTTCCAGGGCCTTCATTTGTTTCACCCAAAGAAAACACTTCTATTCCACAGCCTTGTTGTTTTAATTAGGGAAATTAATAAATAAGAATAAATTAATGTGGCCTCCTCGCCTCCTCCTGTACCCCCCAGAATGGTGGCAGGCACCGCCGCCTGCCTCCCTGCTCGCTCGCCTGCATGGGATGTATTTGCGTGCCATAATTAACGCTTAATAAGTAAGTGATTCATTATGATTAGCGTGCGGATTCGCCGTAATGGCCCCTCTCTGTGCTAGCAATCAACCTCACTCTGTTTATCCACACGTTAGCCCCCTGATCCATCTCTGTCTGCGCTCCCCAATCTACATATCCGCCACTGTACTCCATTCCTCCGGTACTGATGCCGGGCCATTTGTTGGGCTGCTGGTGGAGGCCTCTATCAATCTGAGTGTCATTAAGGATGAGGAGGATGAAGGGGCCTCATTGTCATCAAAATAAGGGGGGGCTGTCATGAGAGGGAAGGATCGCTCATTTTGGGGATGGGGTTTTAGATGCAGAAGTGAAAGACTTGTTTATCTGAAAAGGAATTAATAGGTTTGTCAAGTGAAAGGATAAGCTGTTGTAAACCAGGCTTCGTGTGTCAAAGGATCACTCATTATCACTCATCAAATCAAGTATGTTGATAGGTCCTTTGCACAAACCCCAGGAGGAAAGGAGATTAATTCATTATTGTTGTAATTTTTGGGGTGGGGGAATGCTGAAGTACTGTGACTCTTGTAATGTGATAGAAACTCATTTAGATAAAGTCTCTTGGGGGCAGTCTGTTTAATGTTTTGCATTCACTTGTACACCCTGAGGGTGGTGTTTAATGCACCAGCGGTGGAGTAATCTGAAGAGCAGTGCTTGTGATGACACCATGAGGCCTTTGTGACAGGAGGCACTGATGGATTTACAACTCATATGTATATTGAAATAATTCCTCTCCATACTGCTTGTAAAGATTTCCCTTCCTAGTGCAACTGCACTGTAAAGGCGAGGAAATGCCTTAAGTTTGTACAGTGTTGTCCGACCAAATCTGATTGAACAACAGTTAGGCTGGTGTAAAATTTTTCAAACCAGTGTGATATCGAGTCAAATACTAGAATGGACTACTGTATTAAATTTTACTACTACTGTGTTGCACTTGACTCAGAAACCACTCGCAAGTGCAACATCATAAAACCGTGTCATACCAGCAAGTGTGTATCCAACTATCATCTCCCAATGCACAAAACTGGGGCTCTCTGTCCACACTGAATACATTAAATATGCTGTGAAGTTACATCATGTAAACAAGCCACATAGCTATCAGCTGTGCACTTAAGATCAGACTGGATGGGTGAGTACTTGCTATTTTCCAACATTTTTAAACAGAAAACACTTTTTGTCGCTGTGAGTTTTTGTGATATTTACTATAAATGGCAGACAATATTGCCAACAGTTAGATGGTTGTTATTAGTGCCAACTATTTACCAGAAACTTTTAGCTCTGTGGCGATATCTCTCCAGCTAGCTGACATCGTAATTCAGATTTTGTAGCGACGATCTCTTCAGTTGCTTTCAAAGCGAGTGACAGGAATAATCAGAAACAGGGCGTTCAATAAAAGATCAGCTTAAAACGACGCACCGTGTTGTTCGAGGCCAGTTAGTATACCCTTTTCAGGAGCTTCAAATTCAAAATGTTGCCATACTGTTCTTGTCTCATCACCCAAAAAACACATTAACTTTCTTGTAAACAAATAAAATCTGCACTGCTCTGGTGAAATATGATCTCCTTCATGTTGCCGGTGCTCAATTCAGTAGTAAATTGTGGCTCCATTACTCCATTCATAAACAAACACAATATTATGTTAATCACCTTGTCATGCTGCTTATTACTAATACAATGCATGTTAAAAGGTTCAGAAGGTTTGCATAAAATCCAACCAGTTTAAGTTTGAACACCAGACTGGACTGGCAAAGCAGAAATCGACCCAACTCTAGCAGGCAAGTGTAAATAGCTGGTCTGAATGGCTACACTTAAAGGCTATGTTTGTGTGTGTGTGTGTGTGTGTGTGTGTGTGTGTGTGTGTGTGTGTGTGTGTGTGTTTTGTGTGTTTCTGTGAGAGGGAGAGAGCCACTGGAGAGAGTGAGAGATCTGAAACGTTGATGGTGGTGGCTGAAAAAAAATGATGTGACAATTTATACTCAATGTTCGCGATAAAGATATTTTACACACACTACTTGGAACAAACCATAATACATCGGGTCTAATTGATATATCGCCCGTCCTTTTCCTCAAATGACAAATTTGCCTAAAAGGGATCGACAATCTGAACAGCATACAACACCTTATATCCTTGGACTCAATATTTAGCAGACTTTCTGTTCAAACAAAAATAACAGCATCAGTTGTTTCAACACATTTCCAACAATATTTATGTTCAAAATCACAAAAACCACTGGCAGCTGCAGGAATTATGACTCTTCCAATCATGACCCTGATTGTTGCCTAACCAAGTCGGTTTTTGTGTCTAAACTCAACCAAACTTTAACCGTAGTGGTGTCAAACTAGAAAAAAACTTCTACAATGATGATTTGTAACAATTTTGGAAGACATTGACAAATGATGTCATCCTGCCAATCCGAATGTCAGATCAGAAAATTACTATATTTGATGTTTTTGGAGGGCAATTACAGAAGGTGTACTTTGATGTTTAATTTGTCAGAGTTCTTGTGATTTGGATAACCTATGCTTTCATTGGAGATCCCACAAAGTCATTTTCAGATCTGCCACCCCTTTGTGTGCACATACATGCAGGCAAACCTGCAGGAATGTCAACACACACACACACACACACACACACACACACACACACACACACACACACACACATATCCAAAGAAACATGCACTANTATTTTCAGTTAAAAAATACCCATATTGATTATATATTACAAAACAACCTTGATGGCATATCCACATTCTTCAAAGATGCATTGAAATCATGGCTAAATTTCCAATACTATCCTCCAGACGGCGTTTATGAGTTTCAAAATCAATTATTATGGATGAATTCTAATATATTAATAAATGGTCAACCTTTCCTGTGGAATACATGTTTACAAGCCGGAGTTATGTTTATCAATGATCTTATTAATACTTCTGGTGAAATGTTCTCATATTCAGAGTTTTGTAGTAGATTTGGAGTTTGTGTCAAACAATTCCAGTATAATCAATTATTATCTGCAATACCAATTAAATGGAAACAAGCGATAAAAGGAAAAATTAAGTTATTAGTATGTAAACCACAGAGTAGGTGCAATGCATGGCAAACGAGGAACATAAACAAAAAGATATACATGTTTTATTTACATACATCTGGGACAGCCTTTTTCCCCCATAGAATCTGCAGGAAATGGGAAGATGAATTCAACCTCCCTATTCTTTGGAAACACTATTTTAGGAATATATATGTTAGTGCTATAGACACTTACTCAAGGATGTTTCAACTAAAGATATTTTATAGAATTATAGCAACTAATAAGCATCTTAAATTATGTAACATCACAGGAAACTCGTGGTGCAGATTCTGTGGGGTTGAAGAGGAAGATTTAATGCATCTGTTTTACTTTTGCCCATATGTGGCCCAATTTTGGATGGCTGTTCAGAAATGGTTGTTTGAATTCAAAATTAAAATAGACATTTGTCCCATTAACGTGATGTTTGGAGAGTTTGAGAACTTTCAAATCAATGTAGTGAATACAATATATTTTGTGGGAAAAATCTTAATTTTTAAGGGGAAATCAAAGGAAGATCTATGTATAACTAGATTTAAAAATAAATTACACCAAAAATTCACACTTGAAAAAGTCATAGCGGCAAATCTAGGCAAATTATGCACTCACAAAAAAAAATGGGAAAAAATATTCTGGGACATACTCTGAATAATTTTGGATTCAAATAAGAGACTAAAAACAACCATTTTCTTTTCATTTGCTGGGTACAAATTTATTATAAAACGTACTGTGTATGATTAATTTTGGGTTAGAAAGGGAAGAAAGAAGAAAGGAAAGAAAAAAAAAAAAAAACTTAAATAAATTAAAGCTGTGTATGTATAAAAAATGAAATATACGAATTTAGATATGTATAAGGAACTTGCATGATGAGAAGAGATTATGTCAAATCTTTGGTATATATGTAGGTATGAATGTACGAGTGTTTGAATGTTTTTTTTTTTTTTTTGGGTGGCTCTAGTGTACCAAGAGTGCGCACAGTGTATGGTGTAGGTGTTGGTATATATGGAAATTTGTATGTAATATTTTCTTTGTAATCATTGTATGTTGGTACATACATTAATAAAAAAAAAAAAAAAAAACAAAAAAAAAAAACAACTCAGCCAGCTTGGAGGGGATCTACCTGAAGATCACCTCAATGAGCTTTCTCACCAACAACTCCTCTTGACAGCAGTCTGCTTGAGCCATTTTGTACCCTGTGAGAAAGGTTTGCACTCTCTCTGTGCTCCCCCTCCACCCCCCATCAAACCTCCTAGAATGTTCATTGCCCAGAAAATAATTTCTCTAGTCATTTCAGCGCCTTTGTGAGCGGCAATCAATTTCTCTTCTCTTCATGATGGTCCCGCGTGTGGGCACAGAAGTTTGACCTTCTCTAAAAGATCTATCAATTTATCCGTCCATCCTGCAACCTATCCATTAATGTTTTCATCTTCCCCTGTTGTCTTTTTTTCTTGTCTCTCGCTGCTCTGACTGTTGGGTGGTAAAGTGGCTTTAAGCTTATGTGCTCTTCAAGACCTGTTTGTGCAATTATTCCACAGTCTTTGAGCTAGACCAAAATCAGCCGGGGGAGAAAATGATGGTCATTTTGAGGAGGAGAATATGCACTTGAGACAAAGGGAAGGGAAGCCCATTTTTTGAACATGGTGACAGTTGTGAACCCTGGGAGGGAACCAGGTCAGGCTAAGGCTAAATGACATATCACATTACCAGCTAGGGGTCACCCAATTTCTCCCAATCTAACCAGCATTTCTGTAGCAATAAAAGCTAACCTATTGTTTATCTGTCGGTCTCCTCCTGCTCATACATTCATCAGCCACTCTATAAAAAATATACTGTATTTTGTTGACATGTACCTTTTTCGCAAAAACCATATTTACCAAAAAGACAAAATTTTAAATGTAATTTTTTCCCTGCACCAATACTGTTACATAATTCTATTTTCTCAGGAAGTGCAAATTTTTAGAAGAAAGTGACAATGTCAGTGCTGGTAGTTTGATTAGTCCATTATTCAAGTGGAAGGGCACTAATAACAGTGTTCATTTCAAATTTGCTAGTTCAAATTATGGATTAACATACAGCGCACTGAGTTCACAGGAGTACACCTTGACGTGAGTTTTGAAGAATGTACTCTACATAAAGATGGACGACGTGACAGCCCCCCGAAAGTCAAGCCAAAACATGTCGATTGCCACCTGGTGGCAGGCTGCAGTATAGTTCATAAACTCCACCCCCTCCACTTTAGCGGACAGGACATGGGCCTAAGTAAAATATCACAGTACACATCAAATACATTTTTTCCAAAATGGTTTCTGCCATTTTTTTATCATGCTGGTGTTTGATCAAGTGTTCAGTCAGTGTGGACTTGATCATTGGTGCGGTTCCTAGCTAGCTAGCAGACAAGTGAGAAACCCCAATGGGGAGCAGTTTTTAACTTTTCAAGCAAATTTCGTACCATATCAGTTGGTCAAACATGACAACAATCAATCTGTCTCCTCTACACATACTTCTTTGCTTTCGGTTGAGGCTGCAACTCCCCAATCAAAGTTTACCAAAGTTGAACATCATGCGATGTGAAGATGCAAATTTGCTTTGCTACCACAAGCAGGTGTTTTACTCGCCACTCTGCTCACATAGAATTGAAGTGAATGGGAAGCAAATATTCACCAGTGTTAATTTTGCTTACATGTGACTGTGCTGTAACATATTCTGAGTGGCATACAATCTTAACAACATTATGGGACCTCAACTATGTCAAAAACTGACAGCTTAAATCACATAAAGGTTTATAGCCTACACTATGTGGCTAGCTGACAAACAAGAAAAAACATCTATCAACACTCATAATTATCACGGTCACCAGCGCACCATGAAACTTGACAGCATATCTCATTGTAACACCGGCACTTTGGAAACACTCACATAGAGATTAAAAATCTGGATGATAATACCACTAATATGTCCAAAAACAGTTTTAGCCTCTTTATAAGATTATGTACAATCACAGCATGCAGATTCACTGTAATCTATATTTTACTTGTAATTGAGAAGACAAGAAAACAAATTTAAGTTCAGCATTAAAATCTGAACCCACTTTGATCCATGACTGATTATTTCAGCACTGAATAGGCATGAACAAAATAACTATTAAGTTTGGAGAATATTAAAATATAGAATTATTATGGGTGTATCTCATGACAGTATTAGAAATGTCTACATTTGCTTTTTCTTGCTTAAGACAAACTACGGCAAAAAAATGCTGATAAATTTATTGGTAGATGCATGTCCCATATGAGCACATAATGATGTAGACTAAAAGCGTGCTCTTCGCTTTCTGTGCCAGCACCACTGGGAGAGAGCTGACAACATAAGGAGGTTCCAGGCTCCGTGAGAGGGGTCGCGACCCCAGGAAGTAAAAGCAGCTTATAAAATAGTGACAACTGCCTCCTCTCTTCCTGTCTGGAACATAAAGCCAGACAACAAGGACAGAAAATGATTTGGACTTGCTCAAAATAAGTTTGTTTTAGGCTGAATGTGTGTGAGGTTCAAAAAAGACAAATTGTGCTAATAGTTAAAGTGTTCTTCTCTTTATAATACCGACATAATCCCTTTAAACTGATGCTGTTTAATCTTTGCTTTTTGTCTCTGTTGGACTGTCAGCTAAAGAGAACTTTGGCTCTGCAGAGCTTCTCTCTATGGGCCTATTCTCCTGTATCCTCTCCATCTCACTGATCCCTTTCTCTCTTTTCCGCTCTCCCCACTGCTAACGCTTTCCTCCTCTCGTCCCCTCCACCTACCCGCAGCCTTTCCATTCTCATCTCTCTCCCTCACTCGTTTTCTCTTTCCCTCATTCACACTCCTCTCTCTGTCCCTTCCAATCTCTCTCCTCCTCTCGCTCCCCCTCTCTCTAGCTCGCAGGACAGTATTATATATTCCAGTCTCATGCTTTGCATGATTTGGGCAATAGATGAAGCCATATCCCTCTCTCCTCTTCGGGCTCTCCCCTCCCTCTCTCTCTCGCCTTGTTGTTTAATGTTTCAATTTGGAGGAAGCAAACATTCAATCAGACAGATTAACTGTTTAATGCATGTCATCAGTCAAACTGTCTACGAGAGGGGGGCCCCTCGGCCTGGCGCTGCCCCCCCCCCCCCCCCAACTGCCGCTACGTCCTTCTCACTCCCCTGCTCTCCACGCGCACACTGTCTACTCTCATATAGATGGGCCCATCCAGGCTCGAGCCCAGACGCAGAGGCGTCTGTGCACACACACATACACATGCACGCAAGTACAAAAACACATATTCACTCATGCACACACACACAGCCACAAACGCAGACATATTCATGAAACGTACACTGGCAAGCACACAACCATGCATGGACACACGGTCATAAGCACAATCATATGCTTAGACAACCATATGCGTGAAAAGCCACATGCTGATATCCATATAAATATAGTTTAAACAAAACAGAGAATGCATGGGGACACCTGCAACCACAATACAAAATGTGCGTTTGTGCTTGTTTCTAAGGTACGAGGATTACATGAGACATCCCATGTAATTCAAATGCCACATATACTGATGTGCTAAAGGACGCATCCACTGATTCACTTACAATTGTGAAACTGCTTTACACAATTAAGTCGTGCTCTCTTTACAGACAACACACACGGTAACTCTCTCTCTCTCTCACACACACACACACACACACACACACACACACACACACACACACATCCCACAGGCCAGTGGATAGGGAAATCAAAGTGACACGGAGGTAGAGCAAGGGAGAGTGAGAGATTAGAGGAAATGAAAAGAGTAAAGAGGAAAGAGGGAAAGAGGGAACGGGAGGCCGAGCGTGCTGCAGACTGAGCAGACTGTAAAATAGGGAGTGACGCTCACACTGAGTTTATAAATGATACTGTATGAATTCTGGATGAGGATGTACAGAATGACATCTGCGATGACAGCCTGAAACATGACCGAGGTTCTCACATTGACTTATAATTGTTAACCTGAGTGCACACTGAATGTTCAATACATCTATCGTTATCAGTAAGTTAAAACAACATGTTTTCAGTACATTAATCCCAAATCTGTGGTCATGCTCTGTGGATTTTAGCTTGCACATGCACACTTGAGATATAGTCAAACACCAATGTCAGCTGCTGCACAAATCCCTAATGCCCTACAAAAAAGTATAATTTCTTACTTATTCTTATTGCTCACTCTCTATGTTTTTAATCAGTAAAAAAAGAAGAGCATATTTATCTGTTTCTAAAGTTTATTTATAGACTTACTCACATTATGATACATGTAGATAATTTATCAATGTTGATGAACTTGCATTGCTAGTAGATGAACTTGATGCATTGCTTATAACTGAAAAATAGGTTTAAGATATAAAACTGACTAAAGGCTGGATTTATTCGTATTCATTCAGTCAGTGAATCTTTCTTTGTTTAAAAGTATGTGTAAAGTAATATCATGAATATATCGACACAGTATGATCCTAATTATTATGGTTTAATAAGAAACAAAAATTTAAAAAATAAATAGAAATATATATGAGGATGTTGGCTTTTATACCAGATATATGAATTGCATGTTTATTTTTTTAATCTATGTTTTATGTCATAATTATTATGTTTTGTGTTCTTATTTGAAGACTATTTTGTTTTCCTAATTGACAAAAACTGCTATTTACTTTTGATTTATATGTTCTTAGTTATTACTCTTATTATCATTATTAGACATATGCCATACTAACTTGCTGATTTTGCTGTCATTGCAGCCTATTACTGTTCTACGATGTTAAATTTGTGACTTTACTGATTTTGTCTTTTTATTGGTTTTAAGAACATCTTGCCAAAAGACTGCAGTTGCAAATTAGTTGGCTGGCTAACACGGACATATTTTCAGACATGGTAATTAATGGTCATTGTCTTTGTGAATAAAAAAGTGAAATGCAATGTAAAGGACAGATAAACTGCAAATGGAAAAACATGAATATCCACAAATGCAACATTTTGACATGTAGTAGTAATGTAGCGAGATAGCAAGGTCTTAAAGAAAAGTTTTATGAAGTTTAATTTGTGCAGCTAACTACAGATTTTGCAATTTTTGTTTAAAATTTTCACAAGCTACAGTATGTCCTTGAATAAGGACAATTTTAAGCTTTTTGTATCAACTGTGAGGCAACATTTTTGGTTTTTGTAGCAAAACAGAAGCTATGTAAAAATGTCCTTGCGCTAATAAAGTCTAGGTCTTGGCCTTTTTTCTCAAATCTTAACAAGTAAAAGAACACGGACTGGTTAAAAGAAATAGCTGCATGTGATGGCTGCAGATATCTGGGGCAGCTAATTGTGATGGTGCACTGTCCATGAGCTCGTACGCTGTAACGCTTCGCATGCCAAAAACCCAGAAGGCTCCACTAAAGTGTAGCAACCTTATAAGTTTGCCAACCAGCTGCTTCACACACTGCCTCCCTCCATCATTTTCTTCTCCATCCCTCTTTGTTTTACTCTCCCTCTCATTCATTTTTATTTTATCTCCCGGTGCTGTGGAGCATCTCGTGTATCTCCCTCTCTCCCCCACTCTCTGACCACAGCGCAGAGGGTGGCCAAACCTGGTAAGTATTGACAGGGAGCTCCAGTGACACGGAGAGAGCCAGTCAATGCCCAGACACCCAGGGCAGGGGTCAATGACAAAAGGTAGGCCGCCTGGAAAGAGGGAGATCGTGAGGGAGGGAGAGAGAAGAAGAGGAGGGAAGGCAGTTGATAGATGGTGAGGCATGGGAGATATGCAGCGAGATAGTATAACTTTGAGGCAAGATAAATACAAGGTGAAAGAAGAAGAATCACAGAGGCACATGCCAGAAAGGAGAGGAACAAAGAGAGATGAGAGACTACGGTTGTTTATACTTCAAAGATGTCATCTGATGGCTCAAACAAGACCATCTTTAATGATGGTTTGGTTGTGAATTTAAAGGCATTCATCGGTATATGATGATGTAGATAGCCATTGATCAAACCTATGTGAATAACAATTAAAAAATGTTGTTTAAATAAGGCAACCACATATAGATTTCATGGCAATAAAGGCAGCTTTAGGTGCTATTGGTTGATAATATTGTGTTATAATGCAATTGTGATGCAATATGTCACAACTTCCTTCATTATTTTGTCGTTATTTTTGTGTATTTTTTGTTTGCCTTTTAAAAATGTGCTTGTTTTGTCTCTTAATGAAGACTGTTAAATTATTGTTCATTTATAAAACATTTTTTAATTTTTCTTAAATTACTCGCACCACTGGGTACAGGGTAGTCTGTGGAGGGTAAGGTTTGAGTGGGTAGGGGAAAGTGGGCATAACTGTATAATGAACTGTCTATCTCTGTGAAACCGTATAAACCCCCTCACCACCGGCACCAAAAAAATAGTCACTGTTGATTATCAAATCAATTCTAATAAGGGTCACTGGAAACTGGAGAACGCAACATGGAAGTTCAAGACAAACTGTGATGCAGGGAACGAGTGAGATTGACATGAACGTTCCTCTGAGACCGCGGATGGGACAAGTGAGATAGGACGCAAGACTAGGATTAACAGAGCTATACAAACACACACACAGGCACACAGTGTGTTTGTGTATTGACACAGAGAGAGAGTGTCAGTATATATTGAACGGCGGGCGGTAAGTGAGCCCTCCTCTCCCGACCATCCCCTCCTCCATCTCTCCTTCTCTCTATCGGATATCAGTCCCTTCTCCTCTAATCATTTCCTTCCTTTTGGCCCTCTCTTCTTTCTAATGCAATTATCCCTCGTTCCTCCTTTCCTTCCACTTCCCATCTCTATCCCTCTGTTTCTACTACTTACACCCTTCTCTGAAGTACTTTCTGTTTTACTATGTACGATTTTTTTTGTTGCTTTTTCACCTTTTTTTCGTTATCTCTCCAGTCATGTTCTGGCTAACAACGCTGTGTCTACCATTGTCAGTTGTACTTATTGTTCCTCCTTGTTTGCTCTTACCTGGCTCTCTCCTTTGTTTTGATCTTCAGTGATCAGCCTCCCGTAGCCTCGGTGTGTGACAAAAAGGTTCTCATTAATCAATATCACTCTCCAAATGTGATAACATTCTTCTCCGAGCCTCTGCAATATGGCAAAGAGAAACATACATAGTACTTCAGAGCAAATACAGGGGTTAGAAAAAATAATCAACACTTCATCATCAAAGACTTTGCAGCAAAAAGGGAGGTCATACTTAGCTGCCTGATGGCCATTAGCAGTATTTGTCACAGCTATATAAATTGTATATCCTATCCATTTCTTTTTACCTTGTGGCTACCATTCCTATCTGTTGATTAAGGTTGTGTTGGGAATATATTCCCCCCCCCCCCCCGAACATTTTTCTACAAATAACTTACTACATTAATAAGCTCTGCTAGTTGCCACATGTTACTTTGAAAACTCACAGATCAAAGCGCTAATTGCCAGACTTGTTTCATAGCTAAGTACTGCTACTAATTGGCATTGTATCTAACATGATACACCTTTGTAGCAATGTTTGCACTTGTGATCAAATTATTCAAAGACAAACATGCTGGAAATAAGCAACTTTAAGACGCATCCTTTATACTTAAACCACAGCTGTTAAAAGTGTTTATCTAACTTGTATTTGTGTATTTTCATGATTAATTAATTCTGTTCTGTCACAAAGTGTTAAAAATGTCTACAATGTCTCTAAAGATAGATTGCAAAAATAGAATATGTGGCTAAGAGAGCTGATGAATGCACTGTACTCAGAAAGTTAAGGTTCTCTAATAAAACCAAGACTCAAATATTTTTTTTTTTTAATTTAGAGCCCTACATAAAGGTATATCAAGAGTAGTGGATTGTAATGAACTGAGGGTATAACAGCAAATCCTCTGTCGCTCTGTATACATTTTTTATTTTATTGCTATTATTGAAGTCCTAGATGTTTTTTTTTTTCTATTTGTAAAGAATTTCATGGCTGAGACGTTTAAGTGACGTACTGAGCATTTTTTATATATTGAGAATCCTAAAATAAATGTTTTTAAAAATGTCTACAGTCAGTTAAATACTGCCTGTGTGCATTTTACCAAAATATTTACCAAGGCTTGTCTCTGCAGCTGTTCATGATACATGGGAATTTTTATTATGGAAAAAAAAAGAAATACAATGAGGAAAACTGTACAAAGGAGAAACATGTTGTCCTTTTCACACATGAATAGAGATCTCTTTCCTCAGCCTCGGGCTATGACTGTTAACACTTTCCACTCACTGTGAAATGTCTGCAGATTCCTTTGGTCTCAGGTGATGCATCTGCAGGCCCCATCATCTCACGTTTGCAAAGGTGGGAGAAAGCACACCCCCTAAAGTGGGAGCAAGAGGTGATCTCATCATATTTCTGGATCTGAACCAAATTCACCAAAAGCTGCAAATGACAATGCTCTTTAAACCCCGCTGCTTGACATTTTCCCTCAAATTAATTAGTTTAAAATAAAATTAGGAACAGGCCACTAATTTATCTGATTTAAATTAGATTACAACTAAAAATGGTAGAGTGTAAAGATGCGAAGATCATATCCTCTCCACAGTGCAGTCTTTGCTGCAAATGCTCAGGGCACTTCTCAACAGAGAGGTGGAGATTAGTTTGTCACTCTGCCAGTTTACCTTGACACCAACTTTTTCCATTCTCTCTCACACACACTCACACACACACACACACAAAAGCGCGCACACATACACACACACACACACACACGCCTGTTAAGTATTTGCTTGGACCAGCACTTACTAACATTAACAGAGGTGCCCATACTCAACTGTATCACAACCAGTTTCCCTCTCCCTTCATCAGTGATATATCTCTACAAAGTACACTAATTTGACACTTTCTCCTCGTGCACAGTGATTAGTTTACTGTTCCGCTCCGTTCTGCAACACTTCGTTTCTCCTGTTAGGTACAACACTACAGATAGGAATCCAAGCAGAGGAGGGGGGAGGGCGATATTTCACAACGAGCGCATTGGCAGACAACCACCTTTCCTCGCAAATTTGTGAGCCTCGCTTCCTGCATGCCCCGCGCCCGGTGCTCTGCCGGAAACAGATGGTTCCCGGAATGTCCTCGAGCGGAGTTCCGAAGAGCTGCTAGTAGCCGAGAGGCGCGTGAAGGAGGGAGGGGCGCGCGTTGTCTCTCCGACAAAACTTAACTTCATCTGCCTCTCTCTGTAGCTCTCCGTCTTCCTGCTCGATTAGGATACTTAGTAACAGTTCAATGTGATTACACTGTCAAAGAGAGGGGTTCTACAGCAGCTAACGTAGCTTCATCTCAGTGTTATTTTACTAACACCGCTTTATTGCAATGAAAAAGTACTACAGCAAATTCTAGTTGTGCTTATTGTGATGAGAGGTATTGCTTTCTTGATATAAGGCTACAAAATCCAGTGTGACTGAAAAAAGAGAGCTGGTTTCAGCACCTTGGACAGCGAACAGATGTCCATCAATGTAGCCGTGGTGCTGTAGGCCCACAAATTCAGCACCCTGGACAGCGAAGTGGGAAAAAACATGGGACATTTTTAGACCACCTCCAAGTTTGTGGAGGTTTTGTATGTGATGCAAAGTAACCATGGCTAGACTTAGGAGGCCAGATTTAGGGGAAGACATAGTGAAACCAGTATAACATAATGGAATCATTTATGAAACTGATAACGTCAAACTTCAATTGACATTGTCCTTATCTGCACTATAAACAGCGTTTATACCAATAACATATCATCTTTCAACATAGCCTAATTTATTGTTACTTTACCCAAAGGTTTATAAAGCAGTTAAAATTAGCTCAACTTCGACCAGCTAAAACAATAAAATGTTGCATATACCATGCGTCTTTAACTAGGGGTCCACAGCCCCTCTTGGGTCCTCAGTTACTGCAGTGAGTCTGCCAAATTATTGTAACTATTATTGTTTGATATTTTTTGAATGTTTTTTTTTAATTAAATGTCTCAAAGCACACAACAGCATGAACCTAACCTATTTAATTTACAGTAAATAACATTGACAGAGGCTAGACTTCCAACAACTGACAGCAAAATCAATGATGAGCCTTTTCCAACAACTTATCTTTGTGAAAGTAGATTTTCCAACCTCACCTACACCTGAAAAGCAAAGACAGAGGCCTGTACTACGAGGCAGGATTTGGGGTTAGTTTTACTAATAAGGGGTCCCTGCCTTATCTCTCTTTCAGCTCAGGGCTCCTTGGCTAAAAAACGCTGAAGACCCCTAGCTTGTCCTGTATGTTCCTGCATCAGTGATAGTAATCAACTTATGAAAAATAACACTCATTCTACATGTTGACTACTTGTACTTCAAATACAGTACATTAAAATGAGAGCACTTTTGTGCTTCTACTTAAATATAAGACTATTTTTACAGCATGGTTTTGCCTATTTTAATTAAGTAAAATTATATCAGTGCTTCTACAACCGCATACAAATTACCTTAAAAATATTATGTGTAATTTGACTAAGGGCCCCACCACTAACTCAGTCTATAAGTGAACACAAAATCTTGGTCAAAAGCGAGAAAACAACAATGACTTAGTAACCCTGCGCTATATTTGAGCCCCATTAATAGACTGAAAGCATCCTTTCCGATTAGCCCGCTGTAATCCGTAGCTCATCCCTGTCTTACGCCCCACTTGTCCTACACCCGATACTTTGATCCAGACTCGTCGGCACCTGACGATCCGGCCCTTTGTTATAGAGCACGCCGGGGCTAATCTCACTGACCCGGCGCAACCTTGACCACCCACTCCCCCGGCCTTGGGCTTGGTTCATCGCCGCCCCGGACACACAACGCTTCCCGGGAGAGAGAGAGCGAGAGAGCCCTCTTGATCGTTTCATCAAACGCGTCCCCGCTGAGCGAGCATGTGCGCGCCGCCGACCTCCCACTCGTCCCAGCAGCGGGGATAAGAGGGAAGTCGATGCAACAGCGCCAACACAGTCAATGATCCATAAACAGGAGCCAATAGGCGAGTGTGTAATGAGGGACTTCATTTGAACTTTATGTAAACAATAAGGAGCAATACTAGGCTTGCCTGGGAACGGGGCAGATATGAAGGCTGTAACCGAGATGGATGGACAGCTACAGCGTAAAATGAACGGATCTGGCGTCTGCCGTGAGAGATACAGAGATAAACTATTGTTGCCTTATTTGCTTATAAATGCAAAAACTGCATATATATATATATATATATATATATATATATATATATATATATATATATATAAATGAACAATTTCAAAACAGATGCTTTTACTTCAAAGCAATGGGCAATAAAATACACACACACAAACACTTTAAACTCAAACAGAGAGAGAAAGAGAGGAGAGAGAAGCACCTTTCACCGCTCCCCCCTGCCCCCCTCCTTCCCCCTCTATCTTTCGTTTTCACCCCCCACTCCCCCCAACACCCCCCTTCTCTCTCTTTCTCTCTGGAAAAAACGGCAAGGAGGCGCGACTCGCAGGGCCGCACATAGCTGATCAATATTCGATTTAGTTGCTAATTTAGGGCCTTTCTATAGCTGTCATCCCGTGATGTATGAGTCCTAACCCGAGGTCGCCGCGGAAAAGAAGAAGAAGAAAAAAAATAAGAAAAAAAATCAAACACCAGTCAACTTTTCACTTAACAATAGAGCGACTTGAATATTATTTATGGGCGAAAGACCCACTTTATGGGTGAATTGCTCCTATCGCTGGTGGGATGATGAAGCGCCTTGTAAGTACATGCCACACAGGCTCTGACACCGGCGTAAACAGACATGCAGGCAGGGGAGAAACATGTAAACACACGGGGGAAGCACGCTGCTTTTAAAATAGGCGCAAAGCCGTGCAAAGAGGGGAAATATTCATATCAACACACGTCAATATCTCGGTCTCTTGGAGTTCACAATGCAATTTGAACGCACACATTTGATTAATGGCGTGTGTGTGATAAAGAGATCCCCCCCCATCCGCCCCCACACTTGCGCGCGCTCACACGCACGAGCCACGGACTCGCACGTGCACACATGGGGGCAAGTTTGAAATGACACAAAAGATATCCTATTTGTCATGCGGACGAATATTATGTATTATGGACCTAATTGTTTTTGCACATCGCTTTAAGCGCGCGCGCACACACACACAAGCGCGCGCGCGCACACACGGGCACCCATCAAATCTGAAAGCGGCTGTTTTATTTTGCCACTTAATGTCTTCCCGATCGATCACTGTTCTAAGGATGTTATCAATAATTTGAAAGCTTGATTAACTTCAACGTTTCCATAACAATTCCACCACGTTTATCCTCTCTTGAATTTTTAATTAACGCCTGCTTAATTAGTTCGAGATCATTTGGGAGTGAGATACTTTATTTTAGGGGAAGAGGGGGAGGGGGAAATTAACATAAAAATCTCTGCTGATAAATTGATATATTATCAGGAAAGAAATGTTGTAGGAATTTCTAGGCGGAACGAGTCATAAACAGACATCCATCAAGATAAGACAGCTTGAGACAATGTATAATTCTTTGGCAGTATTTTTTAATTATTTAATGACTATACTAGTCTAATTTCTCCAAATAATGAGGGTGTAAATTCTTTCTGGTTGAATCATTCATAGACAAAGAGACCGATTTATAACATGCAGCATAAACAGGAAACCAATTTCCTCAGGTGACAAAGTATTTCAAGGCCCAGTCAGACTGGTAGTTAGACACTGCATGCATTGTGGTCTTGAACTTGCTTAAACCGGTATCATCCTGCTTAATTAAAAGTGTGGATTGTAAGTTTTTGAAGAAAAAAAAGGAGATCTTTGCCAAAAACAGTATCTGCAGAAATTGTTGAGAGAAATTTCTGTATATTTGTATAGCAATTGATCCTTAAGTGCAAACAGTAGGCTGCCATGTAAACCATTGAATGAATAAAAGGCATTTTAATTAGAGTGATTAGTTAAGGAATCAATGGGCTGGCACTAGCAGACTCACAGGGAGACCTGAGATCAGCTAATGGAGCAGTAGAACACTAAAGTAAGCTTTTTACACCCTAGAAACTCGTTTTGTTATTGGCTGGTTCCTGCAAGTGCAACCTTCAAATTCTGGAAGTTAGGGATGTTGTAAATCAAGAGCGCCACAAAACGAGGAATAGGACTAAATATTATCAGTTATAGTGTTCTTTTTAGATTCCTATCTCTAATGCATTACAAACGGTTGTATGGGGGCTAGATGTGTGATTCTCAGTGAATTCTGAATTTTTACGCAGGCCATACATCACAGATCCAGTGTGTTTAGGAGTCTCTTTGCATATAAACTAGGATATGGGGAGTGGGAGTGTGTGTATTGCCTGCTGCCAGCTGCCATGCAGCCTCCAGGTTGTTTGGTGAAAGTGAGAGTGTGATTTCCCCAGACCCTGCTCTCCGGGGACGCCTGGCTCCCCCTGCCATCTCCCCAGAACCCCAACGGTTAAACGGACAGGTCATTGATGCACGCACGCACACGCACGCACACGCGCGCACACACACACACACACGCACACACACACACACACACACACACACACACTCTCTCTCTCTCTCTCTCTCTCCCTGCCTGCCTTTCAATCTGCTCTCCCTGGATGGGCCCCCACTGCCATATAAAGGCCACATTTCCCTGGTCATTACCGGCAAGTCAAAGAGAATCTCTCACCTCACTGTATACACGATAATCAGATCAAACCTGGAGTTACAGTCATTAGAAATATTGCAGGAGGCGAGTCATAAGGAAACGACCTCGTGAATAATAGCCTACACTGCCAATGAGAGTTGTAATTGTAAATCTGATTCTACCCCTCAACCACATGCTGTAATGAGCACCCGGCATTGTTTAAATGACTCAAATGAAATTGGTGCCGATTTACCAAGCATGAATGACAGCTCATATGAAGATGTGTGCTGGGAATGAGATATGATGGGGGTCTGAGAATGTGTGTGTGTGTGTGTGTGTGTGTGCACATTTCAGTTGTGTGTATGTCTGCATGTGTGGACGGGGGCGGCCCTTGAATGGGGTGTTAAACAGTGGTATTAATAATCTCCATGATCTATGAGCTCGTCTGGTGTCACTCAGCCATTAGAGACACAGTCTCTCTGTGTTCTCCACACCTCGTTTCCTCCCCCTCGCCCGTGTCGGCCCCCAAAAATAATTGTGTGTTAATGGGTGAGGAGGAGGGGTGGGAATGTGGCGGATTAGAGCCTGAGGAGGAGGGATAGGAGAATTATCGGGGAGATGGGTCACTGTTAACAGAGGAGATGATTAGGTGTGATGACTGACCCTTTCCTGGTCACAAAAGACAGTGAAGGAGATGTGTGGCAATAATAAGGAAACAAACATTAAGCAGGTGACTACATATGTCCCAATCGAGTTTTTTGCCCACCCGATCCGAGTCATTTGATACTGAGTATCTGCTGATCCAAGTCCTGATCGATACTTGTACCAGGATAATACAGCTGCCCAGTTCAAACTTCAAGTGCTTAAAGTTATTAAAATCAATCCAGTGTATATGCTTTTAAGTTAGATTAAGTTGTGTTTTTTTATTTTTAATTTTAATGTTTTTTAATTTCAGATTCAGAAATCACTTACAGTCTCACAGTTATTGGGGTAGCAACACTATAATAAATGCTACGAATCATGCTCTCCGTTTATGACACCTGTATGATGTGGACATAAACAAAGCATTGGGCATGGAGTGTGCTCAAAATAATTGAACCCAATCAATTAAATGTGTTGATTGGACTCAATACTGATCCTTACGAACAGGACATCCCTACAGGTGATCAAAAAAATAAATAAACAAAAAAGTAAGAGGGGAGAGACCTATTAGGGCAAGATTTATCTGACTGTGTGATAATGAGAGAGTAAAAAGGTAATAGTTTGCCTGTATTCCTGTGAGATGGGGAGATCCAAAGCCAGGTGAGGTAGCCTAAAGCCATTTACAGGTCCTAATCTGGGTGGAATGACCGTGAGAGGAAGAAGGAACTAAAGTACACCGACTAACAGGTCTCCCCTGACCCCTCTCCAACTCCCACTCTCCCACCTCTACTTTTCCTCTCCCTCGTTTCCTCTCTCCTTCCAACCCCACTTTCCACCACTTCCATCTACAAAACAAAGTTGCCTGGCATTGACGGGACCCTGGAGGCCGTCAGCGAGGAAAGGTGGAGTCGCCCTCATGCAGGAGAAAGAGGTAAGAAAGCGAATGAGGGAGAGAGGGAGAATGGGAAGGGGGGAGTGAGGAGATTGAAGCGTTTCTAATTTAAATAAACCCTTTGGCAGACTGAAACTGGCAGCAAGCTTCCCCTTTGCTCGCAAGGAAAAGAGAGAGAAGAAAGGAAAAGGGGAAAAGAGGGAGGGCAAAAGGAAAGGAGCGATAGATAGATGGATACAGAGATGTCTCCACTCTGGTTTGCTTACCCGCATGGGAGAGTTAGAGACCAGAGGATGGGGAATGAGGGAATATAGAGAGAGTGAAGTGAAATAAGATAGGGAGCTAGATGGAGGAGAAAGAGAGGGGACACAAATAATGGGGGAAAACACTGACAAGATACAGGAGTTAAGGGAGGGGAGAATAGGAAAGAGCTGTGAAAGTTAGGTAATAGAGAACTGTGTGTGTGAACAGAGAGAGGTGATCCATCTATTGGGGCGAGTTCATCCATCCACACACACATACAAAGAGAGAAAGTCAAACAGGGTCTCTCAGCAGTGGGTCCGATCAGTCTCATCTCATCAAAACTTGGCTGAAGTTTTTTGGATGGATCCCAGCTCCAATCTACTCGAGCCGCCGCACTCTTCTCCGTCACACTGTCTCCCCCTGTCTGTCCCTTTGGCTCGTCACAGCAGCCGCCTGCTCACCGGTCTATACGCTCCTAATGGGCTGCCATGGAGAGAGAAGCCGCAGCGATACAGGCTGTAATCTAAAGTCTCACTACTGAACACCAGAGGATGCCCACTTTGTTTGTCTGCTGTTTGTTAGGTTGGATGGGTAAGAGGTGACAACGGGCAAAGCATACAGCTCGGAGATTCAAAGAGGAGAAGTAACTCAGAACAGCACCCCAAAACACAATCAGGGTTGTGTGGTGGGAACACACAAATAATTTGTATCTGGAGATGAGTAGCTTGACACTTTAAATGTTTGAGGCATCAAACTAATGACAATGTAATGATATACATACAGATATTTTAAAGGAGAAAAGGTTACTTGCCCCAAATCAATTTGCCTTTGTGGATTAATACATTTGTATTGAAATTGAAAGTTACAAAGGTCTGACTTTTTGTTTACGCCATTTGAAGGTCATCTAGAGCCTTTTTTTTTTTATTTCTCACACCATCACTTAACATAATGTTTGATTGAGTACCAGGCTCGTATGCATGTAGACAATATGTTATTGACAAAAAAAAAAAAATCAGGGTTTGACACGCCTGTTGACAAAAATGACAAGATGCGATTACACAGTCTCTGGATTAAAGGTGCGTGTGTGAAAAGGCGCGACACGCATGTTGTGTATAAACCCACAGGTAGGGGCAAAGTCTATAGGATGGATGAAGAGAGGGGAGAGGGGAGAGGAGAGAGAGAGAGAGAGAGAGAGAGAGAGAGAGAGAGAGAGAGAGAGAGAGAGAGAGAGAGAGAGAGAGAGGGGAGGAGGGGGAGAGACTCCCGACCCCCTCCTTCAAACATACGCACCGAGAACTGGCTCCGGCTCCGGCTTCGCTGGAGTGGAGAACCATAAATCTTCATATAGCGGCTGTTTTGATTAATGCAGCCGAGTCGAGCTAGGGGGCTGGACCTATCCCATTACGGCCTAATGGAAGATGGAGCGGCGCTGTCTCCACCACTAGGCCCCTGTCATTTGTTCCACTTTGCAGTCCATTTGGCCGAGAGACTACAAGCCACTCCATCAAAAATATTTTCAGAGTTAATTTCCGCCCGCTTAATTCGCCTTGATTCGGATTGCGTATCGAATGGCAGGATCGATTTTCGCCTGGCGTCTAAATTAAATAAAAGAGAGGGGGGTATACTTTAAGTCTGCGTTTTCTTTCTTTTCTCTTTTCCATTCCATTCTTCCACCTCTTTTCCAGACATCCTTTACCGTGGGCTCCTTCTTTTTTTTTTTTAAGATGCATCTCATTTCCTCCTTTCTCTCAGATTTTGATAGACCCCTGTTTGCAGGGGAGGAGGAGGCACAAATCTGATTGTAGTTACAGATGAAGTGAAACCTATTGAAAGAGGAGCTGGGGTGGATGGATTTATGGATTTCTCATAAATTACAAACTGATACATAAAGACCTGAACATGAGGGAAACACCTTTTTATGACAGGTAGGTTACAAAAACAGAGAAAGAAAGTAAGAGATCCTATATCTTCACGATAACGCCCTGACAGCTCCACAATGTGTATATCCTGAAGAATAGATTTGGAAAACATGGAGTAAAGAAAAATTGGAGAGGCCTACACGGGAAAAGTGGGGTAAATTAGGGGCATCGGGGTATTGAGGGGGTGAAAAATAATAGGGGGGAAAAGTAGCAAAAAAGAAATGAAAAGAGGCAAAAAGCACAGTGACAAATTGGTCGAGTGTGTCGCGAATTCCCTTTTAGATTTAAAGCCGCGTGTAGCCTATCGTCATATCTTTCCAGAGTAATTTATTTTCTCATTTCTCTCTCTCTCCCCTCACTACCCTTCTCTCTCTGTGTGTGTGAATTTATCTGGTAGTCACGTGGACAGAGGAGGGGGGAAAAAGTCAATAAAAGTCTCTGGCGACAACTGTTTCCCCCATCGGTCTCTTGTCTCCTTCTTGCATTATCTCTCCTGCTTTGCTTTCTATTTGTTTATTCGCTGAAGCTGCTTTGCTCCTCCCTATTTCCTCCTCCATCGCCTGTGTTTCCTGTTTCAGATCCTCTCTCATATCATAGGACTACAAGCTATACCTACTCCTCTCCAGAGAGGCCTATTGATTTTATTCTCCCACTAACAGCAAGCCCCACGCTTTGAAATTACTAAATCAGGAAGCTGTAGGATCCATCTCTTGTATCCACCTCAGAAATGCTTCGATAAGCGTCAGAAAGTTCTCAGAGGCTTACAAGTTACAAATGAAGGCCAGCAAACTTCGGCCTGGAGACACGGAGCCACTTGTAGATTGCTCAAATCAACAAAAGAATTAAATTTGAATCAATTAGATTTTATTTGACTCTGCCAAATCATATGAGCACTTAGAAGATCTGACTGAGGAACAAATCCTGAAACCTGGGCTCCACATCAACTACTTCCCTCTCCAATTCAAAACCACGAACAATATATCTTTCATAATGTAGGGCTGGACAGATGCTGACCTAAATATACCTGGACCGTAAACATGGCCATTATTGGCAATGTTTTTTTATTTACCAATAATATTCTCACTCAGACAGTCTAAAAATGCTGGAAATGGCATCTTAGTTTACTATAACCTATAAGACAAAAAAAATATCAATATTTATAAGCTACAGTATTTTAAAATATTACACTGACAAAATGCTTGTTGAATATACCCATGCATTAGAGGGAGAAGCATTCAGATTCTTTGAGAAAAGAAGCTCAACTAGTAAATGTTTTTCAATCTAACATTTACTTGAGTAAAAGTGCATTATGTTGTCAAGTATCAGTTGTTTAAGTACTGGTTATGCAGGCAGCATGACTCCTGTCAGTGCTATTTACTTAAATATAAACTGTTTTGTTTGTTGTTTGCCGGTGCAATAACTGATAATACTCTTGTAACTGCAAAGAATGTGAGGAGAAAAGGCTACATTTTTTGTTTGATCGGTTTATTTCTCAAGAAACACTGATGTTTTTAGAAAAATTGCTGCCTCTTAATTAACAAAAAGATATTTTATACATTTGATAGTTTTAAAAAATAAGACCATCTTATTTGTTAAATATGTGGGCTTATTAACATCACGCCTGTCCTCACCTGGACAAAAATGAATAAGCTACAAATACCATCAGATTAACTTTAAAAGGAATTTAATAATCCTTTTTTTGGTCAGAAACGCATGTTAAGTGACATTTTTTAGTCCACAGGCATTGTAATAAAGGTTCCGCATTAACAAAAATAATTATTATCTCAAATTCCATTATCTAAAAGAAACAATTGAATTTCCTAGCCAATAATATACCGGCCACCAATATATTGTGTATCCATAATTACAGATGCATGAATGTTTAAGCAGCTTTTTAATGTTGAACCTGATCAAAAAAGAAATAATTTGAACCATGTCATATCAAAGATAAATATATCCCCTGAAATTAGCTACTGCAGAGTCATATCAATGTATATATCAACTGACAACAAACTGCAGCACAGTTTTGCCAAAGATATTTTTGATTACATTCAGAAACAGTAATGCCATTACATAGTTTTCCACAGATCACTAACAACTTTATTTGAACAGTTAAATTCCAGGCTTAGCAAGTATTTTGGTTACAATACTTTAATAAAACTAACTTAAAGGGACACTATGGAGGAATTGTTAGCTATTGTCTTTTACTGGTATCAGCAGCAAAAGTGAAAGCCAACCTCTGATTCACTCTCGTTTTGAAACGAGTTTTGTCCACTTGTCATTTTGCCTTGCAACATTTGCTATTTTAAGGTGCTAAGTCTACAATTTTCATAGCTTCCTCTTGGATGCTTGCCGCTTACAGTCTAGCATTGTTTGCTAACTGTCTATAAAGTCCCAGCCTCACCTACATGGTGTGCACCTGAACGTCCTCAACACAACACAACAAAAGAAGAAAATAAGAAAATACAGGCAGAGGGCAGAGTCTCCGCAGATAAATACACAAAGAGCAACACACAAGCTACAAGAAAACAGTAGCATTTAAGCAGCCATAACTGACTCAAACAGAGCAAGAGAAGTAACCGCACTGTTTGGTAATGTTACATTTATAGCCCCAGATATCAGGTAAAAAAAATAAAACACATGCTTATGAACACACTTAAAAAAAGTTAACCCCATTACACTATTCCTTCAGAAACCCATTTCAGCCAGACCATGCTTTGCAAATAAATAAATAAATAAACAAACAAACAACTGTTTTAATAAATTAAAAATGCTAAAGATCAAACAATTTTTTGGCATTTATATGTTTTTGGTGTTTCAAGACATACTGAACTGCAAAAATTACTGTGTCGTATCGAACCTAACTGTGAAATTTGTTAATTGTTACGTCTCTAATATGAAGCATTTAAAAGTCTTAATACCCAATGTACTAAGAAACTATCGGTCAAATAAATGTAGTGGAGTAAAAAGAACAATATTTGCTCTGAAATGAAGTAGAGCTCATAAGTATGAAAAATAATTTAAATGAAATTGAAAGAAGTCCAGAACTAAAATGTATATGTTTATATTATATATTTTCGTACAAATCCGTGCGTCAACTACTACAACACTATGTACAGCGGCCTGTGGGCCATGCTACTGTCAAGCTGGTGGGGTTGATAAAATTGAAGAGTTTCTAGGTACCCTTGGGGGTTTACACTTCCACTGCAAACAGGACTGATGGCCGACCCACCCGGCAATATGACTTGTTCACTCAGCCCCTCCAATATCAGTGTCTCTATTTCAGTCGCCACATCTGTTATTGTCTGATTCTTAAGAAAAAAGTGGCTGAGCAGAGGATAATGAAATCAAAGCCCAACACACACAGTCAACAAGCCCCTGGTAAGAAACACACTGTGTCAATATTAATCTCCCTGACAGAAAGTCGAAATATGGCATCTGTCACACATCATCTTCCCTCTCTCCTGTCTTTCTGCGGAGTGGAAAAAGATGGAGAGGAGGTGGTTTTGGTGGGAGTGAAGAGGGGGAAGTTGTTGGAAATTGAGGACATAGACCGGAAAGGGCAAAGGATTCTGGGATTTTGAAGAAATAGTTTGTTGTTGTCTTTGTCTCCTTGCATTTGGTGTGGCATGCATTTAGAATATTCAAGCGTTTAGTAAAATAGAGGTTAATTTCAAGGACAGTTGTAAGTGGCATGTCAAGGGCACTTTTATCAAAACATATTTGTCACAAGGTACTTAACAGAGCGATACTGGACACTAGTCGAGATCATCTGCATTAGCGTTTGAGCAGATATCAGGGAACTTGAGTAACCGTAAGTATGTAACAGCTGTAATGTCTTTGGGACCGATCTTTTTGACTAGGACTCAGAAAACCTGAATTGATTTGCTCGTCACTTGGGGTGAATCAATAATCAATACTGTATGTATCTCTATAATCAAATACATCTTGTGCACTGCTGTCGGCTGCAGCCTCAGTTTCGATGCCACCAATGGGAGATGGTGAAGTCACAAATGTCAAATCCTAAAAATACAGGCTTTAAACTAACACACTCCTTTAAAAAAAAAAAAAACAGGAATTTAATTTTGGGGGGAAATCTGTAAAACATGAAAACACCAGATACATTATTGATAGATTTATTGCAAAGAATATGCATGCCTTTTAATTTATTTTGTGGAAATCTATGTTGGCTTTGGCTAATATGATCCATTTTGTTGTTTGTTTTAAAATGTCAACATTTCTTCAGAATAAACTGTACAGTGTTATGCACATAATAGAAGAATAGCCCTGGTTAAATTCTATATTGTCATTGCCTGTGTATCCAAAGCATAACATGATTTGTTCTTCTGTGCCATAAAACTCCACTGTTATACAAGACTGTTAAAAACAAAACACTAAGCCACATTGTTGCACTCAGTGACATATTCCTTTATTACAATGCACATGGGCACTGTAGTTTATTTTGAGCCAATTCCACATCCCAAACTACTAAACTGCACTCGTAATAATGTCATTTTGGCAACTTAGTATCTGCCTGGATCATTTTCAGAGATGTTTCTTTCAGGTAATGAAACACTACATTCACGTTGAGTATAGCCTTTGGAAGGAGGTGGTTGGGGAGGATGCAGGACATTGACACCAGAACCTCAAGTTCACGTCCAGACTCCTGTCCTACGGTTGTTCCCAGAGTAAAACTAAACATGGTGAAGCTGCATTAAACCTCTTTGCTGCTAAAACGTGGAACACATTGCCAGAAGAGGACTTGAGACAATAGAGAGCACTTTCAAATTCATGTTATAAAGACCTGCCTTTCAGTTCTGCATTTAATTTATTCTCTTTTAAGTAAATTTTTTGTGTTTTTTTTTCCGTTCAATGTTCTTTTAATTCTTCTGTTGTTTTGTGCTTTGGACTGCTTGCCTTTGTTTCTATTCTATGTGCTTTTGATCACTTGCCTATATTGTTTTTATTTATGTTTCTCATGTCTTTACTAATGTAATCTGTAAAGCACTTTGGGCTGCCTTTGGGTAGGAAATGTGTATAAATATATTTTCCTTGCCTTATCTGGCCTGTTTTTGGTTTAGACAACAGAAGTACTTTGATTAAAGTTAGGGAAAGATTGGGATTTTGGTTACAATTAAAAAAATAATAATAATAATAGCAAAGAATCCTATGTTTAGGGAACAAATACAGTTAAGGTTAGGGACAGACCATGATTTCAATTCAATGTTGATAAAAAACGTTATTTAAAAAAACATGCTGTAGTCACTATGAGCTGATACTATATTTTAGATCGCCTATTTTGACAGAAAACTACTAAAATACATTGCCAATTAACATTTTGCTGATAAATGAAATACACTGTCAGCGAACATTTTGCTGATATGTTCAGTATCAAATTTTTTTTCAACTTGCCAGATACATTAATTAGTGTAATTTCCTCATTATGTTAACAGAAAACATACTTTGCTCTCCATTACATTTCTTTCATGATGTCTTTACTTTTTCAGATTAGCTGTAGATAAACAAAATTTCAAGGAGACAGGGCTGCACATCTGAGTTGGTGTAGGACATCAAATTTGCATCTGAAAATAGTCCCAAACAAATGCCCTTTTTATTTGTGTTTGAGTATTGTTTACTACTAATTACAAATGTATTCTTCAGTATGACTCTGCCAGCATGTGCGTCTCTCAGTCTGAGAGTCTAGAGAGGCTAACACATTGTTCTTTATGGGATTCTTTAATAACATTTTATGCTAATTTAAGTTTAGACAACTATTACATATTCTCCCCTCATGCCCTGCTAGCACGTAAACTCTAATGTGCATAAAAACAACGCGCAGTAATGTAACATGACCTCCAGATCCGAGCACATATCCTATAGTACATATTCAAGGTCAAAATGCAAAAAAGCAACAAGTCAGAGTGGACAAAAGCTTCCTGACTGGAGGGCAACAAAACCAATGTTTCTCTCATAACCAGATGCTTAAGGTCAGCGATCACAAAACAAGATCTCTTGCTGATGAGATATTAAATGTCCTCCAATATTTCATCAGTTTTCTCATGCTTGAGGTTTCTTTTCCCCATGCACATCCGCTATCCTTTATTTATCCTTCAATCATCCAGGACTCTCTTCCCCTTTTCAGCCTGTTATCTCTTTCTCCCACTCATTTCACCCAGAACACTTTCCTTTCTTTCATCCTCTTTCCATCTGCTTCCTATTCCTCCCACCTCTCTTCTTCCTCCCTCCCTCTCTCTGTCTTTTGGACATTTCTCTTAGTCCTTTCGGTATCCCTCCACCTTGCCTCTCCACCCCCTCCCCCCGCCCCCCCCCCCTTTCCCCTGTGATGAATGAGTCTGTCTGCTGGGTGCAGTTCATATTTACTGAGCAGGGGTGCGCACACTGTCAGTCTCTCTCGCCCTCCACATCTCTATCCCTCCACTAAAGAGACAGAGAGAGCAAGAGGTTACAGCAGGATGAGAGGCGGAGGGAGGCCGTGGTCAAGAGATCCACTCCGGGAGTCACTGCGATAGCAGCTGGCTTGGTGGGGAACACGTTCGTCTTGACCAGCATAGTTTCTCAGTGCAAGCATTAGAGGTGGTTGAGGGAGAAAGAAATCTTCCTCACCTCTTGACCAACCTGTCAATGTGGTGATACTAATAGGGAATAAACAGTGTCTTTCCATCCTTTATGTGTAACTCAGCAGCCCACTCTCAGCACTCAATGCAACACAATTTAATGGCGTTTTCTCTCTCCTTCCTTTGTGTGAGCCATGCTTTTAGGCACATTTGGACTTGAGAGGGAGAGAAGTAAGAGCGGCTACCAGCTGCAGCTTACCAAAGGCCCACAAAATACCCAGTTTCATCTACACCCACACACACCAGTGTGTTGCAGGGGAGTCAAACGGTGTGTTTTGACCCGTGTGTTGACCCCTTCATGAATAAGAGGAGTGGATGTGGGCCTGCCGGAGCCCAAAGGGACAGGCCAAGAGCCGCTGCAAAGCCCTGCAGAGCCACCATCTCTTCCCACACACTGACCTCCGAGGCCAGCCAACACCAAAACCACTGTAGTGTGACGACACCAGTGACACCCAGCGCCAACGCACAAAATGTGTTCCTCTGCCAAATTGACAAAAATATAGACAGTAAATACGAGGAAAATTGGATAGCTCAAATTACATCACAAAAAGAAAATCCCCTCAACTGGACTTTTATAAGATTCAATACAGGGTAATTCAATTCTCAGACTGCAACCTAAAACACTGCCGACTGTCTGTCAAAAGGGGCAGATTGAAAATGTTTTTTGCCATTTGGTTCTGGGACAGGGAAGGCTAAATAAATGTAAGGTTTTATGTTTCGATTTGCGGATGATTTGCTGTACACTCGCAGCCATCGTAGTGCATCTATATCTGCGCTGATTAAACATTATGCCACTGTAAACATTCATATCATGTAGCTGTGTGTCAGAATCTAAGGAGGAGAGTGGAGGAGAATCAGGGGAAAATAGGAGCAGGAGAGGAAAAGAGTAGAACGCTGAAAGACGGGAAGGAAAGCATCATGCCATAATCATCTGAATATTAGGGAAAATTGGACACGGGAAAGGCGAAAATTGGATATGGGAAAGATTTCTGAGGAGCAGAGAAAAGCCCGAATGCATCAAATGTGAAAACAATGGCCGGTATCAAAACGGATGGAAACAAATGTAGGCCCCTGTGGATAAATCACTGCTGTAAAATATCCTTTAGGAGGTTCTAAAAGCCATCGTCTGCAGACAAATGACAGGGTCAGAGGTCTTACACAGGGAGCACTATCAGGTGGAACAACACTGTTTATGATGGAGGAGTAGGTATGATGAGAGGCTTTTCAAAGGGACAAAAAAAAAAAATCTATATGCAATGCTGACCACAGGCTCATTCTATATCATAGTTCTAACAAATTGCCCGAACTTCAGAGTGAGAGACATTTCCTGAGCTCGCCTATTCCCCGAAGCATCCTTTCCACAGCTATCCATTTCCCCCTGGTGCCTCAAGAGAGGAACTACTGCTGTTTCACTGCGGCCTTTCAGGGAGGAATTCATCGGCCGACTCATCTGCTCTGAAGCTGATGTAGGCCTCAAACTGTGATGTATCCGGCTATCACCTACAAGACGATGAGATGCACTCACGCTGCACGGAAAGGGTAAACAGTACCACCTTTATTTGTCAGGATGCATTCTCTGCCAGCCTGTGTTTGTGTGCTGCAGCGTCCGCCCCTCCCTCCACCTCCTCATCCCCGGATCATATTTGTCCATCTGCCTGCCACGCCGATGGAACATTCCAAAAACGGCTGCTGTGCAATCTATCTCAATTTTCCAAATCTATTAACTTTCTTTGTGTGGCCTGCCTCTCCTCGAGCCCGATCTTTAAAAACCGTGGTTGTTCAACAATTATGATAACTGCAACAGGGGGAATTAGAAAATCCACCCATTCATCTCTCTGCCCCTCCTCCGCACAGACATGACGCGGCTAAATGAAAAATGGACACGCTTTAAGAAGTATTGATTCCAGCTTTAAACAAAGGTACAGTCAA
This sequence comes from Plectropomus leopardus, assembly GCF_008729295.1. Classification (NCBI taxonomy): domain Eukaryota; kingdom Metazoa; phylum Chordata; class Actinopteri; order Perciformes; family Serranidae; genus Plectropomus; species Plectropomus leopardus. The sequence continues at coordinate 22,977,342 of NC_056469.1, forward strand.
TATTATTTACTCCTAAATATATCTTTGTTATCTGCGCTGGAGTCGTAGTTACTGCTCTGTCCTCGTAATTGCGGACATAAAAATAATAGACCAATTCCCACCGAATTGACCGAGACAGGTTTGGTTGTGGCCCTTGTCCTAGTGATGCATATCCAGGGTGAAAATGAATGTGTGAGCAAGGTTTTCCTCTGATGACTGCCCCACTACAGGCAGATATGTATTCCTATCCAAACAGGAAATAAAATACTCGAGACATGCTGGGATTTTATTTTTTTAAATTACATTACATTTCAAAGGGAATCCAAAACACTAAAAAGGCAATCATCTTCTTTCCATTATTGTTTTTTTACGCAACTGACTATAAAAAATACTGTTTTCCTCTTTACAGAGTTTTGTCATGTATCTAGTATGGAAGTTTTTTTTTATTATTTATTTTGAGAAGCCCCCTGGGGTTTCCACTCTCATAGAAAAAATCTTCAAAGTTTTTTTTTTTATTGTTATTTTTTATCCAAGTATATTATATCTTGTTCCATGTCAAACTTCTTACTGGTAAAAACAGGCCTTTGAGTTTTCTTATGTTAATGTGGCTCATCTTTGTGTGGTCATTTAAGTATTATAGTAGTAGTAGTATAGTATAGTAGTATTTATTGGCAATTTAAATCAATTTTTCAAGGCTAAAAAGTAGTAAAGGACCATGCGAGCTACAACTTGCTGGTATCACACAAATGCCAGTACTCTACCGGTGCATAAAAAAAAACGTAATCAGCAAATATTACAGTACAAGTTTTCATATATGCTGTGTTCTATTAACACGATTCTTAATATTTGTTGTACTGTATCATGCTGTTTAAGCAGTAGGCATCAATAAAATGGAAACAAACAGCTGAATGGATCCTACTGTGACTGTTAAAGGCTGCGCTTCAGGTAGAAAGGTTTTGCATGTCTCACGTGCATCAGAGTGGATCTCAAAGTTAAAGCAACAGTTCACCCAAAAATTAAATACATATTTTTCTTTTTACTTGTAGGGCTGTTTATTAATCTGGGTTGTTTAGGTGGGAGTTGACGAGTGTCGGAGAAATGGGCCGTTGAGATGTCTGCCTTCTCTTGAATATAATGGAACTAAATGGTATTCACCTCGTGGTGCTCTGTGTGCACTTTATGGCAATGCGCACAGAGCCTGAAGCAGAAAGCTTGAGTTAACGGAGACAGCTGATAAGCACCTTCTTGGTCCCCGTTATCTCTGACCGAGACTTCAGAATTTGTTAAACCATTTAAGGCGAGGTTTGTTTTAGCTATGCAGAGATTGACTGTTAATATTCTGCACCTATTATGAAAAAAACAGAAATTGCTTATTTACCTGCCAAATAGAGTTTGGTCTTTTATTAACTTTGATCTGATTTGGTAATGGCACAAGCCAGTGAACAACATGCTGTTTTAAATGTAGCTACCAGTATCAAATAATTTAGGATTTTTTAGACAGATAAAACATCCATGTAAGGTTAAATAATCATTCAAAATTCTCAAAACAAATCTGTACTGGTCCAAGTAAGAAGTTAATATTTTGGTGACTAAAAATAAGCTTAAAAAACTCTTCAGTGAAGCATCTTGCTGCACTGTAGAGGATTAGTGAAGATTAGATTAGCTTACTTGTGTTGCTTTCCACTGCGACCACCGGTGGTGTCTCCTCACAGTGTCCAGTTAAGCGTGGCTCAGTCTCTCCCTTAACAAATGCCTCCAGGCCTTCAAAGTCCCAATTCCCAAACTTTGTTACATGGCAGATTTCATGTGTCTCTGGGTCTGCTGGCTCCTATTCGACTTGTTTACAGTTGAAATCATCCCAGCTCATGCTCTGCTGTTCATTTTTCAACTCTTTTCTTCTTTGTGCAGGGCAGAAAGGAGAGCGTTCTTGCCCTTTTTTGCAGACCTAATTATGTTGTTAATAAGGGACAATTTATGTAGATTTTCAGAGGTTAATCCTCCACAGTAATGCTTTGTTTTCGGGCATCCTCTTCTCTTTTTGGTAGTTGGTAGATTTTTGCAACAGTTAATAATAGTTTGTACAGTCTGGTTTGGGCCGCCCGGATGACTTGGGAGAACAGATATTCTAACGGGCAAAGATAGCTGTTTCTCATCCTGTCATGGTTTCAGTCTTTTTTTAGCCGACCCGGTCTTCTTTCGAATGAGTGGATCCTCTTCTTAGCAAACATAAGATTTCTGAGCTTGATGTTTGGAGTCTTTTGAGGATGCTGAAGTCCCGTCTTACCAGACAGAATCATTTTACCAGCTGCCTTCCTGTTCAGTGAAGAAGAAATATATCGACCTATAGAGAGAAAAAAGCAGAAGCCAATGAAAGCTTACCAAAACAATTGCTACTATGCAATTAAGAACATGATTTTCTAGCTAAACTTACACTATTATGCAGCATTTCATTTACAGCAGCAATTTAGCAATGAGTCCACTACAAATGGCATGTAATCGCAATGCCTTAACTAAATATTAACTGGAAATGTTGGACTTAAGGTGTTTTTTTAGCAAATAAACAAAAGCTTTTATCAGCACTTATCAGCAGTTGAAACGAATATTAACCAGATGTTTAGGAATAAAAATCACAATGTTTCTTAAAGGGACGATTCACCTCAAAAACAAAAAAACATTTTTCCTCTTACCTATAGTGGTATTTATCAATCTGTGAGATGCCGTTGATGTTGGAAATATTGGCCGTAGAGATGTCTGCCTTAAACTATATGGCACTCCATTTGAGTGAATGAATTACAACTACAAAAAATTAATTGTTTGACAGTCCTAAAAAAACATATTTAAAAAACTCCACATCAATATCTCTTTCCAGATATCATGACCTGGTTATTCAAGATAATCCACAGACCTCCTGAAAATATTTTCTTTCAGCCGAATCACCATCAGAAAGAAGCTTGTAGTTAAGGACGAGAGGCTCATGACAGCATGAGATGTAAACATTAATGCTGTTTCCCTCAGCTGAGTTGTAACTTTGGCAAGCTGAGTTGTGCTGGGTGAGCTAGCGGTAGATGCATGCTTCATGCTGCGCAGTGATACAGTTGGTGGGTGTAGCTCAGTAGACAGAAAATAGGTTCTATGTAAAACTTACAACACGGTCTGTGGATTATCTTGAGTAACCAGGTCATGATTTCTGAAAAGAAACATTGCGTTTTTTCAAATGTAGTATTTTGGCACTCTGAGAATTAAAACCGAATGCCATCATGTTCTGTTATATTCAAGACAAGGCAGACATCTCCAACACTCAGCAAATCATACCTAAACTTTTTTTAATTTTTTTTTTTTTATAAATAGCACTAAAGAGAAGGGAAAAAAGCACTGTTAATTTTGGGGTGAACTGCCCCTTTAAACAGGAATTATGCGATGTAAGGTCCATCTCCTCCTCTAAGTATTTTGAAGAAACTGCCTAAATGCCACATGAGGTCTCTGTATGTGCGGTTTTAACTTTATTTTGCTGTAAGGGTGATAAAGATTGCTGGGAGCCTGAGTTCATGTCATTGTTTCTACAAGATAAGATGTAACATCATGCATGCAGTTATGAAGGCTACTCTCTTATGACTGTGAATTAAATGTATTACTATGTAATCAAAATGTGTCACATCCCCTCAATTCATTTTAAATACAGGGGGAAGGTTATTGATTATATGACAAACTGCAGAGGCCAATTCACAATAAACATGTGATGCATGACCACATTCTAAGACATGCAAATATAACCTTAAACTCATTTGTAAATTAAATGCGTAAATTGTATGTACCTGTATGTTGTAGGGGTAGGGGAAAGAATCCATACAGTATAGTATCACGATATTTTTGCATGTCAATATCATATTGCTTCATGGACACCAAGTATCATTTTTTTAATTATGTAAATGATTGATATTACAAGAAGAGTTGCAAATTGTAAGCACTTTTCTTTATTATTGGTAAAAGTAATCATCAGCTGATCAATTACTTGATTAATATTTATCTTTAAAAAAAACAAACATTAAAACTTTGCGTAAACAAAATAATACCAAATGTGTTTTTTCCTCAGTCAAATCCTACAGCAACATAATGCGTATACTTATAACATTATTTCAGTTTATCAATTTATCATTGTAATTTCACATGTTCAATACATTTCTTAAGGACAAACTCACCAATCCTCCATTAATCATTATCACCCTTAATTACAAATAAAAAATTATCTTTTGGTACCATACAAAAAAAATAAAATCAATAGTTTTTTCAGTCCAGTTGAATTTGATGGATGAGATTAAAAATTGATTGAATTGAGATCAACTAAATGAAAACACTATCTTATTAGTTAAACCAGGTGTTGAGAAAGCTTTCTTCTAGGGGCATAATTTTAAGATTAAAAAGGGTAATAAATTGCAGTATGTTGATGTTGATATTTTTGCAATACTAAGCATATCGCAAGACATTTAAAATCGCAATAATACTGTATTATGACTCAAGTATCTTGACTATATTGTATTTTTGGTGATTCCAACCCCTAACAGGCCAATGTTAAGCTATTTTTTCTGGTCATTTGTAAGGGCAGCTTCTTGTGGGCTGATTGATAAACTGAATTTTAAGTTATATCTAATACTTCATAAAGGGTAAATTGTTTGAAAAATAAGAGGCAGTTTGCATGTAAGAGAAAGTACTGTAATAGTTACATGATGTGCTGACTTTCAAAAGGCATGAAACAGTAAACTGTGAAGTCTGAAACCAGTTGACCCTTTGAAACCTGGATCGTTATCAGTTTTCTTGTGCCTTTCCCAAGCATTTAAACATTTGTGACACTGAGCAAATTAGATTGATTTCTTATAAAAACAACAACTTTGCATGAAATGTCTCACAAATAGCAAACAAAACTGTAAAAGGTGACAAGAAATGTGTCCTAAAAATAAGCTAAAAAGGAAAGAAATACTTTTTTCTCCAAATAATTGAGGAAACAACACACACAAACACACACACACACACACGCATACAAATATATATATAACTTCTTTTTTATGTCAATTCCTATTTTTGGTTCTTTCACTCTTCTTTTTTCGTTTGGCTAATTTCTAGTAAGTTTCTTTTAACTTTTTACCAATTTCTTGCTTATTTTTGGTCTTTTTTAAAGTTGCTCATTGCCTGCTTTCCATGTTTTTGAGAGAAATCGAGCAAAATTCAGGATTCAAGCGGTTAAAAGCGGTTACACTTTAAAGGTGGATATGAAAAAACTGAACTTACTTATGAAGCATGTACTTGGCGTTCAATGAATCAGGTCCATCTTGAAATGCTTTAGGCGTAGCTTCACTCCTCGTCTAAATGCAAAACGTGGCCCCAGAAAACCAGCTTCAACTCGTCAACACATTAACAGCTAAAACTCACCGCAACAAGCTACGTAAGCTAGGTTAGCACCGTTAGCTTGTGCTCGCGCTGCTGCTTCTCATTTTTTAAAGTTACTATAGTCCAGTCTGCGTGTGTCTGCTAGCTTATAAATGTTTAAACGTCTCCGAGTGAAAAATTCACTCGTTTTACGCTTAAAAAAATCTCAAAATTTGACATGTCGGACTGTTAACTGACTGTGACGACCAAACAAATTTGGCTAGACTAAACGCGTTTGGCAAGTGTCACGTGCATGCGCTGTCGACTAAAAGTACGCTTGTTGTTATATCCGCCTGCCCCTCGCGGGCGGAGATTATAAACAAACTGTGGTCCGCCCCGCCGGGATGCACCGTGTGTTGCATCATCGCTCAGTTACCTGCAGTGTAAACAAATAGAGCATTATGCATAAATTTTAGACTTTTGGCCTTTATCCTTATGTCCCATGTTTTTATGAACGCAGCACTTAAAAAAGTTATGGTTTCGGGGTTTTTATAACATACGCTTTTAGTTTGTTTTTCCAGGGTCCCACACATTTTCATGGACAAAACTTTTCCATGATTTGTCAAGGACTCATGATAAATATCAATGACCATTCACAACTCATATCATGAACATAACTATACTATACTCCAAATGTTGATGACTGAATGAAAAACAACAGCAATCTTTTCAATCTCTATTAGTTGGTTATGTCCATTACATTACATTATCCATGGAAGAGTAGTGCAACAATAAATCTTATTACACACCACAACATTTGAATTATTTGATATTTCCATGACTTTACCAGTACTGGAAAATGTGATGAATTTCCATGACTATTCCAAGTTTCCCATGACTGTGGGAACCCTGTTTTTAAGAACATAGTGGGAGCTAAAGAATAATACAATTTATGGTCTAATAAAAGTTATCAAGTTATCAACACTCCTGATCCCAAGTTTGAGAAACGGTGTGCTATACAGTTACTATACTGTTACGGTTGCTACACACTTACCCTGCTCAGTAAAGGTAAGATAGTGTATCAATTAAATGTAATGTCTAATAAATTTGTAAATTTATCTGCAAGATTAACAAACAACCACCCACTTCTCCGGTACAACAGACAAAAGGGTTGCTTTTTTAGTGTAGAATGTAATTATACATTATGTGATGACTTTCATGAAGCAGAAATTGACTAAATAAATTCACAAAAATATATTTTTACTCAAATCCCTAGTCCAAAGTTTTACTATTTAGTGTTACCCATCTAAATGTATCAATCCTGCTCCTAAAGGCTATCCACGGTTTGTCTATGAAACAAAAAAAACTATTAATATCTATAATCTTGTTGAATCTGTTAAGGGTTTTGGTGGTGTTTTTTTTTTGTTGTTGTTGTTTTTTAGGATTATTATAAGTAAATTCTTCAGTTTTCAATTTCTGGTGAAATACAACCATATTGTGGGTGCTAAAAGAATATACTGAAATTTCTACCGTGTGCCAAGCACGTCGAAAAAGTATGGTGGCCGACACAAAAACACAGATGGCCCTGTCTTTGAACAAGTTTCTGATTTGTTCGTTCTTAAATATGAACTGCTCCTTCTAAGGTAACAAATATGCAACAATTCTTAGTTTAGGCAATTAAACACAAAATAAAACATTAATGAATATCATATTCAATTTCTTCCACCATATCCCCCTAAATCCTACACACTGGACACTTGTGTACAAATAATTTTTTTTTTTAAATAATTTGGCCTCCCCCAGCGACCTTACACAGAGTAGCATCACACACAGTGTTCATGCACTCATCATATAATTTATTACATTTTTACAAATAATTACAGCAATGATCTGTGGATGAAAAAAACAATTCATTCTGTATGTCCCACTGAACTGTGCGTCATACAATGTCCTCAAGTGTCAATTATCATAGTGTTTCGCCAAACCACTTTAGCTCTACCCTGCACAAAAATCTTAATAGTGCGTAAAAAAAGTTCCATGCAATAACAGACTTGATATGTGTTTAGTCACTTTTTATGATCAATTTTAACAGTCATCAGACAAGAGTGTTACTTAAAATTCAAATAAATACTTATTTATGGATATAGTTTTGACTTTAACACATTCATTAAGAAAACCTTGTAGAAGATTGGATACAGCTCCCATGGTTATCACTTCAAATCAGCGTAGCTTATTTACAGTCCTCTCGTCAAAGCTCAGCGACATTTAGCCACGTGCCCAGAAAGATGGTGCGAGCGGGCAAACCTGCGGAGGCAGTTGGGGCAGGAATATGGCTTCTCACCTGTGTGAGTTAACATGTGTGTTTTCAAGTGGCCTGACAAGCGAAAGCTTTTTCCACATTCTTGACATGTGTATGGACGCAGGTTAGTGTGGCTCCTCCTGTGCTTGCCCAGATCACCAGAGGAGGTGTAACGATTGTGGCAGTCTGGACATTCAAAGGGCTTTTCCCCAGAGTGTATCCTCTTATGCTTCACCAGGTCGCCTGACTGAGTGAAACTCTTGTCACATTCATTGCATTTGTAGGGTCTCTCACCAGTGTGGGTGCGTTGGTGGTTTCGTAAATGTGCAAGACGAATGAACCTGTTGCCGCAGACTGTGCAGTGGTAAGGCCGTTCTCCAGTGTGTGTCCGCAGGTGTATTTTCAAGGCCCCGAGATCTCCGATCTTCAGACCACAGTCCCCACACTGGTGAGCTTTCTCACTGGTGTGAAGTTTGGAGTGAACCCTCAGGTTTCTCTGGGTGTTAAAGTTCTTCCCGCACACGTTGCAGTGGAAGGGTCTCTCGCTTGAGTGCGTCCTCACGTGGAGATCCAGACTTGACTTGAACCCAAACTCCTTTCCACATTCAGAGCAAGAATATTCCTTCTTGCCCGAGTGTGTGGTTAAGTGGCACTTGAGGTGGTGTGATCTTAAAAAGGCCTTCCCGCACACCTGACATTTGTATGGCTTCTCCCCCGTGTGTATTTTCATGTGTTGCCGCCAACCGCTGCGCTCCACAAACCTCCTGCCACAATCCTTGCAGACAAACGGCCGGTCGCCTGTGTGTGTGCGCATGTGATCCTCCAGGCTCTGAGGTGTGCCCATCTTCTTGCCACACTCTGGACACTGCACACCGGTGTCCAGACAGATGGGCTTATCCTCAGATTCTGTGTTGTGCGGTTCATGACACAAATGTGGCCCTTGACCCCAGGTAGCTTTGAAACTCTTCCCACAGTCTGCGCAGCTGAGATGTCCCCCTCTGGTAGACACGGACATGTTGTGCCAGCGCTGACAGTGATTCTTCAGATTCTTTAGGTACTGGAAGCTGCGTGCACATGTTGGACACGGGTGAAGTCTGCGGGGAGGAGCAGAGGGGTGGGCTTCACGCACATGGAGCCTGAGGTGAACTTTAGAGTTAAAGGTGCTGCTGCAGACAGTGCAGCTGTGTTTAGGGATGAGGTTTAGTGTTCGGCTTGAGAGGCAATTTTTTAGCTTGGCGAGATACTGTTTCTGATGGACCCACTTGACATGCTTCTCCAAGAAGTCCAAGTCAGTGAAGGAGACAGTGCAGTGAGGACATGGATAGAAGTCAGGAGACGACTCTAAGAGGGTGAAGAAGATACACACAGAAAGGAGAGCACATTAAAAAGGATGTTGATTATGATTTTACACTTCCCTGTCTTTTTTTTTTTGTTGCCATTATTTAACCAGGTTTGTTCCACTGAGATCAAGATTTTTTTTAACAAGGGAGATCTGGCCAAGACTAGCAGCAACACAGAGTTTCAGCAACAAATAAAATTCACATAAAAACACACAGGTTCCAGAAACAGAAAGATCAGATAAAACATTTGTTTTGTTTGTTAAGATCATTCAGCGAGTCGTTCCATGCTGCATTTATAACCTAAAAGTGTTTCATCCCGACTGTTGGCACACTTATTTAATGTTTTTATTACATGTATTTAACTCATGGCAGAAGAAGTTTTTTAAGTGCATAAATGTCTGTGAAGTTTTATGTATGTGACAATGACAAATTTCCACGTGAGTGGACATTAAACACATCTATGCTATTCTAAACAACAAGTCACACAATAACACAGATCAACTAACTGTGCAGCGATGGGCTGGCAGCTCCTGTGTTTAGCGAGGTAAAATTGCTCTTTTTGTGAATGGAGATGATGAATTGATGAGAGCACAGATGTGTTTCACTCTTAGCTCAGTCGGAAAGGGCTGTCTGTTTGGGAAGTACGAAGCATGTGATGGGTATACGGGACTCTGTTCATACTGCAAGAGTTGTGTTAGAGTTTGTGTGAATGTTTCGATATAGTTTTGCTATTGTTACATCTGGACCCCTACGACTTCAATTCATCAACCATTTTCTCCATTTTTTGGATTGTTTGTTTACTGGAGGCATGTGAGAAAAACAGAGTTTTCTTTATAAATTCAACATAACATGGGTAAGTGTTTTATCAGAGACCGTACCGATTATTAGAAGTTATGAGACTGATAACAAATATTTGGAACCAATATGCATTTACAATAAAAAATGAAAATCTTTCGGTCAATATGTAGAATTTGGAATGTAGTGAACTCCAACACTAACCTTTGTTTAAATGCCTTTCGCAAATGTTTAAAACTGATATTTTTAACATCATATACAGTAAGTTTCCAGCAACGTTTTTTAATTTTAAATAAATAAAGAAAGAAAAAAAATAGCTCCCTGGGCTTTACAAAGTAAAAGTTCTTCTCATGCGGACTGATTCTTTGCACTTTTAAAATAAGGAATTTTATCTGGGATCATTAAAATAAAACACTAACACGAATATTGTGCAAATCGACAAATATTGACCCCAATAATAGGCCAGGCTGATAATCTGTCCACCCCTAATACAAATGTTCATTTTGGGGATGATGTGTTCCTTTAAGACCACATCTTTATAACAAAGAACACTTAATAAAAAAACACAAACATCAAAAAGCAAATAACACAAACCAGGGTGTCCTACCTGTGCAGAGCTCCTCCTCCTCTCCATAATCTTCCTGAATGTTGTCTGTCACCTCCTCTTTACTGTCTCTCTCCTCTTTAATCCACTCCTCAGACTCCTCTTTAACAGCATCTTCAGAGAAATCACAATCAGGCTGATGCTCAGAGTCACACTCCTCCTTCATGTGTTGGTGATCAACATCTGACCTGAGAGCCAAAGTGTCCGGTTTAGTGTCTGAACAGCTTAATGAGCCTCCACTGTGCTCCTCACTAATCTCCTGTGCATCTGGTTCCTCCTTGATTCGGATGTTGAGACCTCCTCCGTTACTGTGGACTCCATCACCGTCCAACTCTGCTCCGTTTTCAGCTTTAACTCTGTCCACATCGCGTTTTTTCTCTCCTCTCTGCGCTTTGTTTGACTTCTTCTTGGCAGATTTCATCTTCATGTTGTCACCATCAGGACGTCGTCTCTGTTGGTGTGCTGAGGACCAGAGGGACACAATGTTGAGCTTGTGAGACAAAGACAGCCGCACACGAGACAATGCAGACAACACAAACACAAAAAGACAAGCGTTAAATGTCTCTATTTTGGTCATCTTTCTGTTATCGACCGTTAGCATCTGAGCTAAAGCTACACTAACGGCAGCATTAGCATAGCAACAGTGCTAACACACGTCCTCTTGTGACGTTAGCTCAGCAGCTGTCAGCATCACTCGACTTTTGTCTGCGACAAACGAAACACTTACCGCTGAAACACACGCAGTTCAGCCAAAGCTGCTTTTAAATAATTAAGCTAACGTTTACTGACTGGCGACATTAGTGTGTGCTGATAATAACACAGGAAGAGAAGCACACTTCCTTCAGCTCTGGCCAACCAGCTCACACCAGTGATGACCAGGTTACAGCCCACTACCCGATTAAAGTGACAGACAGTCTACTAATGTTTAGTTTTTATTTTAGGGAGTGTTCGTTATTTACGAGGGGGGGGGGGGTGATGCGAAAAGAGGGAGGCATGTCAATTTTGTATTAAGCAATGGGGAGGGACAATGGGGAGTCCTAAAATATGAAAGTCTGGTAGCCTTTTTGCACTTCTGGTTCCTTCGTCTTAAAGTCCATGTGTTTTTTGAATGGGTTTTCTGAAAATACATTAAATAAGGTCTGTGGTTAACACAGGATACAGATATTTAGATTTTTTGTTCTGCAACATAAAATCCATCCATACAAACCTGATTTTTGAACTTTTAAGGTTGGGACAGGTAATGAACAAATATAAATAATATTTATAAGATAAAATGAGTAAACATTGAAAGGGCCACAACTCATCTTTCTTTAATGATCTTCTCTTTCAACTCACTTATTAACTCGACTACACTGACATTTGGGGCCTAAGCCAGACTTTTGTTGGGCGGCATGGAGAATCATCCCTAGCTCTTGAAAAAAAAAACTCTATTTTGATGCACTCTGACACCATATTTACATTCAAAGTACAAAAAAGGCTTAGAAAATGTCTGGGGGGACACCTGACATCCTGTCACAGGCCCGGTATAGATATTGGCATTTCAGGATCTATTAAATAGCAAACTGCCAGATTCAAATGAGACTCTTAATTAGTGTTCAATCAGAAACAGGTGCACTACGAAGATGTAGTAACAACTAAAAGAAGGAAACAGGCCGGCAGTATTTTAGTACCAGGTCAGAACGACTCTCGAGTAATTCTGAATAACAAGTCTCATTAAAAAAATTAAAAAAAATCACAGTTCTGAAATAATGATAAACCTTCAAATTATCTTGTCAAAAATGTAATATTTACATTATGGCAGCCCAATTTGCATCCCAGGACTAAAGATTTATTTTCTAGGTCTCATGTCCAAACAGTCTGTTTTAATCGACTTAATAAAACTAACAGTATTAACTGTGTGATTTTACCATCTGTACAAAACACACTCAGTCACGTTCCAGACTTTATTTCAGCCGACTCAGGACAGAGAATCTTGACGCAATCTTCTGTACAACACTGTTCCCTTCTTTGAAAACAAAACAAACACAACAAAAGTTATGTACAAAAATATGTTTTAAAAAAAGAACATACACAAAGATACAGGACAAAAAAAGACAGTATTAATGCTTATCTGTGGAGGGCTGTTATAAATAGTGACCGTATTTAATTGAGTTTGCTTACCTATGCTGTGAATATTCAGTTCATGATAAAACGATAATTTTGTCATGATTTTGTTCATTTGATAAGAAGCCAGTAGCGTCTTTCTGAGTTCATCCATGACACCGTGTGCCATCTGAGGTCGGACGACTTCCCATCTTAGTGTTTCACATGAATAATGGGGCTCATTGCCTCCGTGCAGTGCAAAAAGGAAAACAAAAAATACTAACGTCAACAAAACCAGTGAACAAGTAACTCAGTCTCATTGCAAATAAAATGCTGTCAAGGCTTCTCAACATCTCTCACCAGGAGAACTCTTTCCGTTATCATTGTAATTTCATTATAGTAACATTTTCCATACCGTTTTTTTTTCCACATCCAATTTTTTTAAGTCAAATTGTAGCTATGATTGGCTTATACAATCAACTAAGCAGACAAGTTGCCTGAATAAAGCAGTCCAGCAAAACTAGCCAAACACCAACATACATTTCATGTCAACAAAATGTAATCAAACGTTTCAAAAGGACACATAATTTTACCATTTTTATGGACGAGTTCTGTTGTGTTTTTAAATTATTATAGGAACTGAAGACTAATATTGAAAACATTATCCTTCATATTTTTTTTCCAAAAAAAATCATAAAAGTAAAATATGTTGTTAAGTGCAAGCCAGTCGACTCACAGGCAAGGCAAGAAGTGAAGGCAGATGAGCAGAAAATCAAACAGAAGTGTAACACAGCAGGTGAATGAATATGCAAAAACATACGCAGGAGTCTGTTTAACATAAACATGTAGCTTAGAAGCCTGCCATATATTGAGTTACAGTTATAAATCACTCATATCGACTATGATATAAAAACCATCTCACAAGCAACTTTGACTTTTTTTTTTTTTCACCTGCGCTGAGCTGACAATCAAAGTCTTGCACATTATGCTGAACCAAGTCTTTTGTTCTCAATGGCAATTTTGATTGTCACTTTTCGGGGTATAAAGCACATGTTGGTTCCGAAGAGAGCGGCTGTATTTTTGAAATAATTTTAACAACAGTCCAGCTTCAGTCTTTGTATGAGACTGACTGTGGAGTGTGCTCATACCTCTTTAGCGATCGCAGACAGGATGCAACATCGTTTTGTTGATACGTATAGCAGTTGTAGTGCATTCTAGAGACAGCTGGCTTGGTCATGTGAAGCACTGAAATACAGTACGGCAATACATAATACAATAAAAGACACTTATAATTCATTATACAGTGTATGTACAACTCTGTTCAAAATGCTCACGTTAACCGTCATAACTCTTTTGCACTTTTTTTTGCCTCTCAGCTTTCAAAAAATTAATTTATCATATATCAAACACTTTACAGATTTATCCCATCTCTTTTAACCCTGTCGTCTTTAAATATATCATTGCTTCCCTACATAGCCATAGTGGTCAGGTGTTGATGCCCGAGCAGCCCCTTGCGCCCTGCGCCCGCCCCTGGGTGCCCCCCTCCATTGCCATGGCCACAGTATTCCTGCAGGTTCTGGCGCAAAGTAACCAGTGCGGAGCCCAGACAGGCACGATTTGGAGCCAAGACCCCCCCAGGCAGCTGGAAGAGGACAGTGGCCACCCCAGCCATGCCGTCATCCGTGGGCTCCAGGGTGATGGGCCCGACCTTAAAGGTGGAATAAGAAAAGCCCATGAGCTGAGAGAGGAAGGGGTCGGAGCGGCAAAAGTGCTGGTAGCCGCTGTACGTGGATGGGTGGTGATGGTGTGAGGCCGGGGTGCCAGATGTGGTGCTGGCATAGTGGTGGGTGTTCAAGTAGTGCAGCGGCAGGTGCTGGCCGCCGTTGCCCCCTCCACCCAGGGCGAGGTGGTGGTGGTGGTGAGCTGTGGGTCCGGAGCCCGGGTCATGTTTGTAGGAGACGGCTCCTGCCCTGCCCCTCTGGCCCACCACCACTCCTCCTAACTTGCTCGTGCGGGCGTGAGCGAGCGACACAGTGCTGCCCCCCACCCCTCCGCCAGTTGAGGGCAGGTAGATGAGCTGAGGCTCCTCCGGCTCAAGGTAAATGGTGAGTTTAGCAAAGGGCCTTGACGCCATCTTGGTCATTTCCTGGATGTGGCGACGCTGCTCCCGACGGAAGTCCAGGAACTGCTTGACCTTCCACAGGAGGACGCAGACGGACAGGAAGAGGAAGAAGCAGGAGAAGAAAACGGAGAAGAAGACAAAAAGGTCGATGTGGGCTTGGTCCTGTCGCAGAAACAGCAGGCCCTGGGACTCGCCCTGCTTCTCGCCAGTCCCCACACCTCTCAGAGCGATGTAGAAGCGGCTGGACTTCAGGGAGTGCACCTCGTGGGGGAAGGTGATGACTACACGATCTCGAACACCGCGCACAATCAGCACGGTCTGTGGTTTCCACACAGTGATGTAAGTGATGAGTCCTTCAGCCCGCTCCTCTGTAATTTCTCTCTCCCCTCCTGGAGGTTTGGCTTGTAGCTGAAGTGGGTTGTGGGAGAGCACAGGACCGCCGAGACTGGACGAGGCATTGGAAAACACCTTTATAGGGGACGGAGGTGAGTCCTTATCTACACCGGTTGTCGTCCCCCGAGTCACAGATTCCTCCTCGATTCTGATGGTGTGAATCCCTGTGTTTCGGTCTACATCCACAATGAAGATGTCATGAGAATTGGACACGTACACTTCCACCTCACCGAAGGTAACGTCGATGGTGACCCGAATGTCCACATTGGTGAACTTTGGCTGTGCAGAGAAAAACACAGTGCGCCCCTTTGGCAGGTTGCGGATGGTGGGATCATGGAAGCAGTTGGTCTGGGACGTGGGGTCAAAGCAGCACTCTGTGTCCACATTGAACTGACGGTAGCACTGACGCCCATTCACAGGTGTGCCATTGAAGGAGTCTTTGCACTTGGCACACTGAACAGAAGAGCACAACAAAAACTATTTGAGCAAAACCAGTAATGGAAAGAAAAAGGTCACAAACTTTTCTCTCAATTCTAAATATTGCTTTTATCAATACAGAGAAATTAAAATATAAAAACATGCTTACATTTTGCAACCCTTCATATTTGAGGTGCTTAAAGTGCATACCTGTTGCCTGTAGCAGTCTTTCCGGTCACTCTGAGGGCTACTGAGACAGGAGGAGGTCTCTGTGTTGTTTTGGCAGGGACACCCTGTACCATCATGTTCATTACACGTGTCTGCATGGCCGTTACACTGACACCTGCAACGAAGAGGAGAAAAATCCAAACACTAAAAAGAAATTCAAACACTAAAGAGGAGAAAATCCAAACACTAAAGAGGCCTCTTTAGGTATTTTTGCTGATGGTCCTTTTGCAACATTTGCATATCCTATTTATCTCATTTGAAGGCATAGGTAAATTTCCATCTCATTACTCGCATTTTCTTTGCTAAGATGATGCGAGTAATGAGATGGAAATTTGTGTAACAATGTGGTAAGCACTGCATGTTGATGCAGATTTTATCTGATAGACCGGGCCATTGTGTGTACCTAAAATAATGATGATTGTGGAAAATGCAAAAACATACAATACAGAGGCTTTTTAAAAAGCCCAATGTATAATACACACAGACCTGCCAAACCTGGACAAATTTTTTGATTACCACTTCCGTGACTGAGATGCATCAGATGTGAATCACTGCTATTTGCACTATGAAAAACTGTAAATACTGTAATCTCCATCAGGGTTTCATACACATTCAATTATTTGTGGCGGCCCGCCAAAATTTAATCATCTCCCGCCACACATACATTTTCTATTTTTGGAGCTGGACTGTTTATTGAAGCACTGTTGAAATATATAGGTCAGCTGGAGCGAGGAGGCTGCACGAGAGGGATGAACTCAGTGTTGTGTTGCTGTCTTCAAGATGATCAGATCATCCCCATTTGATATTTGGGCAAAAACGGGGGGAATTTATCAGACGCTATGACTGATTGAACTTCTACTTTTCCTTTTCAACAGTCACTGCTTCCCAATAGGTCTTTGCTGCTGCCTCTTGATTTGACTTCTGTAGTCTACTGCATGTACAAAATTAAAGGCGTCACCAGCTTTTTGCGTAGTTTAGAGTGACAAATTGTACCAAAGTACTTTAATGTCAAAATGCATACCTACTACACAAAAAGTGTACAGTTTGGTAGGTCTACATGTAAATGCTTCGTCACAGGAAACCACTGACTGCTGAGCAGCAAACATTACTCACTTTTCACACTTCCCCTGCAGCAGGAAGAAGCCACTGAGGCAGCTCTCACACTTGTCCCCCACACTGTTGTTCTGGCAATTGACACACACAGCATTCTCTTCTGTGGGACCCTCAGACACCCAGTTCTGGATCTGATGAAAGGACAAAGAGAAACAGACATCAGTGTCAAAGACACATGACTAAGCACACACAAAGACAGCAAACACTTACGCTGTTGGGGTCCAGAGGGAAGAGCCGTGGGTTCTCAAGGGCCTTTTTATGTTCATCTCCGGATAAACACACATCACTGTTTCCCCGGCAAAACTCCCGACATGGACGACAAGTGCCGCCCCCTTTGGCAGAGCCCACAAAAAGGGGCTTACACTTCTCACAGTGCTTTCCCTGAAAAGGGAGAAAATAATTCGTCACGGGTGAACATGGAAAAACTATTAACAGTAATATGTGAATGTGTTTTACTCTAAGCACTCACGATGGTGTTATTGTGGCACTCAAGGCAAACATCTGGTTTGCTAACACCAGCACAGTTGCTGTGTTTGTTGCAGCTGCACTGAGAGGAGCAGTTATCCCCCACAAATCCAAAGTGACACTGGCAAACTCCTGGGGACATGCATGTCCCGTTCACACAGCCCTGTGCACACACTGGCTCACACTGACCAGACAAACTGCACAGGAGAAAAACAAGAAGATCTGGTTAAATCTTAACCATTTCTTACAAAACAAAAGGAACTATCCTTGTGTATTCACTGCCTGAGTCTTAAACGCTAACTCCTGATCTTACCTGCTGAGTATGTAACCATGTTTGCAGGTGCAGTGATATCCCTGGGGTAGGTCGTGGCAGTCCTGAGTGCTGTTGCAGTGATGATGGCCATTGGCACACTCATCCTCTTCTGGACAGTGAAGGAAGGACCAGCTGCTGTTTCTCAGGGGGCAAACGCCCTCACTCACACCTGGGAAACGGGAATGACGGAAGGTGAGTTAACAATGATTAAAAAAAAACAAAACGTAAGTTTAGATTAATTAAAAGTGCAGAAATTATAATCCTAAACACATTTTGTAAAATTCTGAGAATATCTCTTCACGGTCTGCTAGCAGAAAGTTCTGTGTGCGCTTCAAAAAAATCTGTTGTTCATTAAAAGACTTCGCTATGTAAATGGCAAACAAAAAACATGGCTCGGACTCAGCCACATAACACTATTCCAACCTCTTAGCAACAGGGGGTGTTTGTGCTTGTGCACAGGACAGGGAAAAGGCCATTTTTTTAAAAGAGGAAGGCAATGTGAGTGAGAGGGATGGCAGATCTGACATGTGCTGAACACTTGTTTGGTTGTTGAGTTCATCTATCAACATTTTTTCCTCCAGAATTGCAGACTACACCTTTGACAGAGAACTGTAACCCTGAACTCTTTACGCTCCACAATGTCTCCACTTCCTGTGCACATCAACTAAAGATATTTCTCACCATCAAGTCCTCCTTGTAGGCAGCGTCCAGCGCCATTGCCCCCCCGAGTAGCACACCAACCACACTGAGGCCTGGCAATGCACTGGGAGCACTGGGTGAGCTGGGAGCACTGAGGAGAGCACGAGTCGCCCCCTGAGAGCAGACGACCACACTGACCTGCCTCACATCGCAGGGGCACGAAAGACGGGCTCATGCACTAAAGGAAGGGGAGAGAGTTTAGCAGAGTGTGAACATAACTGTATTAAATAGCTCACGTTAGATATTCTGCAAAGCTCAAACAGCGCAGATTTTACCTGCTGCAGAGCCATGCTCCACACACAGTGTTGCCAGCCGCCATCAGAGCCTCTGGAGCCCAGACAGAGGCTGCAGTTACTGAGGGTGTGGCAGGGTGGAGGGCACGGCATGGGGGGAGAAGACTCCACCTGCATGGGTGAGACATTGAGCAGGGCGTAGCTGAAGCACGTCCAGTCATAGGTGGGGTTCACGCTCAGGATACGCCTCGTCTCACCTGAAAAAAAAAAAAAATCACATCACAACAATTTTTAGTGGAAATATTCATAAACACAAAAATGCTCTAAATTTGGATTATAAAACTTCACCTGAAACATTATTTATCATCTCCAAAACAAATATTCATTCATATGTTTCTAGGTGTGATGATTAAAATTACTGAATCACAGTTTCTTCATACATGGGCATCTTATGTGCATCAGCTTTAGACTGGAAATTCAAAGAAGAGAAATTCATAGTTTCCTCAAGGCTCTTCATTACTTTAGCGTGTACCTGTGCGTTTGAACTGGCGAGTCCACATGCATTTTCCAGAGGCAGTACACTTGGGGCAGTCGGAAGCCTCGCAGCTGGTCTCGGTGCAGTTGCTGGACAGGAAGATCTCTCTCTGGTTGATCCGACAGTCATGTTCAGATGTACAGCTAACAGAGCTGCTGATGCAGGCCCCTTCTGGGCAGTTTGTGCACCACTTGCACTGCAGAGCAGGCTGGGAAATTCAGCGAGGAACAGATTTTAGTTGACAGACAGAGAAAGACGTCTCTTTTTGGGCTAGTGATTTTTTTGAAGCATGGGTGCTATATGTTACCTGTGTTGGATTGGAGAATGTTTTGGGGTGTCGGGCGAGACATTCACTGCACGTCTTCAGCCTGCGACACTGGTCGGGCTGACGAGGGGTCGGGGAACAGGGAGACTGGCCAGCAAAGCAGCCCATTCTGATGGACAGGGAGGGAATGAATTTTAAGGACGCATTTCATTTAGTAGCTGCACATAAGTTCAAGCTTTAAGAACAGAGTGCTGTTTACTAGAGTTGCTTTTAGCGAACGTGTTACCTCTCTGCAGTGTCAGAAGAAGCGCAGGTTCCCCTACACCAGACGCAGCTGCCTGTGGTAGTGTTGCAGGCCTCTGGTGTAGGCAGCAGCGCACAGGGATCAGAGGGCACAGTCAGGGTCAGCAGTCTACCCAGCGTTACACCATTGAAGCCTCCTGATAGGAAGAGACGGTCGCCCCAGCTCGTCATGGCAAGAGACACTGAACGATTGACTGGATCTCCTATGACTGAGACTGAAGAAAAGAGATTAAAAAAAAAAGTGGTTAAGTTACTGTAGGTTATAAGTTGACTATAACTAAATTTGCAGAAAGACGCTGAGACAGTCACCTGGTTGTATCCAGGTGTTACAGTTGATCTGATACAGAGACACTGAGTTACTGTAGTCTTCAGCTTCTGTCCTTCCTCCGACAATGACCATGGTGTCTTTGATCATGGCCGCAGCGTGGAAGAAACGGGACAGGGGCTGCATAGCAAAGAGATGATACAGCAAGAATAGATGAGTTATCTACATGCACGGGACTGATGGAGGATAAATGCTTGGCTTGTGTAATTTACTGGCCTGTAAGAGGAGACCAGATGAGGCCGGCCTCTTACCTTATTACCCTGTGAGGGGACCAGCAGAGACCAGGTGAGGTTGGGGTAGTACAGACTGTAGAGCTCGCCTGAGGGCTCCACAGTTTCCACATGGAAGCGGTAGCCTCCAAAAACATAGATGGCATCAGTCTGCTCATGGTAGACTGCTGAGTGGCCGTATAAACCTGAATGAAGAACACGTCAATGCAAAAAAATGCTGTATCTGTTTTTGTGTTATCTAATTTTACACACTTTAAAAATGTAATAGCAGATTTCTCTGTGAAGTTGACTTAAAAATGAACTATGTTAATACTTGTATAAGAGGTGAATCCAGCAATAAGTTATTGACCTAGTAAAAACTATGTTACGTTCCATCAAAACAAAATAAAAGGCCTCAAAAACCTGTAGGTGGTGTGCCAGTGTGGGGGGCAATGGTCCAGTTTCCAGTAAATGGACTGAACTCCAGCAGATGGTGGTTGAAGCCATTGTCTGGGGAGTAACCTCCAATCAACAGCACAGAGGAGTCTCTGCGTACAGTTAAAGTATGGCCTGCAACTGGGGGCAGCACTGTGCTCTGTCGAGGTAACAAAAACCAAACAAATAGTTAATTTGTGAAGGTTTAAAAATTTGTCAGATATTTGGTTTTTCTGTGATAAATCTAACCCCAACCTTGTGCTCTCTCCAGACCAAACTGCTGAGATTGAGACTCCAGGTATCCATGGCAACACCGTTTTGAGTGACACCGCCCACAACCAACATGAAGGTGTGGCTGGCTCCGTGTCCTCCGGAGCCAGACTCGTGACTGGTCAGCAGTGCAGAGGCGTGATGATAGCGAGGGCTCGGAGTCGAGCCTTCCTCCACAGAGCTTGTCAACATTTGAGTCCAACGGTGCTCTGACACCGAATATCTACAACAAACCAGGAGCAAAATGCGTTATTATGCACATAATATGTAACATTTATTGTTGGTATTTTCACTTATTATTATTTATTAGTTGTTGGACTTTTTTCTTAGAATAGTTATTATGAAATTTCTATTCATTGTTAGTAGTTGTTATTTCAGTTGTATTTCATTTTCCACCTATCTTTAATTTCTGTCAGTTATTTAAAATTATTTATTTTCTTCCTGTTTATTTTTAATGAAAGCCTTGTTATCTTTTCATAGAGGGATTTACCTATTTATATGCATTTGGCCGGAAAAGGGCATTCAAACTTAGACAATGAAATACTGATTTATTTATTTTTACTAAGATTTATTGCATCACTAGAACATTTCTTCTTATTATTCTTAGATTTTATTCCATTTTCTAGCTTTAACATCTTTATTTTTAAGTAAGTTTCTTTTACATATTTTTCTATAAGCATTATTATATCTCCCCCTTCTCTCTCGCTCTCTCTATATAGAGGTATCGATTCATTTTTCTGGAAATGGATACTGAAAATGAGACAATGAAGTATTGGATCACTTATTGATTAATTTGCTTATATTTGTTCACTATCACATCTCTATTTGATTTCATTTTAACCTTTGTTTATTTTTATGTCTATTTTAAACATAGTTATCTTCATCTTTGTGTTCTTTTTATAATTTCATTTATTTTACTTATTTTTTTTATTATAACAACTACTATCTATCTATCTCTCCATGTATTAAGGTATTTATCTATGTATATTTTAATGTGGGAAATGGGCATTGAAACTTAGACACTGAACCAGTGATTGATGTTGGCCCTGAAACAAAACTGTGAAACAAAAGTGTTATACTGTATAAAATGTTCTGGGACATTAATACTACTCAGGACATTCTCAGATTACACACCCCTACCTGTACACATTTCCCAGAATGCCCTCTGACAGAGAGAGCCCTCCATACATCCAGAGGTTGCCCTGTGGTCCAGACACCAGAGAGTGTCCCATCCTGTGGAGGAACCTGTGGGCCTGGTTCTGTGGAGAAACGGTGCATAATGAATGTGTGTTTGTGTGTGCTGGGGTTTAAGCTTCATGAATTGTGAAAGATTTGTTGGACTGATTGTGTTATGTTCTGCCCCTACCACTGTCAGTTGTGTGTCAAGCAACGTTTCCCAGACCAGGCTGTTAGAGTCCCGAGGAACAGAGCAGTCTGAGCCGGCCCAGCTGTCCGAGCACACACACACTCCCAGAGACTGAGACAAAATAAAATATCTTGGTAAGAAATCAAGAAACATTTTTTCTCTAATCCTTAAGAGTTTTCCACTATAACATGCACACATGATTTTACAGCTGTCATTTTTAGCTGAAGATTACGA
The DNA here is from genome assembly GCF_008729295.1 of Plectropomus leopardus. Lineage (NCBI taxonomy): Eukaryota > Metazoa > Chordata > Actinopteri > Perciformes > Serranidae > Plectropomus > Plectropomus leopardus. The sequence continues at coordinate 22,999,724 of NC_056469.1, forward strand.
ACACATCGAAACAAATGAAATGGCAGAAAGTACATATATACAATTAAACCTGCTGTGATTTGGTTATCTGATACTGAACAATATTTTTTTTCCTATTCCCTGAAATAAGTGATTTCCTGAAAATAAAAGCAAATGTAAACTACTTCAAATAAATTGTCACCACTCTTACTGTATTACAAACTCCTCTTCCTTCTGCTATTCCACAATCCTGAGGGCACATGGGTCGGTCACAGTGGGGTCCGCCATATCCCTGAGGGCACTGACAGAGTCCCCTTTGGCATTGTGCTCCACCTGGACACACGGGCGACCCCTCCTCACCCTCATCAGCGCTCTGGTGACACCGCCGCACCCAGAAAGACGCATTGAAGCCTTGAGGTTTGTTTGAGGTGACGTTGGCCTCAAAGTAGACTGAGATCACACCTGGTGGTAAAGGACAATATACGATATAGTGAAAGTGACATGGTGACTTTCGACTGTGTTTTTGAACTCCCTCTATAACCTGATTCAAATAACTGGATTTGGGTAAGAGTCTGTATGACATGTTTTAAAGGTTGAAAGTAAAAGGACTTCCCCTACAACCCGAGGTGTTGAAATCTGCTGGGTAGTTAGTGGTAAATGTGATTAGAGGGACGTGTGGTAGTCTTCAAGTGCCAGATCATTTTTTCCTGTGTGACTGTAATAGACTCATGTGAAAGCAGATTTCTCCAAGAAAAATGTTTATTACTGTCCGGATACCTGAGGTGGCTTCCACAGTGATGGGCTGAGTCCTTGTGGTGCCACAAAATGCCCCGATCAGGTTGTGATCTGAATGCACGACTCCATTGGCCAGGAAACGAGGGAGGCCATCAAACACATATACAAAAGAGCTCTGCAAAACAAAGCAAAGGCAACATCAGGGAAAGTTATACAGAGAGGAATTCTGACAGAGTTTGATGCTACAGCTCAGTTAACATGTTCATTATCTTGTGTGCATAATCAGGTTATGTTTGTACGTACTTTACAGTGTGTATGGGAATCTGGGTGCAGAGTGAGGGCTACAGGGGGACACAGCTGTCTGGGCAGACAAGGTGCCAGGTTTTCAGTCACCGACAGGACCCACAGGCAATGGGAAAGGCCTCCCTTTCCCTCTGTGCCACTTCGCCATCCCAGAGAAGATGAGAGAGGCATGGCAGAGGAGGTGGTGGAGGAGAGCAGCACAGAGCGGCCCTGGCACTGGCGGTAGCATGTGCCATTGTTTCTATTGGAAAGAGAACGATTTCAGGATAGACGAGTCATGATGAAAGAAAATACAAAAAAATCAAAAGATTCCACTGTTTTCACACTTTCTGCATTTATCAGTATATTATTATAATTTCAACTCCTTGATTTTGATTTGTGTTCAATCAGTTTAAACTCAAACAAAAGTTAAAGATAACGATTTTCTTACCTGGGGTCTCCATAGTAACCAGGCAGGCAGGACTCGCAGTGGGGTCCCTGAGTGTTGTGGGTGCAGTAGCACTGGCCAGTCTGATTGTGACAGTATCCTCGGAGAGGGTCGCCATGGCCGTTACACTCACACTGCACACAGCCGCCACCGCCAGCCAGGGCTGAACCAAAGCTTCCTGGACGGCAGTGCTCACAGTGGGGTCCTGTCGTCCAATCTGAGAGGAAGAACATCAGCACAACTTTCAACAAATGCAGTTTGAGTTTACAAACCACGAGTATGAATTTACCTCATAAACTGGCCTGGTTCTGTCTGATTTAAATACAAAAGATGACTGAGAACAAGTTATTGAAATAAGCCATGTATTCAGCGCTCACCCTGGCACTCGTCACAGATCCCTGGTGCGGTAATACAGGTGGAGTGAAAGTTGCAGCCGCAGTCTACGTCGCATTCAACACCACTGAGAACCAGAGTGGCCGGGTCAGACGTCCAGCCGAGGGAACATTCACACTCAAACCGCGGGCTGCCACTACACTGGCCCTCACGACACTCATTATAGCACCTGTGAGAGGGGGGACAAATTATTGGAGGCTCAAAATGTCTTGGAAAAGCAGTCCTGCTGACTAAATGGTAATTGAGGAAGATTTTTTAGGTTAAGAGATTTGAAGTCAACACAGAAACACATTTTTTATGTTCAGACTCTTACGTCTGGTTGCAGTGCAGTGTGCCGTCCCCCGTGTATCCTCTCTCACAGTGACACTCATATGAGGTGGGAGTGTTGATGCAGGTGGCGAAGGGGTGACAGTTGTGGAGACCCAGCCTGCATTCCTCTACATCTGGGCAGGTGGGGTAGGACCAGATCGCATCTTGCTCTTCGTCCTCTAAGTGCTCCAGCTCCATCTCCATTTCCAGCGGTCGAGGCGGGGCCGAGGTCTGGGGCTCAGGGCTGGAGGAGCAGGATGAGGAGACGTGAAGTTGGACAGGTATACCATATTAATCTACGTATATTTCCATCCACTGTGTTATGGGTCTATGTAGAAATTCTGTTTTTAAATTTTAATTTGGAGGACATTCTAAGGTATGTAAAGGTTTCAGAAAGCCAAACCAAGTCGTCATTAAGCAATAAAAAACACTTTATCCCCACCTGGCGTATGCCTGGAGGGCTCTAATCAGCTAATTGTTGAGTCCACTCGGACATTTGTGCCAAATTTGAAGAAATGCCCTCTAGGTGTTTTTGAGATGTAGTGTTCACCAGAATAAGACAGATGAGGTCACGGCGACTTTGACTTTTGACCTATGGCCACCAAAATCTAATCAGTTAATTATTCAGACCAAGTGAGTGTTTGTGCTAAATTTGAAGAAATTCCCTCAAGACATTCTGCAGATATCGTGTTCACAATAATGGGTTGGTCAGACAGGCTTACGCACGTACAATCCAAAATCATAATGCCTCCAGCCTTAGCTATCAGCGGCGCAGAGACATAAAAAGTGATACGCCCACTCCATCAAGTCATGAAAGTGTAACAAGAGATATCTTACTTTGCAGCACGCGCTTCTGCCACAGCCACGCTGCAGTTATACACCGAGGGATCGTCCATTCCCGCCCAGTCTCCCCTCAAACATCTGGAAAATGTAAAACATGGAATAAATGTAAGAAAATCGCAATAAAGACAATAACAACAAAATATCAGCAATATGATAATGAAAGGGATTTGTCGATTAGTAATTTAAATTAGATTTGTTGGCTCTATATGTACTTTTCTCTGTACATTGTCAAAGTATTTCTCAGTTAGACGTCTGCATTACTTACTTTCCAATAGTAGGATTGTTGTAGTCACCACACCAGCCACACTGGAATGTTCTCAGACAGTCTGTGCACGCGTTTAAAGCTGAACATTGCTTACACTGGGGGACCGAATGAACACTGAAAAGGACATCATAACAATAATTTTAATCAGATTACTGCTCATTTCAATGTATTGATTGAATCTTTACGTAACAAAATTTGGCCAGTTCTTTGTCTTACTTTTAGGTACTTTGAATGTACTGCTGTTAAGAAATCACCAAATCTAACAGGACAGTAGGTAACTGTATATGCAACTGCAAATAGGTAATATGTGTAATAGCTAAAAATAATACCAAAAAAAAAGCTCCTTGTTTTACCTGTCGTACCAGTCCCTGCACTCTCCATAGGGGTATTTTGTGAGGTAGGCAGCAAAATAGAAGCAGGCCTGGGCTGATTCACACCATGCACACTGGCTGGAGTTAGAGAGGCACTCACCACACGTCCTTCTCCTTCGCAAAACAAAAATGGGGAAGTTTCATAAGGGTGAGTTGTAGTTTCTCGTTGAAATCATTTATGATCTGTAATTACTGTCTTAAAAATGTAGTTTTTCAGCTTACTGGTTGCAGACTTTAGGACACCCCTTTGAATCACGTATGGATCCATCGAGTCTTCCTCGTCGACTACACTGATAGTCACCCTTCTTGCTGGAGTTTATCTGCCACTCGCAAAAAGGATCCTGCAAGTCAGAGTTAGCTTCACATGAGTCTGGACTACAGTGGCTCCAAAATAAGCTGTTAAGATCAGCTGCACAGTCGGACCATAAACAAAAATACGTGAGCTTAACACACACTCCTCCATTGAGAGTCTAGCAGCAATTATAGCCTAAATATTGAAATACTTCTTAACTGGACACAAAACTTTTTTCCTACTACAAGTAGATCCTAAACCCTTCAATATAAAACGTGTCATTGCAATTGGTTGATAGATATAAAAGTCATTGTGCTTTTTATGCTGAAAAACTGCAGCTTCTCTTTTTACTTGCATTTGTTTACAGGCAAATCCTGCTTTCTCCAACATGATGACAATATTGATGACATACAATCCAGAAGCCAATGAAGCATCATTGTTTTTGTATCTGTAAGTGAGACTCTATTTTAAAATGAGGTGTTATCTGTGATGTACCTGAGTACAAGCAGAGCAGTCTCTGTACTCCTCACACAAGGTGCAGTGCTGGGGTGCCAACAGCAGATGGCGCTGACCTTCTCCCTTTCCTTCTCCCTTCTCTCCCTCGGGGCAGGGCTCGAGGTCTGGGCTGTCCCGCAGGAGGCAGCGGGACAAAGACGGGCACCAGCCACAAGACTGGTCGGACAAACAGGCCAGACAGGACATGTAACTGGAACAGGAACCTGAGCGGTAAGGCTCCAGGAACAGGAAGGAGATCTCCTAAAGGGAGAGCAAGTTAAAAGGAGAAACATGGTAAGAGTTCAACTTGTGTTTTACAACTGAATAAAAGTCATTGTGCAAAAAAATGACAGAAATGTAATTGTGCAAAAAACACCAACAAGAGTTCTTTTGTTTTACTTTTACTGCTTATGTAGGTTAAATCTCGTTATGACGACAATGTTTAGCAGTGCCAGTACTCACGCTCCCTCCAGGCAATGTCCTGTTCCATATCAAGGCCATCTCACTGGTCTGCCCTGAGCCTGAGTTGTTCAGGTAGCCCTCAGCCTGAACAAGGTAGTGGTTGCCTCTGGTCAGGTTAGAGAACAGTCTACTCCCATCTGTGCGAGCCAGCAGCTTCAGCTCCTTCTCCTGCTGGGCTGCCCAACGACCCACCACCTCCTGCTCAGATAGTTTAAAGAAGCAAAGAAAATTTCAGAGACAGAAAAAGTTCAATTTATTTAAAAAGTACACAATCATTAATCTATTGAAACACTTGTCCACATTCCATTGTACTATTCTAGCTGTTTAATCTCCAACAGTAAAGCATCAAAACTGTAAAATGTATATGCGCAGTATTGTTGTCAAGTAAGTTAAACATCATTTATAGCAGGTAAAGACACATGAGAGGTTATTTGTCCTGCACTGATTACTCCTGTGGAGTTGCCTGCTCTCCAAAAGCCACAATCCTATTCAACATGAGACCAAAATCAGTGCAGTATCTTGGGTGAAAATAATATTACAAGGAGGGCTGTTGCAATAACAGCAATATTACTGCAGTATTCACACACCAGCCACAGGGGACACCAAGCAACCGCCCAATATGCTATGTTCACATTTTTTCTTTTTTTCACTGTAACACTGTATGTTTACACACACAAATGCAGCAATGTGAAGAGTCGCTGAGAGGCTATTCTGCGCTGATCTCTACACATTTGCTGTTTTTCCTGGATACCAAGAGTTGAAAATATTCAACTTTGGGTAAAAAACTGCAGCAGTTCATCACTGTCACTTTTTGCCCAGCTGTCCAATCACAGTGGAGAAGGGACGGGACAAAAACCACAAAGACAAAACGTCACATCGCTGAACAACAACAACAATGGAGGAGAAATTAATATTGAACCCACATGGGCTGACCCTGGACTGACCTCCATGGATATTCTGTATCATCCCAACCAGACGCAACCAAAGCGACTCAGCTGAAAAAATACTGCGTCCTTTATTGTACTTCAATGCTCTTCAGTTTTCAGTATTAAATATTAAACAAGGATTTGATTTGAGTTAAAACAATGTCATCTTTGTGATTTAAAAAAGCAACAATATACCTAATATTATTCTTACAATAAAGCTTATTTACAAAGCACTAAAATCAGGACAAAGGTAGTTTATTGAAAAAAAAAGGCAATAATCTCACATATCGTGCTGTTCTGCCACTCTTAATAACAGCAAGAGTAATTCCACAACCACGACAGCCCCAATTACAAGACACTTGTTACATCTAGAACAACCAATCCTGTCAATACTTTTCAATTTCAGATCAGCAATTTGTTTTAAAATTAATTATCGGATAATAAAAAAAGTGTTGACAAGCACTTTCCCTCACCAGTTGGCTGGAGTTGGGCCCTGAAGCCATTCGAGCCTCAAAGTGGAGCCTCTGGATCCGAGCCCACATGGAGACAGTCTCAGTGGAAGGGGGTGCAGGTGGAGGGGCCCCCCACAACGGGTGGATGAAGCCCCTGAACTGCAGGGCGACGTCCATTTCTGTGGTGGGGCTAAGGATGATGGTGGTGCTGCGGAGGATGGACACCTGGCGAAGGGGTGAGGAGGATGGAGGACAGTGGAGGATGGATGGAAGTGGAGACACATCAACAGAAGCACTATTCTCTACAAACTCCTCCACAAGTTTGACAAACTACTTGAAAGAGGAACCTCTCTATGAGTGCATTAAAACAGAACAGTGAAAAAAAGAGCAAAAAAGATAAAAGTGAGCATTGAAGTCAAAAGGTTAAAAATATAAGGCAGAAAAAAAAACAGTAAAGAGAAACAATCATAATATTGAAGTTGGAGTCAAAGTGTTGGAGGAAGGAAGGAGGGATAAGTGTAAGCAGAGAGGGAAGTAGTTACAACCACAACTTTTACAGTCAGCACTTGAGATTTGGACTCCGTACCTTGTCAGGCTGGGAGTCGTTGCGGGGGTGCTGGAAGGTGAGCAGGTGCAGTCCCGGGACATAGTTCTCGGTGCGACAGGAGTGGAGGGAGGTTAGGAAAAGGGTACGCTCCCCCCACCAGCCGTACGCCCCTGAGATCTGGTCCACACGGCACGCACTTCGCTCTGTGAGACCGAGAGGGAGAGGTCAGCACACAAAGAACACATCTGACCTCTAAAAATCTCATGATACAGCAGTTTCCTAACGTGTGCTACTGTGCTGAAACGGGTCTGTGACTTTTGTGTGGCGTGTGTCGAAAAAGAGTAAAATGACATGACCTCACTGCATCAAAAGAAACACATGCGATTGAACGGGCAAGTCAAATCATGGTCTGAGTCGCCGGTCCAGTCTCAGCTGGGTGTGGTCATGTCACTGTGCCCCATTTCTTAAACACGCCCAACATAAGTCCCTCCCATGTCAACTCCCAACATCTTTTTTTGTTTCAGTCTAAGGCTTTGCTCTTCTCTTCTGCCCTCCTTCCTCCCTCCCTGCGGCTCACCTGACACTGGCAGGCAGGACTCATTCTGAACACACCAGCCAAATTCACCAGGGGCACGGGCCAGAGAGGCTGGAGTGCCACTGAACACCAGACAGGACTGGCAGTCAGACAGGAAGCGAGCCAGGCCCAGGCAACCAGTGCTGCCACACTGCAAAGACAAAAGTAGAGTTATAAACTACTCAGTAATCCTCGTAGATGTTCATACAGACAAATCAAAGTGAAACAATGTTTTGGCTGAATATAATAATGTGTTTTACTTGTTAATTGTATGACTCAGTCATTGAAAACAAGCCGAGGGAAGTGTTACCTGATTAGTGGGCTGGTACTCTCGACAGCGGCCTTCACACCAGCTGCACTCTGGGTTCTTCAGGCACATACTTTCGTCTAGCGCCTCAGCACAAACAGTGTCCTAATAAGGCAACGCACAAACACACAATCACAGATACACACATACAGTTTCAAAACAATTTATTTATCCCTTGTTTGCTTTCTTTCTTTGGATCCCAGTTAGCACCGGCATCCAATAATTGTTATTCTCTTAGCATAAGCACTGGCTGTTCTTCCTGGGGTCCACACACATACAGTCACACACACACAATCTAACACATAAACACAACAAACAAAACAGATCACCTTATTGGTTTAACAAAGTACGGAAAAGAAACAAAATTGTAATCCTTTTAAGGAAAATCAGAAAATTATAAATCAATCACAAAATTCAACAAGAATTCATAGCAGGCTTGATTTTTTTGATGTTCATTTGAATAAATGGTGATTTCTAATAAACATACATTTTTGTCTGACTGACCTTTAATTATATTTTTTATCAATTATGTGCTTTCATATATTAAATTCCAAAAAATAGACTGTTAAAAAGCCATTTTATTCTCTTCCAAGAGGGATTTCTACTCTCACCCACATTTAATATTTACATTATTTTCATAATAAACAAACACAATTCAGTTGCATTTCTAGATTGTTTGGATATATTGTTATAACAAAATTTTAAGCCAATCCTCAATATTCTCTTGAACAATATGCACTGGCCACATGACTATGGCTCTGTACATTACTGTTTTCTGTATCAGCCTTGTTTTTGCTTTGGGTAACAATGCGTCTGATATCTGTGTGAAGCAAAATGGGAGAAAACCATTTTTTAACCAATCTTAACCAGTCTTCCCATTAACATGACATTAATAAGCTATGTTACTGTTGAAGACTTTCACTCACCCTGTCACCTTGATCGCTGCTGACGAACAGCGGAACTTTGTAAGCCACCAGGTCTCCGCGGGCAACTCCGCTGTAACCCCCGGCAACCAGCAGCACTCTGCCCTCCATCACAGCAGCAACATGCGAGTAACGCCCCCTCACAGCCTCCCCTCCTTTAAAAACAAATGAAAGTTTTATTGGCAATGTTTGTGTGGATGCACAAGAAACGAGCTGCAGATAAAACTGGACTGTGCGTGAGAGTCCACGGGAACTCACTGAGTGACCATCGCTCCCCAGCAGATACCCATTGGTGACATCCCAGATGGTAAAAGAAGATCTCCTCATCATAGCACTTCTCCTCTTGGTAATGAATATGTACATTTCCCCCTGTGAGAGAGAGAGAGAGAAGCAGGGAGAAGATTTGTAAATATACACAAGACGGCAGTGATTAAAATAAATCATGTCTGGTCATTTTCTTACCGTAGACCACCATGTAGTTTCCAATGACAGTGGCTGAGTGGAAAGCTCGCTCTCTGGGGCCGGTTGCTGGGAAACGGGAACGGAAGGAAGTCCAAAACCGCCGCTCCACATGAAACACGTCTGTGTTGTTCACCCTCACACTAAACCTTAGAGGAATAAACAAGTGTACTTATAGCATTTGTAATGCTATACATAAGGGGAGGGCAATATTGCAAAAATTTGGCTTTGCCCTTATTGGATAGGACAGCTATAAAGTAAAAGGGGGAGAGAGAGGGGATGACATGCAGCAAAGGGCCTTAGGTCGGGATCATACCAGCGGCCGCTACGACAAGGATATTGCCTTTGTACATGGGGCGCCCGCTTTACCTCGTGAGTTACTGGGCGCCCCCATGACCAAAATCTTTAACCAATTCGAATTGTTCTGTAAATTCAGTTTAAAATGGTCTCAGATAACCATACTTAATAGCATTTGATTATTTTCTTCTTTTATTTGGAACTTTCATTTAAAAAAAACAAAACAAAAAAAAACCAAATAAACAACTGTTCCACATGAGACAACACTTAAAAACAAAAGACTGAACACAGTAAAACTGAAACAGTTTCAAAATGTAAGCTCTGAGGTTCCTGAGATCAATAATTACAAGTGTAACAAGTCACTGACTGTAAGATAATTCAAAATGATAGCTAGAATCACGAAAATCACAAGATCACGCCTGAATCCAACCCGGATTTGCCACATGGCCGTAGTAACTATAATGCCAAAGCTTTAATTGTGGTGACATCTCTAATGTTTCACATTATACACCATCATGTCACACCCTACTGTATATGTTTTGATTCACTAGCTGAATTATTCTCAAAATACTCTTTTGGTAACCACTTCTTTAATTATTTAAAATAATTTCTATCCCTGCTGTACTGATGTTTTATTTCCTTCTGATTTCTTCATTTAAAAGCTAGTCAGCCAACTGTTCTCCTTCCTCATTAACAACCACAAAAACAAAAGTGTGAACAAATGTTCCTACTGGCTGTGTGTGTTACTGTATCCACTATGCTAATGCACAGGAGGGTGTGTACCTGGCTGTGGTGGGCCTGTGGCCTCCATAGACCAGCAGCGTCTTGGATGGGCTGTGGAAAACCATGGAGTGACCAGCAGTGGCTGGGGGCTTTCCTCCGGTGGGCTGAACAGTCTCCCATCGGCCAGATCCGTGCAGGCCGAACCGATACAGAGAGGAGGAAAACATATCCTCCTCAGTACGACCTGGGAAATAAGGGGAGAGAAAAAAAGAAAGATGCAGCATAAGTAGGATTTATTTCTCAAGGGCTGCATGTATATCAATCTAAACACAGACTGCCGAATGAAAATCGAATGTGAAACCCACCTCCAAATACATAAAGATAATTGTCTACTACAGCTGCAGCGTGATTGGCCAGTTTAGGAGCCCCTCGTGAATTTGAAAAGCCGTGCTGTTGCCAGTCATCCTGGATTGGCCGGTACATCCAGACATCACTGGCCAGGGAGCCGTTGGCTAGCTCACCTCCAAAGATAACCATATTACCCATCCACTCTACTGCTGTGTGGGAATGACGAGCAACCTGAGAGCAGAGGAGAGTCAAACAGTGCAGGGGGGACGTTAATGAAAAGGTGATGTAAAATAATGAATGGGCCAACTTACATTTAAATTGACTGTGTTTACATGTATACATAAAACATGAGATTGGGAGAAATCAGGATATAAGTGAACACATTTATATGGACTGCAATAACCCGATTAACATACAACCTCCATTTACACACTGTCAGTAATTAGATTTCTGCCCTACCATATTTTTAAACCACATCTGGCATATTTTCAATGAATTTGTCATGATGATGTTGGCTGGTGAGTTTTTTTGTCTCTGACAACATATTGAGGGGGAAGGTCCTCAAAAAAAAAAAAAAAAGACAAATGTGCATTAATATCTTAAATTTTACAAACAGTCCATCTACTGTTCAGCTGTAGAAACAAACTTTGTGAGACTTGTACAATTTATCTTGAGTTTGAGACAGATTCTGGATGAAAAAAAAATATTTTAGGAAGACTCGCTTACTTGTTAAGACTAATTTTGTGCCCTTTTATTCCTCTAGAGAAAATGTTTTCTCCAGCAGCATTCTAGCTGTTTTGACAGGGTTTCTCTAAATATCTTATCATGACCAGGTTTCTTGTGTACATGACATTTAAAGGATCAGGTTACTGCAGAAGGCTAATGGTACCCAGGTCCCTTACTTTGAAACGCAGTACATGTGATGCAAGCGCGGGGGTAAGAAAAAACTCTGTGTGTGTGTGTGTGTGTGTTTATCCACAGCCCACTTACAGGAGAGTGACCATAAGACCTGCTTTCCCATTGGTTGGATGTGAAGTTATATTTGATCAAGTCACCAAGAGCTCTGTTCAGGTCAAACCCTGGAGGAAAAGAAGCGATAATAAAAGAAACACAGATGTTTTTAATCACAAAACACATTATCAGATTAAAGAGAAAAGTGAAAGTCAAATGAAGGACTGCGGCTAAAACAAAAGGGCTGGGAAGTGAGTTTGTTTGCTGAATATTAAGACAACATCAGTGGAAATTAAGGATATGTCTCTCTCACCGCCAAACAAGTACATAGCTCCAGTGGAGGACAGGTACACGCCAGCAGAACCCGTCCTAGGAGGCGTGTAGGGGTCTCCATCACTCACACGCCACCACTGCCCCGCCCCACTGTCATTATGGAAACCAAGCTGGCAGCTGTGACCCAGGAAGCCTGGGTTACACAAACAGCGCTCTCCTTTCTGAGACAAACATGCAAAATAAGAATAGTTAGAGACCAATTTTCAGTGTGTCAACAAACTTCACAGCTTGGAGACGTATGAGGTTCCCACAAAATTTTAGTTTTGGAATTTCATAGACAATATTTCAAAACTTTCCCATGATTTTTCAAGGACCCGTCATACAATTTTTTTCATGCCCAACCTGCCCACCGTTTTCTACAAACATCTCAGATACAAACTCTCTTCACACTGACGCATATTAAGTTACGTTGACGTCTACAGATTTGCCTTTATGTTACACTGGAGGTTGATTCACAGAAGATTATTGTCACAATTCCACCATACATCCCAAAATTCCATGACTTTTCCAAGCTTTCAATGATTTTTACTAATTCCACAATTTTTCCCAGCCTGGAAAATATGACTTCGAAATTTCAGGGGTTGCACAGACAGGGGCAAGTCAAATTCAAGGACTTTGAAATATTTCTCCAAGCACTCTTTTTTTTCAAGGATGAATTTGTTTTCTCCGCAACCATATATTGTAAGAGAATTGTGAAAAATGGAGCAAAGACATGCTACCAAGACCTACACTTAACTTAATTAACAAGTTAAACTACTAAAGCATGTGGTTGGCAAAGGACAAAAAAAGTAAAAGCCCTCCTTGCAGCCAAAAAAATAAAAAGAATCTATTCAGCAGTTACACACACACACAGCTGCTTATTTTCTGCCAAGTTACAAAAGACAAATGGCTGATGCTGCTCCAGTCTGACTGTTTTGCAGGCCAGCAAAACATCCTGGCGCCAAATATTTACTGGTTTTTACCAACCCGTTGGTGCTTGGAGCTCTTAGATAAAAATTGCAAGCACTGCCATTCTTTGCTTCCGAGTTTATAACATTGATCTAATACATTTCATAAAATAATTTATCATTTTGTTCTCTTTTGTCGTATTTAAGCACTTTTTCCAAGGACCACGTTAAAGATGACAGATTTTCAAGTTATTCCAGTACTTATAAACGTCTGAGTGTCAAATTCAAGTACCTCAAGCACTTTGTATGACCCCTGTTTAAATATTTTTCAAAGTTTTCTATGTCTGTGGCTTATTTGAGGAAAGATGAGCGACCCTTTGGTTAAAGACTGATTCCTTTGTTTGTCCCCTCTGTTACCTTGTCACACTGGCCATTCACAGAACAAGCCTGGGAGCACAGAGGGGTTGAACATGCTGCTCCTCCCCAACCCTGATGGCAGTGGCACTTTGATGTCGAGGAATCACAGCGGCCATGACCGCCACAGGCTCCAGGACACACAGAGAAGGTGTAAGTTGCATTGAAGCCCAGGAGGTTGTAATTAGCATCACTGAAGAGATGAAGCAGCATCTGGAACAAGGACATTAAATAGCGGAAACAAAGTAAATATTTGCCATAGTTAAAATGCTTCAGAGTTTCTTTCATTGTGTTTTTATTGCTTACCTTCCCAGATTTGGCTTCAATGGGTTGAGGCAGAGTGTTGCCACTCAGGCTGGCTAGGAGAGGGCTCTGGTAGGAGTCTCCGTCATACACAAACAGGTAATCATAGGTACACTCTGTGTCCATGAAGGTGAAATTTAAGACAATACGGTGACTGTTGCTTGGAGCTGAAAGAAAAAAAAAGGTGGGAATAACAGTCAATCTAACTGTTCCAGTGGCTGCAAGTTACCTGTTTAAAATCAACAAGATATCATCTTGGCTCATTGTACCTTTGATAAGCCACTCGCAGTTCCCATTGACAGAGTAGTTTCCTGGTCCATCTGTGACATAGCCTGGTGGTCCCCTCAACACCTGCCTGTGGCCCTTGCAGTCCCCTGCCTGGCACACAGACGACTCAGCCAACAGCAGAACCACCAGGATGAAGGAGACAGGGAGGGGGGAGGCCATTACTGGCACCACCTGGTTAATGGGAGGCAAAAGGAGGGATTCATTTGATGTGGGTCCAACAAACACATTACCTCCACAAATATGTAGCAGCACCATGCAGCAAATGTGGCCCATTCTCCTAAATTTCAGTTGGATGACCACTTAGCCCACAACACAAGATAAAAGAACTATGCCAGCAGGATATAGAGAATTATTTCATTGGAGAGCCAGGTCTGGTGCTCCCATTAACAACTGTTTACATCAGTAACACTCAACTTACGGCCCCTGGCCAAACCTGGCCCCTCAACCTTTTTCTAATTCACAATAAAAATTAAGTGATTCATACTGGGAGTTGTTTTGTACATTTTATTTTACATAAGGTTTCCAAGTGCATAAAACAGCATTAAAATACAGCATGTTCATCAAAAAATTGCCAGAGGAGGATCCCTCGCACCCGTGACAGAGGTCCTACTTAAGCCCCCAAGTCCTAAAATCCCCAAAACATCCTAAAAATGTCCTGAGATCCATGGAACATCCTAAAATCCTAGAAACATTCAAAAACCTAAGGATGTCTTAAATCCTACAAACATCCTAAACTCATAGAACATTCCTAAAATCCACAAAATATTCTAAAATCCTAGAATCGTCCTAAAAAACTAAAGATTTCCTAAACTCCCAGAAACATTTTAAAGTCCAAGAAACATCCTAAACACGCCCTATATTCTAGAAATGTCCTGCAATCATAGAAGCGTCCTAAAATCCTAAAAACGTGAATGGAGTTGGTGCCACTGGCCCTTGGTCTCCTGTCACTTTGCAAAAGTGGCCCCCAAGCAAAGCAAATCGAGTATCCCTAGTTCTCACAATCCTGTTTTTGCTACAAAATCCCAGTTTAACACCACATGATCCTTGTGTAAAATGCAATGCCACTCACACTGCAGAACTGAACAGACCCGAAAGCGGCAAAATGACAATGCTTGATGCGCATTGATGCAGTCTCTGGGAAAAAAACACTGATTGTGATGGAGCTAACAACTGTTAGCCCTGTGCACATAGCGCTAGCTCAATAACGTACCAGTGCACCAAATCTCACACACAAAACGACAACGGTACACGAAGGGTTTTCACACATGCAACGTTACACACAAAGGCTGCTATTCACCAACACAGCGTTCATCGACTGTTTTTCTGAGAGACAATTAGCGAAAGATCAACAAACTAGCAACGAGGGGCTCTCCGCAGGCTATCACAACAAAGCTAACGCTGCTCGGCTAAGTTAGCTGATCGCCGTTAACAGTCAGAGGCCGTTAGCTGGCCAATTTGCACATTTGCATTATCAAACTCACCTGTTCCCGTCTCTTTGGCCCCATGGTAATTTACATTTTCGGCGACCCTTTAACGCTAGCTACCACATGAGCTAAATATATCTAATGTGTGCCTCAGACTGACGGTTAGCCGAATTAGCTCCTGCTCCGTAATAAATGCAGAGGACAGCCGTGACTGAGGCTAACACTGCGCTCTGCTAAGCTAGCCTGTTCGCTAGCTAGCGGCTCGGCTGAATCCAGATGCGCAATCGTCAATAGCTGCAGAATCTACCAGGAAAAGTCATTTTTGAGAGAAATCCATCCTTATGTAATAACGAGATTATCTTTCTGAAAATCGTCTTCTACGTCAGTAGGAAATGCTGCCAGCTAACAACGAAGCCTTTAACGTTATCGAGCCGATTCCTGCAGTCCATTTTGAGGACAGATGCCCGTTGTTTTGGTGTTTATGGCTGGTTAGCGGTAACCGGTGGTTGCCAACACAAAAGACAGCGCCGCCAGTGACATGCCGCACCACTGCCATCCAGCGACGAGCAGCAACGCTTTAACATCTGGATAAAAGACATAGTCAATAATATAAAGGACCATGAATGCTAATAGTTAATATTTTTATTTTAATACATGGTGAAAGAAAATCAAAATAAGATTCCGCCAGAATACTTTTGGTAAGGGTCTGTTCCTTATTTATGAGGGGGAGGCATGTCAAAAAAAACAAACAAACTAAGCACTGTGGAGGGACTTATGTTTTTTATACTAGCTTTTTGGAGGGACATATAACTTTATAATGTTGTAGTTTTATTTTTTTTTATTTAAAATGACAGATTTAAAAATAATAGACTACTCCCCTTGTCTGTCTTACAAGTCAAAAGGCTACAATAACTTTATAAAAAATACTGCATGACCATTTAATTTTTTATTTAACTTTATTGTGATTAAGTTCACCTTGAAAATAATAGTTTGCCATCACAGGCTCTTTCCCCTATAGGTCCTACAAAATCTTCCCCATACATTGGAAACTCATCTCGATTTCTCTTGAATGAAGTAGATGCATCTTGGATGGTCAAAAGATCGTACGGAGGAAAAGCCGATGATACAGAAATTTATATAATTTTTGACCTGGGGGCATTTACTTGAATAATTTATGTCAAAACACACTGTGGTGCTTGAAATACAGTGAGTCTATGTTACCCTCTGAACTCCAAAACCCACTGTCAGGCTTGAAAGGCATGTTTTTTGTTGCCGTTTTTTTTTTTTAATCTCTAAAAGCTAGCCCCAGCCGACCCTCTGCTCTGATAATCAACATTCCCTTACTTTTGCATAGTTTAACTACATGCAATTTGATCATAACCATATGTATCTTTATTGAACAATTGTTCACACAATGATAGCAACTTCATATTTTTGCACACCATATACAGAATCAGAGCAATAGTAGTAGTGTATCCAACTTCAAAGTATTGCCTAAGATGTGTCCTGCTGAGCAAAACTATTTCCAGTCCAACACTGTGTAGTGTGCACTGAACAGCAATCAAATACAATTATTTTAGACCATAACATTTAAGCACAATCAATAAAAAATATAAAAGTGCTATTATTAAAACACATTTCCCAAACATAAAGACACTGCATTCAAATGATTGCTAATAGAACAGAAATGATTCAAAATGTAAAGATAACATAGCTATTACCGTGACAGCCCCCAAACCAACTGAAGCAAGCAACTTCTATTATGTTCACACACTTTCCATAATTGACCTCTCACATAATATCACAGATTTCCTGCAGCACAATGATAAATCAAGACTGAGACTGTTTAATTCACCTCTCCAGACTTCATCAGTATTGGCCACAAGCATCAGCCATGCTGCCAATTATTTTGATATCTCTTTTTAATTTTTATTCTGGTCTGTCTTTCCACAATAAAGGGACAAAAGACAGGTCAATCCAGTTTTATTCAGCTAAGGCACATCCAAAAAATGCAGTCTTTGTTATTCTCTTCTCACCCTGAGACAATCCTCACATCTAAGTTTTTCCAATTTCCTGTACGGCGTTGATATTCAGCAATGTGTATCATGCAGGTACAGGACTTTTGATTAATAAGCCAAATTTATTTGGAATGATGAGGCTGACTTTCAGGTTTGGCATAAATGACTAATGTCAAATAAATTCCAGTCTTTTTTTTGAAACCTGTACTGTCTTTTATATTCTTCAATAATCCAACTCAAGTATATTTTATGTCTCAGTTAACATGCTCATTTATATATTTTTCAGCTTCCTCAATTTCATGCTTCATTGCTTTTCATTGGCAGATTTTAACATTTTATTTGCAACACTGATTTGTAAACCATCCCTGTGTGAAGTGTAGTTATGCTAATCTGTTATTTAAAAAAGGCTTATTTTATTATTATTATTTTCAATCCTTCTGCTTTAGGTTAACAAACAATCCCTCTGCATTATACTGACCCATCATGAGGTGTGTACAGCTATTTTTGCCGGAGCCAGAATCATGGGTGCAGTGTGAAGCCCTGGACCAAAAATAGGATACATCTTCTCATCAAACTTGTGTGTTAAGGTCACAAGATGCTTTGCTGTTCCCCCATCCCAGAATGACACCTCTCCCTTATCTATATTCAGCTTAACGCGGATCCTTTCGGGGCGCTGCTGCACCTTGAGCTCCGTACGCTCAGGTGTTGACACGGTGTACACCCCTTTGCTCAGTCCTATAGACCACACACCACGGTTTGTAGAGACAGTGAACTTCTTTTTACGGGGCACAGACTCTTTGCAAACTCCCACAACCCACTTGGGGTTGTCACCAACAATGACATCCCATTTGTGCTTCCCGGAGGTGTAACCTTCAGCACCCATGACAAAGACGCAGGGGTCGAAGCGCTCTGGGTTGTCTGGGGTGGTCAGGCGCTCTGAGCTTTCCTTCACACTGGAAAGGTCGGCAGTAATGGACAGCCACGGAGAGGCTGTGTTTGGGTTCAACACCACTGGATCTGCACACAGGAAGAGACAAGACGCAACTCTGTTTAATCAGCATCGCTGCTGTCGGGCGCAAACCTCCAAAGTCCAAAATTGCTTCTTTTTTTTTTTGGAATTAGGAAAAAACGCTGTGTTTTTAAAAGGATCCAATGGAGATAGGTTTAGTTAGCATTTCTTTTAAATACATTTCAATGGTTGAGAAATGGTAAAACCCACAGACAGACAAAGAGAGGGACTAATAAATTAAATTCAATAAAAAATGAAAATAGTGAAATGTGAAGATACAAAGTTTGCACCTGATGATATCAGAATATACTGACAACAAATTTAAAGTCACATATAATTATTATAGACTGAAGAATGGGTTATTTTGTCCGAAAATTCACAAGTGTTCCCCTGATAGTGCAGCAGATAATCGTGCACTTAATGAGAAAAGCTTGAAATATCTAAGATACTTTATGCATACCATAATGTTTATTTTCAAATGTGGAGGGAGGTCAGATTTGACCTCTGAGGACTGTAAAGGGTCAAGTCCAAGATGGCCACCAGTCCTCCATCCTGTCTGATGTTCAAACATGTTTAATTTTGAAACCCAACAGTGGAGAATACAATTTGAGGTGTCATATCCAAATAAAGTGTGGGTGCACAATTATTTGCCAATACTTTTGAGATTGCCAGAATTCAAGAAGCATTAATGTCAAGATCAAATTATATTAAAAATGTATGTTTTGGACCTGCTTTTGTTAATACACTTATTTTAGTTTGTACAACAGATTGGACAAATGCAATATAGTGTTACTTTGCTTTCATTTTGACACACTGAACAGAATAGATTTATGGTGCTAGTCTATTTTATTCATTCATTAGCCGTAAGCATATATCGCATTAAGGAGACCTATGTTTCAAGTACACCAATAAAATTCAAAGAATACCAGAAAGCCCTTCAGGAATGCTTTTTCCGGTGTCAAATTAATATTAAAACAAGCTCAAATTGTTCTGGTATAAAGCTCCTACAGTGTAATTTACTCACTATATTTGACTTGGGCCTGCATGTTCTTCCAGATGTTGAAACTCAAAGCACCAACGTGTTTGCCCATGTTCAAAAGAGAGTTGTTATGGAGACAAGGTTCTTCCCGAGTCCACTGGGCTCTAAAGCAAGGACATTTGTTCATCCACATAATACATCAGAAGCAAGGTTTAAAGAGTTAGATAGAAAAAAAAAGTGTAACTATGCAAAAATGTAAATATATGGTTAAATGTACAAATGTATACATGTAGATTTAAGCTGTGTTTCATTAGTAGTTGCACTTACCCTGTTACACTTCCCCTCAGCCCTTTGTATTATGTAATGGCATTCATCGCACAGGAGATTGACATGAAACGCACCTGCCATTCAACACTTTCAATAGGTTTGGTGCCATACTGTTTTTCAACAATCACTACAAATACCTGCAGACATTTCAGTGTCGTGAAGGGATCTTCTGCAAATAATTGCACACTTGGTAATTAGTTGCCTCAGTTTTTAAGTATGAGATCTGTATTATGACTTTTATTACTATTACTTACAGCTTTTTTTTTTCTTATACAGGTTTACGTTTAAGGTGGGGAATAAAGAAATTAGACAAGCTATACGCAACAATTAAGTCTTATTTTCTTTAATAATAATAAGTAAATATCAACTGCAGTTATTTATGGCATTTTTTCAGTAAAATATCAAGCAATAAATGCAGTTTTTAAAGAAACTACTTAGTTTTGAAACAATACACATGAAGACCTACCGATACAGACCTATGCGATTTATATATATTTATATATAAAAAACTTACAGTGAATATCATGTCAGCTAATGAAACTCCGGCCTCGGCCCTTTGCTGTATGTCGTCCCCTCTGTCTCTCCCCTTTTCACACTTGTTCTATTCTATCAATTAAAAGGCAAAAACGCCCAAAAAATATCTTTTTAAAAAAAGAAAAAAAAGATCACTTAAGTTGTTTTAGTCAAATGGTATAAAACGTGCGATGGCATCCGGGATTTCCTCGGTGCTGAGGGGAAGTGAAGGAGGGCACGTTGAACGACTAATGAAACGCAGCCTTAAAGAGTTTAACCCATTGCTACTGTGAGTTTTGCAGTCACTTACTCTCTCTTTAACTTCTGGAAATTCTAAAACATAAAAGAAAATAACTGATATTAGTTCATACACTTTTAAAAAAGCAAAAGAAAAAACAAGGTGCAATCGTATACATCTCATAGCAGCAGGGAGGAGCTGCCCTCTCTTACCCGCAGAAGAGGTAGATCCTCGTTGCCCATCTCTTTCTTCAGAGTATCGCTGAGCTTGTTCAGGGCTTCAATGTCTTTGTTTGTGTTGTTGATCAGCTCCTGTATGGCAGCAATCTTCAGCTCCTCCTCTGAAGCGAGGGCTTTTAGACGCAAAGCTTCCTCTGTGACAAGCGCCGTGTGGAGCCTCTCAAACTCTGCCTTAATTTGCCTCTCTGCCAGCCCAGCTTGATACTGCGTGAAAAGAGGAGAGTTTTCATTTAAAGAGCACATACAAGCCGGAATTAAGATATGTGTAGTCTCTGGTGTGTTATATGTCTCGTACTATCTCTTTGCGGCTTGAATACCATGTATGTACTTCAGAACAGTGACTACGTTCACATTACAAACATATGTGGGCCAGAGTTCGTTGCTAACGTGTTACACAGATCTGATTTTTCATAGTATTGAAACATAAATGAGACTTTTTTTCCCACTTTGATCTTGGCCACTTTGATATATTTTCTTATTTTATATTTTATATGGCTTATAAGGCTATTTTTGAGTTACACATTAAAATGTTTTTTTTGTTTGTTTATTGTCTTTTCTCATTTTTATTATAATTTTCTGGCGGGTAGCTTAATTAAATGCAGGATTTTATGTAGGGTAGGCATATATAAGCATTTTGCTTCTGCTTATACCTTTTCAGGTATTATCACCATATGTTATTTACTTTATGTTGTTATCAAAATGTATATACTTAATATTGTAATTATTTTTGTCTTTGCAGTGTTTGTGTGTGATAACTGAATAAAAATACTACTACTACTACTACTACTACTTAAGTATGCCAGAGCATACAGACCACTACAGTGTCAGAGCCATTAATTGAAATTACAGAAGAAGAAAAAAAATGGAGGAGGGCAGTCAGTGGGTCATGCTGTGACAGCCGTGTCGCAAGGTGTCGACAGAGATATTGGGATGGAGGAACTGTTCTTCTGTGAAACTTCCCAACACTGACACTGAGTCCTCTCCAAAACCTACACCTTTCTCTCCACAGAACTACCAGCGATAGCTGCTAATACAGCTATAGCTACGACTTCTGCAGTCCCTCTGCCATCCCAGCTCCACAGCAAACCATTTGGGAGATGAAGCATGCACTGCTATGTCATTCATTTTCTCCCCAAATGCCTGTCTTGCAAACGTGTTGTTTATCTGTTGTGTTCCAAAGCGCATGTGTGTGACATTAGGATTATTATGTGTTTAATGCGCATATGAGGCATTTGGAGGCAAATGCTGCAATCCACTGCAAATCTGAAGTTGATAAAACTGAGTTGGAAGTCTGGATTTCCTATCTAAAAGTGTCCCTGCGCATCTGTTCAGGAAAACATGGACACCTGCAGTACACTGCAGCTTTACAAGCATCTAGAGAGGATCTACATCAGTTACCACAGTGCTGTTAGCAAAGAGAACATGGCACATGGAATAAGTCAACTGTTTTGCTCGTCTTGAAATAAGGTACAACAGCTAAAATTTTGGTAAACAAGTGCCAAATATGATAGTGTGATGACCAAAGCCTACAGCATAAAATTGTGTGCATTTGTTTTTTGTGTATGATGACAGAGGTACGCAAGCTTGCAAAGACTTCTACAAAGCACGCAGCAACTGAATGGAAATGGCAGCTACAACAGTGTTGCAGTGTGTACGCTGCTTGGTGGATCTTTCCTGAGATTCTGCTTGAAATACTGACTTTAATGACCCTTCAAGTGCACATTTTGCAGGGAGTGTGTGCATACTGATGTGAGATATGAGTCACAGTTACACCAAATGATCAGATCTGGGGGAAAAAACCTTGGAATTAAGCACAACGCCCTGTGATGTTAACATATTTTATCCCCCGCTCTCAATGTGTAAGGGAAGAACTCTTTCCAAATATAAAGCAGGATGCCAATTTTCAGGGGTAGATTACTTGTGTGAACCTGGTGGTATCTGGTTCAAAGACTGAGGATGTCGGAGGACAACTGATCAGTTTTACAGCTTATGTAAATATAATAAACTAGTTTAATGATTACACACAGATTAATGCTATATAATCACCGTGAGACACGACAGTAACTTTACCTTGATGTACTCCACTGCGTTGCTGAGTTTACGGCTCATTTTCTTGTATGACTCCACTTTCTTTTCAAAAATCTGGACTTTGAAGCTCAGCTCTTTCTGCAGGTAGAAAATGATGAAATCGAAAGAAAACAGCATCATCAAAAGATATTTTAGGATAGTGACTGGCGTTTTGTCAAAACCTGTTATCCCTAAATCTGCATCCATATTGAGATCGAGACATGTTGTCCTCATTATCTTCTGTTGTCAAATTATTGTGCTGGGAGAAAAAATGTTACCACAAAAGGTAGGTTGTGCATATTACTGAGACACAAATCAGACAATAAAAATTCAGAAAAGCACAACTGTAATTAAATGAGATGAGACATAAAAAAATGGGGGTCCCTTGTTGATAAGTTAAGAGTGCTTTACCTTACACATCGGTGCCCCCTCTCTCAGTGACCACAGCCTGTGTGTGTTGTGCAGAGTGACACAGTCCACACACACGGGCTCCTCATCCTTCTCGCAGTACAGCTCCAGCGGCTTCAGGTGCAGCTTACAGGTGTCCTCGTTGCAGGCCCGTTTCCGGTTTGTCCGCGAGTTCGATTGCTTGAGGAAAGTCTCGCACGCGCTGCTGAGAGCGCGGTTGGAGATGGACTGCCCTTCCTCAAACACGTCTCTGCACACGGGACACTTCTTGCTGAACTGAAAACTTCTCTGCAGACACTCCCGGCAGAAGCTGTGGGTGCACGGCAGCAGCACGGGGTCCTGGAAGATGCCCTGACACACGGGGCAGGTCAGGTCCTGCTGCAGCGGCAAAGGCTCCTCCGGCATTTCCTCATCCATGCTGTCAGCCATGGCTTCACTTTACTTTCGGTTTTAAGAAAACCCCAAACTGACCGGTTTAAAACATAAAATTACGCACCAACCTGGCTGTGTGTGGTATGTCAACGCTCCGCTACTTTGGTAACGCACACAGGAATGAGCAATACTGTCCAAGGGAGGTTTGGAAAGTAAAAAACACCCAAACTACTCTCTCACAGAGCGAATCTGCTTCATGTTTGTGTCAGCGACTCCTTTTCCGTGTTTCAGAGGCAGAAAAACCTGATCCCAGTTTATGAAACGCTGCCCTCTGCTGGATCTGGAGGCTGTGACAGAAATTAATATAGTCAGGAAATGTGGAGGTAAACGCATCTGCACCTGTCTGCACACCTGACAAAGAGAGGGCCACAGTTATGATAAAGTATATCTGGGGAAATCAGGTTATCTAGGACACTCTTTAGTAGATAACAAAGAAAACCACCAAAGAAGATCTTGTTATGGATCCCTGTTGTATTTCTATGAGAAAACATGTTGCCAAATGAAATAGTTTTTAGTTTTTCAGAAATTTTAGACCTTCAAATACATCAAGAACTTCTGCCTTACTCAGGTGGAATATTCCTAATATGCACGCATGCACGCACACACACACACACACACACACACACACACAGCAGTATGTAAGAAATTGGCAGTACCTTTATAAGCTGCAACATAAGTGATTCAATGCATCACTAATTATAATCCAGTATACATACCTATATGTGTTTACTTAAGTTTGATTTTGAATTAAAGATTTTAACAGAATATTTTTACACTGTGGTATTACTTTACTTCTTCCACCCACATTTATTTGAAACCACATGTCATGTCTTAATATCTCCTATGCGCTTCATTTGAACAAACTTAAAAAAAACCCTGTAAATTTAATGTTTTGTGTAGATGTTTTGTGTGTGTGTGTGTTTTAAATTTTGTCTGATGTTTTGTCATTTTTGTACTCAGGTCCTGGAGAAACAATACGTCTTTCAGCTGCAGTTAAAATGACAAATGAACACGACGACCCTGACTTGACAGTTTACTTAACAGGAAAAAACCATGCCAGCTTGTATTTCTGCATGTTTCAGATAACTCAACAGCTGCTGTATCATTATGCTTTATCATGTGTAAGTTCAGATAACTTCCTCATTAAGAAGAGCACAGTGTGTGAGGGCACATTTTAGTTAACTTGTGTTGGCCATATTATATATCACATATATCACATATTATTGCCTTTTAGCACATGTGACACAGCACTGTTTTAATTTTATCTTATTTTTTCAGGACATTTTTAGCTGCAAGAGCAGAATCCAAAGCCTCCTGTTATCAGTGGTTGTTTTTTTTTAAAAAACCTTTATTTAACCAGATAAGAAACCCACTGAGATCAGGGTCTTTCACAGGGGTGACCTGGCCAAGAGGTCAGCAGCACATGTCATGATGAACAAATATAATCAGACAGGTAACAAAAGATAAGTTAAGACACTCACCTATTTTACAGGTGCAAACTACCTCACAATTAAATTGCAGAATTTTTTGACACAAATGACAATTTAAAAACACCGGCACTGTTCAGTTGGTCTTGCGTTGTCTATCTTTTAAGACAAAACAAAAGGCTCCAAATTAAACAAGTTCTGACAATTTAATTTCAGTCTGGGGAGTATTTCACGCTCTTTTTTTCCCAATTCAGTCCTCACACGAGGAACAGACAGATGAAAAACATTACAAGGACATAAGGCATAGTGGCTTTTAGTTCTTTGTAGAAAAGTACATAAATAAGTAGTAACTAAGCCAAGAAGAGCCTTGTATATCAGAGTCAGCCAGTGTGTAGACCTGCGTACACTCAAAGAGGGTCAGTCATCACAAGACGGTACTCAAGGACTGTAGACATTTGGAGGAGGAATTCATATACAGTACATCACCATAATGCAGGAAAGGAAGAAAATTTGCCGAAACAAGAAGTTTCCCTGCACTGAGGGAAAGCAGGATTTATTTCTGTATTAAAAACCGAGCTTCACGCTGAGCTTGGTTACCAGGGTGAAGCTTGCTTATGTGTCTCTCTCCTGCTTGTGCTTTGGGTCAAACTACTCACACGTCTGGACCTGTTAAACTTGTTTCTTTCATTTGGCACACAGACATGGTATCTCACAACAGTAGCAGTATCTGTTTTTTTAAAAACCTCTTCACAATGTTTCCATATTTATATGTTCTTAGCTTTGTATCCTCTTTTAAAAAGCTAATTGTCATCATCGACTGGTCCACATACTGATCCCTCTGAGAGTTCATAACATCCAACAGATGGAGCCACAGAGCCATCATGTGACAACACGTTGTGACTTGTGATCGTCTGTTAGCCTTCAGATTGAAAACGGCTCAAACAAACTGCATTCAAGCTCACCATGACATTTTACAAAGCTCTTTTAAAGGTCCAGTGTGTAGGGTTTAGGGGGACAAACGGTCAGAAATGGAATATAATAAGTATGTTTTCTTTAGTGTATAGTACTTTAAAATTATATGTTTATATCTGCTCAGGGAGTATGTCATGGATGTATTAACCCTTTAACAATCACACTAAGAAATGCCTTCACTCTATAAACATATAATAATAACTAAGAAAAAATACATAGATGCAAATAAAAATAAATCCCGTGAAAAAAAAATCCGTTAAGCAATTATGGTTACATAAAATTGGCAATGTTATATAATAAAAATACAATAGTCAGTTCAGTATAATAAATATAGTACTGAACAGCATTACAGTATAATCAAAATAATAAAATGCATTGTATATAAACATTTGTATAATATTAAAATTACCAGGTTTTTAGTGGAGCAATTTGATCGCAAAAAACGTCTACTGTGTGGTTGCAATGCCTGTTAAGGGGTTAAAGCAAAAAGATTCTGAAGCAAAATGTATGTACTGAAGAAAAAAAGCAAATTTTCCATATAAAAATACCCAAATGTACTGGCCCATAAGGCACGCGCAATACAGACTTAAGGTGCCCGAGCAGGTAACTTCAGCCGGCGGAGCAAATTACTTCTGGTTTAACTCTCTGCTAGCTTGAATGGCAGACTAAAAAATGTAATCTTGCGACCCTTTTAGACTTTCCAGATGTTATTGGACTGGTTGGCTTAAAATAGATAGTGAAATGGGTTGTTTCACAGGGGTTTTGATGCTCACATTTTTTTTACTTTATTGATTTACAGACATCTCTTTTCTGATGTCAGTCAATGGGGAAACGTCTTTCTGGGCCAGTGGGCATCACGTGACTGACCCGGATGATGGTGTGATTCCACTTTTGGCCACTGTTTAAAATTTGCATCAGAGTCTGGGGGCTTGGGAGCACGTCCTCATCCTCAGAGCCTGCCATGTTGTTTTTACAGTAGCCTATAATGGATAAACCAATCACTGGTTCTAGATAGGGCGAGTTTTGCATCGACCACTGTATTTAACAACCCCTCCATGACAAGCAGCACTGCAAAAACAAAGATTATTTAACATGAAAACTGCTTTATTCAGTGTTTTAACTGATTAAAATCACCTGGTCTGTTTGTTTTTGAGAGGAAGAGTCCTCTGTAGAAAATTCAGCTCCCAGTGAAAACATCCTGAACAACAAACACTAAAGAAATCCTAACTGGGAGTTCGTGCTTGGCACATGGGAGATGTTTTAGATGGTTGCAATTTGCCATCCTCGCCACTAAATGCAACCAAATCATATGATTCCTACATGCTGGCCCTTTAAAGGACACACACACAAACAACTATTTAAAACAGAAACCAGAACATACAAACACAAAATAAAGTAAAATAGGGGTTTTCAATGGTGCAGCTCCAATATGTAGAAATAGCATTACATAACTGCAAGTTTGACCACAACTTCACTCTTTTATCAAATGTTGAGCTTATTCCTATCACAAACTGGTGTATTTCACACAATTACTGAACATTTTTGTTAAACTATAGGCCTACATGCTACCCTGATAAAGAGACAGAGCAGTAAAAGTAACACAGGAAATCCTCAGGGGCGACAGGCATGCTTTCTTTTTTTACAAGTCATGCAGATCACCCATTTCGCACTCTTGAGGGCTGACAGCTGAGGAGGGGAGTTTTTTGCGATCTTAATGTGGGTGCTGTAAAACTTTAGGGCAAAGAATTCACAGATTAACCAAACTGTCATTGACACTACACATTAATCTCAGCCGATATGTCTTTGTAAGACTGAACAAGGTAACAACAAACACTGTGAGACCACATAAATATACTAGTATACTTATACTAGTATAAGTATTTCACGTACCATGTACAATAGTACTTTACTTATGTTTATGTAGAATTTAAATTCCATGTGCAATCTTAATTTTTACTTTTAAACATTATTATTAGACACTCTGTATTTTTTTATTTTTTAATTTGGTGCTTTTTTGTATTCTTTTTGCAACTGTATTTTTGGAGCAATCTGGCACAAGACTTTCCTCCGGGATTAAGTTCTATCTCATTTTAGCTCATCAACTGGCTAAGATTTTAAAACACAGTTTAGACCTGATATCTATCTCTTTAACATCTGGGTGCATTAGGTTACAGTCGACAATGTTCAATTAATATCTAATAAAAAAGAAATCACTATATCCTGTTTATCAGTATTGCAATATAAAATTATATGCAGTTCAAGGCTGGACAAACGAGGGGACACCACACACAAGCGGTAACTAAGAGTAAATGCATGTTAAATACCACAACAAAGTCCCAGACGCAGAAACACCTCCATCTTGACAACCCTTAGTTCATCTCTGCATCGGACGGAGCATCTTAAAAACCACTGAGGGAGGTAAGATTACAGCGAATATGAGCAGAAAGTCAGAGCAAAAACCAAGTGTGACACTAAGTCAATATGTACCAGTGTTCATGATAATCATGATATTTAAAAATGAAATATTGCTAAAGTACGCATGATGATTTCTCATAAATAATCCGGTGCCTCTTACAGGAATACTTCACACACAAAATGACGATTTGTAAATCAGTTAGTCATGCTGTGTTATCTTGAATGCGCATGCCTCCATGGAAGAAGAATATCTCGATTTTTTTTTTTATTGATTGGGGACTATGTTTAATAACAGCAAAACTATACCAAACATCCATTCACAAACTCTCACACAATTTATGCAGTATAATCCAAATCTCATTTACATAATCATATGCTTTGCTAAAAAACCTTTGTATTAGAGTTTGGCTTTGAAGAAAGCATGAAGTTTCACTATCAGCTTAGTTTTTTAAATAGTATAATTTAGCAAAGAAAAAAACATAATGCTTAAGAGAAATAAAAAATACATATTTTTATATTGCTATTTTACACAGTCTAGGATGTTTTGGTGTAAGCTGCTGAGTGAGTTGTGAGTTGATATCTGGAAAGAGACATTGCTGTGGAGTTTTTAAGCTGTTGTTTTTTGGCGCTTTGGGCATCATATGCCGAGTGCCAAGTAGTTCTATTATATTTAAGAAGAAGGCAGACGTCTCTACGGCCAATATCTCAAACACTCGCACCAAAACAATCCAGAGTATTAAGTAGCATTGCAGCTGAGAGGAAAATAGGCATTTTTGAATTTGGGGCGAACAGTCTCTTTAAATTGATTTTGTAAGCGATCTGAGGCCATGTCTCTTTAATTCTGTCAACCAGGTAGATTATAAACAAACTATTTTTGATGTCCCCGGACTTAACCCTTTAAGTGCATCATCAGATGATGTCACCATCATTGCTGCCATGGATGTAAGGCCTGCAGTGTATTTGGGTTGTGATGTTAGTGACATACTAACCTACAATGTGGTGACACCACTTTTAGTCAAAACCAGAAACTGCAAAAGGAAAGAGAGGTTCAAACAGAGTGGTACACAAAACAATTTCTGCAGGTGTTCTAACAGCAGCGAAAACGGTCTGTTAGTTTTGCTCTTTAGTAGTTTTGTCATCTTATATTGCTGTGATCTACGTGTCTTACTAACATCATTAAAATAATCTGAAGATGATGCAACACTGATCTTTGTATTTGTTGAATTAGTACACTGATTATGATTGGTTGCTATGCAGTCTTTGCAACGTGACGGCCATCACAATAGAACAGGATAATAGGAATTAAAACTACAATGTGGAAATGTATTTTTTCTTATTTTTCATATTTGTTTTTTTTCACTTCCTCATGTTTATGTCTCCATGGTTTCACAGCTGTACTTTAGAACAAAACCTAAATTTAGGTAGTGATGGAAAAAAAAAACCCTTACTTGTTTGACACTTTCTAGGTTGAGACGACAAAGGCTAATGACAGTAGGAATATTAAGTTTTCAAGTGCAAAAATCTTAGATAAAATCAATCTCATTCTTTTTTCCGCAGTTCGGTTTTCAACTAAGTGGTTATGAAACCACTCTGAGGTTCTCAACATTTCCATATCTGCTTTATGCTTTCAAATAATCAATCATCCTTCTTTAAACATTTGAAAACTGTTACACGTGATTTTTTGAGGTAATGATTTGACCCTTTTTACTCCAACATACTGCATTTCACAGTTCAACCAAACAGTATGCAACTTAAGGCGAGCATGCTGTCTCCATGTAATGTAAACTTGCTCGTGCAATTCACAATTCAAATAGTTTCCAGCAATGTTTGTCTCTAGGGGGCAAAAAAAAAAAGTCACTAAGTTAGTTTCATGGCCAGATGCAAGCACTTCCATCAGCCATTTCCACCGCAAGGATTGCAGAAACGATGCAAAAGAGAAGAAGGAAGAAAAGGTGTGAAAACAAACAGGAACGTACTCTTAACCTTCTGCACTATAGATAGGCGAGAGGAAACAGACAAGACATTTCAAACCTTGTGCTGCCGCAGGTGTCATGTTTGCATGCCGGTGTGCACACACATAAGCAATACCGAGAAAAAAAGAGGTGTTATAAAAATCTTGTGGTTTTAGAGACAGTATCTGTGCTGAAAAATTTTGGTGAAAAGGATTTATAGAGAGATTTTACACAGATATACGATTTATGAATAGTATCTGGTTTTTGAAAGGGCTATTAAAAGTATAAGGTTTAGTTACTTTTTTACTTTTAGTGTCTGTCCTGAGGTCTAAGAAACAAGCATTTTCTTCCTCATAAAATAATTTAGGAAAATTTTATTTCCAGAATTTGTTACATCCATGTTCATCCGTTTCTTCCCCGTCTTTGCTGGCACACTGCAGCATATCTCAGCATGTTAACACGTGTTGATCGCTGAAATAATGTCACACCACCTGTGTGCATGTGCTTCCTCGTGCACGAGATAAAACACTCACAGACAAAACAGCCCAATAGAGCTAACACGAGGTCTAAAACTCCCTGGGATATAATAGTTAACCAAGAAGTTCATTCATTATTTTTCATTCTTATCTTAATCTGATTAGACACTGAAGTCTGTCAGCCTCTTTATGTCAGAGGGGTGTGAGCTGCTGAGGTGCTTGTATCAGTATAACTGTTCAATTTCATCTCTGTACATAACCGCAAGAACCAACCTCAGCTGTTCCTGCAAAGTGGTTTAATAAAGTTGAATAGCATTACTGCACGATACTCATTTCTTTGCTCTGTTTGTAGTTAATTGTATAATTTTCATTTGCCTCTCTGTTTTGCATTTAAGTATTTTAATTTGTATCATTTAAGGCTTAGTTTAATGTGTATCACAAATGTATTGAATTGGTGTTTTAAGGTGCATCACTTATGATCATGCATTTGTCTATTCACTGCTCAATTATAATTATACTGACTTTTAATTTTGTGGCTATCCTAAACTATACTAAAGTCCTCTTTGAATGTGTTTCTGTGTTAGTGCGACTACTGTAGTCGCAGTTTCATATGTTGTGCGCTGTGACCTTGTGTCTCTCTTACTATTGTCATAGTGCACAAATGACAAATCTGGCTGTCAATAAAGTTTTCTAATCAAATTGAAATGTGCAGCTCAGAAATTTAACAAATGCCAAATCCCATTAAATTCTACACATAATCATGCCACCATGGATGGCACAAGCACACACATGAATGAGTTCAGTTGCATGTTAGAGGAATAGAAACTTTCCTGCAATAACTCTGACTAAATGGCACGAGGATGGTTGATCGCTAATGTGTTTAATAAAGGAAGTTGAAAAGCATTTCTGTGAGACAAAGGTGATCTGAAAATTGTCTGAAAAGTGCAACTTTCTGCACGCTGTTCAATGACGGGAATGAATGCAGGTCTGTTCAGCTTTACTGAAATGTCAGTTAGCATACAGTAGTCATATTTTTCTATTGAACACAAACATATTCTGCAATAGGTTTCATTTCAAAGAAATGTTATTCATCAGCTTCTGTGAAAGCCACACCCACCTACTCACACGTGACTTACTTTGTTCTTCTCAGCACGCCTTTACACTGTTGTAAAGTATTAACACAAGACAAGACAAGACAAGCGGGCATCATGGAGAGTGCTGGCCTGTTTCCAGACCTTTAAATCACCATCCTCATCCCTGATTTGTTTAAAGTTCCCATTAATGAAACTTATTTTTACAAATTCTTTGTCAACATAAAACATTACCAATTACCAAGCTTTTTTTTAAAGTGGAAACACAACTTTTCACTCCAAGTGACTCTAAAATGTATAATTGTTGGTGCGGCTGTCACAAAGACAACCAGTTCCCTTTCTGTTTTCCTTAAAACCAAGTAAATACCGACACAGCCCAGTCAGCAGAAGAAAATGTTGGCATTGTATGTGTCTGCAAACCACAAGCACATTGCATTTGCACATTTAGGAATTACCCATAAGACAAAAGCCGCAATGAACACACACACACACACACACACACACACACACACACACACACACACACACAGATACAAGATTGTCACATCTTAATGATCAGTATTAAATTCATCTGCAAAGGTTAGATATGAAGACATGAAGCTAAACAGAGCACGTGTGAAAAAAAAACAGGTAAAAAGATAAAAGGAAGTTAGAATTAATATCAGAGGCAATGGGTGGTGTGATGAGTTAGTGATCAGTTGGAATGACATAAACACTTTCATTTACCCTTGGTTTTAAGCACTGAAGATCCCCCATTAATTGTGAATAGTTGCATCCCCACGTCTGGAAAGGGAAACAAAGTTCACACCGCTGCCATCACGCCGACACTGGTACAAGCTCTCACTCTTTCTCTGTTTCCTCTCGGTGTTAAATGCAACTGAAAAGGGAAACAGAGGAAAATAAATACATGCAGACCCTGTAAGACACTGTGACACTGAAAGTCTGTTTTTGTTCATCTGTATCTTGGGTAAGGGAACCGTAACCACCTTGAATATGACGATTTCTCCCTTGTTCACACAACCTTCAACAACCTCCAGCGTGGTAACAGCAATAATCAGATGCCACAGGTGAACTAATGACACCTGTTATAGTTGCACGGGTTAAAGTGTATCATTGGTATTTTTCAACTTGGACCCTATTTTCCCATGTTTCGACACTTTCTGAAATTGGTCCATTGCTGAGCGGAGCTGCTGCCAAACAGGCTGTAATGTAACTACTGCGGGCATTTTGTACTTTCCGTTTATATCCACTAAAAGTTCTTGTTTCTGCCGCTGACAGACTCACATTATAATGTCTTGACAACATTAAGGAAAGGATCTACAGAGATAGACCTTTTGTTTAAAACAAGGATTATTTTCATTTAACAAAAAAACAGCCCCAAAATTGCCACAGCTAAAACCAACGGACTCTCATAAAGAGTCATTTTATCAACAAAAAAACACACTCTGAGTCAACAGAAACCAAATAAACCCACAAAAGCTATCTTGGTTTATCTTTTCACAGTTAAAACAATCCCCAAATCTGGTTTGATTGAAATAAAGAATCAATTCACCCACTAAGATGTAAACATATGCTGGCTATATATACACTAAAATGACTGTTTATGGAGTTTAGTAAGTCTCACAATGGCAATTTGGGGGCTATCAATAATGTTAGTGTTGCTTGTTTTATGTGTTTCTTTTATAATTATGATTGACTGATTGATTGATTGTTTATTTACGTGTCATGCACACAATGTGCCCAACCCTCATGGGTTTAAAGGACACCAAAAGAAAAACTCCATTGCAGCAGTCTGAACAATTCATCACATTTCATTTCATCATTACAGGGATACAAAACTTTTTGTCTCACAGCTCAGTCTTGAGCAGAATACTTGCAACAAAAAAGGTTCCTTTCTTGAAGCATAGTTTTTCGTAATCATCCAACCAAAAATACGTATGTTTTACTGTTTTATCCATACACATTAGACTTTATTAAAAATAAAAAAAGTCTTATAAGCTGTAACTGAAGATTTTCACTGTAGGTTTTCTACTTTGTAATCTGGATTGATAAGTAACTGATGTTTTCGAGGCAGCTTGTAAAGAGGTTATCAAACCGCCCAAATATATACTTTAATATGTACTATATACACTGTAATAAATCTTGTAACTGGGCTTAATTTGACGAAACATCAAAAAATAGGGTGGATGCCCATCTGATGACCTGCCGTAGTCACTCAACTCTTGCCAGTGCTGGTGCCTGAAAGATGGAAGGAGACGAGAGAGTGATGCCACTGGCCCACAGATGGTGCCGGGCAGAGTACGTGTAAAGGTGGGTCGCTTGCGATAACCCTATCGTATATATATGTATATATATCTATATATATATATAGATATATATATAGATATAGCTGATATGGTAGATAGAGAATTCTGCAGAATTCACACTTTTAACTGTAGGGGAAGTTAGATTGTGCAACATCCCTTTCTATTTTCTCTTCAATGGTAAGAATAAATGTACGTGTTCTTGAACTTTTGAGTGTAGCTCAAATGTCAGTGAACACAGTTTTGTCATGTTCGCACACAACATTTTACAAAGTAAGCACTATGTATTTCTTTTCAACATCATCAAAATATACCCGGAATGACACTCATAAAGTGAGTGTTCATTAAAGGAAATGTTATTCGTCAGTTTCAGTGGAAAGTTTACCAGCCTACTCACACACGGGACTTTTATAGTTGATCTTACCCTATTGTTAAGTTTCATTGTCTCTGTTAATCACTGTTTAAACGTCTGGTTTGTTCAGTATTTTGATTAACAAAGTGAAACATGTTTTTAACCACTTCTTGTTAAACATAAACCATTATTTGTGCAATAACTGTTTTTTAAAAGTGAAAACAACCCTTTTCCCCTTTTCAAGCAGTATTATTGTTGGTGCAATTGCTACAAACACAAACAGATAGCTTTACATTTTTCTCGGAGCCTTTGTTACTTTGGTTGACCAAGATTTCAGCTACTACTGGGCCACAATGAGCATTTTGTTTTGATTTTCAACCGAGACATCACTGCATTTCCAGCTGGGGTAGTGCCATAAAAATTTGGTTGTTTTTTACCAAGACATCGGCAACTTCTCCAACTGTAATTGTGCCACCGAAATGTTTTTTTTCAAAGATCAAACATGATCTTTTCCTAACCATAACCAGGTAGATTTGGTCCTAAACCTAACCACATGTTAACCACAGCATTGTTGAAGCGTCAATGTATCCGTTACATAACAATATACAAATGTAACATATCCCTGATTTGCAGAAATATTAAAAAACAATGTTGTTTTCTGGTGATTGGGTTGACCAACAACACCTGACACACTGCTTTTTGTTTTCCAGTTATTTTGGTTTATCCACAGTTCACAATTTCGGCTACTGGGGATAGTAACCGCAAAGAACTTACACTGATACTCTGTGGTGACTGGGAGTAGCTACCGATAGCCACCAGGGGAAATTAAAGTGCTACCCCCTTCCTGTTTTGGTTGCGCAATGGTCGACTTCCTTTTTGCCGTAACGTAAGCATTGATTTTTCCCGGGAGATCGTGTTGGTAGCAGACAGAATCGCATGGTTAAAGCGAGGCTCACAGGGAACCAGTCTAAACGCAGATGGTGTCATTATTCTATAGCCATTACATTATGCAGTCAACATACTTGATACTATACTTGATATAAGTTTGAGCAAAAAAAAAAAAAATCTCACTTTAAATAGAGAAAGCAAAAAATAAATGTTAAAGTTAGGTTTAAATCACAATAAGTATCGTTACAACAATAACAACAGTTTCTTTAAAGTTCTCTTAAAATATTAAACCCTCTGTATGATTGTGCTTCTACCTGTTTCCACGCTTGAGTTAGAGGCGGGTTTTTTGTCTTGACTCTGGACTTCCTCTACAGATGTGACTCACAGCACTGGATCACAAAATCTCATTTGAGCACATCTTCCTGTGGAGAATACAAAATCAGAGGGTTACAATTCAGTAAGTTGTTTCCTTAACTATATTTTTTGTAGATGATGCATAATTGCTCTTGACATGCATATATAGATAATCATTATTTGAGAATTTGAATTGATATATATGATTATTTTATTAAATATGGGGAATTTAGTTGGCATGAATATTTAAACTGCTTTTGTACAGGCTACTTTTCTGTGTTCCTGTTCTATGCATGTGATCTTTATTTTATTGAATTACTCATTAATTTAATTTTGTTTTCATCTTTCACCACCCCTTTTGCTGTTTGTTCTCACACATTAAATTCACAGTAAGAAACCACAGCGTTAAACTGTGATGTGGTTTGTAGCCTGACAGTGTGCCGTTAATATTAACATGCCATTCACTAAAAAACACTGCAGTGTAGTTTGACAATGACATAGCTACAAATTTAGAACATTAACAACCACCACATTATCATTTAGGCAATTAGCTTCATACACAAGTTAAAATTGTTATTCAAATTCACTGAGGCATTTAAATTGTTAACCTGTCTGAAACTGAATGCATACATACTTCCTTTGTGTATAAATTTCTCTTCCCCATCCACGAGCATAAAGCAATGCCGTGCATACCCCAACAGTCGTATGACTGAAGTAACTTTTTTGTAGTTAGACAGGGAACTGAGATCATGTTGACTAGAATTTTACCTTAAAACCTTACAAGGCTTTGTACTGCTACACCAGTCAAAAAATGAGTGGTGATATCTCATCCTGCACCTGCAAAAGGGTCCTCTCACCTCCAAAATATTTCAAAGATGATGCCAAATTTTCTGTTTAGAGGACCACACTGAGTGATGCACACTTTTGTCACTTATTTGGTGTGGTACACATCCTTTATAGTCTTATTTCAAAATAATTAGCACTGATACAACGAGGTTCAATCAAAAAAAAAAAATATATATAGCTGTTTATATGTTTTAAAATTTGACTTTAAAGGATTATGTTGAACAGACGGACATAACATATTGAGCATATTGAGACAGACAGACAGACAGACAAGATAGACTAGATAGATAGATAGACAAAAAAACAGACAGACAGACAGATAGATAGACAGACAGCACCACCTAGCGGTTGAAAAAGACTTTACCTATAAGATGCTCAAACTAAATTAATGACTGAATTTCTTCCTCTTCCTCTTGTTTTGTGCAGAGATCACTGATGGCCAACCCTGGAGTGATTACACTGAACGGACAAAGCCTGCTTGAGGGCCTTGAGGATTTATACAATTCCTCTTATGAAGATGACGAATATTGCTGTGAAGGGGGTGATGTTTGCGACCTGGAGGAGGGCATGCTTTTTGAGGCAGTCTTCATCCCAATTCTGTACTCGGTGGCATTTGTCGTGGGTGTCCTGGGAAACGGAGTGCTGCTGGGAGTTCTGGTTCAGAGCAGGAGGACCTGGAGTGTGACGGACACCTTCATCCTCCACCTGGGTCTAGCAGACATCCTGCTGCTGGTGACGCTGCCCTTCTGGGCTGCACAGTCTGCTCAAGACCAGGGGTGGACCTTTGGCACTCCTCTCTGCAAGATCACTGGGGCTGTTTTTACGGTATGAGGCGTGCGACAGGGAAAATGCAACCTTAAGGGCATGAATGTAAATGTATAATGGATGCAAAAAAAAAAAAAAAAAATAGATTTTTCACGTCTTTGGTTTCTTTGTGCCCTCAGATCAACTTCTACTGTGGGATCTTTCTGCTGGCCTGCATCAGTCTGGACCGCTACCTGTCCATCGTCCATGCCACCCAGATGTACTCCCGCAGGAATCCCTTGGTCGTTCATATCAGCTGCTTGGCAGTGTGGCTCTTCTCCCTGCTCCTCTCTATCCCTGACTGGTATTTTTTGGAAGCTATGAGGGATGACAGACGACAAAAAACAGAGTGCATTCGCAACTACTTCATAGTTTCCCCTGAGGCAGTAGGCGACTGGCGATTGGGATCACGTCTGCTGTACCACACAGTGGGCTTCCTGCTGCCTTCAGCCATCCTCATCTTCTCCTACTCCCGCATCCTGTGGCGACTGCAGTGCGGCTCCCAGAGCATCCAAAAGCAGAAAGCTTTCAGGGTCATCATGGCTGTGGTGCTGGTTTTCTTTCTCTGCTGGACACCATACAACATCACACTCCTGGTGGAAACGTTTCATTCCAGCTACACCATGACCACCTGTGGAGTCAGAACATCTCTGGAGAAAGCCAAGATAGTCACCTCGTCTGTCGGTTACCTCCACTGCAGCCTCAATCCCATCCTGTATGCCTTTGTCGGTGTGAAGTTCCGGCGTCAGCTCCGAGTAATCCTGAAGTCTCTGGGCTGCAAGCTGAAAACAAGCACCACACTGCAGTCTGCTGCTCACAGCAGGAAGAGCTCCATTTGGTCTGAGTCTGCTGACACCTCCAACTCAGTCGCTATTTGAGAGAGACACAAACATATCAACGAACACATGAAGAGGTCTACAGAAACTTAAAAACTGGCATGAAGACACAGACATGAACCAAGAATGCCTCACTGTTAACTTCCTGTGGTATTCAGCCTGTAAAAGAGATGCATTCTTTCAATTTCCTGTCGCTCTCAGCGCGTTAGCGGCTGAACAGGAGCATGACCACTCGACAAAGATAGTTTTTGACTCATAAGGATTTGAGGTCATACACCTGTACTTGTAGATATGTATTTTGTTGTGGTAGAAATACCACACTTCCCTTTTCTAACTGCTAAGCAACATTGTAGCTACTGTTTCACATGCAAGGTTTTATATTATGTATTTTTATACCACAATTACACATGATTTTCTGAATGTAACATTTAAATACAGAATAAAATGGTTTTTTTTTATCCTAAATCAGTGTGTTTTTGACTTGAAGTACAGCAACAGGGCCAACAAAACCCTTAAAGGCTCAGTGATTTAGTGGCGTCTAGCAGTGAGGTGAAGCCGAAACGTCTGCTGCCTCAAATTTCTTTATCCTTTAGGAAGTTTTTACCAGGAGCCGAATTATGTGAAGAGGTCTCTTTCTCTCCAGAATGACTGGACCAGGCGATTAAAACCAGTAAAAACACTGACTGAAGCAGTTTTAAGTTACATATTAGTTTCTCCGATGATGTTTAGCATGTTGGAAATGGGTGGCTAATGTCACTTTTTTCCATCGATAATTTAATGCATACTCACCTTTTCTTCTGATCCAGATGTTCAGGAGGTTTTGACAGGAAGGTGAATTATCTGTAGAGGTATTTTCCTCCCCAAAACAAATGGACCTGGGGATTCAAACTTGTAAAAAACACAGAAAAAAAGTTTCACATTACAAATCAGTGTTTTTCCAACACTGTTTGTTGCATTGGGGCTGCAAACTACAGTGGCCAAAGCCAAAACACAAATGGCCCTGTGTGGAGCCAGTGTTTAGCTTCCTTTGTCAGGAACATGGAGGTGAACATTGAAATTTCCAAAACTGGAACTTGCCCCCTATGTAGATATAAACAGCTCATGCTAAGGTAAAAAAAACTCAATAATTCATATTTTGACTACACACTAAAGACAACATATGTGCATACCATATTCTATTGCTACCAATCTATCTCCCTAATTTCTAAATAGCTGACCTAACAGGCCAAATTCTGACATATTCTAGAAAATAAAAATCATCTTTAAATGTTGCTGTTTTGAGGCATGAACATACCTAACAGATAATGGACTTTGAAACATGTCAATCATCGTATAACGTTACAGAAACCTTTTAGAAGGAGCTGCAGCTTACTGCACAGAGGATCAGATTTCCTGCCAACTGACACTATGAGAAACAAGCTATAGAGATGCTACAATTTTAAGTATTTTAATGACTAAATCACAGCCACAAGTCTTTAATCTTTAGTCACTCATAGCTGAACTTTTAACGGCATTAACTCCATCTCATTGTCTGTTGGCGACAGCACAATAAAATAGGAAATAACAGCAAAAACAAAAAAGGCCTTCCTCTCTGCAGACATTTTGACTTCTCATTGCAGGAAAAGCACAGGTGTCACGGATAACACTAACAATGTCTCTGCTCTGTTTAGGTGCTCCAGTGTGAGATCAAAGATCAAAGCAGCTGAATGCAGTTCAGACATTATTCATTTTATTATTTACACCTGTGCCGTTCCTACTGTGACATGACAAAATGCCTTCTGTGAGAAAGAGCCATTAAAAAAAAAAAAATCTGCAAGTCCACAAAATCTTGCTGTCAAAATTCTTTGCTTTTGAAATGTTCCCAGTGTGGTATGATGCTGTGCAGTGGACAGAACAAAAGCATGTCACAGGCAGACAGCGGAGAGCTGCACTCCTCTCAGCTCCCTTACACTCAAGCTGCTCCTTATCTCTGGAGCTTACTCCCACCGGACACCCGAAACATCCACTCTGTCCCTCTCTTCAAATCCAGACTCAAAACTCACCTGCTCAAGATTGCATACTCTCTGCAATTGCATTGTTCCATTTTATAGTGTGTGTAGCTTTTATCTGTTGTTAATTTGTATTTGTTTTATCTTTGTGTGTCCTTGGGCGTTGAAAAAGACGCTTATAAATAAAATGTGTTTCTATTATTAAGATGGTGATGAAGATAATAACAAAATAAATAAAAGGCTTATTTTCCTAGAGCAAAACATATCAGGCATGGAAATAATCTGCAGAAGCTCTGGTTTAAAATGAGACCAAAGTTGTTTTTACAATTGTCAGTTTTTGAGTCATAACAAAGTCGAAACTGTGGACCTGCAAAAGATTAGATAAGGCTTGTTTTTAGCCAAGATTATGTCTGAAAATATCACAGCGCCAATTACAAGGTGTGAGTCAGCAGTCAATGACGATATACAACAGTCAATTAAAAAAAAAATATTCCAACTATTGTGAATCACTGCAACCATGAGAGATGCTTAACCATACAGTCATACATGTGCACACAAAATACTGGGCTGCCTGGTCAAATAGTTAGCGAAATTAGCAGCAAACTGATACATTCACTCACACAAAGAAATTGAACTGTGAAATGAATAGATTTTTAAATTAAAATACCTGGAAAACATTAGAGTTTGGTTGGTTGCTGGTGAAAGAGGTGCTTTCACGGTGTATAATGTAAAGGGATGAGGACAAATGTTATCACAGCTCCAAATGTGGACCTTAGTCTTTCTGACTTTATTTATTTCATTTATTATTTGTTTTACTGTGTGATCCAAACACATGCTTTTATTCAAAGACTTGATTGGTAATTAACAGAAACTGATGTTTGCACATTTTTCATAGAAAGCTAGTAGAGAGGTTACAAAATCCTCCAGGTATGTGCTGTACGCAGTGCAACCAAAGTTGTGAGTCACATGGAAGATAAAAGAAAAGTTTGCAGCATGAAACTTGACAGTTTAAACTTCAGAAGTTAGATTATGCAACATCCCTTTCCTTTCTCTCCTCTTTCTGTATGTATTGAGCATCTGAGGCATTTTAACACACTAACTTTTCTAAAAAAGGTCAATATGCTTTTGAAATAGTTGGCAGCAGGCGACATATAACACAAAAGAACGACAATGAAAACTGCAAACCCACATGAAGCGGTTTCAGTGGAAATTACTTACATCTTTCTGACAGGAAACAGAAACAAAGTGACAAAAAAACAAAGTGACATCCTCAAACATGCGGTTTAAGCAGAGGAGTGGAAGGCTGAACAAAGAACACCGAGAAATGCTGTGACTTCTCCAAATCAATCGATGTGCACACAAGTGCTATAAAAACATGCCACCACGCCGACTGTTTACCACACGTCTCATTCACAATTTATATGATAGGCAAACATTTGACTACAGCAGGGTAGTGGTGTAGAAAGAGATCATCTCTTAAACTGGCATAAGTTTGATCCCAATAAAAACCAGTGTCAGCTATGATATAAGCATTTGAGTCTGCAGCTCCACTGTCGGTCACTGTGGCAGAGAGCAAACTGCTTCACAGAGTTATGATCTTGGCTGCACGCCCATCCACACACATCAAGCTCTGTGGCAGGATATGTGGTCATCATGCACTGGTTTTAAACCATGTAGTCATGATACTCAAGTTTTTTTTTAAACTTTTGTACATAACTGGGGCGGGGTGCCTTGATCTTACCTGGGAAGTAAACTCCCTTACTTGCAGACAGTACAACAAAATTTGCGTTTGATATCATTTTTTTTAGTTATTGTTTTATTTACTATATTATTATAGTTATTGTTTCTTAGTAAACTGACAAGCTGTGGCTTACTGCTTCACAACATGAGTGTCCTGATCCCCCACCAGGGGTCACCAAAGCTTCACAGAAGGTCACAAGGCCTTTTTGATTTTGATGGTGTAAGAAAACATTTGAAAAATATATACAGTGAGCCTATACATCAGCATTTCATTCATTTCTGTAAAGAAAAGTAAATAAAATAGTTATTATTAAAGTTTAGATTATTATTCAATATGTACATTTTTTTTTAAATCTCACAGGATAAGGGCACGGTCAAAATCTGAGCATGAGCTCTATTCAAAGAGCCTTCATCCTCTTCCTGGATTTGGGAAAATTAAACAATCAAAGAGCTGACAGAACATCAGAGAGAAAAAACACCGGCTTCAAAAAAAGAAGCCCTTTAAGTACTGTTAATAACAATATAAAAATACACAATCTGGAGAATCATATAAAAAGTTCCTAAAAATAACCATAAAACTTGTCTCTGATGCAATACTCACAAAAAAATGATCTGCTCAAACTTCATCAAATACACTCCTGCAGTTCTTTTGGTCACTATTTGGGTTTTTAAATTCAGCTTAACAGTTGTTTTACACCATTTAAAAAAAAAGGGAAATATACTTAAAATCTGTCAGTCTGAGACTGTCAGTTTACTCAGCGATAGAGAAGTTGTTCGTAAAAGAAAAAGGATGGGAAACGGTGCTGTAGCTGACAGGAAATAACGCTTCAGTCTGATGCAATACTCAACACTAATTATAAACAGTTATGCTATAAACTTGATAAGTTGCTGCTGTCACAATCAACCAGCATTTCTCAGATTAGACCACATTCTTGATGAGACTTCAACTAAAGATGAACTTAAATTAACCCTTAAACTAAAAGAGAAAGAGGACTAGAAATATGCAGCCTAAGAGGGGGGAGTGGTTCTTTTAGTGAGTCTCTAAATGAACACTCAGTTGTGAAAGTACACTTTATCAGTTAATGTTATTATCTTGCCCCAAGTGCACAAACCAAGCATGCCTTGCAGGCCATAACCTGCCCAGCAGCGAATGTAAAACTACAAAGTGCTCGGCACAACGTGCACTGAGATCTTTTAAAATATGATTTCCATCTATAAAACCTCTTTTTTTCCTCCGTTTGACACCTACACTCT
Organism: Plectropomus leopardus; assembly: GCF_008729295.1. Classification (NCBI taxonomy): domain Eukaryota; kingdom Metazoa; phylum Chordata; class Actinopteri; order Perciformes; family Serranidae; genus Plectropomus; species Plectropomus leopardus. Next base: position 23,042,661 of record NC_056469.1, read on the forward strand.
TTTTGTTCCCGTCGACCGGCCTCACACACAAAGTACGCCACTGTTCTCTCCACCAAACAGACAAGTCTTCAGATGACAGTAAACAGAGCTATCAAAAGGCTGCTGCACAGAGAGCTTTTTTCCTCCTCCTCCTCCTCCTCCTCCTCCTCCTCTCCCTTGCTCTCTGTCACCTGACTGATGACATCACCACCTGTTTGTGTCACCCTGTTTCCTACCGTCCACACAGCCATGGCGCAACAATAAAGTCAAAAAGACATAAGACCGTGGGATTTGCCGAAGGGAAATTCCCTCACTGAACTCTGGTCTCTCTCACACACACACACACACACACACACACACACTGTGCAATTGTTGAATTCACGCTGTCTTTACTGCTGGATGATAACAGCATAATATGAAAAGTGAAACAGTTTTTGTTATCAGCAATAAAGTTATAAACTCCGTCTGGCTGTTTAATGGCAGATCACAATGACACTACATACTGTAATTATGTTATACTGTTTTGACGAGAGCTTATTATTCCCACCAGTTTACCATTACGGCATTAGCTTTATGATGATTGTGTAACAACTAAAAACTCTTCATTGGCACATATCTTTCACTAATATATGAAATAATATAAAAAACAGTTTGCTTTCAATATTAATAATAAAAATAATACACAATAAAAATACAGATGTCCACAAGTGAATGAAATGCATGATTGGGGTGACAAGCTATTGACAAGTGATTAAAAAAATAAAAGTACTAACGTATGTCACCATGACTTGGCTCGGAAACTTTCACATTAAAGTGCAGTGTGAAAGCGTCATTTTTATAAATATCTGTTTGCATCATGATTTCATCATCCCTTGAACCCATGACACTAAATTCCCCTCAGGGGTGGAGCATTATTCAGGTCACTTCTGAGTCACAGGATTGGCGTTTTTGTTTTTGTTTTGATCAGCACTGAGTTGACTGAACCTGATGATCTACACTTGTCATCTGTTTTAGCTCTTCGGCCTCATGATTCTGGTCAGGCGGGGCCTCTTCGCCCACACCCAACTCCCACAGCGAGTCCTCTGATTCAACTGCTGCTCGTGTCAGCATGGCCAGCATCCTTTTTCTGAAGTTTCCACACAGGCCGAGGTAGAGCAGAGGCCTGAGGCAGGCGTGCAAGCAGGCCAGACCAGATGTGACCATCAGAGCTTTATTCAGCGACTGTTCAGGATTCCCAGATAAAACATCCACAGATTTCTTAGAGCCGCCCCTGAAAGTGTCCACCATGAGTGTGATGTTGTATGGCATCCAGCAGAGAAAGAAGACCACTACCAGGGGCAGGATGACCATGATGGCCCTCTTCTTCTGGAGGCTTTTGGTGCGGCGCTGTAGACGCAGCAGGATACAACAGCAGCAGGCGATCAGGGCGCCTGCAGGCAGCAGGAAGCCCAGTGTGTGGTGGAGCAGGCGTGACACCAGCTTCCAGTCAGTGTCTGACTGAGGGAAGCTGTGATCACACCTTAATTTCTCTGAAGATTTCGTCACCGCCATGAAAATGCAATCGGGGAGGGCAAGGGTAAGAGAGACGAGCCAGACCGACAGGCAGCTGATATGAACTAACCTGGGGTTATTCTGGGAGTACAGCCGAGTGGCGCCGATGATGGACAGGTAGTGATTTATACTGATGCAAACCAGAAGAAAGATCCCACAGTAGAAGTTGATCTAGAAAAAAAAGGGGAGAAAATTAAGCTTTGATACAGTGCATCGGTTCCTAACCTGGGGCTCCTGACCCCCACAAAGGGTCGCCGACAGAGATGTCTCCATCAGATCTCAAACACCGGTTCGGGGGGCCAATAAAGACATTTTTTGGACTGATGGGGATCGGGAATAGCTGGCTTATAGAGCATCCCATCCTTTGTTTTGTGTCAGCTGTCACACATTTATTTCTACTTTCATGCAGAGTAAAAAAAAGTTGAAAATGCATCTAAATCCCCCATTTACACAAACTTCCTGCAATTATTGCAGTTTTTCTGCACTGTTATTGTTATGCATTGAATATAATATTTATAACGTGTTACTCAGTCAGAGGGTCGTCAGTTTGCTCAATAACAGAAAATGGGTCCCTCCAGGAAAAAGTTTGGGAGGCACTGATCTAGTGTAATACAGCAGCCTTCAGCCATCTTTAACCCTTTAACCTCTCCCCTCCTCTCGCTTCTTCCCAGAAATGCTGCAATGCCTGGAGAAATGCTGATGTCAGTGGGGAGTATACTTACACAACTTAAGTATTAAGTACAACGACCCTTGTCTGCCAAGAGTCTCGATTAAGCAGGAAATAACAGCCTAAAGCAAACACACCCTTCTTACAGCTTCACTAAAAAAGAGATCTCTTTCACTTTCCATTCTCTGCATGTTCCTACCAAATAAGGTACTTACATTAAAAATTGCTCCACTGATCTTGCACAAAAAACCTTTAAAGCACCATCCACTCTGCAGAGCGGCCTGTGCAGCCCAGAGGGGCAGCGTCAGCAGCAGCAGGATATCCGTGACACTCAGGTGGAGGATGAAGGTGTCTGATATTCTCCAGGACTGCCTCTTCTGAGCCAGAACGGCCAGGAGTAGTCCATTTCCCAGCAGACCGATAACCAGCTCCACGGAGTACAGAAGCGGGATCAACACCGCGTCACTGGCCCTTTGATCAAAGTCCTCTTTATATTCATAGTCCTCATCGTAGTCATAGGTGTCGTTGTTGCGAAATATCCCATCGAGATCCAATTCCATGTTCATCTACTGTGGAGGCAAAAAGGTTCAACTTTAAGGCAAGAAATCTAAAAAATGATGCAGTGCCTCAGAGGCCAGATGTCAAAAATACCAGCTTTTACACTCCCCTTTCTCTGTATGAAAGCATGAAAATCTCCCCTTGGAAAGTCCAGCTGTACTTTACAAACATGCTCAAGCTCATACATCACAACTCACATGGTGCGATGTCACTGGATGAAGCAACAGCCGAGTGGGTTTGAACGGAAAGCCCAGTTCCTCTTGGATCATTCACTCATACAGAGTCTTTGATTCTATTTTATGCACTGTGGCTGTGAGTGGTAGTCACATTTTAGACTCATGAAAGTAGATATGCAAACAAAGAAAACCAGAAGTGCTGGTAGATCTAAGTGGTATGATAAGGCAGAAGTGTGTGCAGTGAAATATGAATAATAAAACAAGGATCCGGTTTGAAACTGAGTCAAAATAAGAAAGAGGAGGGAAAGAATTGAATATTAATAGTGCAATACTGACTATGGCTGAAATAATGTATCAAGTGTCTAGTCAAGATAGGGAGATATCAGGTAATTTGGGACACTTTTTGGTAGTTTACTGCCCAAAAATTTTGAATATTACCTTAATTGTTGCTTATATCACTCGGTAGGGTTCTGTGTTATATTTCTATGAAGAAAATATGATGACAAGCGCATTTTCTTATCATTAACTGTGGACCTTAAAACACATCGAGCACTCCGTTCTCACTCTAATGACATGTTCAGTTAAAACAGGACAGCTGCTAAGATAAAATGGGACAGTCGTGTTTGTTTTTTAAATAGTTAAATCAATTTTTCCTTTTTTTGGGTCCCATTTTATGTGAATGCATTAAGGTTCACTCAGAACCCTTTCTCATAAAAAGTCACGTGTATTGTGAAAATAAAAAGCAACACCCTAAAACCACTTTACTGTTACACCCTTATCACTTTAGCTGCATCACTCTTTTTACCAACATAAGATGACAAACATGAAAACATAAAAAAAAAGACAATAATACAGCAGCAATGGACTGCTTAAAAAAGACGGTCAACATGTCACACAGCTTTTCTTGCAAGTTCTGTGACCAGGTGGTTTTCTGGATCCTTGGTTCCCATACTAGCTATCTCAGATCAATAAACATGATTGCTTCATGCAAAGCACATTAGCAACAACAATCCTAAGAGCCCAAGATGTTAAGATGTTAAACCTTATTTGTAATTTTTTACCTGATGTTACAAAATGACCTGACTTCACCCTATATTATAAATGTCAACACAGTTTACCATAAAACAATAAAACGTAACCTTGAGAGATTTGCATGTATTTGATTTCACTTACCATAAATGACTTCAGCTGCAGATCACCTGTGTGCGCTGTGGACTGATGACACTAAAAAAGGTCAAACTCAGCCACCGTCAGAGTCTCCTCTGCTCTCACCGGGGTCAGCAGCTCTGCAGCACCGTCGCTGTTTTTTTGGGGGGGGCGGGCGGACTGCAGCTGTCAAGCGTCCGTCAAGTCCAGCAGAAAAACGCACAAAATCTTTCTTGAACGCAAACTTTTAGCATCCCACGACTAAAAACGAGAGGGAAGTCGCTTTTAAACACGCAGAAGGCAAATCACAGAAAACACCACCTTCCTGGGTAGCAGGGCAGCGCAGGGAAACCAAACGGCGGACGATGACAAAAGCCGCGCTTCCTTAAAGTTTTACAACACGGACGCACTCCGCGTGCAGACTGTGCTCTTATCTGTAACATGTAAATGAGTTACTCACATGCACTTGTATTACTCCCCAACCGGATTGTTTGTGTTCAACAAGCGTCACTTCTCGCACGCTGCCAACTCTGTCCAGTCTGCCAGCTCACAACAGAAACAGAGTCGCGCTTTCAACTGCTTTTCAAAATAAAATGTTAAATAAAATCCCCGGCAGTTTTTACTGATTAAACTCCAAAACGCGTAGACTGAATAATGGACTCTTTGTTTGTTTTTCTAGTAAAAAGCACAAGATAAGATAAAAATGGCACAATCCTCGTTAATTGTTTCATTTTTGGAGGTACGTGTCGTTTATTTTGAAGGTCAAATTACTCAACTTCCGCGTTTCCGCTTTCTGTGCCTGACTTGATGCAGTTATTAAATATCTATGAACCTATGCTGTGAACACAAAGCACACTCAAACAATGGCGCACAAAGAGACACTTTCCACCAGATGGAGATGTTGTGTTACTAAAATCTCAGACCTGCTACAAGCTGCTTTTCTATACGGCTATAAGAGTATTATATTATTAGAATATTATTAGTATTATAAAATTACCAGTAGGTGTTTATATATTGGTGTTTGGGAGGGGTTATTTTTTTTTATTTTGTGTGTGTGTGTGTGTGTGTGTGTGTGTGTGTGTGTTTCTGGCACATGACTTATTTTGTAGTGCAGTTTTGTGCCATTCAGCTACTATTTTATTGCCCTGTACTTGAGATTATTTGGCCTATAAACATGCAGTGCATTTGCAGCGTTTTTATGTCACTGATCTTGGAGCAATAATATGTACTTGTGTACATATTATATATGTGCAGTGCTATTTATTTACTAAATTTTAAGTGACTGCACTTTAGTCTTGCAATATGTTTTATTGCATAATGTTCAAAATAAATTTTTTTGTAATAAAATTTAATATGTGGTAGTTTATCTTGTGTGTGGTCCTTGAACTAATGAAGAAAGAACAAAATTTGCATCTTGTGGCTGGACAAATTAGGAACCACTAAACAAACACAGTATTGCTGTGAAAAATTGGCGGATTTAGTGGCATCTAGTGGTGAGGGTGCAGATTGCAACAAGGGGTGGAAATCTGCAGGCGCCTCACAATATGATCATGATTACGATTCAGATGGCTATAGTTCGCAAGAAAAAACAATTATCAATGCATTAAAAACATATTTCTATGCATTTTTTTATTTTTCTAACTGTGAGACTACTTGGTATTTTTAATATGACACATACTGTATTTTTAGTTATCCATAAATAAATAAACTGGAATTTATTTGCATACCATATGGCTCTTGTACAGTTCCCTTTCTCCTTCAACTGGATTATATCCATCTGCGGTTGCAAAACGCTATTTTTTTATGTAATACTGCATACTGTAATATTTCACTGGAAATAGTATGAAATTACTACATACTATTTAACAGTAAATTGTCAGCAAGGGAACACTTCCGCATGAATAAAACCATTAGGCTAAAGCAGCAGAGCTTTTACTTATGCATAATTAAAAATATTTACATCATAAATTGATGCACAAAAGGCACAAATTAGTATGGGGTGTAAATCACTACTTCCATCACGATATGATATTGTTTAGATTCTTTGAAATAGGAAACGATGTTTACCGATAGTGAGACAATATCACATAACACAGTCACTTACAAAAGAAGCTGCTACCTGTTTCTTTTTTTGATTTTGGCCATAAAAGATTACAACAACACATAAATAATTGTAAATAACTGTAACCAATTACAGTTTATTTTAAACTGAATCCACTAACATAAAACGACACATGGGATGAGTTAACTTCAGGGCTTTCTGACAGAAAGACATATTATATGTATGGATAGTGTCAGGGGGGCCTCTGGCCTTCACTTTCAAAACGCCAAAAGTCAAATTAACATATACCAACCATGTACCAAGAAGAGACTCAACATGATCACAGACAGTGAACAACAACACAGACACAAAATAACCCAAAAGAGACCCACAAAAGATGCATAACGACTAAAGAGTGATGCAAAACTACAAAGTCTGTGTCTTGATCCAGTGTAGGAGGGATGGATAATTCCCTTTAGGAACCCATTATGTCATGCATATAGCAAGCCAAATGTGGATTAACAAGATGATTCAACAAAATTCAACTCAATAATAACTGTCAAAGTTCACAGACAAGGGCAATTGTTTTGCTCTTCACTGGTTATGAGCTACAGCTCTCTTAGCTATGCAGCATAAATCAGCCAGCAGCAAGATTTTTCCACTAACCATAGCCAAACAAATTACATGTGTCATTTATACTTTTTATTACTCACCAGTGGTTGAAGTCACTGCATCTCCCATCGAACAGCAGGGTTGATTTTCTGCCTGCATGCACGTTTCAGCCCAAAACTGATTAAACAGCAGCTGATGTCGCCTTAGCACAGAGACACGCGGCCATGCAGGTGTCATATTTCCTAAATCTTTTACTTGTAACACATATGACATGTTCACTGTCTGTTGACCCACGTTTTTTCCGAAATCCAAAATATATCCACTCTTTTGGTTTATTCCTGAGTAAATAAGGTGATCTGGTATTTTGTATGGGCGCCTGTAATTAACGCCGGTTGTGACAGAATTTCAAAATAAAAGCACACCGAAAACATGTTTTAAGACAAAATTTTTATGTCTTGATGTTTTGACTTTGTATTGATGATACAAAGATTAATGGATTGTTACACCCCCACAAATTGTTTCATATAAATGCACCAAAATGCTCAAAATATTATATATGACCCCCAATAGGTTATCGAAACAAAACCTATGCATTTGTTTGAAATTAAGATTTTAAATCATCAAAAATATTGTACACTTAAAAACGGCAATTTAACTTCAAAGATTAAACTAGTTCCTGTCAACGTTTTTGGCTTGTGATTGATATGAAAGATTAGAATCTAAAAGGAAATAGTAACTATAACTGTCCGACAAACTGTCTGAGATGTAGTGGAGAAGTGTACAGTTGCATAAAATTGAAATACTTAAGTAAAGTAGGCCACAAGTACATTGGATTTGAACTTATTATAACATACTATATTTGGGGAGGGAGTATTGAAACATTCTCACAAATAGTAATGGTGTAGTATGTCATAAAAGTAATTTAAAATGACAATATAATATGCCATAAAAAAGTCATAATATGTGCATTTTTCCTGGGAGGTCCTCAATCATCTGCTGACTCCCTAAAATCACACTCAGTGGTCAAAACTTTCAGGACCCCTGATCTAAGATATTTGTTTCAAAATGCTCTTAAATCATCTGTTTGGCTGTTCAGTTTCTAAAAATTGAAAACAAACAAACCTTTGATGGTTGGATTACAAATGTTAAACAGGTGATTATAGCCCTGCATTTGGCAGCTAAATGCTGAGCCGGATAAAAGTCGGTCAGACATTGCAGAGAGAGAACCTGAGAGATGCATATATAAACGTGACATTACATTTTATTGTGAAAATATTTATTATAAAAAATGTTGCACATTATAAATGGGCTGTGATGTAAGCTAATATGCAAAATTCAAAATGAGTTACACTGTATACATTCCCTCTTTTGCAGTTTTAAAGGACACAGCTGTATATGGTTATTGAAATAAAAATAAACAAGAAATGAGAATTTCAAATGAGTGACATTTGAGTGATTGCTGAGGCCACAGGCTACAACTTAACTGCTGAACAAGCTTTTCTCGAAGTATGAAGAAATCTAGATATTTCACAATAATTGCCCTACAGACACAAAAATTTACAAGAAAAGAAAATTACATGACAACATCTGCATGTGGGATGTGGCAGTTGGATTTACTCCATGCTCTCACTTAATGATTTTACTACTCTTGAAAAATAGAAAAACGATGACAAAACAACTAGTAAGCTGCACTGTACCAGCAATTAGATGTAAAAGCACCACTTTTCCCCTGAGAGACTTTTTAGATAACTCAAAGTATACTCTTATCTCTTATCTCTTATACCACACACATCTCCCCTCATCTCCCTCTTCCTGTCTCTCTCATCAATCTCACATCATGACAGAGTACGAAGTGTTTTCGCTATCTGCAGAGCTGCGAGATCCTGCAATTGTACTGCTTCTACTGCGCTTCCTATGCCTCCATTCCTCCATTCCCAGCAAGCCTCTCTGTCCCAGCAGCCCCTTACACATTTTCACCAACTCCCTTCTGAACTTCACACCCACAAAGCCATACAGCAGAGGGTTCAGGGCGCAGTGCGACAGCCCCATGCTTTCAGTGATCAGAGTCCCGATGTCCACCACATGGCCGAACTGGCATCCTCCAATCACCACACCCAGCCTGTGCAGACTATCCGCCAGCTGGAAGCAGTTGTACGGTGCCCAGCAGAGGACAAACACAGACACTAGAGATATGATGAGGCGGAGAGACTTGCGCTTTTGGCGACGACTGGCATTGCAGAGAGACCTGAAGATGCGAATGTAGCAGTAGAGCATGATCAACAAGGGGAGCCCAAAACCCAGAACCACACTGAGTAGCTGCAGCCCCACCTGCCACTGGGTAGAGTTTTCGGTGAACCACACCTGGCACAACAGCATCTTCTGATGCCCAACAGCGTTCACCTCCACCACCTGTTTGAAGATGATGTCCACTCCGCTCAGGCCCAGGCAGCACACCCAGATGATTGCACACGCAATCTGAGCATGGCAGGTGTTGCGCTTCCAGCCGGAGCTGACAGCGTGAACAATGGCCAGGTAACGGTCGAAGCTGATGCAGGCCAGGAAGAGGATGCCGCTGTAGCGGTTCAGGGAGAAGAGGGCGCCGGAGATCTTGCAAACAGCCAGGCCAAACACCCACTGGTGAGCCCACTGCACTGCAAACAGGGGCAGAGTGAAGGCCAGCAGGAGGTCAGAAATGGCCAGGTGAAGGAGGAAGGTGTCTGTCAGGGAGAAGGCGCAGGCTCCACCACTCTGAGAGTTTCGGTAGCGTTGGATCACACGCAGCACCAGCACGTTGCCCACGAGAGCCAGGATGAACACCAGACTGTAAACAACAGGGGAGTACCTCTGTGCAAAACCATAGATGTCCTCCTGTGAGCACGGGGCAGCATGACTCTTGCTCGTTTCAGGGGACCAGGTGAAATTGTCATAGTCGTAGTCCTGATGACAAGAGAGAGGAAAAGAGTTCCTTCAAATTCTTCAAACAGGCTGATTATTCAAGAAAAAATGTACATCTCAGCATTTTAGAAACTTTACAATTCAGAAACCAATCATTGTTTTAATTAACTTGGGCCTCAGTGATGGCGGTTGTCTGAAGAGTCCCAAAATGTCAAATAAAACCTCTCACAGTATTTCATCTTATCAAAAACTAATTTTAAAGATAACTGATGTGCAAGACAGTAACACCTGCACACTTACCTGCCGTACTAGTTTAATGAAGACAGCCTTAATACAATTTTGAACGCAGATGATGTGAATGATGAACTTAAATATTAGGTATTTAGATATTAAGATTCATTTTGATATTAAGAATCCTGAATAATGTTTTTTTTTTTATCTATTAAGATATGTTTGATGCTTTGCAGTATGGCCTCAGCATTAGGGTTTTCTTTGCCTATGTTCTACTTCCATGTATTTTCTGTGTAATTTATTGAATTGTTAATTGTCAATTGTTTTACTAACCTGAGTGGTTCAGATAGGTAACCACACCTGCCAACATAGAGCTAGTCAACCTGTTGGTGTGCTTTATGTATAAAAAAAGGGGGGGGGGGGTTCAACTTTTCATACATTTTGACAAGACAAAGATCCAAGCAGGATCGAACATTGTACACATTAAACTTGTGTGGCATGGACTAAGTGTGCAGGTGTTACTTTTCCTGTCATGTGCTTTATACTGTGCAACATTTGAGTAACTCATCTGAAAAATATCTGATGGAGGAATGTGCACTCTACAGTGTGTTAAACCTGCTCATGTTACAAAGAATAAAGAGCAACCAGAGACAAAAGTCTCAGTTTATGTCTCCTTATGATGCACAAAAAAGATACCAAAACACCATAATATAGCATGTTGAAAAAATGACCACAAAAGCAAGGCTATAGTATAGCAAAAATGTCCAAATTTGAAATGTACTAAAAACAGCTGAAAACACCAGTAAATGGCAGAAAAAAGCATGCTGAGATCCACTTACCCAGTAATCTGTGGTTGCCGTGACATTATCCATATTCGTGGGAGACAAGGAGGCAGCAGAACACCTGAAACCCTCCTGCAGTCAAGACAGCACACTCATAAACACAATGGGTAAACATCCTTTTTTTTCTTTCACACTTGTACAGATGGCAGAGGATCAGAAAGAAGAAGTTGGAATTTCAGGAACTGAATCCTCACACATTTCAGACAGATGCAAACATAGCTAGTAGGAATGGATGACTGTGTCAGGGAAATTGTGACATATTTCTTCAAAACGTGTCTGCAGGCAGCTATAATGATCAGGTCGGCAGTGCATGACTGACATAAATACTTGGAAAAGTATTTTATATTTTTTCTGCTATCTCAACTATTCCAGGTCCAATTTATTTTAATTTAATGTATACAATTCTGAAATTTCATAATATCAAAGGGGAAATACATTTATGGGAATTAAACCCTCAATCCTTCACAAATGGAAGAGAAGTGAAAGTATGTATCTGGCAGGATTTTCACAGTTTTAGCAGTCCATTACCTTGTACTTTGTGTTCTGCTTGATCTGAGATATTTAAGCATCGCACTCAGACAATAGTGTAACAATGATTACAAATCTACAAAAATGTAAAAATAAAGAGATGAAATTTGTTCAAAACACCTTAAGATAATTTTTGAATTTCGCGATTTTTAACTCTAGTACCTTGTACTTTGCTAAGTGGACAGAAGAGCTCCGATCATATGTAGTAGATGTTCAAAGAAATTAATTCTTGCTTACTTACCGTCTGAGACCTTGCAGAGAAGACAGGATGGAAAAAAAGGGGCCAGTGTTTTTTTTTTTATATAAGTTGGGCACACTTACAAAGAACACGACAGGAAAAGGCGTAGTTTACTAATCTGTAAAGATAAAAATGACTGACTCTCAGGGGAAAAACATGACATATGGTTTGAATATTCATTAGAAGTGCTTGGGACCAAATGATACCAAAACAGCATCTGCAAGAATGCACTATGTATTGAGGTGAAATACAATTAAATCTCTCTCATGCTGGGGCGCCTGGTGGCTCAGCGGATCGAGCAGCACCCCATGTGCAGAGGCTGAGTCCTTGCCACAGCGGCCGCAGGCTCGAGTCTGGCCTCGGCCCTTTGCTTCATGTCTCGCCCTCTTTCTCTACCCCCTTCATACTCACACTGCCCTATCCATTAAAGGCAATAAAAGCCCAAAAATATAATCTTTTTTTTTTTTTTTTAAATCTCTCTCATGCTCTGTAAAGCAACGTTAAAGTGAGTTAAATTATCTTGTGAATGCAGTTTGACACCTCTATGCAAAGTCCAGATAAGAACAAACACTTCAGTGCTTAAGAGTCGAAGGCCTCCTCTGGAAGTGAAACTCATTTTCTGTCCACAATACAACTCACTTCTAAAGTTTGGAAGGTTTTAAGTGAAGGAGTTAATATGAAAAATAAGTTGAAGAATGTTTTTAAAAAACTGTCTGTTGACCACATGCAGACTCAGCTCGGGAGCACACAAATGCTGGTTCAGAGATAAAGTGTGGCGATGAGTCAGAGAGCCCCCTTTTTTTGCTTTACTTCCACAAACCAGAGCAGACACCATCGACAAAATAGGCAAATTCCCCTTTCAGTAAATCGTTAGTATTTCGTTTCAAAAACAAAATGTGTGAGGAACTGAACACTCACGTTCTTCATATCTTGCGGTTACTTTAGTCTCTACTGAAGGTCTTCTGGTAAATTATATTATTGTGCAATGTCACTGATTGTTTTTCTCCTCCTGTCGACTCGTCTGATAATGGCCTGCACAACACACACCACAGAACTATACTGTTAAGCTTTATATGCTGTATGTCCGTATGTGTCAGCAAAATGTCTCGTGAACAGAAACGTACTGACCAGAGACTCAAAGACACCTAAAAAGACACCCAAAAAAGGCTACAAAGTGACACAAAATGACTGTAAAGAGATGCAAAACTGATGCAAAAAGACACCAAGAAACTGTGGACAAGGACAAAAAAAGGGGGAAAACAAGAGAGAAATGCAAAGTGACCACAAAGAGATTCAAAACAACTACAAAGAGATGCAATATTAAGACAAAAAGGGGTAAAACAGCCACAGACACAAAACCTTAATAAAGAGACACAAAGTTACTATGAAGAAACATAGACTACAGAGACACAAGACCACAAAAAGATGCAAAACAGCTGCAAAAAGACACAAAGAGACTGAAAACAGCTACGAACAACAGCAAAACAACCACAAAGAGACTTGAAATGACTGCAAGGAGATGCAAAGGAACTACAAAGAAATGCAAAACAACCACAAAGAGACACAAACAGCAACAAATAGATGCAATATGACAATGAAAAGGGGCAAAACAACTACAAGGAGACACACAATGACCACAAAGAAACATAAAATGACTTCAAAAAGACATAAAGAGACCATAAAGAGATACCAAACAGCGACAAAAAGACACAAGGACAACTATAAAGAGGCACAAAACAACCACAGAGAGACACAAAACAAGATACAGAGACTGAGGATAACTAACAGTGGCAAAATAGCCACAAATAGACATGAAAAGACCACACAGACACAAAACAACTATAGAGACACATAATGACGATAAAGAGGTGCAAAGCTTCTACTACGAGACACAAAACAACTACAAAGAGGCATGGAATGACCACAGAGAAACAAAATGATCATAGAGACATTCAAAGGAACAATGAAACACAAAATGTACACAAAGAGACACAAAACAACCAGAAAGACACACAAAATGACTACAAAGACAAACTGATCACAAAGAGACAAAGTGGCTGTTTTTCCTTCTCCTATGTAGGAGAGGTGGTGGGGACTTCGGCATAACTTTGCACAGGGATCCATTGTCTTATAAGGGTCTGGTGTCATGATGGTACACGTCATTTTTTAAACTGGGGACATGCTTGAAATGTCCCTGTGGCTTGTGTAAGTGACATGAGGGCAATACTGAACCCCACGGCCCTTCACAGTGTTTCACTTTTAAACAAACTGTGCACATGCCACTGTATATAAGACGTTTAATCCTGACCAGCGCTAGATTTTTGAGGATGATTTTGATTTGTGGGAGTTAAAAAAAATGCACATCATGATAAAAAAATCTTGATACCAGGTGACCAGAATACATAGTAAGCAGGACTTCTTACAGTGGAAAAATCAACTAGTCAGTGCTCTCTGCTGGACAAACTCTGTAATGGTGAAACTCATCTATATGACCTCAGACCTACAGTTTCGCCATTCTGTACTTTAAGACTTACCAGCCTTCATACTCATCTTGAAAGCGGAGATGAATATCTTTTCTTTTTGGTTTACAGTTTTCAAGCAAGCTCTTACCTCAGAAATGTAGCACTGTGAAACAAAGCTCGAAAACACACTCGCAAATGCACTCGCAATATGAGAGGGATTGAGTCAAGGCAGGGCATAACAATTCATTTATGTGTTCTGTATCATCTCGTGTTTCTGTAATATGAGTTTGGTTTAGAATATTTTAGAGCTAAATTATCTGCTGCTTAGATCTGCTGACACAAATTGCAAGGTGATCATGAGACCACACCTCAACGTCTGGTGTCTGGTCATTCAGTAGCATTCAACTTGTTGTTATTACAAAAAGTTCATAAATGTGAGATGCAGAAATTGTAATGCATGACTATGATACGCCCAAATAATGATTATACATTTAATTGGTATTATCACTTTCTCTGGATGCATAAACACTTATAAACTGTGCATGCCGATCTAATATATTACATATATTATATACAAAGAAATACTTAAAGTGGTTAAATATTACCAGAGCTGTAGGCTTGAGTCACATATCTTAGACTCCAGTCAGACTCAGCAAAAAAATATGATGACTTTCGAGCCAACTAGACAAAAATGAAAAATAAAAGACCTGCAACTCCAACTGCCTTTAACCCTTTAACGTCCTCTTCAAGAAAAAAAGCAATGGAAAAAAATGTCTTTGCATTTTTTATGTCCTTGGGGCTATAATAACAAAAATCCATGTTTATTTTATTTTTATACCTTATACTTTTTGAAAGATAGGCCTCCACCTAATGGATGAGCCGGCCATTCATGGCAATGCCAAAACAGAAAGAAAAAACAAAGTTACAAATCATGTACTGCTAAAAGCTTGAAATATGTTAGTATATTAATCCATGGAATTGGTATTATTGCTCGCACTAATATTATTTCCATGCATATTTACCATTACAAGACTTTGAAAATGTCTCAGAAATGGTGAAAAAATCATACTGATATATTTTTATCCTCCAAATATATAATGGACTAAAATTAAATATATGATATTAACAACAGTGAATATTCATCCTTTTTTATTTATTAAAAAATGTTATTTTTTTGTCCCAGCATCATTACTTTTACCACAAAAGGCCAACTCAGGGCAAATCATACTTTTGATGTTTTTTCACCGTATATAAATTGGATAACATTAAATGCATTTAACAACAATCAATGATCAGAAGTTCATTTAAATTGTAGCAAATAGTCAATTTTAGTTTAATTAACTGAGCTTCAGTGCCTTTACCACAGAAGGCCAAATCTACCGTTTGGTAGAGCATGTTTAAAAAAACAATTGACCCCTGTAAGATTTTAAGATTTTTTATTAAGCTATGGGAATCTGTTCATTAAGACCTCTGGAACTTTAACATGTGGAATAAACATGCCTACCTTTTTAAAATCTAACAAAGTCTAATGTGATTTTTATTGTTCCTAACTTCCTGTAGGAGGTGAACTAAGAGGGCGGACTGTTTAAAGTCACAGCGACATCTAGTGGATTTTTTTTAGAATAACATATCTCAACCAAATGGTAGCGATGGCTCAATAAGTTTGAGTTGAATTCAGCACATTTCTAATCAAGATATAGTGACAACATGTGCTCTACCAAACAGCTGAGCTGACAGTTAAAGGGTACCACTGACTCATTACTTCACATGGATGTCAGCATTTTGACTTGAAAATACTTGATAACTTCCCCCCAAGCTTAAAGTTTAAAAAGTATGTTATTTAAAAATTGTGTCATGAATCAATTCATTTTCCTTTATTTCCTCAATTACCATTAATGCTATTCATTCCCAGCAAGTTGACGATTAAACCCCAAGTATTTTTAATTTCACAAAATCCAGCAGTGTCCAATAAAGTTGTGGAAGAGAGGAGAGTCATGAAGAGCCAATGTTACGTTAATGAGCACCAGTTAGAAATAACAATACCAAAGATCATTTTGTTTATATACATAAACAATGTGGGGGTCAAACAAAAACAAATAACAGTATGCAAAACTTGCAGGTAAAAAAGAAGAGAAGCAACTATTTCAAAAAACTTTGTGAACAAAACAAATAAAATTAAAATTAAAAAGCACTCATGATTTTTGTAAATTTAGTATATTATTTCTTTGTTGTTAGAAATGTCTGACATGTATGACTTTATCACAATGTGTCGGCTGCTGTAACTAAAAAGTAACCAGAGTGTACACAGTTTAAGCTCAGTGTACACAGACTCACCCACACCGGGTTTTTACAACGTGGTTTCTGTTTGCAAAGTTGGCTTTTAAAGGAATACTCCAGCTGCAAAATGAACATTTGTATATCAATCAGTCATGCAACATTACCTTGTTTAGAAAGCTTTTTTTCTCACATGCTTCCAAAGAAAACATAGAGCATACTGATTGATTTATTGATTGGCGATCACAATGGTATGCTCAGTACTTCCCAAACACATGCATTTTCACTTAAACCTTACTTTTAAATCTTATCTAAAAGTGAACTTTTTTTTGCTCCTTTCAAACCAAGCAGCAAAAAGAGGCTGAAAAATGACATCAATGCAAAGTGCCAAAGGCTGCAGTCCACTTGAGTAAATCCAAACTCTACAGCAGAAATAAATGTTTACTTTTTTCGCCTCTATAGCTAATTAACAACTCATGTCAGTTGCACAGGTTTTTTTTTTTTTTAATATAACTTGCCAATTTACATTTTATTAAGGCTAAAACTTGGCGTACTTATTGGCAGGGCTGCTTGAGTGACAGGATTGAGGCTGAGGCTGCCTGCGAGGCGTCGCTTCAGTCTGCATCAGGTCCACCCCTCGCTCCGCAGCTTCAGCCTCTTGTCCAAATATGGTCACCTCTGTCTCTAGGAAAACATTGTGGCAAAAGCCTACATGCTGAACTCCAAGCTCCAAAACAGCAGTCCACTGACTAATGGTGGATGTCAAAGTTGCCACAGCTTTTAAATATAGTCTGTGGTTCAAAGCCAGATTTCAAAACGTGGGCTTTTGGTAAAAATGGATGTGTTTGGGGAGTACTGAGCACAATTAATCAATAAAACAATATGTTTGCCATTTACAGAGGCATGCAAGAAAATCAGTTTTCCTCACGAATTTAAGATAACAGCATCAATAAATGATTTACAGATTATCATTATCTGTCATTCATTGTCATCTGTTCTGTACTGTTAATACTTATACTCAATGATAACAACATCACTAAAGTGTTGTCCATATCTGGAACGAGAGAAAATGGGGTCCCTGAAGGGAAAAGGTTTTGAACCACTCTATTATATTGTAGCAATAATGTGGAAGTTGCAAACTGAGTCTTGTTATTCTTGTTCAGTGACAATAAAGGTATTGTCTTTTGCTCATTTATACAGTGTGTACTATTGTCAAAAGTGTACATTGCAGAACACGAGTACAAACCCTTTTTCCACCTACGTCTATGCTTGAAGGTCAAAGTTCATTTTTTACACTTACTTTCCCATTCATAGTGTCAGGCCCACAGTGTGTACACACACCACACCCGCCCTGAAGTCAGAACCTGGTGTATAAGTTGTTGATATACAAATACATACTATATGCCCACTTTGTTCCTCAATTACTGACCTCGTCATATTAGGTACACCCATTTCAAAGGAGATACGCCCCAAAACTAAACACTTGGGTTTTGTCTTTGAAGGTGGTTGCAGCTGCCCAAATAGCCATTGTTTGTCCTGTCCTATCAGCATAGAAACTGGGCCCTGGCAAGAGTGATGTCAGACTGGGTATAAGAGTTTTGGCCGTGCCTTTGCCCTCCTGTTTGCGGATTTAGCCAGCGGTCATCTACACTGCCAGACCCCCTTGTCAGGAGCCGTACAGGAATCTCTACAGGTGAGATCAGGGGAGATATAAAGCAGTGTTTCCTCCAAACCAAGGTTGTCCATTTTGGCAACCTGGGAGAGTCTTAACGCCTCGCTCTCAGGTTTTTGGTGTATTATCAGTGAAATAAGATTAAACTGGCTCTAGTTGGAATGAAAACCTGCAGAAGCTTCGATGACGCAGGAATGGACGCAGGAGGATATTTGTTTCGGGGAATTGTTATTGGAAAATACTACCAGATATGAAGTGAAATTTTAAGTCTTTTACATTTTAATATTTCTTTGCGTCTACTTGCAGCGATGGCGTTCCAGTCAAATGTGATCAGCTCGCAGCCTCAGACCTCACAGTACACTGTGTCCTCCGGATTAACCGACTGGAGTTCAAATGTGTGCGACTGCTGTGAAGACTGCGGCATCTGTAAGAGTTTACGTGTGTTTGTGGAAGTAAGCAAGAAGTAAAAAAAATTAACCGTCACTGTGACATAAACGTGACAATATGTCTCTATCTGCCAGGTCTTTGTGCAACGTTCGTCCCGTGTATCCTGGGCTGTAAGGTGGCCCAGGATAACGGGGACAGCTGCTGCCTGCCCTTCCTTCCTGGTGCCATGATTGCTCTAAGGACAAGCATACGTAGCAGATACCACATTGAGGTAAGTATGCTAAAGTTCTCTAAACTAAGGCTTAAGCTCAGAGGGGAGCGAGCATTTGCTCCAAAACTGTGGAACGGATTGCCACTGCACATTAGACAGACCTCCTCACTGTCTCAATTTAAATCGCTTCTTAAAAACCACCTCTTTTCTTTGGCGTTTGACATGTAGCATGTTGATTTTATGACTTTTTGTGTATATGCATACTTTTTTATTATAACCTTGTGCGGGCAGTGCACTTTATTTAAAATATGTTATTTTATTTATTTTATGTGATTTTATTAGTGTTTTTATCTTATTTTATTGTGTTTTTATCTTATTTTATTGTGTTTTTATCTTATTTTATTGTGTTTTGTGCAGCACTTTGGAAACCTTGTGTTTGTTAAAATTGTGATATATAAATAAAGTGGGTTGGATTGGATTGGAAAAACAAATGTTAGATGATGAAAACGATAATGCTGATTTCATACTGAAAACAGAATACTATTTTGGAGAAACTCCAGAATTTCTTTTGATTTTTTTTTGCATGAGATAATGATGTTAATCACCAGTTTAATGTCCCTGTGCTTCTTCCCAGGGCTCAGTGTGTGATGACTGGGTAGTCATGGCCTGCCTGCCTCTGTGTGGACTGTGTCAGATGGCACGGGAGCAGAAGAGGAGAGGATAAAAAGATTTGACGCTGAATCTCATTTTTTAAACTACAAAGAAAGAGGACATGTGGAAGTTTACATTGCTTGGTTTGGATAAGATTTTCTGTATTTAAATTAAAAATGTTTAATTTACTGGCATTATCACTATTAGGTACTCCAACGAACAAAATTTACAGTCTAAGAATTATTGCCTGATAATCAGACTGAATTGCCAATTTATTTCATATTATTATGAAATGATATCTATCTATTATATATATATATATATATAAAATAAATTAACAACAGTGAAAAAAATCAACAAGCCTGAACTTTTACACCGAACATTGAATAATAAGTGACCTTCTTTATAATGAAATTGTCTTAATGCAACAAACAAGTGATGAAATGATGTAGAAAATTAAAACTTTTCCCTCACAGTAAATACACAGTTTTACAGTGGTGAATTTACACACATTGTTTATTTTGGAATAAAATGATACCTGAATACTGCTTTTCTTAAATACTATGTTATTTAATAATGCTTATCAAGCATTCTATTAATTTTCTATAATGATATAAATGTATCTATGTTTAATTCACTAATTTATAATAACCTGAGCAACAGTATTTCAATAAAAAAGCACACAGATTTCTCATGTTGTGGTCGAATGTGAAAGGAGAAGAATGGGCTGCACCCGTCTTCCTTTTTCAGACTAAATGTAGGAAGAAATCCACTGCACAAGAAGCTCTCTGAAGAGGGGAGATGAGGTTAACGGCTTTTATTTCAACAGGTGAGGCTTTTGTGACAAAATAAAAAATGTTACTGATTTTAACTTCAAATATAGCAACATATTTGGAAACTGGCAAGTGTTTTTCAGATCAGCCGAGTGTGAAAGATCGTGTGGAAGATTATAAGAGGGTGACGTCTCACAGGATAAAGTTGTGATTCGCAAAACATGTTTATGGGATAATGGACAGTTTTTAGACTAAAAATAGCTCTTTTAATGTGGTTGAATTTTATATGTAGGAAAAATAATGGAGGAAAGTATATGACGTTAAACGTACATACAAAGATTTTTTGGGAATGGTGTCATTATTTACAGAAGGGTCGTCGTAAAATGTTGCAATAATTTAGTTGTTGGTAGCTCACACCTGTAGCTAAAAACTCCAGCCCAAGTTATTCACATTTTAGCCCAGAGTGTCCACCACTTGTGAGATGTTTTTAAAGTAGGTAAAGGTGTGGAATATAACAAATATAACAAATGAAAGCAAATGTTTGGGGGGAGATGAAGAGGAACATGAGCAAAAAGTGAAAGGGGATATGAAAACAACACAAAAGAGGAACCCTTTTTTCTTTGTACTGTGCAAGGTTCAAAATTTGTTTTGTAAGAGCAATACCTCCACAGATACTTATTGGATATCGTGACATAAGATTATTTTGGGAACCTCACTGGTGAGCTGGAGTTTTGGTTCTGGTATGATACACTAACAACACTTTTGGCAGGAATACAAAGAATTTATTATTATAAAAAATATCTATAAGATTGAACTAATATTTATAATGTTTTCATTAGTCTATAATCACTTGAAACTCAAAATTGTGTTTTCATTACCTTAGAATAAGTACACAAGTAACCTGTGACCTCACCACTAGATGCCACTACATCCAACAAGCTAAATCTTCAAAAGGTAAATGTAAAGCTTTTACAGATATTTACACTGAAATTATCCACCTACTGTATGAATACCAGAGACCAAAGCAGTTTAGAGACAGATACCTTAAAGGAAAATTTCACCCTCACCCTGTATATCAGTTACTCAATGTATGTTACCTTGAATTTGTATGAATCAGTTATTTTTTTACTCTGTATGCCTCCATGGTGAATGGAGAATATAAAAAGGTGAACAGTCTCCATGAGTGGAAGTAATAAGGTTCAGCGTTTAACAGCAGCAAAACTACATCCTGATTCCAAAAAAGTTGTAAGTATAAATAAATACAAAATGCACTGATTTGCAAATCTGTTTTGACCTATATTCATTTTAATACAATACAAACACAAAATATTCAAGGTTTAAACTGATAGGTATTGCCTGCAAATTATTTTAAAAAATGTTGGGAAAGGAGCAACAAAAGACTGGAAAACTTGTGAAGTGTTCAAACAACTCCTGGGACATTCAATAATTAAACGGGTTAACTGGTAACAGTTTAAAGTATCATGATTGGGTATAAACGGGTATCCTCAAAAGGCTCAGGTGTTAATATTCAAGAACAGTGCAAGGTTCACTAATTTGTGAAAAAAATGCACGGGCTATTAGTTTAAGCACAACCTTTCTCAACGCATAGCTGCAAAAAATTAAGGGACTGGAGTATGTTGCAGGCATTACATTCAGAATGGGTGTGTATATTTATAAAAACAAAATTTTCAGTTTGAACATTAAATATCTTGACTTTGTACTGTATTCAATTGAATATAGATCAAAAGAGATTTCCAAATCATTGCATTCTGTGTTCATTTACAGTTTACATGGAAATAGAGCTGCACATCAAAACTTTAGTTTGCCAACAGCCTCATGCACGGTTGAGTAGGGTACCTGAATATGCCCCGATGTTTGCACAAGTTGAGCTCATAGCGTGTGCATGCTCAGGCACGCTCAGGACACGCTATTTAGTGGTGGAGACGTTTTACATTGTCACATTCTTATTTAGACAGTCTCACACCAAAATGCACTTGATGAATGAGATTTGGCTTATAATCCATATCCAAATACTTTGACATAGTTTTTCGTTTCTCTGTCCTCAGATTCCTGAACCATCTTCATCTGATGAACAAGGCCAGAGAGGCCTTCTTGAAACATACTGGCAACATAGTATTCCTACAAACCAAACCAACAAAGAAACTGATGAAAGTACTGTAAAAGACAAGTTTGTTCAGACTCCCAACAAGATAAAATGGCAAGTCTAACCTATCAACTGTTGTCACTTACAGTTGTTCTCAGTGCTGTTCGACTCGTCAGTGGTTACAGCTTCCACAACTGCATCGAAGACGCAAACTCATATAGAAAAAGTTTCAAATGTGCCCGTCGGAAGGAAAGTAACCTGCCTGCTATCATAAAAGACCTGCCGCAATCTGCTGTAAATCTCACCATCACCAGTAACCCCATGTGGCACATTCCCAGAATGAGCTTTGCTAATCTGACGAACCTTCAACACCTCTGTATAGATCACAATCACTTGAGGATCATTGATCAATTTGCTTTCCACAACTTGCATCAACTCAAGTCGCTAAATTTGTCCTTTAACAACATATCAGAGCTCAGCACTTCTGTGTTCAATGACCTGCCCAGCCTCACCTTTCTCTCGCTGACAAACAACACGCTAAAACAGTTCCCTGAGAGCATTTTCTCCACTCTTCTCAATCTGACCACCTTAATCATGAGGGAAAATTTTCTGACAAATTTTACAGGGATTGCTAAGTCTGTGTCACATCTAACAAAGCTGGCGGTATTAGATCTTTGCTTTAACAATCTCACCTCTCTGAGCCACTCAAATGTGTCACTACCCAAATCCCTCACTACATTGTACATATGTAGAAATAATCTGTTGACATTAGGATGCAAGCATTCGTTTCTTAGCTTCATTCAGCGGCTAGATTTGTCATACAATCCAGGGCTCCCTACCATGGCTTTTCAAGGCGTCGATTTAAGGCGTATAAACTATCTGCGTTTGCGTTCTACAAATGTCAAGATAGTGGAGTTTTTAAACATCAGCAATGTCAACGCAGGTCACGTTGATTTCTCTGACACGGGCCTAAAAAATGACAGCCTGCTCATGAAATTATGCATGTTGCTACAGAGAAAAGTAAAATGGATTAAACGATTAGGCCTGGGTGATAACGGGATTGAGAGTATAACAAACTACACATTGTACCATTGTCCTAAAATCACAGGGGTTTTGGATCTATCCCGCAACAACCTGAAAAGCACAAACTGTCTTGACTTTCTTAAAAATCAGACACAAATAAAAAACATCACTTTAGAGCATAACCATCACACCACCCTCAAAACCTGTAAAACAAAAGAGATGATTTATCTAAAAAGCATAGAAGAGCTGAGCTATCGTTACAACCGCATCCTCTCAGTCGACGCTTACGCTTTCTATCATACACCGAATATCAAGACGCTAAAGCTCAACATAAACACAATTGCTTTTCTCCATCGTCAGGCTCTCAAAGGGCTGACAAAGCTCGAGATGCTCCGTCTGGACAATAACCTCTTGACCGATTTGTTCAATGACACCTTTGAAAATAATGCCAACCTGCAAATCCTTAACCTACGCAACAATCGTATTTCTGTAATTTTTAATGGAACCTTCCTCAGTCTTGGAAATCTGACTACACTGGACCTAGGAGGTAATAAGATCACTCATTTTGAGCCATCTGGCCTTGATGGACTAACAAGTCTGTCCAAATTCTATCTAGATGGAAACAACCTCAAAAAGATTGACACATCCCTCTATCATGTGTTTCAAGACACACTAACAGTTCTGGATTTACAAAGTAACTTGATTACCATCTCAAATGAAGAGAGCAGTTCACCATTTATGAATCTCAGTAAACTCAGTGATCTGAAATTGGATGGGCAACGGCCACATGGCATTGCCGTTTTACCCCGACATTTTTTCCGTGGCCTCCACTCGCTGAAATTTCTGTATCTCACCAATAATAACATTAATTATCTTGCTCCTGATGCCTTTGATGATCTGACAGGCTTAAATTTCCTCTCACTGGATTACTGCTGTGTTGGGGTGACAAAATTGCAACCAGGAGTTTTTAAAAATCTAAGAAATTTAACCATCTTGACTGTAGAAAACATGGGTATTCAGAACTTCTCGAAGGACGTTTTTGGTAATCTAACAAGGTTATACAAACTGCAACTTAACCGCAACGTGATGCAGAGCATTGAAGTCGAAGCACTAAAAAGTTTACGTGAACTCCACTACCTTGACATACGTAATACTCCTTTAAGCTGCACCTGCGAGAACAACTTGCTCCAAAACTGGACAGTGAATGACCCACATGTCCACGTGGTCTATCTGTACAATATGCCATGCCCACATGACGGCAAACAAAAATTCTACAACTTTGCCACCAACGTTTGTTACATAGATCTAGGAGAGTACCTGTTCTTGAGCACAGCAGTTGTGATTTTTCTGTTCACGGTCACTCCTCTACTTTATGTCAAACTCTACTGGAAAATGAAGTATGGCTACTATGTGTTCCGCTCCTGGTTTGGCGAGCATTGGCGCAGGATAAGAGAGCAGGAGGAAAACTGTAAATATGATGCATTTATTTCCTACAATTCCTCTGATGAACAATGGGTCATAGAGCAGTTACTGCCAAACCTGGAGGGAAATGGATCATCTTTTAAACTTTGCCTCCATCACAGGGACTTTGAGCCAGGCCGCAATATTGTGGACAACATCGTCTCTGCTGTATACAGCAGCCGGAAAACTATTTGTGTGGTGAGCAGGAACTTCCTACGAAGTGAGTGGTGTTCTCTGGAAATCCAACTGGCCAGCTACCGACTCTTCGATGAGCACCGGGATGTTCTCCTGCTCGTGTTTCTGGAGCCGATTTCTGAGAGGCAGGTGTCATCCTATCATCGCATGAGAAAAGTCATGTTGAAAAAGACGTATCTGCAGTGGCCTGGCTCAGACTGCACTGATCCGACGCAAGCCCAAGAAATGTTTTGGAGTAAGCTACGTAGAGCGATGAGAACAGGGAGCCGACTCGAAACAGAACATTTTGAGACTCACACGATGGATGAAAACAATTACTTGCAACCATAAAAAGATCTAACATTTTTGTATACCATTGTCAGGACACGCATCTGAGTATTTAAAAAGAATAATCACATTATCTGCTGCAGGGAAAGGGTCATTAAAGAAATATTTCACTGATATAAGGAAGGGCCTCATATAAAACTAGGCTGTCTGTGCAGTAGAAAGATGCAAATACTTTTGAAATTAGTGCCACATGATGAGAGAAAAAAGAGAAAATGGACTGTAGCACTCAGTTTTGCTAAAGAAGTAGAAAACCTGTAACTACCAGACTACGCTGCACTGAACAGGACCAATAAATGCTCCTGCTGGTAGGTGACATGATGCACGGTTGTCCATTCAACACAAAGACGTTCAGCTTATAATATCGTGTATTAAAGTTAAACAGGGAGCTAAAAATCTTTATTTACAATCAACAATCAATGCCTGGCTTTATTGTTTGATTGGATTTTGGGCCAAGTCTGAGAGAGAGAGCGTGAGACAGAGACAGAAAGCGAGAGAGAGAAAAGCAACTTTGAATTTGAGAGAGAAAGACATGTCTCTTGATCTGCTTCTATACTCTTTGTGTCCACAGTGGCATGATGGGAAGCGGGCAATACAAAAATGCGCAAGTACAGCCTGTAGTTTAAGCAACAGCCTGAGAGCCAGTGATGACGTATCTTACATCATCTGGCAGAGTTTCTCAGGAGGGGGAGGATGGATATCTAGGCACTGGTTGGATTGAGGGGAATTTACCACAGTTTATCTACACATACTACTCACATTGTTATGATACAAAGCTGGTTGAGAATCAATGAAGTATCCCTTAAATATATGATGTAAATATGTGGTGTGATGCATTGTTAAACTAATACTGACATAAATCATACAAGCATGAATCAGAAATGTCAGGTAAGATACTGTACTTATTTTTATTTTATATTTAGCAATGCTTGACAATGCATGTGTTTCTTATAATTGCACAGATGTATTTGAATTTCCCATTGTAACACCTGTCCTTAAGAAGATGTGTGTACAGTTCTGCATAATAATAATTGTGCGTGTCTTTATCAGAGCATAAATTGGACAAAAGAATGAAAGAGGTAACTCTTACAGCTGTAGCTGTCACATTTAATACTGTGCTTCTAATAAAATATGAGCGCACCACATACATTTTTTCTAAACAAAAAGTCTTGATGGTATGAGTTAAGAGAGCTTTTTTAAAAATTATTATTTAGCCAAAGTTCACAGGCATGAATCTATGCAGTGCTTCACCATGCATTAGTATAGTCTCATAGGAGGGAAGGACCACTGCTCAGGGCTCGGCAAAGAAGAGAGGGGAGCTGCTGGGTCTCTTTCAAGCATGTAGGATGGTGGGTAATGTGTCATGTCAGTGCGGTGGGACCTGAGGGGAGGGCAAGTTGAAGGATGACTGAATTGGTTGAAAGGCTGGAAGCTCTGATGAGGATAGTTATTTTGGGCAGCGAAGGAGAGTGCAAAAGAGTATTTGTCAGTTTCAAATGAGTCTTTCTCCTGGGGAAAGTGCATTGGCTCTGCTGAGCGTCTATCTGGCAGCTGTCCTCTGCAGGGAAAGAGAGGCTGGAAGTTGCTGCCACTGTATTGAGACTCACTGATCCGCTCTGGAACTGCTCTGGTGTGCTTCATAAAGCTGTTTTCAAATGAATCCAAAACAACAGTCTTGTTGCTCTTTGGCCTGTTGAAAATGTCTTCCCAGTGCTGAGATGCTGAGGCTTTTTCTCCCCAGCAAGAGGTGGGAGAGAACAACTGATGGCTGGCTGTGACTCCAGAGGGCTCAAACTCCATGCAGAACTGAGGGCTGCAAGTAGGTCTGAAGATATCATCCAAAAGGCTGACAGAAGTCTCCACGGGGCTCGACAACCATTCAGCAGTCTTTGCATAAAAATCAGAAAACATTTTACTTTTTCCAGGGTGAAGGGATACATTTAAAATATGGGAGGATTACTGTAGACGAATCTGGGTTAAATAAGTTGCCATTACTGCGATGGCATCTCCCTCGGTTCAAAGGGCAAGTTGTCTAAAGAAGTGCAGGTGATAAGTGATTTTCTACTTTTAGCTTTTCTTTCTGGTAATGTTACTTTTGTCAATGACGCTGAGGAGTTTGAGGAGAACCCCTGCAGTTATCAGCTGCTGCAACAGTAGCGGAAAACTTTGACTTCGTTAAAAAAAAAAAAAAAAAAAAAAACGGATGGTGAAACAGTTGACATCAGCTAAGTTAACACTGCTTGGCTTGCTAATGTTAGTGGGTTATCATAGGGTTTTCCAAAGAATTGCAAAACTCATGCAAGTATTATTGCATTGCAGTATTATTGTGAAATATAGCGTCAGTTGCTCTAACAAGGGCAATGACCATAAAATAAACATTATACGGTCGACATCACAAACAGAATACGTACAATGTTTTCTGGTGTTTCCGCTTAATACCAAGTGTCGACTGACTGGTGACTCTCAGCATAATGCATCATAGCTACTTGAATTTACAGCAGGCCGCTGTTGAAAACACAAATAGCACATGTGGCTTTCCTGGTAAAAGCTTTCAATTTTACTTTAATCAGTTTTACATATGTACTCATTTGTTTATCTATGCCAACAACTTACGCAAGTTACTAAGAGCACAAATGAACACATTTGGCTGAAATTGAAGAGTTAAGACATTTGTTAAAGCAAAACACCAGCAGCTATGTTTAGCAGAAGTATTTCTTTTTAACCATGGGAAACCTAACTGTCATTTGGCCAACAGTCAATAATGTTTTATGCCAAAGTTTGTCATTAGTTATCTGAGTTGGTATAGAAAATCAACAACCTGGGGTACTCAGATAGTAGAGCGGACGCCCCATGTTCAGAGGTTATTTCCCATGGCAGCCGGCACGAGTTTGATTCCAACCTTGGCCCTTTGCTGCGGGTCATCCCCTCTCTCTCTCCCCCTTTCATGCTTAAGCTGTCCTATCTAATAAATGCAAAAAGCCCCAAAATAATCTTAAATAAAAAATATAAAGAAAATTGACAACCTTTGCTGCCGTCATCGTCAGCAGCAGACACAAAGGACAGTAATGGCGGCGCCAAGTTGGCATAACACAAAAGAAGGGTCACTGGATTTGTGTATAGGAAGAGAAACAGCTGGACTATAAGAGGAATAACGTAAATTAAGTGGGTGGCACAGTAAACTTAAGGTCCTACCTGGTCCAGGTTGTGGTGTAGCTGTGATTTGGACTTCCTGTTAAAATGCCCACTTCCCCTCATTCTGAAAGATGTGGTTTTCTGGGTGTCAAAACGAGGCTGACTGGCAGTGTCGGTTCGAAACGTTGTTGTAAATACATCTGAAAAGGAGAAAACACTGTCGATACATTTGATAGTATCACATTGTCACGCACAGGTTGTTTGCAAAGATAAAACAAGCAAAACAAACAAAACAGATAAAACAAGCAGGAAGTACATCAACGGTTCCTCAACATACAGCTGTTATCTCAACAGCATAAAACCCACCACGTGACTGGAGGCGTGTGTTCAGTTACTTTTTCTGTACCAGCACAGTGTGCAGGTTGGTGATTAAAAAAAAAAGAAAAGAAAAAAAGTTATCCTATATTTGGTGCCTAGGATTTTTTTATACAGTTTAAATATTAGGACCAATTGGCTTTGCAAATGTTTCATAAGGAAAGAAATGCATGAAAAGACACTTAATGTATACATGGATGGGAAGTACCCATTTTTATTGCCTTTATTTGACAGGACAGACAGTGTGAAAGAGGGAGAGAGAGGGGGGAGGGGGGACATTACCTATTTGATTTTAATTAAAATCCCGGAGCTGTCTAGTATTTTAGTGCTTACCTGGAATGAGAAGCTCATCCATCATGGTTCGCTTCTGACCCTGGACTTTCTTTTCGGGAACAACACCAAAGCTGAGGCATCCCTGCACCTTGAGGAGGTTCTCCTGAAGCCGGGGTCCATGTCTCTCCCGTAGGGCTCTTAACAACACCTCCCTGCTCTCCGACACCAGGTTTCTCCTCCTCAGAAGTGGGAACCGCAGACAGTCACACAAACTTGCTGCCAATGCGCTGACAGACCGGGCTACGCAGTTAGGATCTTGTTTTCTCTGCTGCATGTCAAAGCTGTCAGCAGCGTTTGAGCTGGACAGCTGAGGTGGACTCGGGCTGCGACCGTGAGCTCGTGTTTGGTGGTTCGGTGAGTCCAGATGAAGGTTCTTTGGGGTGTGCTCCAGAGCAGATATCATGTGTCCCTTCACCTTCTTGTTTAATGTCTTCACATTTTCTCTGACAACAGTGGGAGTCTGCTGTGACTCTCGTCCCTTTTCGGACACCACAGGGCTGCTCTTTTTGCTCTTGGTTATCGGCACATTAAGGGAGTTGTGTTTAGACGAGAAAGTGCTTTTAAAACTTTCAGATGAAAGATTAAGCTGTTGCTGCGTTCTCTGCCCCGGTGTCAAATCTGATCCCTCACTGATTATCTGCTCTGTCTTCCGGCAATCATCAAGGTCTGCTTTTTGCTCAAATGGTACGACCTCATCAGTGTCAGCGCACAACAAATCGTTAGTGGAAAATGAAGAAGGAATGTGAGATGTTGAAGACGGATGTGAAGCAGCATAGCTCCTCTCTGGTACTTGCTGTCCACTTTTCTCCCGTTTGCTCTGCTCAATTAACAAGCGCTCAATTTTGACAGACTTCACCTCGTGGTTGAAAAGGCCATGGTGTCCAATCAGACGACTGTCTGTGATGATACTGGGCTCCTGTGCAGCAGGACCGACATTCGGAAATGACGCATTTCTCCGTGCAGGACAATGGCAGCTACTATGACAGCAGTTACGGGAATGTGCCATGTCTGTGGCACTGCGTTGGTGATGGCAGTGATGTGGTTTGTGCTTCGAGGCTTCTCTCCCATCACCTCTGATCTGACTTCTCTCCTTGCGACTCCGCAGTCGTTTCATCTTGCGCTGCCCATATGTCTTACTGTGCTTGTTTGAACATTTGTACCCTGCAGCGAATCTGTTCATCGAGCAGCGATTTTTAAGATGTTTTAAATTGCTTGTTGGAAACATTTACCACGTTGTGCCACCCTGCCACACGCGTGGCTCATTCTGCACCGGACTCTGTAGGAAGAAAAGTACAGTTAGTAATCTCTAAGTCTGTAGAAATCAGAAATAAAAGAGCTAGAGAACCTCGTTGCACTTCAGTGAGGTCGGTTCTGCTATCAAATTATCAAGCAAATTCCTTAAGATTAAATGACAGTGGCTGAAGCCAAATGTTGACTGTCGACTTCTGGATTGTTACCTTACTAACTCTGATCATTCATACCTAAAGTGCATGCTAAAAGTATAAATTCATGACAACATGTACGTTAGAAATTCATGCAAGAGAGTGCAGAGTCTCTGGTGTGGATACTTTAGCAGACGGACAATAGCTGACATGTAAAACACTCACTTTATATGAGCATTAACTCATTCATTTTCACATAGAACCACCTAATGAGGTTCCTCGTATTTTTGGTGGTTGGATCTTTTCTCTTAGCTGATTGAAAACAGATCTTTTCTTGTCTAAAGGCCTTTTTACATAGATGCTAATCTTAATGCAATTAATGTCTATTTCATTTAAAAACATCTTACTCATGAAACAGTTATTTTAGTTATTACAATAGCAATCCTGAACACAGCTACATAAAATTCTAACAATTTTAATGATAAGTTTAACAGACTACCATTTCTGGTGCATCCATTTTGCATTTTTGCACAGTTTATTTAATGTGCACC
The DNA here is from genome assembly GCF_008729295.1 of Plectropomus leopardus. Taxonomy (NCBI): domain Eukaryota; kingdom Metazoa; phylum Chordata; class Actinopteri; order Perciformes; family Serranidae; genus Plectropomus; species Plectropomus leopardus. The sequence goes on from NC_056469.1 coordinate 23,073,435, forward strand.
AAACAAATCAAAATTCCTTTGTATCTGTATGTACATTATATCAGAGCTTACTAAATTTCCTCATCCTGTGATAAAGAAAGAAAGAGATATCAACAAATATGGTATATTTTGACTAAAGCCTGACACAAACTTTACATTTTGAATGACTTCATGCTTTCTACAAGTTAGCAGTCAAGAACGCGCCTCAAGCTTATAATTTCTGACTCGGCAAACGTGACTCTTTCCAGGAAATGAACCGGTCAAAAATAATCAAATACTTGGTATTTCTCTTACTTATACTTAAAATTTAACATGAGCAAGTATAGAAAAGGCATCTGATGGACCACCGTCAGAAAAAGTGACCTTTACTAATGAAAGCCTATATCTTGAAATTAAACATACAGTATCCAAGTATTAGGCCTTAATTTCATCCACTTTAAAGACCGCATAAAAATTATTATTACTGACAACAGCAGCTTATAGAATTGTGACAATAAATAATGTAACTGCGCCCCCTGCAGCCACCTGACATTTGGATTCAGCCAAAGCATAAATGCAGCATATATCTGTAAGCTATGCTATTTGTACACATTTTATTAATAAACAATATAAAAACAATACATATGTAAACAGATAATACCAGGGGTTCAGAGCACAAACAGAAATCATATACCAGCTCATCAAATGCTATTCAGTGTACACAGATTCAATGTTTTCGTCGCTTTCCTAGTTTTGGAATACAGAATTGATGTAATGTATTGTTTGAGTTCATTCTAAAAAAAAAAGAGAAAGGTTTTTGTTTGGAAAATTAATATTTATGAATTTGAGATTTTGCAAGTAGCCTGACAGAATCAAATTGATTATATGGTATTGATTTTCTTTGGTAGAGGGGTAAGTTAAAAAAAAAAGCCAACAATACATTCTCATAAGAAAGGTCAAAATTTAAATCAATATACTTGGGAATAAAAAAAAAAAACAACAACACATATAGCAAGTTAACGCCAGAAGGAGGGCAGGACCAAAATAAATGACACAAATATTCTGGAATAAGTTGACAAAAATGAGCTGCACAATGTCCTTTATATATATATATATATATACAATATTATATAATATATAATACATATATTTGTAGAAATATCTCGGTGGAATAAAAACGATGCATCACCTTAAAGTCACTTTAAGAGCTATTTCGAAGGTAGGATTATTCCAGTAGAAAACATTTGGAACATAAACTATTACTTTTTAAAATAAAGCACGTTTAGCCAAATTTATTACTGATCTTTTTAGAGCAGAAACAGGTCCAGTCGCTATGCTAGCTCGGATGGTGGTTAGCAAACAGGTGATAATGTCACCAGGTGCACTTTCACTTGAAGCGCACGTGTGTGCAGTTAAACGTATTTGAATGTAACTACTGGGAAACACTGTAACTAAACCTAATTTTAGACACATATCATGCGACAGAAACATTAAATCTATCACGAAACACTTTTATACAATCTTAAAACCGTAAATTAACAGCGCTGCTTACCGTCAGTCGTTTCTTGTCGCTTATCGAGCCGTCGTTACTTGGCAACATGTCGTAGATGCGTTTCTATGCGCAGCAGCAACTCCCACGAACACCAACGAGCAGGGCGAGTCCACTTACACAGACGAGGGAGGGGGGGCTACCTCATCTTTTATATGCTTCTTCACTTAAACAAAGCTCAATTTAATTAATTTCTCCACGAGATGTGCTTTCACAATCAACGTCAATCACATAGTACTAATAAAGTGTAATATAATTCTAAAACGCACGAAAAAGTATATGTTGTTGCCCATGATCAGCAATGGTACTGGCAACTATAGTGAAAATTTACTTCCTGAAACTGAATTAGGAGATGACGATTTTTTGATTACATGGTATCCTATTTTCTGTAATATCTTGAAATTTTTGCTTCTATACAAAGCTCTGCCTTTTCACTTTTGCACAATACAAACGCGCATACTTTAATAACAATCTGTGTTAGTCGTGTGGCCGGTATCTCTCTTTTAAACTACATCTATCTTGTGCTTCTAGGTTAGCTACTGTGGCTAATTCTAGCAACCTCTTTAGCATGCAATTATAGCTATACTGTATTGATTTAAAGGATTGTTTCCGTTGTGAAAAATTACTAAAAACGTGACTGTTTTCCCAAGACAGATAGAGACAAGTCATGAGTGCAGGAGAACCAAACCCAGCCGCCACACCCACCCCCTGTCAAGACACCCAGGGAGATGGACGATGGATGTCTTTGGTGTGTGAAATAATACTATTATTATGGGTTTTTTATCACTTGATCCTGGTGCTTTACATAGCTAGTATAACAGCCATGATTTCTGAGGTTTTGCTAGTCTGCATGGTCGCTAATGCTAAGTTTTGTGCATCCAAAGTGAAAACAAAACACATTAATAGTTAATTAGCTGTCATGTATTGTGATTGTGTAGGTTATAACTGTATGGTCAGTGTAGCTATTGTCCTCCAATGTCCACCCAGAGGGAAGGACAATTCCAAATATCTATTTGTCCTAGACATAACTGAGCTCAATATGAGATTTTGACCTTTTTTTTTTCATTCATAATACATTCATTCCTAAGAAATAGCCCTCCTCTTGTCTCAGCCAGATCCCAATTTAAGATCTCAAAATGCTCCTTTTCCTGTCTTGCTGTAGTAATCTTAATTTGTCTGAAATAATCAGATCTGAAATTACAGTAAGATTAAAAATGAAATTTGATTGTCTTAAAAGAGAGCCTGCTTAATTTTCAGAAATTAGAAACAGATCAAAATGTAGTAATCTCCAAATAAGAACCTGACTGATTTCTGATGAGACAAAGAAAAGACTATTGTGGGCAGCAAATGTTTTCCTCTGGGCATATCTAAAAGTGAGTTTATGAGTCTGCATTTCTCACGTAAAGTCAAGGGTGATTTCTAAGTCTGTGTCTTTTTTTTCTGTCTATTTGTAGCATAACCGCTTTGTGTCTGACAGCAAAGATAAAGAGCCTGATGTTCTGTTTGTTGGAGACTCGCTTGTTCAGCTCATGCACCAGTTTGCGGTAAAACACGAATCACACACTGATAGCTTGTCTTGTTCTCTTAATGATCTTCTATGAGCGCTTTAAATATTGTGTAAACTTATATTACATCACACGGAGGGTTTGTTGTTGTGGTTTGTGTGCAGATATGGCGGCAGCTGTTCTCTCCTCTGCATGCCCTCAATTTTGGAGTGGGTGGTGATGCAACACAACACGTGCTGTGGAGACTGATGAATGGCGAACTGGATAACATCAGCCCAAAGGTCCAAATCACCGCCAAAAGAGAGAGAACATGATCATGCTTGTTTATTCACACAGTAGACTCATTGTGCTTTTTGCTAAAATTCCAGCTCTAGGTATTTTGACCCTTAACCGTCAATGACATGTGCTCAGTCATGTGTGTTTCTTTTTTGTCGTTTTAGGTTGTGGTGCTGTGGGTAGGCACTAACAATCATGGTCACACTGCTGAACAGATCTGTGAAGGCATCATGGCTATTATCCAAGTCATCAAGAACAAGCTCCCCCATGCCCAGACGCTCGTACTCGTAGGTTTTATTTTGATGCATTCCTTTAGGAAAATGTTAATCTACCCGCATGTCTGTTGAAAATGACAAATGAAGTTCATACAACCATCAAACTGCACAGTGATGTCAACCCTTTTAGCTCCATCTTAGCTTTGTGACTGACGGACGAATGTATGTGAAGTGTTTGGAACACAGTAAAGTTTTATGTGAAAGCAGAGCCCCGATTGTACGCTGAGTCCCTTTAACTAGCCAGCTGTGGCAGTGTTTCCCCAAACATTCATTTATTTGTGGCAGCATGCCACGATTAAAACACCTGCCACCACAAATAGATTTTCTATTTATGCTGCCGGACCATTCATTTGGAGCGCTGTTAAAATATATATATATATATATATTTATATGCACACACATCACTCTCGGAGTGCAGAGTGTACTTTGGTCACAGATGGAGCAACAGAATTTCAGGCACATGGAAAATGAACGTTTTTGGTTTTTTTAAACTCACGGAGGGCTCCACCTGTGCTACAGTCTCGAACCCGTGAAAATCTCAAAATTCAGAGAGACACAGACTGATACAAAGGGAAAGGCATTTAAAAGAAAAAGAAAGGTTGCTGTTGTCATCATGAGGTGATTAGATTAGATATACCAGCATGGTTAATATGGGAAAAGAAAAAAGTGGGGACTCATTACCTCTGAAATGGTCACAAAGTTCGAATATGCATCAATTCCTTGATTATTTATATTCGTTTAGTCCGAAAGGGTCCACCTATCAAAATAATCAAAACAAGTTTGCATAAAAATTAATCCAAGTTGTGAATCTTGTTTTAAAAGGATAAAGAGGTGTTATACAAATTGGAATACTCATAATGATGTGTAAAAAATACAAACAAAAAAGGTCATAGTGTTTCCAACTGTTGAGCAACAATTTTGTTAGAAAGGAATTAGGTCCGTTACATTAAAAAATAAAAATAAATTTATAGCGCACTTTTCATGGAGATTTCACTCCATGTGTAGGCGCTGTGTGTTCGATGGGGCTTCAAACTTCATTGGTATTTCAACTAAAACGTGGATGCCTGATTAAGCCTTTAATGTTGCCTTGAAGTTTTAATGTTGGGAAACTTTCCTTCAGACAGTAAACATTTTATTACACTGAGGCCTTTATTTCGTGAACTATTACTAAAAATCCAAAGGAGTTTTCCACCTTATAACCATACACCTGTTTTCCAGGGTGTACTGCCCAGAGGTAAATCGCCAAACCCTCTGCGGGACCGAAATGCCAAGGTGAACAAGATGGTCCAGGAGGCTGTATTGTCCCTCCCCCATGCCTCTTTCCTCAACGTGGACCCGGGCTTTGTCCACTCCAATGGCAGCATCTCCCATCAGGACATGTACGATTACCTTCACCTGACTCCTCAGGGATACCAGGCGGTGTGCGAACCCCTGCACGCCCACCTCAAGTCTATGCTCGATAAACCTGCTGAGAACTGAGCAGCCAGGCCACAAACTTACACTACAACAGTGGTCATCATCCCTGTTTCCAGAGAGCCTCACGCTCAGCCTGTCATCACCTTAAAGGATAGATAGAATCAGTTATTTGGGGCTAAGAGCTGCACTCATTATTTGTCCTCTCCATGGCCAGGGTTGGTGACCACTGTTACAGATAATGGGACCATAAAGCTTTTTGTGTTTATGATACAGTCTGAAATCAAATTTGTTGCATTATAAAAAGATAAAGACTTGCCTCGATTCCCGCTCAGCACCTGTTCCACTAGCTTTTGGTTCCCGGTGTTTTTCCATTGAAGGATTACTTCATTTCTCTGTCACGATACAAATGATGAATATGATACCGGGAACTCCCGTCAGTCAACCACGGGGATCAGAGCCAAACAGTGAAATGAAACATGAAGGGATGACTCTGGAAAACACTGTAAATAAATCCAGTGCTCATGAATAAAGCTTTAAAAAAGATGCAACTTTTTACTCAAATGAAGATATGTTGTAGGTCAAAACATTAGTTGCTGCACCTTGTTAAAAACTTTATTTTAGAGCTGCACCCCAGATCTCGCCCTTACATGTACAGCTCACATGAGACTATAAGAGTAATAATTTACCTTACAGTAACGACAGATATCTGCTTTCCAGAAGAAGAAAACCTAGAACAAAATGCTCTGTCCACCCGAGGCTACTAGAACAGGTACAAGTAGGGAAAGAGTGTGAGACTTTGACTCTTTAGGTGCCAGAATATGTCTGGTAAAAACAAACAAACAAAAAAAATACAACATACTATTACTGCCCTAACCTTGAAATTGCTGTAATTCGTCATTTTGGTTTCTCACTTTCACTATGGGTTACATTTATTTTTGCGATAGCTTTATTTTCTTTGTTGTGGTGTCTTTTGTTTATGTATATGTTAATTTGAATGACCAAATGTTTATGATTGACCATCACTGTTTACTTGCCTTTTATCATGTCACAGGTCTCATTATTGTCCGTGTACCTTTTTGCTTCACCTATTGTAACAGCGACAGGTTTTGAGAGGCCGTGTTTGTTGCAAACATAGATGTATTTGAGTAGGTCGTGAAGTCGTATAGATATATCTAAAGTCACTAGTGCTTCAAGTTTAATATCTGCAACATAATGGCCAATCAGAATATTCAAAAAAAAGCTTTACTTTACACTAAAATGCTTCTGAGCCTCTTGGACAAGGATTGTGTCGCAGGACTTGAATTATGCTTCAGGATGGCTGATTGTGTAAATGGTGGAAGAATGCATTAAAGATGAAAAACAGTTTCAGTGTCTCTTGATTGATTGATCAGATCTGTGTGCTGACATTGAGTAAGAGATGTTGACGTATTGTCATTGATGCAGCGCTACTTTTTTTTTGCCTCATGGCTGGTTACTAAGCAGCAGGTTCATTAAGAGTTTATATACACAGAGATCTATTTCTTACGGTCGACTTGTTTTGCTCTGGTCTCAGTTGTTAGCCAGCTTTTCTGAAACCCAAGGAGGGTGAACAAGTCTCGTCTCGACCTTAAGCTGCAACAACAGTCATCACACATAATACGATACCTTATACTTAAAATTTTGGCTGTTACTTATAGCAAACATGATCTTACATGTGACAGTTAGTGGCATGTTCATAACAGTGGTGTTGAGGGGCGGATAACAAGCATTCTTAATTGTGATTGATCGTAAGACGCCTTTTTGGAATTAAATGCTTTTACCAGGACTCCAACCAAGTTTTAAGAGCACAAGTATCATTTTGACGTCTCAGTTTCCTCCCATGTTGATTCTAACAGATGCATACCAAAGACAGAATATGTGACGTACCAAACCATCCAACGGTGTTAGAAATTATTATTTTGTGCAATTAATCATATTTTTGAGGAGCTAAATGTGCTCAAAATGGCAGAATTTTGCACGCGCATCAGAAGTGGTGAAATTTTTTATATTCATGGGTTTTGCGCTTGAGTATTCAAAAGGCTCAGCGGTGCCCTGTACAAAACTTAACAAATCAGCACCCATGGTGCAATTCAATAGATGTCCAGAATTAGCGAGGGACATGTAACATCCCAAAACTAAAAAAAAAAATAAATAAAAAACAACTCTGTCGGTGCAAACTTTTCAATTAACTGTGCAACTTAACTGGATTTTTTTGGCCATAGTTTCAGGGGTGATGCTTAAAGACGCTACACGCTCAGATATAATCTCATCGACTTCAATTTTCTTCCGTGCCATCTAAAGACCTTTCAGATGAAAAATTGTAAAAAACTTGAATTTTCATTGAACAGTGTGGCTGTGGCGAGGTGTTTAATTTCAAGGTTTCACTGTAAGCAAAGTTTCACCTGAAACTTAAAAACGGAGGCACATTTGGTATCCTGCTTCAGGTCAGTATCATGTTAGTCTCTCACATTCACACTAAAGCAAGCCATAACTCAGAACTACAATCACTTTTTTTGGCACAGGTACCCGTTTTCTGTTATTCACAGTCACCCACTGGAAAAAGTGCTGGTTGGGCATGCTTCATGCTTTACATAACTGGCAGTCAATGAATGTGCCTCGGCTGTAATTTCAGTCATCAACACCTTCCTTTATAACAAACCACAGCTCCACCATTATTCTCATTCCCTCGCTGGGACTTAAGTTACACGCAGGATTTCTTTACCTGGACTTACTGTATTCGACTGGCTTTACTACAACATGGGATCAAGGATGCTTTTGCTGCTGGTTGTTGCACTGCTTATATTTACTGATCACGGCCAAGGTATTGTATAATGAGATAAAACAAGACAAAATAATGAGTCATAACGTACGTTTACATTCTTTGCATTAATTGCAGGTGTTCCTGAGACACATGAACAATGCTGGATTGTCAGCACATTCACAGATGGTATGTGACATTAATAATTAAAGCACATTTTCCCGAGAGTGGTTCAACAATATCTAGAGTTTTTGCATTTCCATTTGCACTCAATTAAACCTGATTAATTTTAAGATATCTTTTGTTTTGTAGCCTCTACTGTTGGAACAGTGCTGACAACTGCAAATCCAATCAACATCCCCAGACAGCATGGCAGACTGTGTAACTGTAAAGGTGAAAGCAAAGCATACAGTGAACAAAACATGTCGAGTTCGCATCTCATCAGTTTATATGTAAGCAGAGCCTCGGTGTTAGCCAAGTGCATTGTCCTGACTCATTCTGCTCTTTTGTCCTTGTATGTGAATCATCCAGGAAAGGGAAGAGAGATGGTGAGCACCCACTGTCTTTGTCAGAAGTCTGGCAGACACAACGGCAAGCGCAAAATATGTGAGTTCAGTGCAGATTTTAAGATTTTTAAAATACTTAAGTAAAATCAATTCTGTATTCAGTAACATAAGCAAAGGGGGAAACTACAGGTGAAAATGTGTTTTTTATGCAATGGTCAGTTTTTAGATTTTGGGCTATTTTAATGCAGTAAAATGTCTTGAAAGACTGAAAAAACATCCAAAATACAGTTTAAGTGTTTATTTTAGTTCAGTTCTGGAAATGTATGCTAAAAGAACATATTTAATTAGATACTTTCTGATTAGCATAATTAAAAATTACATTTGCGAAAACTGTCTTATCAAAGACATCATCTGGGTTAGTTTCATGAATACATAGTTCAGTTAATTTTGACACTAATGTCTGTTTTTTGTTTAAAGCCACAAATCTCCAGTAGCACTTATGCACACAAAACTTAACAGTTTTAATCCTACCTATACATTTTGAAGGTTTTTATGTTTTGTTTTATTTTGGTATTTGTTCATATAACTTTCATTTGTTTAACATTTTATTCTCAAAAACATGGCAAAGTGTACTTTCTTAATGGCTGTTGACAGTATTTTCAAATTTAAAACAAATAAAAAAAAGAGATATTAGACTTTTCCTTTCTAAAAAAAAAATCAACTTTTATGTGACCACAAGTGGAGCAAGAATGTTCAGATTGTGGCCTTAGAAATGTATGCAAATCAGTACATATTTAGGTAAATAATGCACCATTTGCTTGTTTACAGTAAATACAAAAAAAAATCTGAAAACTTTTAATATGAAAAACAATTATCTTAATTTAAGTAAAAGACTGAGGCTGAAAAAAAGTGTTAATTACAAATTTGAAAACATTTTGGACAGCGATCTTAAGCTGTTTTTTTTTTCTTTTTTTCCTCATGCCTTTGCTGTATTTGTCTGGATTTTTCCAAACCACAAGTGAAAATATTGTGCCAAAGGAAAAAGAATAAGAATCTGAAGAAGTGCCGCTGGATGAAAGGCGTTAACACCAGGAAGCACGGCCCCAGCGTCCCCATATGAACGACACTAAGACGCAGTATATATCCTTCTATGTGGTGATATCTATGCAGCTGTCACTGTCATACACATTTCTTTGGATACAAGTTGTTGTATTTTTAACTGTTTGACAACAAAAGGTTTTTTTTTTATTGTACATCTATGACAAACACTGTATGTCCTGCTTAATAAAGTCCTCAAAACATTTTATTTGTTGATTATTTATTGATTAAAAAATAAATACCATGAATTAAAGCATGTTAAGACTTACATTGACTTATAGTTTTATTATTATCACGCGCGACAGAGAAATCTGCAGTTGTTCAAAATGATGAATTACAGTTGGTACCAAAGTATGCAGATATTTTAGAGGACTATATTGGCATTGTTTCTGTTAAGTATTGAATCACTTGTATTAAACTACCTCAAGGGCAGTGTCAGCAGCCACCACAACAACACTCACAAAGCTACTTTTACTTGCTAATAATGAAAACATTTGAACATAAAAACCACTTGGAATAATAAGATGATTTCATTGCCTTTCACTGTATTTTGTGTGATAATGAAAATAAATCTGACATAGTGAACAACAAACTGTAACCTAAATCAAAGTCTGTCACACAAAGAACAAATAACATATCAACAGAATATTGACCACCCGGTACCTTCACATTCATTTTACAGTCAGAGGTTCAGACTGTAGAGGGAGCACGACGCCTTTCAGTCTGGATTCCTCAGCGTGAAGGACTCAGTTGGACAGCACAGGGACAGACAGAGCAAACACACCCATCAACATCAGGACACCTCGGGATGTGAAGTGGAGGGCGGAGGCTGAGAGGGAGAGAGGGACGGAAACAGTGACCAGTAAATCTCGTTATATTCGATTCAGCCTTGGAAGTCTTTGATTGTAATCACAAATATTGAATGAATAATGTGTATTTATATGGCACTTTTCACACAGACTGCACACAGTGCGACAATTTCAATTCAGCAGCAGGAACAAACACAGCAAAGAGATACGTTTTTGTTTTTTTTTTTAGATTTTTTGGGGTGTTTTTGCCTTTAATTGATAGGACAGCACAAGTGTGAAAGGGGGATGACATGCAGCAAAGGGCCTAGGCCAGAATCGAACCTGTGGCCACTGCGGCGAGGACACTGCCTCGATACATGGGGCGCCCGCTCTATCCACTGAGCCACCAGGTACCCCGAGAGAAATACATTTAAAAAATAAACATAAAACTATAAAACAATCATGCAATAAAAAAATATATAGAAGATAAAATATATTAACAGACAGCTGCTGGTTAAAGTTTAATAATAATAATAGAAAATATATGTTTCGAGTTGTTCAAGACTGTTGAGCCTGCAAGTCTAATATTTAAAGGCAGAGTGTTGCATGTTTTTGGGGCGTCGAAGATAAAATAAGCATCCCCAACATTTTTTGTAATAACCTTGGAAAGAGTTAAAAGAGCAGCTGTGGAAGATATGAGAGTTCATGGAGAGAAATACATAATAAATAAATAGGTAGTATATGGAATAAGATGCGGTGAGGCCATTAATTGACTTAAAAACTAATAAAATGACTTTAAAATCAGCTCTAAAAGATACTGAGAGGCTGTGTAGGTTACATAAAAATGGAGTTACAGAGTCTCTTTTTCTTTGGTTCCTCTTGAATCAAAAAACTGGGAGCAGTATTCTGAGCGATCTGTATTACAGTACTTCTAAGCATCCTGCTGGCTCAGCAGAGGTCTCACCTTTGCTCTGTCATTAAATGACAAAATTAAGTTTAATTTAACGGGCTGTAAAATTAGGATCAACATCTAAAATGACACTTATTGATAATGAGAGAAATGATTTAGGTGATATTTTCTTTTTAAATATTATACACAAAACGCAAAATAATCCCACTTTGAACTGATTCTATCACATCAGATAATTTCATTCATTTTTTGCTCATCAGCACATGAAATATCACAAAATTACTGTTGAAGTAAGGCTCACTCACCAGCGGCAGAAAAGGTTTTAGTCTTGTACATTGTGATATTGGTCACAGGGTTCCTCGCCATGCATATGTATGTCCCCTCATTGCCTTTCGTCGTGGGGAAAGTGATCATAGGGCCAGTCATCAGAACCACTGATGGCTGGTTGTTGAAAAACCAGTAGAAGTCACAAACTGGCCGAGAATCAGCGGAGCAGATCAGGATACTGTTGTTGCTACCTTCTCTTAAAAATGGACCAGAGATTGTCACGTGCAGAGGGCCATCTGGAAACACAGAGAGAGGGAGTTAGTTAAATGTGGTTATGCGGTTAAATGTGCTGTTAAGTTATGAATATTGTGCTGCTTTGGCACAAAAATCTTTTTTTTTTTCAGAATCTAATTCGTGTTTCGCAGCATTTCAAAAAACTAATTCAGGTATTTCTGGTCAAACTCAAACCATGTTATAGTAATTAATATCATAGTGAATATAATACACACACCGATTATTAACATCAAATATTTATGTTTACCTGCTCAGCTTTATTGTCTTTAACTGTATACCTGTTTCTGTATTTGTACACCCAAAGCACAGAAAACTGAGTAAAATTCATTGTATTTCTACACTTACTTGGCCATTAAAGTTACAGTTGGTAGTTTTCATGAAAATAGCTGTCACCATATTCTGAAATTTGTAAAATTCAGTGAGTTCTTTGATCAACAGGGCGCTCATGTGCAAGTTTTTATATTTAGTAAAAACAGCAGCAGTCATTTAAGAAATGATGAACCAAATTCACCACATTAGTATAAAAGTTTTGACATATTGAGCTTCAGTTTCTCCATTCAAAATAAGCAAAAATGATATCAACCTTTTTGTTTTCCTGAATAAAAAGTCCAAACATGCATGTAACTTAAAAAAAAACACCTCACGTAATGTCAATAAGATATAACAGAATACAAATTTATAAAAAAGTCAATTTTGACAAAAATGTCATATCGAACCTCGTAATTCTAAGGTGCCGAAATGTCAAATTATGTTTTTTCTTTTCTTTTCACTTTTGTGCTGAGGATGTTAGTATTAACACAGTCATGCAATATTTTAAAATAAACACATTTTCTTAAAAAAAAAAACCCCAAAAAAAACAACAATACTCACAGTTCACCCAGACCGTGTATTTGGGGCTTTTATGTCGGCCAGCCTGATTAGTAGCAACACACTGATACATCCCGTCATCATAAATCGTCACCGGAGTGAAGTACAATGTTTCGTTTTCAAAGTAGTACGACATGTGTGCATCTGCAGTGGAGTTGTTCATGTTGAGGTACACGCCGTCCTTCATCCAGTGGATGGCGTCATAGGGTCCAGTGACATCACAGGTGAGGGTGAAGTTTTTGTTGTTTATTGGAATTGTTTTATTTTTGATCATCACTGACTCTATTGCCTCTGTGGGAAGAAAACAGCAGAAATAAATTAGTATTTGATCAGCTGTGCATGGAAGGAGCTGATCCCGCTGAATTTTCTTACCAATGACTGTGAGCATCTTGGAGCTTGAGCTGTTCTTTCCTGTCACATTATTGTGGGCCTTGCAGGTGTATTCTCCACTCATATTAAAAGACAAACGGTCAGTTGTATATGTTGAATTATTGCCCACGTTGTTGCCATCGAACCACCAGCTGAAGTAACTGGGAGGCTCTGACGTGGCCGAACAGTAGAAGGTCGCGTAATGTCCCATCTCAGCAAAGGCTGGCCCACGAATCATCGGTGTCTCTGGTCCAACTGCAGCGACAAAGGAGAAAATGGTTTGACATGGTAGCATATTTCAGCAACAAGTAATACATTACAGTAAATATATTTTAAGGTCCAGTGTGTAGGATTTAGACGGGTATATTAGCAGAAATGGAATATAATATATGTATGTTTTCTTTAGTGTATAATTAGATTATAAAAAGAATCATGTTTTCGTGACCTTACACTTTAAAAATAAAAAAATTGTTAGGGTCCGGGCATTTTTAAATTTTTAGGTTGACTGAATTTAAGAAGAGAGGTTGAATCATGACAAAATCATCTCAACTTGACTTCTAAAATTCAGCAAACTTTTTACATTTTTAAGGCAGCCCAGGTATTAACTATTGGAGTTAAAACAAATAATTCAGTGTTTAATTAGCTGTTTATATCTACATGGAGAGCGGGTCCTCATCTAGTAGAGAACATTTTTGTGTCAGCCACCATAGTTAGCAACACCTCTGCAATGAAAGCATCGGAAAAATGATTTTTAAAAAAATAATACTGTTTTATTCAGTGATTTTGTTTGTTCTGGAGAGGAAGAGACCTCTGTGGATAATTTCACTCGCAGTAAAAACCTCCTGGACGTCTGATTCTTAAGTTATCAGTAAAAAAAAGGGGGAGCACACGTTAGCAGACAGATAGATAATCCGGCTCCTGGTAAAAAAAAAATCCTGAACATTAAACACTGAAGGTACTCTAACAGGGAGAAGTTTCTTATGGCTGCAATATGCAATGCTCACTGCAAGTTGCCACTAAATCCCCCTAAATCTTACACAATGTTCCTTTAAAAGTTACTCACAGTTCACAAGGAGCATGTACGAAGGGCTGGTCACGTTGCAGGCATCAATAATAGCCATACACTGATAGTATCCAGCGTCATTTTTTTCCAGCGGGTTGAAGGTGACCGTCTTGTTATCCATGTGAAAAACAGTTCTGTGGTCTTCATGCAGCAGTTCACCATTTTTCATCCAGTAAATATGCACAACAGGTCCACTCACATTGCATGTTAGCTTATAAACATGACCTTCTATGGCAGGATTCATAGGTGGTTCCACTTCTACATAATCGATTGGATCTGAAAACAAACCAAAAAAAAGCCCATCAGTTATTGAGCTCTCTCCTGAGACATCTTTCCTGTTTGATACGTTTTTACAGAAACATGAAAACAGCAATCCAAGTCTCACCAAAAACAGTGAGCATCGTGTATGCAGTGCTGTTTTCGCCAGTGATGTTGTTGTAGGCCTTGCAGGTGTACATCCCACTCATGTCTTTGGTGAGAGGAGGTGTGATGTACTCGGACATACTGGCCACCACTGAACCATTGTAGAACCATTTGTAGGAGCTGGGAGGGTTTGATGATGCGTGGCAGCTGAATGTGACATTGTGTCCTGTCTTTGCCACATTTGGACCAGTGATGGTTGGCATCTGCGGTCCATCTAAAACACACGAATATTACCTTAAATCAATGAAAACATTTTCACCACCGTTAAGACGGTGATTCAATGCAGAACTGTACATGAATGGTGAAGTCCACGTTGGGATGACCAGACACGATTTGATGTTTGGTTAATTTCACTTGATATTTTTTTGTTGGAGAGTAACTAAGTACATTTTGACAAGTGCTGTACTTAAGAACAGTTTTAAGGTACTTGTACTTTACCTGAGATTAAAAAAGATTAAAATACTTACAGTTTACTTGAACTGTGTAGGGGCTGCTGGTCATGTTGCTCACAGGATTAACAGCCTGGCAGCGATAATCTCCGTCATCTGAAAGTTGGACTGGGTCGAGAATCAGCGTCTTGTTGTCCATGTGAAAGTTTGTTGCATTGTCAGGCTGAATCAGTTGACCATTTTTCCACCAGTGAATGCTGGTAACAAATCCAGTCACTTCACAGTGCAGGCTGAACGGCTCGTTGAGTATTGCAGGTCCACCTGTGTGCTTCACCACAGCTGCTGCTATTGGCTCTAGAGGAGGAGAAATGAACTGAGCAGTTTAGATGATGTATGTAGGTTGAGTGAATATGCCACTGAAATATTTGAAGGTTTAGTTTCACATTTTGGTACACACTCTGATTTGATGCCACATTCACATCTGGCGCAACCTGAAAATCTGCACACCAGCACCTCTAAAGCTCACCAATTTTCACTTTAGCCTATTATTATTAGCCTACATACAAAAAAAACCCAAAGTGTGAAAATATAATATCAGCTTGTTGCCTGGCAACATGATGACAATGCTAAGTTATAGTCCATCACATGACTAGTATAAAACCACAAGTATTTGTTCTTACAGTTTGGTATTTGCATGAATGAAGCAAACTTGATGTGAAATGTTAATTGGTGAGCCTTAGACGTGCTGTTAGGCACATTTTGTTATCTCCAGACAAAGTCGAGCAAGCTGTTTGCTAACTCTGTTCTCCTCAGTTACAAATAACTGGCTCCAGGTTTATATTTAACAGACAGATGCGAGAGTGGGATCAACCCTCAAATTTAACCCTTGGCAAAAAAGTAAATGAGCATGTACAACCCAAAATGCCAAAATATTTCTTTAAAGTGGAAACAGACAACTTTTTCCCCTAGTATTTTAGTGGTGTTACTGTTTCTCAGGTTTACTCTCAGCTTTTATCAGGGCCGAACTACTATCACAGTTACTTCAGTTGTTCCACAATCTGCCATTTCCACAACTGGGGATAGTAAAAGCAAAGGATTTATACTCTTAGGTAACCGGATATAATTACTAATAGCTACCAGAAAAAAGTGCTTTTCCCCTCCTGTTTTGGTTGTGCAATGATTGACACACTTTATGTTGTAAATTGAGCCTTCATTTTAAGACAGAATTATATTTTTAAAACAAATCTAGAAGGCAACCAATCTAAATGCTAATGGTGTCTTTATTCTATAGCCATAGCATTGTACAATCAAAATTTACTTCATAAAAAAAAGTTAAAGATATTATATGCAGAATTTTCTTAAAAATAAAAAGGATTATCTGCAGAATACAGAAAAAAAATCCCTCTCATTCATCGCTTATGATCATAGAGGTGTGCGGTGGTGTACTGTGACACACTGCCCCCTGTCCAGATTTTCTTTTTTACTGCTTTTTTTCGTTGTCCTGGATGTTCATAAGTGTGTACCCCCAAAATGTTAAAGTGAGGTTGGGGCTTTACAAAAAAGGTATCAACCAGCTGCCAGACAGAAAGCAGCAGGCATCCCAAAGGACACAGCGCTTTAAAGACAAATCTAGCAAGGTGAAACGCCGAGCGAGAGTTAATCTGGGGTTGGCTTTTCAGTGGCAAGTGTCCTCACAAACAGTAGCTGACAATCCTGCATAGTTTACCTTTAAAACAAAAACTCTATTTAAACTTTAAAACAATCTCAATGTTTTTGCTGAGAGAAACAAAATCAAAGATGCAAAAAAAATGACCCTCTAAACAAAATCCAATCTTACCCACAATCCTGATGGTTGCACTTTTGCTGCTGAACCTGGACGTGACTGTGTTGTGTAACAAGCATCTGTAATTTCCCGAGTTGCTCTCTGTAACCCTCTCGAGCTGGAGCATTGGGCCAAAATGATTTAGGGACGTCCCATTAACCATCCACTGGATCACCGCTGGAGGGCTGGACTCCGCTGAGCACCACAGTGTGATGTCAGATCCTGTTCTGTAGGCGGATTTCATCGGCATGATGGTCATCGTGATGTTACTTGGACCATCTGATGAGGCAACAAGAGGGAAATGTTTTAGGAGTTTATGTTGAGTGATTGGATTTTTCTTAATACATACAGCAGGCCAATATATGTCCACTCACAGCTGATGTTCAGAGACACAGGAGGGCTGATTTCATGGCTCAGGCCATTGGACACGTTGCACCTGAACGGCCCCACGTCATCGCGGGTCACACTGACCAAGGTGAGAGTGGTGCCTCCGTCACTCAGCTGTATCCCCCCACCGGCTGTGACCTCAGAGCTGCCCTTGAGCCAAGCATAAGACAGGGACGAGCCGCTGAGCGCAGAGCACATGAGAACTGCTGTGTCGTTGAACTCCACCAGGTTGGTTGTGTTCGCTGTCAGAGTCACACCTGAAACGGGCACTGTAGAAAGAAGGAAATAACAAACCATATGTCGAGTTTTGTGGAAATGTGGGATTGCAGTAGACAGGTAATGTTGCGTCCTGTCTCAATAGTAGGCAGAGGTTGAAAAGTGACTAATAAGACTTGAAGTGAAGTTTGATTTCGCCTAAAGTTTTTATTGGCCTTGCTAGTGGCGCCGCTCAATGGATGGCGATATCGGACTGTTGGTCAGCGAGTTCACCACTTCAGACTGAAATATCTGAACAATGTTTAAATGGATTACCAATAAACTCTGCAGAGATATTGATGTGTACCTGAGGATACAGTTTAATCACTTTGATCCTTTGATCGATTGTATTATGTGCCAACGTTTGGTTTATGGCTAAATATCTTTAAAACGAATGACATTCACATTTCAACGTATCCTACCTCAACGTAGGTTGGGCGTCATCACATTATGTCCTTTACATAAAGCCACTTACACAACGTAAAGTTACGTGGGTTAGATTTAGGAAAGTAAAGTCACATGGGTTAGGTTTAGGAAAGTGAGGTAAAGTTACGTAGGTAAGGAGAAGGATAAGAATCCGCTGGGCGTCATCATGTCATGCAGTTAATGTAAAGTTACTTTCTTAACATAAAGTTATGTAGGTTGTGTTTAGGAGAGTAAAGTTACTTGGGTTAGGTTTAGGAAGGTAAAGAAAGGTATAGTTAGTTTTTTTCTAATTCACAATGAAAAAAAACATTTACAATGGGATTTTTTTGGTACTTTAAGTATAAATAAGGTGTCAGAATGAATAAAAAAGCTTCAAAATAGAGCTTGTTTATTCAATAAAATTTAAAAATAGAGAGGTTCGTCCACAAATCCTTTAAAGACACCTTCATACACTTGACCTGTACTTTTAAAAGTGGCCCCCAGGCAAAGAGGTTGCGTTACATGAAGTTTATTTCAGACTGTAACTAACTTCCATTCAAAAGCTGACTCGATCTGCAAGCTGTTGCCAAAGTCAAAGTGACCGCAAATGCCACAGACTCCCGCGCTGCTTTTATTCTTTTGTTGTGCTAATCAAAACATGGAAGTACACACTCGACTATGTAAACACCTCCTGCTCTTTGTGTTTTTTTATGTTAGCATTTGTATTTAACACAACACAGGAGAGCTTGTTCACATGTATCATGCATGTGTGTGTTTAGATTGAGTTTAATGTCAGGAGTAAAAGGAGGGTGTGAGTTAACACGAAGACTGATCCTTACCTTGGACTGACAGGGTTAACTGAGCACGAAAAGAATTCACTGCCTGTAACGTGTAAACTCCTGAGTCCTCCAGCTGTAGCGACCTTATAGTCAATGCTGAAGAGGTTGAGTTGAAAGTAACCCTGGCACGCCAACTGTCACCTATGATTTGATCCCCTGGGAATATGATCACAATGATGTCATTGTCGAACAACCATGCCCCTGTAGTTACATTTTCCTGGCTGAAAAGTGTGACTGTGCTGCCGACTGGTAACGGGTTCTCAGAGGCATATATCTTCGGGTCACTTGCAGCTAGAAACAAAAAAGAAGTAAAAGGTTGAGTTTAGTAATCGACTGCATGCAAATATTGCTAAAATATTGTTTAAAGTACTTATATAAAAATCACATAAATCTGCAGGTAGTTTTTTTTTAATCATCAAGATCTATAAACTGGCTCCCGTACTCTGAACTAAATCAATTTAATTTAAAAAAATAATAAATTAATTATAAATAATTCAGCCTTACCTGATGCAAAGGTTGTCGTGGCCAGAATCAGGACAAATAACAGTGGGGACATTTTACTCCTCTGTCTCTTTTCAGTCTTCTTTGTTGGCTAAATGCACTTCACTCTGGCTGTGATAAATTCAAATCTGGTACTGCTGTGTAGTCACAGTCGCCTTTTGATCAGCAAATATTTGCACTTCTTCCTTCAAATGTTCTGTTCTCATGATGTGAATGCTAACCCCTACCATCACCATACCGCCCCACAGTCCTGACCACACCTTGTTTTGCCCTGGTCCTCACCGCTCCACACCAGGGAGTGTCCATTTACTGTAAACCTCAGTCGCTCTGCAGCTTTTAACCAACAAGAGGACGTGACGGTGACATTTTGTAAATGTGCTGTATGACTCTTAAAGTTTGACAAAAGCAAAAAGCCATTTAATGTAGCGTTGTTTCTCTGATGCAAAATATACTGTGGGCCTCTGCAACACTTCTTCCCATGATGCAGGTGGAATAAACAATGGAAACCTGGGGAAAAGACTTCGGGGAAAAAGAAACTTATTGAACAGTTAACTTATTAACTATTCAGTAGACTTAAGAGGTCATAGAAAGAAAATAAAGCACACTTGGAATTTTGTTAAATATCCATCACTCATCACTCCAAATCTCCATCAATAAATGTCTGTTAGATTTATTTTATAATCAGCTGCATCATTAATAACAACATTAACAGAATTTAATAATTTTAATTTTATCTGTTCCTTTGCTGGATGTTTCCCTTTCTGTTTCTTTGTTTAATATGATTACTACAGAGTTAGCACTGATTTTTTTCGCAAAGGAGATCCATTTTTGTTAATTTCATGTAAGACTGGCATTATGACTTTTGAATATGTCAAACTGCTCTCAATAATAAAAAACAGGTCTCTTTTCAATTGTCAATAGTCTTGTTTTTTTCCTTCTGATTGTTATTAATGATGATTTTAAAGTTTCTCCATAGTTTTAGGCTTAAAATCAGCCATTACAAAATGAAATGTTTTCTTTCTGTTAGATAGTAAATACAATAATCTCACTTTAATAATAAACAAATTACTCTTCGATAATAAAAAAAGGACTTTTAATAACAAACAAATGCTTTTTCAATAATAAATGCCTTTTTGCGAATAACTGAACTTTTAAAAAATGTAATCTGCGCTTCAGAACTCAGTGTTTGTAAACAGCGATGCACTTTATCTTCTTTTTGTCTTATTTCATTTTTTCTATTCATTGCTATGTGTGAGTTGTCCTATGTGTAAATTGAAGTGTGTTACTTAATGTGCCTTTTAAATTCGCCTCATGGGACAAAAAAAAAAAAGATACAAATGTGTGTATAATTAGGGGTTTATGTTGGGTTTCCATCAAAATAAACCAATAAACCAAATAAAGCCTGTGGGGGTCAGATTATAAAAACACAAAGAAGTGCCCCGATGCAGGTGACAGCAAAAAAGGGCCCAGAGACCAGCGTCTCTGTCTGATATGCGGTTTGCATTAAGACGAGGAAAGGTCAGAGTGTACAATTACTAACCTCACTTAGGCCTTACGAAAATGCAGTGTCACGCCCTGATTGGCCGAGAGGAAAAACGCGCCACGCTGCTCTCAATTCTGTCTCAGGATTCAGGCCCCACACCCTGCGAAACAGGTGATCTGACTAACCGACCATTTGACTCAGAGGAACTGTGACATTCAGATAAAATAAATTGAGGTAAAACTAGAAATAACAGCAAATTCCAACTAATGACAAACTGCTACCAACCCTGTCTCTAGACATTACATTTGAACGTTGTACACGGAAGGCCAAATGGAGTAACACTTTATTAAAGATAAAATGATATTGTTTTTTGGCAGGGTAACACAGTTAATCTACCTGTACCTGATTAATGTGTTTGAGGTATGTGGCTGTGCAAAGCATTTTCTGCTCACTTTAAGTCCTCTTAATCATCCAGAGTTCATTGTTTGACACTGAGCACATTTACAGCACACTAAGTCAAAGACACAAATACTTGACATGAGCGATTTTAATTAATTATTTCATAATTTAATCGCTGAATGAAAAAATAAAAAAATTTCAAGACACAAAAGTTGCTGTGAAAGCCGTATTATTGCTCAAATGTTCTCCGAATCCTGTTTTTTTCACTGTATTTGAGTCATCAATGGACTGAATGAGCCACCAACATCTGTGAAAGAGAGGCGGTTATTTGAGTTATTAGTCATGTTACTTTGTTCATATCTTTACAATGTTTGTTTGTTTTTTTTCATCCTGTAGACCTTGTGATTTTTTTCATTTTTTAAATGTTTTCTTTTTCTTTTTTACATTTTTCAGTCCTCAACAATATCAAATAGAATATCTTTGGATTTTGGACAAACAGAAGTTTTTTGAACTGCAAACCGACAGCTTTGATGAAAATGATAGGATCATGGATGCGTTTCACAGACATCACTTTTAACTGATGATTGTTGTTGCAATCACTAATGCAAATAATTGTCAGTTGCAGCCAAATGTCTCAACAGGAAGCAGAGTTTACCTTATATTTGCCACCTGCTGTACGTATCTAACTATTTAACTCATTATATCTGATTCAAGAGTTGAACTGATCTGAAATATCACAATTTTGAAGGAACAATATATTTTACAGAGAGAAAAATGTTAAATATCAATCCCTAAATTAGAATATTAATTTGAAGTGCATGAATGACAAAAAGTATGATCATTTACAAGCCATTTTTCTACAACTTGCCTGGTGATGAGAAGAGAAACCCAACCACCAGTACCAGCAGAAGCAGCCGCACACTGACCGCGTGTGGTTCAGACCCCGACTCTGTAGAGACAAAGTGAGGATGACGTTGGGATCAGAAGGGGAAACATGGAGGTTAATGTCATAACCCAACAAACTCACTTGCTATCACGATGTCTGCGGTGATACTGCTGTTCATGTTGGTGTGATTGTTGAAGGCCAGACAGGAATATGCACCACTCTGGTCCTCGCCGACACTGAACAGCTCCAACGATGGACCCGTAGTGTTCACGAGCTCTCCTCTGAAAGCCCACTGAAGCTGAGCTGGGGGATTTGACTGCGCTGAACAGAGCATGGTCAGATTGGATCCAATAGGAAAGGAAGTTGTGCTCTGTCCATTTACGGTTATTCCCATATTATCTGGACCATCTGAGGAGGAGACAAACACACAGAGGGGAGGCATGCAGCATTTTAGAGCTCTGTTAGCAAAACTAGACGATTATTAACGCAAAATTATGATTGAAATGACGCCTTCCTACTCACAGCTGATTGTCAGGTTCACTGACTCACTGGTGCCATTACTGACATCATTGATCACATGACACCTGAATGGTCCCTGGTCGTAGCGGGTCACGTTAAGTATAGTGAGAGTAGAATTTCCATCAGTGAGCTGAACTCTGTCGCCGGCCGTAACCTCCGAGCTGCCGTTCATCCAGAGGACAGAGAGCGAGGATCCAGAGGTGACGGAGCATTTAACGACTGCTGAACTGAATTCAATCAGGTCGGTTTGATTCGTCCTTAGCGTCACATTCGAAATGGGCTCTGTGAAAGACAAGTGGATGAGACATGGATCTCAGCACAGTGTACAATGTCAGGCTTTGTTACTACATAAGCAATAAAGGAACAGAGCCATACAAAGAAAAGTATGTTAGTGTTTTATTAGCCTAAACTTTGTTGCCACTTTCTTAGGTACGTCTATACAAACTAATGCATTCCAGTACAACAGCAATAACATCTATCTTTATCAGACTTATAATCAGGGCCGGCTCTTGGCATAGGCGATATAGGCGGTCTCCTAGGGCGCCATCTGCTGGAGGGGCGCCGCCATGCCGCCAGTCCTCCTTGGCCTCAAGGGAAAATAATAATGAAATAATAATTTTCTATGCCCACTGGCGCCCTCACTTAGTGTTTTCTGTCTAGAAAAAATATATATATTAACATTACAAATAAATAAACAGTGACATGTTCCTAAATTATGTGCGAGCATGTGATGTGTCGTTATTGGGTGCGGAGGTGCGGGTTAGGTTTAGGGCGCCTAGGGCACCAAATTGGGTAGAGCCGGCCCTGCTTATAATGCTACGTTTTTGTTGTTAATGAGTAAATTTAACTACATGTTTATTAGTGAGATCATGTACTGGTTTGAACTTTATTCAGAGGTGTTTGTAATTATTTTCTTTTTTCCTACAAAAAAGGAGTCAGAGTATTATTTTTAATGCTAAAATGCATAATTTAATTAACGCCTTTACATTGTGTATTGTATGAATATTATAGGAACTACATAAACTTTGAACTACATATAGTCTACATCAGGAGTCCAGATTATCGGCCTGGCTGGTTATTGGGGCTGATATTTGGCATTTTGCTGACTATCTGTATCTGCATTTTATTTTAGTGATCGTCGATAAAATTGAATGATTAAAAAGTGCAAAAAAAAGTATCAGCACGGGAGGAACTTTTACTTTGTAAAACCTTGGGGAGCTATTTTTATTCATTCATTTTTCATTTAAATTTTCACTTGACTTTATAAAAAAAAAGCTGCTGGGAACTTGCTGTACATGATGCTGTTCAGTTTTGATTGAACATTTGCTTGTGTTGGAGTTTCTTATATTCCAAACTCTAAATATTAACGTTAAGATTTTCATTTTTATTGTAAATACATATCCGTTTCAAATATCAGTTATCAGTCTCAGTACCTAATAATCAGTGTTGGTATCGGTCCTGAAAAACCAATATCAGTTGACCCCTTGTGTACAGTAATAATGTATGAAATCTATATTCAGTGACCCTAATCATGCCAGCGAAAACACAAATCCTAACCCTCTAACCCGTGAAACTAAAAGAACAAGAAACACAAAAGGACGAGTTAAGGTGAGTGTTGACGGACACAGATACAGACAGAAACTATGACGGTCGTGTGACCAAAACACATGCAGGCTCTTTCAGCAGGCAGTGAGCTTTTTCAGTTTGCTGGTTGTTAGTCCAAATATCACGAGGCAGAAACATAAATTCCTCTGAGAATATTGTTTAGGGATCCTCGTTTCTCATAACATCAGGAACCTGTTTCAGAAGGGTAGTGTCAACAATTAATCAGCACATTTTTCTCTGCTTGTGTGTTGATGTTCACCTTTTTTTAATGCTTGTCAGTTTGGATGTTTGAATTAAAATTAATAAAACTTTACTGACTTATTTGGCTCTTTCTGTTCACACATCTTTATTTGCTCATAAGAGTCATGTTTGTCCTGTTACACCATCTGTTTTATGACATTTCCATTGTGCCTCTAAAACTAATATCCTTGTCGACTGTACACACTCTGAAGTCCCTTGCATGCGTCATTAAATAAGTAATATAAAAATGTATTAAATGTATTAGCTCAACAATCTCAAGAAACAATTTTTCGAGGAGTATCTTTATATGGATTAAAAAGAAAAACTATACAACACTCACATATATTTTTGTGTTTCATTATACTCAACAATGCCATCAGTTAAAGGGTCAGTTCTGTATTTTTATCCTAAAATCTATTTTGTCATATTTTTGCATCTAAATGACTAATGGGAAGAGTAATTTTTGGAAGTGATCCAGAATTGAGTGACAGAGCTGCAGCTGCTCGGGGCATTCATGCACCGTAAAGAACCATCATATTTTCACATCTGAGTAAATTAATGGTTCATTTCAACCAAACAAGAGTCAGTAATTGATGAACAGTGTAAAGATGAACCAAGACGGTTTTGTGAGTTGATGCTGAATTAAGTGTGCTTCACCATGATAAAATTACTGTTAATTTTAATGGAGTCTGGTGGGTTTTGCAAAGCAATTTTAGGGCTTTTACTGGTTAAACAAAAAATAAGTCACTTTTTTAAAAAAATGTCTCTTTAGGGATCCTTTCCATAACATAAAATATCAGCCTGTCAGTGGCAAAACAAGCACTTCAGTGGACTAAAATTGAAAGTGCCCTCAAGCCTTGTTACATGGCAGCAGTCTCACTCAATACTCGACCAATTTCAAAATTTCCCCCTAAGTCATCTAGACACAAAAACATGGGACATTAAGGGCCAGGTTAAAACACAGACGTTACCCTTTAACTCTAAGCCTTCCTTAAAGCACTAACCTAATTAAAAGTCAGTAATAACGATTAATGTAATGAAGGAAATGCAGGATAAATAAGAGCTTTTCACTTGACTTGATTTAACATTTTAGGATCTGATCTTTTCCATGCAGTTCAACCTTTTATATCTACTCAACTCCATCTACTGCAATCTATTTTATCTACTTTATTACATCCACTCTAGTCTATTTTATCTTCTCTACCAATTTTTTTTTATCTAATCCATTTTAAAAATATTTTATTTACTTGACTATATTATGTCTTCTACTCCATTCACTTCATTTACTGTACTCTATTTAATGCACTGTACTTTATTTTATATGATTCCTTTCAGTCTACCTTACTCTATTTTAGCTACTCCACTCTTTATATCCTGCTCTACTCTTTAACTGCCCTAATCTATTTTATTTACTCTAATCTTTTCTTCTTTAATCTACTTTTTTTACCCTTATCTTTTATCTACCTTAATCTGTTTTTTTCCTCCTCTAATCTATTTTATCTACTCTGCTCAATGTGAGTGCTTTATGGGTAAACTATACATATATCCAGATTGCTCCCATTCTGCAGAGAGGACAGAGTAGTGACTATGTAACTATGAGAAAACACGGCATGGCTGCCAATGCAATGTTTAGGAGAGGCTTTAAATTTTTAAATGGATGAACTATTAAAATTAGTAATGAACATTTGCTGTGTCTCACCCAGAACAGTGATGGAAGCACTGGCCATAAGCTGGGGGTCACTGCTCTGCACTACGTAGACTCCTGAGTCAGCCACCTTGACGGAGCTCAGGGTGAGCACTCCTGTGAGGACGTTGACTGACGCTCTGCCACTGTGACTGGGTGAGACTGTCTGCACGCCCCCTGTCCAGGTGAGGACGGGGGACTCTCCCACTGCCCAGCTTCCACTTGTCAGGGTCGTCGAAGGAGACAGAGACAGCGTCACAGTGTCCCCGACTACAGCAGGGTTAACAGAGGGCTGGACCTCCACAGCAGAGGCCAGGAAACCTGAAAAAGAGAAACTCTGTTATTCGCTGTACCTAAAACAAGACCTTTTCTCCCTAATTTTAACCATGATTATCTAGTTATCATATAACAGAGCTTACCTTGTATTAAAGCCAGCGATACGACAGCCAGGACACTTTTCTCCATTCTTTATCGATGGTCTGAGGACGTCTTCAGTATTCCTCCTCTATTATACTTGTACATTACGTCCAGCCCCCTGCCCATAAATACCTGCAGCAGCAAACCCCAGTTCTTATCTGCAGGTGGTTTCTGGTTATTTGGTGTTCACTCTTGTCAAACTTACAAAAGATGCATGACATTTTTCGTTTGCCATCTTGGGTGAAGTTCTGTAAACAGCCAATGAGCAAGATGACAAATTATGACAGAAGGTATGTGAGGCAGGACTGAGGTGGCAGGGGTTATGGATGGCGTTATTTATACATATTTTAACTAAATAAATAAAATTTAAAGGAAGGTTTGAACTGTTTTTCCTCATCAGGTTCAAGTTTGTCTTTGCTTTGCTGACGTATTGAGCAAGGGCTAGATTTTGAGGTTGTTTTCCTTTTTTTGACTTTCCACCCCTACTCTTGAAAGTTTCGGTGTACCCATATGAAACCATCAGCTCTGTTCTGTGCCTGTGTGTGTGTGTGCTTTCCATTCAAAATGAACACACCTGCACCTGCAGCAGCTTTGTTGTTTTCCGAGAATGTCTGCTTTCTGTATGCTCACTGCACTTAATCTTCCAAGTATAGTGACACGACCAATGACAGCCGCCTACTTTTCATTTATGATACAGACACAATAATATATATGATACATCTGCAAATTAACGACACAATTTAATAAGAGTAACTCTTGAGAAATGCTGTCTTTTCCTGCATTTCAGTGTTGTGAGTAGGCAAACCATTATACCTTTCACAATAACACTCAGCAAACACATGTGGCCTTGTTTGAGCAGCGGTGGTGCAGATTTCTGCATGTAAGCACACCTGTGTTGTTTACCTGAAACACAGCAGGTGAGACTGATGACTGGGCTGCATTATTTCTAGAGCATTAAGGTGAGAAGGAGTAGCCCCATTAGAGGACAGCTTCTAATTCTTCAATTGTTTGTCATCAGACCTTTAATCTTTTTATTTCACTACAAATGTGGAAAAGAAACATATCTTTTACTTATGTGCCCAGACTTTATTTGGTATGTTAAGGAAAAAGCAACATATGATCTGAGTGGTCTAAAGTCCTGAAATCTGGTATGGTTATTCTATTGACAAGTATTTAACAGCAAAACTTTAATGTGGAGATCACATGAAAAGCCATGCCTTTATTAGTCAATCAATAGTCAAAATCACAATTTCTGAAAAAATAGGAACTGAAATATTCCATAGATTTTTTTTCACACTGCATGTGTGCATGAATCTTTGATATTCAACTTGTTAGGAGTTGATAGATACCAAACACGTCATTGTGCTCCATGTAGTTTCTAAAATACAGCAATTTTCTTATCATTACTACCACATACCCAAATATAGTATGACAAGAAAAACTCACTTTTATGCCAAACACCTTGACCGATTTTGATGATTTCTTCAGATTTATGCTTTAGCAAGCAGAGAGAACACGTCCAGTGAAGCATATTCAGAATTTAAGATGCATGCACAAGTAGCAGTTTTCTTGCAACCAACCAAAAATGCTGTTTATGTTCAGATTTTCACCTAAACATATTGTGAGTATCCTTGAGATCTAAAAAAACAAAGTGAGCGTCTTTCTGTCCTCATGAAACATTTGACAAATCCAGCATCGTTTAGATCCACGTTTACTAGTTTACAGTCTGTCCTGCCTTCAGCTTGTTACTTGGGTGAAAATACACAAGTATAAGCATAAAAAATACCAAAGTAAAAGCACTCATTGGGCAGAATAATCTATTTCAGAATACAAACCATGTTACTGGATCATAATAAACATAACTTTAATCTTGATGGTAAATAAGGGGTTAATATCCTATATTTCATACACTTTAGGTATTCTTATCTATAATATTATATCATAATTTGATAATCTGAAAAGTAACTATTTGTCAAACATATATTTTGGAGTAGAAGTGCTCCAAAATAGTACTTAATTTTTCCACCATAGGCCAAACTGCCTGAGGACCAACTCCACACATCCAAATGAACATAGCTTGAATAATGCTTCCGTGACATTCAAAAAATGTGGTCACCTCCTATAATACCAGCCTCACACTAATGTGAGAGTTAAGAGTTCAGGTCTGTACAGGAAAATAGTTTGCAAGTATAGAACAAGTCCCAGCGCATGCTGTTCTGTTTTGAATAAATGTCATATTCAAAATGATAAATGAAAATTTGTATGCAAATGTTTTGTGTTAGGCTCCATAAAAATAAGTAAGGTAGAACAACAACAACAACAACAATAACAATAAAATAATAAATAATAATAATAATAATAATAATAATAATAATAATAATATTCTAAAATAATTTACATTCCACAGAATGATCCTGACAGCATCTCACTAATTTAGTCTAAAGCAGCTGCCTAATGCCTTCATGTCCTGACCTTGTAATTTAACACCCTGACCAGAGGAACCTTATTTTCCTATAAGAGAGCAGGAAGAGTATTATTATTATTGCACCTGTTTTATAGGGGCTGGAGCTTGTCCTCACGATGCCTTGTTGTGGCTAAAATGTTTAACCAGTTTGACAGATGAGGGTATAAAGATGCTGGTGCGGCATGACTAATCAAAATCCAAATAGGTTTGTCCTTAATGCTTTCAGGTCAATTCTTGAGTTACGGGAAACCTGAAACTATAAGTTTACCCTGCTAGTTATGATTTGAATGTAATTTTGTGCAGTTTTTAAAAAACTGTTGTTTAAATTTATTTGAAATGAATTGATCGTATTAATTATGATACAGGTGCTGACTGTGTTGGTTTGCTGGTGATTTGATGTTGCCTAATCACTTTGGGTACTGGATCCTTGCCATTGCTATCTAAATTAACACAATTAAAATTCGTCTTTGGACTCAGTGTCACTGTATCACTAGTCTACTGTTGTATTAGACTAAACTAAACTTCAGACAACATTCCTCTGAGGGAGATGCACTCAAACACATACAGCGCGGTAAAAGACAGCTCAATAAGGAGAACTGTGCCTCCCTGTGGAAAACAAACAGCATGTCCAAAACTGAAAAAAATGAGCAAAGTAGAGCAAACGAAAAAAAAGGCCAAAAAAAAAAAATAAAAGCAAAGAAGATAAAATAATACAAGTTCTTGTTTTACATTCCTAAAATAATCTTCGTCACCGAGATCAAAATAAAAAGATATTTTAGTGCTGCTGAGCGAGTACAAATTAGAGTTGTAGATCATTGAAACATATTCTAACATATATTACACACCCCATATTTCATGGGGGAAAAAACAAGCAAAATGTAGCAAATAAACACAAAAGAGAGTAAAAAAATTTTCATTGAGGGGCGAGTCAAAGGCTTTGGGCAGTTAATCAGATTTTATACCACTAAAACAAACCAAAGTTGTCTTTGTATTGTTTTCTAACAATACTATACGTTTGTAGTTTACGACAAAATGGACATAAAAACTTTGCAGTGTTTCAACTGATGCTTGAATAAACAAAAAATCTTCATCTGCGTAGTTTGGAATTGCAAACTTTCTTAAGTCGTTGTTTAACATAAACAGATTAAAACAGCTTTCTAGTGTTGTTTCCTCATTCCAACTACAACACAGGGCGAAAACGATATGAAACAGGTGAGACAACAGCAAAAGAATAAAGAAAAAGAGAGATTATATTGTTGCATGGCAGGACAACGGTTAAAGCAGCAGGAAGCCTCTGTCTCCCTCATGTGTTTGCTCTGCGTGATTCTCTTATCTGTCGTATTTGTTCAGGTTCAGGAGGGTCAGAGGATCGTTGGTGTGTCAACTAAGCCCACATCTTTCAAAAAGACATCAGTATAATGAGTCAGTTATCCTCTAGATAGAAGCTGACCTCACAAAAAAACCTTTTTCAGTAAAAAGGTGAATCATTAACCAGGTCAGAGGTCAACTTCAAGTCAAACAACTTCTCATGATGCACAAAGAGTCTGCACCTTACTCGAAAAAAAGGTTTATAATTGATACGCACAAAACCATCAGAGACATTCATTTTATTTTGGAATATATTTAAATGATAAAGAATTTCAGCTTTTTCAACAGGATGCGACGGCAGCTGAAACACCATCAGGACACATTCAATCTCAAAACGGTATGTGTTTCTGAGTTTGAGTGACAAAATTCCTTAAAATGTTGTGAAATACTGCGCAACAGCTTTTGATGTAAGTTTTCTCTTATTTGGTGGATGACTCAGAGCTGTTACCCAATCAGCAATGATGTGTATGTAAAATAATTTCTAGTAGATAAAGCTATGTAAACATGTTTCCCATGACGATAAAGCCCTCTTGACTTTGTTTGAATTAAACTCAGTCGTATTATAAAGCACTCCGTTTACACATCTCAACAGGGTGTTGAGATGTGTAAACAACAAACACACTAAACCTTTTGCTAAGTTTTGTCTGAGTGAAACACAGATATGAAAACAACAATGCAAAAATGTCACAATTTTTCTCATAAAACCAGAATTTGGATGTATAAAATTGGGAAAAAATAATGTGAATGATGTAATTCGTAATCCGTGTAATTGTAGTTTATTAAAAAACAAACAAACAAACAAAAAATACTGCAGCTCTGTATCTGATGCACCTTCTGGTCAAATTAATCAAATTACACTATAAATTCGCCCCAAAATTTGTTTAAACTGCGAAATAAGTCATTAGATAGACTTCACTGTCAAATGGAAAAAGGCAGCAGATAAAAACGGATGCATTCTGTTACTGAGGTCCTGCTGTTCACGTTGATTTTAGATGCGACTGTAAACAATGAGAAAGATACACAAATAATATTTATTTGTACACTGTCCAGTGACAAACTATGATATAATTGTCCGGTGTATAAGTATTTGATTGGAATTGTGCCATTTTGAGGTTAATTTGAACTACATTTTTTAATTTTTTCTTAAAAAAATTTTTTTTAAAAAAGAAAAAAGCGTTTTAACTCAACAGGATTTTATGGTACACAATAATTAAAATGGTGTACTGACATGGAAAAACCAATATATTTAACCCTTTGAACTCTGAAATAAAGATGGTCCGCCAGTGCCAACATTAGTATTTTTGCTTACTATGATGTAATTTTGTGGAAGATCTTCAAATGCTTCATATCCATTCATAAAGGAATGAATGCTGTAGCTACTCTGGTTCCTATTTGAAATATATTAAAACAGAATCACGCAAACAACGGTCTCTCCACGGCTTCAGGATGTCCATTTTTAAAGAGTTAAACTCTTAACTCATTAATCACGGGAGCTGCTGGTCTACCGCTGCCTTGATCAGTTTGATGGATAACTATTGGTAAATCCAAATAAAACCACTTTAAACATAAGCAAGTATTTATGAACAAGATATATGGCAAATAAATATACTTCAAAAGGGGCAAATACAAACCTTAAACAACAAAAAAGTGAACAGCTCTATGAATCAAAAAGCAGCAGCAGTCCCAGGCTGATGATTACTGTAAGAGGTCCACTGAGCTGCACCGCCTCTGATCCAGGAAGAGAAACACCTGTGAAAGGATGAAGATGTCAAATATTGTGTTTAACATGAAATCTGACACTAACGCGACAGCAGACACACAAGATCAAATTCTACAGAGTTGTCACCTTTAGCTTCGACCATCTTGGTGGCCTCAGCAGAGCGTCCAACAGCTACATTTTCTGCGACACAGGTAAAATTTTGGAAAGTACCCGGCATTGAAGGGGTCCACATGAGCTCATTTTCATGCACTGAAAAGTAGGTTCAAATGGGAAAACCCTGTCTGAACTGCCACCTGACTGCACAGTCCACATTCAAGGTACAGCTCGACAAGCAGGTGAATTTACTCAATCTGCCAGGAAACAGATAAAACACTATAAAACAACAGAAAATTCACTCCAACGTGTGAAAAACAATACATTCTTTAAATTATTCTTCCAATAATGAATACTTATCTGCTAAACAGTCGTACGTAACTCACGTAACTCTCACACTGGTAGTATCCAGCATCAGACGGCCGCAGTGAGCCAAAGCGAAGTGTGAGGTTGTTTTCACGCAGGCTCCTTTTCTGTCCGTCCTTGTACCAGACCACCTGGTTCGGCAGGTGTGGGAGGTCACCTGATGGAGTGCCATGGCAGACCAGATCCAGCGGCTGTTCAGGAGTTGGGACAGTGTTTTGTGGACTGAGCTGCACCTGATAAAGAAGATTTCTGAATCATGAAGGAAGAAGAACTCACATCAGAAATAAAACATCTAAATTACGTGTTTCTCAAACTCGGTTTTCGATGCATATATAGTGGTGGAGACGTATTCAGATCTTTTAGATGTATAAATGGCAAAATGTACTTCAAGTTTCAAAATCAAAGTTCTCATTAAGGAGAAAAATGGCCCCTTTGACTGATTTATATACTGTTATATAAACCGCCTCAAACGGTCCCAATCTACACTTTTTTATTCTTAACCTAAAAAAACACAACTAATTGCAGCTGTCAAATAAACGTACTGGAGTATAAAGTTACTTTAAATGGATGTAAACAAGTAAAATACAAATAACTCAATATTGTATGAAAAGGGGATACTTTGCTGATTTTTTACCAGCTTTATATCAAACAATGTGGGATGTATATGTAGATAAACTGTGGTAAACTTCCCTCCATCTAACCAGTGCCTAGATACCCTACCTCCCCACACGGCTAAACTCCACCAGATGATGTATTTTGCATCATCCGGTTGAGTTTCGCTGGCTCTCTGGGATTTACGTGAACTACAGACTGATCGTCTGTGTTTTCGTATTCCCCGACACCACAGACAGAGAGAGTAGAGCTTTGATCAAGAGACAGATCCTCCTCTCTCTGTGTCAAACTTGGACCAAAATCTGATCAAAATGTAAAACTAGGCAGTGCTGATAAAAAAAAAATAAACGTTGGTGGTGTTACTGTGCTGCATATTTCTCACCCAAAATGTTCTTAGAAACACATTTTAGTGCTGCAATTAGCTGTAAAAGCGAGAGATTATGAACAGGAAGTGGCTGCCATACTGCTTCCTGCACAGTGAAAACAGAGACTGAAAATATATAATATATTAAATGGTAAAACTAAGCTGCACTGACCAAATATAAACCAAGATTCTGTTACTGTGTTAAGCCTCAATCTTTTCAGAAATGTGTTTTAGCTTACCGTTAAACTGTAATACGAGATAATTTTCTTACCCTTCGGCCTTCCTTGTTTCACACAGATCAGTCCACATTACATCGCCCACCAGGAGGAGCATTTATTGGTCTGGTAGCATTTATTTGGTGGTGCATTCTGCTAATTTCAGGTTTGTTTGGGGTTTTTTTTGTTGTTGTTGTTTTTTTAAGCAAAAGCCACAGTTTTCTGTTTTCTCCAAAACAATTAGCTTCAATTTAAAAAATATTTGCGTCTTTCATCTGCATAGACTGCCTTTTTTGTGAGGACTCTTTTCGTATAGATGAAGTAATTCTTTAAGTACTCTTAATTTCTACAATGGAGCTTATACTGCTGGAGACTCCTGTTTCTGGATTGAGTACGTTGCACTGTAATACCACTGTGTTTTCCAGTCCATCCGGTGTCCAGGTTAACCTGCTCCCGTTGACTCTGCGGCCTTTGAAGGTCCAGGTGTGAATGCAGTTTATATGACAAGAAGAGGAACAGGTGAAAGTCGTACCAAAACCAGCCGTCACCTCACCAGTCCAGGAAATCTGCTCCCAAGCCTCCAAACTTGGTGCACCTGAGGAAGAGAAGCCGTCAGTATCAGATATTTGTACTTGTTCTTATTATTCTTAACGTGAGTAAAAGGCTATTTCATGTGGCCTGCTCAAAGAATCTAAAATAAAGGTGTAATCTTACTATTCACTCCAGAAAATGTTAAGACATATTTACAAATCACATAAGTGGGTCAAGCTTTGTCTGAATTTAAAATACATCACCAAATCCTGTAGATTATAATCCTTGATACATGGAGAGCATATTTAGTTCATTAGCAGAGCCAAAAATGTAACAGTTAACACAGAGGTTAATTTACACAATGTTTCTTTTTTAAATATAGACTGTTACTCAAGGGTTTGACTTAAATACTATAAATAGATAAACAGGCGTTTATTAAGAAGGTTTATGATATTATGAAATTTAAGAGGCTGAAAATATTAAGCGTTCTTACCCATCAGTGCCACCAGCAAAGCGCAGTAAAGACTCCTCCAGCTGGGTATAATAGAAAAGTCTCTC
Organism: Plectropomus leopardus; assembly: GCF_008729295.1. NCBI lineage: Eukaryota > Metazoa > Chordata > Actinopteri > Perciformes > Serranidae > Plectropomus > Plectropomus leopardus. The sequence continues at coordinate 23,107,897 of NC_056469.1, forward strand.
ATGGCTGCATCCACCTTTCCTGATTTTATTTTATTTTTTTAAAATACACCTGCTGTCGTTTGAGTAAGAGGCAAGAAGTTATCACATAAACCTATGACTAAACATAAATCACTTCCGTCACTCCCATCATCTTGTTAAACCCGAGAATTTACGAGATGACGAAATCAATGTAATCTTTAAGCAACAGGAAATTACAGTAATTTCAGCACAAAGGTCAAATTAGCTGTTGTAACTTTTTTAAAAAAAAATTTATTGTTGTGTGATCTGGTTGTTTTTTTTTTATTCTGTGAGTATGGATTGGTCTAAATTTGGGAGAAACGGTGAAAATACGAGTCACAACTACTGAGTTGAGATTGCACAATTGTTCTGAACCATTTTATCAGAACATCACATTAAACACTAGATGTCACTGTCTCACTGGAGATTGTTACTGCCTGTAGTTCCCTCCTTTTTTAAATATGGCCTATATACAGACCATATACAATGGTCTGAATTGTTTTATTACGACAACAGCTTCCCAGCAGGCGCACTACTAAATGGTTTTCGATATAATCATAAAGCAGCCTTGCAGTGTAGTATCTGTTGTGCTCCTTAAAAAAATGTTTTCCTCTGTGATCATTAGACAGAGTCAGGATGTGACATCGAGACCTCTAAAAATGGGAGATGTAATTTTAAGTAGAATGCAAAATACATCTAAAATGAAATATTACTGATGTTAGTACAATATTTCTTAATGTTTTTTTATACTTTTAAATTATTATTTGTGATTCCAAAAAAATGTTGCCTGTACTCAAACAGCTGGAGCTACTAGTAAACAGAAAAACACATTGTATTTTTTTGTGAGAAAATATTAAGTCATTATTTAGATGTGTTATTTAGAAATTATAGAGCCCAAAAAACCCTTAAGTTATTTGCCTTTGCACGCTGTTCCTGTATTTGTAGTACAGTGTTACTGAAACTGATTGCGTAGCTTTGATGGCGTCATGTTGACACAGCAACGGATATTTCACAATGAACTTTGCATTTATTACAGTAATTTCAATGCGGTGTTATTCAGGGAAATGGGCGTAATTTTGCATCTTTTTTGCCAATATAATTTCTTCACCCCTCTCTATGATTTTTATTTTTAGACATATTGTTTACTTTCTCTTCGTATGTTCTTTTAAATTCACACTTGTCAAGAAAGCAAGTATGAAAACAACTCTTATCAGTCTGCATGACTCATAATTAAATCAACATTTGCTACGAGGAGATTGAAAGGTGTTTTTTTTGTCAGTTTTCACTATTCTTAAACTAATTAACGACACACAATAATTGTGAATATCCAAAAGATTAAACAATAATCATTACTATTAACAAGCATACACAACCCTACACAAGTCAGATTTACCCTGCACTTATGTTGACCCCAGGTATTAAAAAATAACAGACTCTTACATGCTATTGTACGTTCACAGAATTTATGGAACGTACCATAAACTTTGCAAATATGTAAACAAAGACACCAACATGCTATTGTAGGATCAGACTCTGTTAGCCTGACATTGCTACACCAAACTGCAAATGAGCGTTATCTGCCAGAGCAAATAAAACTCGAGCTGACAGATTTGTGTGTTTCCCTGGCTCAGACTCTGTGACGTTTACACACAAGAGAAAAGTGTGTGAGATCAGTATGATGTGTATGGATAATCACGTGCAATGTCTGCAAATTTACAAATGTTACTTAAGCGGGACATGCTCTACAAATGTCAAAAATAAAAACAATTTATTCATCTGAATCAGAAATCAAAATATTACAAATGCAAGCTGAGAGTTCCCTTTACGGCATTCTTTCTTTGGTCAATCATTAATCACACGATCACTTTGGTGAGGCAGTTAAACAGAAAGCTACGTTCAGGCTGAGAGAGGACAGAGGTTACTGTACAGCAATGAATGATCCAACACAATTCACTGACAAGAATTACGACTTAATTTATCCTTGAAAACACACAAAAGCCCTTAATATTGGATTGAGTTGTCTAAGTGGCCAGGTAAAAAAAAACCTTGAAACATCTTAATTCAAAAAGCCCTTAAATACAGGGAAAAAAAACTTTAAATTAAAGGGTACATGACTTATTATAGATTCTATCCCCTTTAAACATAGTTTAAATTTTAAAAACTGGGCAAAAAACATGAAAAACACGTCTTGATTTGTAGCTCAAATAAAAAATTAAGGCCTTTTTACATTATAAACTAGGGAATAGTTTTCAAGTTGTTATTTTTACCCCTTAAACTGTGCATATAATCCATTTAAATACAATATATTACAATCCTTTATTTAGCCTTTGATTATTAAAAAATTCCTTACTTTCATCAATATTAATGGGTACATTAATAACATTTTTAATGTAAAAAAAGGGACTCAGTTTCATAATGCTTAAGGTGTGGGAAAGTTAAAGAGTGTAATGTAATACTTCTGTATGACGCAAGCAAAATTACACATACGAATAAGTCACAGGAAGTTTGAGCTTTACTAATAAGTAACCAGCGGGGAGGGGACACACACTCATTCACACATTAGCCCAGATGAGGAGACTCATTTTCTTTCTTCTCATTTCTTCTGAAACAATCATTGTTTTAAGAAAAAGGGAGTAACTAAAATGTGTATACAGTCTGACAGAATTGATCTGGTTGAAGACAAATTACTTTCTGTGTTAAAGTAAAAACTCCCTCTTTAAAATGACATTTACAACTCAGAAGACATTTATCATTTGCCATATGTGGTATTTGATACATTTACAATGACTGTTTTACATCTGTCCACTTAAAGCAGCTATAATCAATATTTCCGTGCCGACAAACTATTTAATAAAAATCGAAAACAATGTGAAAGGGGGCATATGCAGTGTTGTTGCCCCCACAGAGATTTACTGCCTGAGTCTGCAGCTCTCTTTTGATTTTTGTAGAAAGTTTGAGCTCATTGTTCAGCTGTCTGTCCTGGTTCACTCTCACTGCTCACATAGCACTGTCAAAGACTTTGGATTTACTTATTATTATAGGGTGCTAAGAAACAACAATCTGAGGTACCACCCAGGATATAATCTCAGTCATGACTTTAATATCTCCTTATACTACTTCCAAATATTTCTACTTTATTAACCCCAGAGTGAACTTACTCACTACACAGTGTGTTCTGATATATTAACAAATGAAACACCGTGTCAGTGCAAACATAATGCATTTAACACCTGAGAATAATGGTACAGTCCTTAAGATGTAAAGCGTAAGTAACAAACGTCTTCATCAAAGTGTGTTCATTTAATTCAGAAGTCACACTGCAATTTATTACTGCAGCAAAGTAAATTTGCTTCCATTTAACTGCAGTGTTTCACTCTGAAGGACTACCCTGTTGGCCCGAGGCCTGAGATATGCTTGCTGAATGCGCACCATATAATTTTATCACATAGCAACTTTTGTTGATATTAACAATAAACGTGTCCTAAATTACTCTGATGATAACTGCCAGTAGAGGTTGTAAATGTTGACTTAACTGGTCAAAGTTTCCTTAATGGCTGTTGGACGGACTTTAAGACTTGAGGGCATTTATTGTACCTGTAGACATGTCGCAACCACTCGTGGATTCTTTATCTTTGGCTAAAATATTTCTGCAAAAAGTTGTTGTGGAAAGCCACAAATAAGTCTCATGTCTTTGCACTCAAGTCCCAAGTCAAGACTAACAAGTCCAACGTCAAGTCTCAAGTCCTCAATTTTGAGTTTCGAGTCCTATACGAGTTATAAATGCTTCTTCACAAAAATGCCACTTTAATAACAGAGAAATCATATTAAATTCATGAAAAACATGTGTGTCTTTTTATTAAGACAAGTGACTTAACATTATCATAAAAAGTAGCGCTGACATACGGTAAATGTTATATATGACATGTAGCACTTTACTTTGTACCTAAATTAGCTCATAGCACCAAAATTAGCTCACTAACTTTGTTAATATCACCCTTCACTTCTTTCCCTCATTCTGTGTGCAACTTCAAATGTTTAACAAAGTTGTAATATCAAAACTGCGTGTTTTGCACACTAGAATTCGTTTTTGGTGAATACAGCATAATTGCAGTACTAATTGTCTTAAGTATCCTATTTTTCCCCCAAATGGGGCTCAATAACGTAACATACGTTCACGATTTTCTCCTTCAACTTGCCTGGATGCTGCTTGATTGGCTTGAACAAATTATCTGAGAAAATAAGTATCAACTTGCTGGGGATGAGTAATAAATATCTATACATCCGTCATTAAGTACTCTGATATCAGACATCCGTTTTTTTAGGGTTTAATTATTATACTTATACTTGTCAGTTGTAAATGAACAGATTTGTGACAAACTTTTTAAATAACTTAATTCTCAATCTTTGGCTTTGGAGTAATGTATCAAATATTTTCAAGTCAAAAAGCTCAAGTCCAAGTGAAGTCAAGAGTCTTGCCAAGTCTTTTTTAAAAAATTTTTGAGTCGAGTCTTAAGTCAGTAAATTTGTGACTTGAGTCCTCGTCATGAGAGTCAAGTCCGGCTTCTGGTTTCCGCTTTGATTAAAATGGACTGAACAGAAACCTCATGTTACTGCTTATTTTTTCATGCAAGCATTTTGAATTATTGTTTAACTTTATCACTGTGGAAATAAAGCACAAAGATGTGTATCTGTACTGATCTTTCAACTGTTCCTTTGGACCAACAGATAACATAATCTTTCCATTACCGCAAGGGCATTATAGTTCACTGTACAAATGAAAAAGCTCAAGGTTTATCCCTGACAAACACCACTGTAATTTCAATGAACTAAAGTTAAATAACTGATATTTTTTTTCATTTTGTAAGATGTAAAATAAATAAAAAAGTGAACCCATGAGTGAAAAACTAGAATCTCAACTGGAATCATACAGTACACACGAGGAGTCAAACATAACACCACACCGGTGTCAAACATTAAGGACAAGCAAGCAACAAGCGAAAATTTCCATTCATATATTATGTGCGCTTTGCATTGACTGTGCACATACAAACAAAGCTTTGTGCCATCTGACCTCACAATCATGGCAACAACTGTCACAAACTGGTTGATTATTAACTGCTAAAGTGCTTTGACTAAGTAAACTCAGATCCAAAATAGTCCTCTATAAAAGGAAAGTGAGATTGGAGTGCAGACTTCTCTAACCGCATGTGAGCTGCTTCCGGCCTCTAAGTCTAAGTCAGTCTAAATAAATGATCTACCACATCCTGTGCACTCACTTCTTACTAACTTGAGAATAAACTTCTGCACTGGCAGCATCAGGCTGAGGAGCCAGACTCTTTTGTCGCTGCAGGTGGTCATCATAGGTAGGAGGTGAGGACGGTCCCTGACCACTGTTGTTCACACGGACCTCGGCGTATTCTGATGTTTCATTTTGTGATCCCAGCTGGACGATTCCACCGTCTTTGTTCTGGAAAAATTGGATATCTGCATAGTCCAGCTCCTAGAAATGAAAAAGTGAGGGGAAAAATATTAAATTGCATTTACAGTTATATCTCATAATTTCAACAGGTATCCTATTTATATTTTCAAAAACAAGCATGGCCCTAAACAAGAAAAGCTGCATTATCTGCTGAGGTTTAACCCTTTAAGACCTGAGCAAATTGGCCTGATTTTTTTTCAAAATGATGGGAAGATGGCAATAAGCAAATACAAAAGAAATGACCTAAAAATTTTCAAGAAATTATTTCAAAAGTACATGGAAATTACCTACCTACCCGGGGGTAAATTACCTGGGAAAAAGTGTTTAATTTTGAAACTTTTATTTATTTATTTTTTGTCATTTTTTCAAATGTCTCATTATGATAACTTTTCCAAAAATAATTTTCCAAACCTACTAATTCCTTGCAATTTCTTGAACATTTCTCACCAATTTGCTCATTTCCTTTTTCCAGTGTTTTTGAAAGAAATCACACTTTCACATTTGCTTTACTTTCGAAGGCTTTAATACTTGTGAAATGCATAGGAAAGGAGCACAAAAAAGCGATCTTGCTCCAGGTTTCAGAGGGTTAGGGGGAATTACTCCCTTTTTAGAAATCCAGATATGCTATTCCTATGGTCTAAGACAGTCCAAAAAATATTAGAAAACATAACCATGTCTCTTGCAAATCAAAAAATTTAGCGTATGAAGTCTGGAGCTGGAGGTAAAGACATTATAGATGACACTAACAGCAGCCAGGGGAATGTTTCAAGTATTTCGGTACATTTTCTGCTTTACAACTGAAAACACTAGGATGGAATAAAGCCCAATTGTGTATTAAAAAAAGGAAAAAAAACATTATGTAGATTTATACATAATCTATCTAAGTCAGTCTTATAATTATGTCTACTGAGGTGCTCCAGACTTTATACTGGATTAAATTCTGGCCATGAGAGAGAATAGCCCATGTTCACTAATACTGAACTTTCCAAGGCCCTGGAGATAACATATTGTACTTCTTAATTTAAGTGGTGTTCCCCTTTAAGAAACACTTCCACTTCCATATTGTGTCAACTAAATGTCTTCTTCCTGGTTCAAAGTCTGATGTTGAGCTCTGTGTGCAGGTCTTATATGAACCTGATGAATTAGGGAGGAAGCCTATTTGAAACAATCTACATAATCATAAATAACTGTACTTAGCTAATTAAAGGTCCAATGTGTAGGATTCAGGAGCGTCAATTGGCAAAAACAGAATGTAATACTCAACAATTTCATTGGTTTTTGTCATCTGAAATAAGCAAACCTACATGGTTCTCCTCCACAGAGTCTGCCATGTTATTTCTATAGAAACCCAGAACGGATCAGCCAAACACTTGCTCTATAAATAGGGCTATTTGCGTATTTGCATCGGCTACTGTAATTCTCCTTCACGCTTAGCAAACTTCAGAAGTTTCAATTCTGCAATCCCTTCACCAGATACCAGTAAATCCTACACCCTGTATCAGAGGTTGGAACAGCCAGCTCCGGAGCCTCATGCAGCTCTTTAGCCCCTCGCCGGTGGCTTTACAAAAATAATCATATGAAAATGAATAACAGGTTTTAATTTACATTTCACTTTTCATTTGTTATTGTTGCAGATCTTAAGATATTCTTACATTCTCTATTATTAAAAATGTGCGGCCATTTCACTGAGTACAAAATTTTGTTTTAACATTTTATCAATTATGTCTACAGCCTGGAACGCTTTGCTTAAACTTGAAGTAGTTAGTCTTAAGCTATAAGCTATAATAATAAGCTATAATAATAATAATAATAATAATAAATAATAATAATAATAATACCACTATAATACTACCACTACTACTACCACTACTACTACTACTACTACTACTACTACTACTACTACTACTACTACTACTACTACTATATAATAATAATAATAATAATAATAATAACAATGGGTAAGTTATATTGGAATTTGTTTAAGCAATACGGTGGAAATCATTCATGTATTAAACACGGTGTGTAAATGCACTAATGACCTTTACCGGACTTCCTGAGAAGGCTGTGTTCTCCTGGCCTTCACCACCTTTAAAACAAAAGAAATAAACAATGATTTTAGATAAGTGAGTGAAAAATACTGTATAAATGCACAAAAACCATATTCAATACACACACACACACACACACACACACACACACACACACACACACACACACACACACACACACACACACACACACTTGCAACACATACCTGTTCTATCAGCAGTTGTCGTGTTCATCCTGTTTGCAGAATTAATGAGTAATTAGTCATTTTTCTGCCTTTTTGCAGCACTTTGACAATAACAATATTACAGTAATATGTTCACTCTTTAACTATGCACTTCACACACTGTAATCTGCTTCTGATTACATTAAATCTTTGCTGAAGATCCTATTTTTCTTGTGTCTAACAACTGATACAAATAATGCAGCCTGATATTAAAACAACTCCTTTTACTTTTGTTGCGAAAAAAAACACATATATTTATTGGTAATTCTGAAACAACAGAAAATGTAGACCTTCTCAGAGAGTTGCAATCTTCATCTACCTGTATACCAAAAAGTTTTTTTACATTTCTAAAAAATGATTTACAAATTATTATAGTTTTACCAGTGTACATTTCAAAAACTCTCAAACAGGATTATGTAGAGGACTGTAAGGGTTTCATAACAGTGATGAAAGAGTTTTAGCTCAGGATGAGGCCCCAAAACCATCAGTTTAATATTTATACCTGACAAAAACAAAATGTTAAACTTGAAAGCTGTACAATGTCGAAGTGCAGCATGAAACAAACACTTAAGTCTTACATTCATAGCTAAAGTCTGACAGACTATATGGAAAATATATAACAAAAGCAGCAAATAGGCAAGTGAGACTTTGTTGAACATCAACCTCATGAAGGTTGAGTAAACAAAGTTTCACTAACGTCAAACGGATTCATATTCCAAACTTTCTATCTGCTCTCCTGCCACGACTGAACTCTCCTCACACGACTTCCTGCCTGGTCTCTGAGTTTTGCTTTTAGGTCCAAATCCTTTAACATGGAGCCATTATTTATCATAATTGCGAGCGATTTTATTCCACTTACCTCTTCCTCTTACGATAAAAGTAGTACCCTCCACCGCCAGCGGCAGCAAGGACGACTAGAACTGCGATGACTATTCCTGCGATGCAGCCACCTGAACAGCCTGATTTTTTATCTGATAGGGCTGAAATATAACGGGATAAGAACATAATTGTTACACCACTCTGTACACAGGAACTGTCTCGTCATTTTATCATGCTTATGGATACACAGAATACATAAAGTCTCCCTTAATGTGATTTTAAAGATGGGCAGTTATGAACACAGATTTATTTTTGTAAGGTGCAAAGCCTCAATATCTCCTTTGGCTGGAGAACTGTTTCTGAATCTCTGTTTGGCAGGATGGTCATTGCATTATGTTGCTTGAGGAAACATGTTATTACAGAATTATGCTTTGCTTATAGGAACTCTTTATGCATCAAAGTCAGGTCTTGGTATGGTCTGCTTAAGTGGAAAAAAAGTTGTTTGAAGCCTTTTTCAACTGTAAAGAGATATACAAAAACATCTGATAAATTGCCACAAGTGATGTGACTTTATACTGGCTGCCTGTTTGCTTTGGCGTTGATTTTGAAATTTCTTTATTAGTTTATACGAGATGACATGACCTTGAAGCTGACTACTGAACATATGAGCCAAATTGGAAAGAAAAATACAAAGGATTTCTTGAGATATTGTGTTGACATGAATGAGACTGATGAAGTTACAGGGGCCTTGACCTTTGACTTTATGGCCACCAAAATCTAATCAGCTTATCATTCAAACCAAGTGAATGTTTGGGCTAAATTTGAAGATACTGCCTTGAGGTGTTCTTGAGATATCACGTTAACAAAATGTGCCTCCAGAGGCAAAAAAACCTGCTCGATCCACAAATGTGACACAGTGTGTCCATGTCGCATGTATTTTGGCTGTTTAGTTTAATCGCGGAGGATGAATGCTTCAAGTAAAAGCATTGATTGATTCAAATGGATCTGTAAGAAACATCTTTGGGAAGCCTGCGACTCCTCGGATTATTAGAGGTATTACGTTGTGGGTTGGTCGTAATATTCAAGAGTATCAAAAAAATCAGCCATCAACATGATCTTTGTACCTTTTACAGACAATTCATAGTCGGCAGATGATGTCTTCTTGGTTATATCATTCATCGCTTCACAGGTGTAGATGCCTCCGTCTGACAGCTGAATGTTGGGTTTGCTGAACACAGTAGAGTTGTGTATCTTCACTGTCCCGTTCACCTTCCAGGTGTAAATCGCGGACGGCGTGGACTCAGCAGAGCAGGTTAAAGTTAAATTTTCATTTACAAATATTTCACTTGGATGTTTGATTTGAACATTTTCTGGTCCATCTGAAAAACAGATATTTGTAAAGTTCTTATAACAGCACAAATAATAAAGAATACAATAAAAATCCAAACTTAGCACTTATTTATGACACTCATCATTTTAAATAGTAAATGTACGTACAGATCACATCCATGAAGTATTTAGCTTTTTCGTTGCTGAAGGGGTTGCTGAGTGTACAGGAATATTCTCCACTGTCTAATTTATTCAGGCTGTTAAAAGACAGCACTCTGTTATTGTCGTAGAGTATTATTTCGTCAGTCGTGATCAGATCTTTGCCGTCCTTCATCCACTTTCTGGTTAAGACAGAGCCAGCAGCATCACAGGTTAAGTTGACTGAGTTGCTCTCAATCGGCAGTTTTGTTGACGACGTGATTGAAGCTCCTGATATTCTCTCTGTTGGGCAAAAGATCAGGCAAATAATGAAAACAGGAACAAAAGTAACTGTTACTAAAATTTCACCATACATAAAAGGAACCAAATAAAGGAAGAAGAAAACACATCTACTGTTCCTTGAATCAGGTATGTGCCAAATGTCTAACTGTCACCACTGAAGTTTTTCTAACATTTGCAGTTTTGTAACATTGAGTTCTTAGAAAGATTTTTACTCATCTGTCCGAAGGTACTGCTATTCACTACACAACCAGTAAAGCAAGCGCAGCTTTTAGATGCATATATTTCGGGTATATAAATCATTCCTAATAAAATTATTTCCGGTTTAACTGTATTTTGGGTAGTTGGGCTGATTGGGAAGCTGATGTGTAATATTTTTCATGTCTGTCTTTTTAAACTCATTATTATCATTATTATTTAATATTAAGTCGCATTGATTTGTCAATACAGATTACACAAGTGCCATATTTCTGAATACTATGTCCACTAAACCTCATGATTCTGACTTACCCAGTACAGAGACAACTGACGACTGTGATGTTTGATATCTCAGGGTTTTGCTGTTAAAGGCCTGACAGCTGTAGTTACCACTGTGATTCATCTGAATGTTCATCAGTCTGAGTTCTGGTCCAGTATCAGACAGCAGGTCTCCATTCAGAAACCACTGAAACTGGGCAGCAGGTCTGGAGACAGCCGAGCACGTCAGGCTGACGTCTGACCCTTCGCCACAGCATTCTTGTGACGGAGATATTGTCAAATTAATATTTTCAGGGCCGTCTGCAGTGTGCAGCATATGGGAACATAACCAAAACGTAATGTTAGCAGGTTGAAAATAAAACTACATGACATGCAGCTTAACTCAGCGTGAAGTCTGAAAATACCTTCAGCTGTGAAGCATGTATGCATATGTAGGATAAAGAGTATGCATAAGTTAGTAACTCACAGCTGACGGAGAGCTTTACTGGTTCACTGGTGCCATTACTGACAGGATTAAACACATGGCACCTGAATGGTCCCTGGTCGTAGCGGGTCACGTTAACTATAGTGAGATTGGCGCCTCCATCAGCGAGCTGAACTCTGTCACTGTCTGTAACCTCAGAGCTGCCGTTCAGCCAGAGGAAAGAGAGCGAGGATCCAGAGGCGGAGCAGGACAGACTAACACTGCTGTTGAACTCCACCAAATCTGATGGGTTTGAAGTTACCACAACATTGGAAACGCGTGCTGTGGGTGAAAAACACAGTGTTGTTTTTTTTTTTTACTTGCCAGCTTTCTTTCACTAGAAAAGAAACACTTTTTAGTATGGGAAAGCAATGTGGAGAGTGAGAATAAATGCCAATTTATTGCCACTACAATGAGTAATCATGGTTTAATGTTTAAGGTTTGTAAGTTAGATACAGTCACGAGAATGTTTACTAACTCATGATCATGTCATTATTGTTGTTTTTTTTTATTTAACATTATTATTGCTGGACTTTTATTTGGACATTTCACCAAGAATGGTGAGGCATAGAGAATCAATAATGTCTGTCAGCAGATTACTCTACAATAATTAATCTGAATCAGCACAGATCATAGACCAGGCATGATGAGCTCAGCCGTCCAACCTTTTCTGGATGTTTAATATCTTATCCTACCTGCTGCCTGTGGTGCAATATTTAACCAGTGCTGGCTGATCTTATAGATTTATCTTTCCCAATGAGCCACAACCACATTCTCCTCATAAACACAAGAGTTTCTGAAACAATCAGACTGAATGGCAAGTTAGTTATCAATCACTCCAAAACAAATCTGAGATGTTGTATAGTCTGTCTGTGCCCAGACGAGATTACTGTTAAGTTATTTCAGTTATCACAAAAATGTGCGTTGACACGGCGACTGTGTTGAACTATCATTATCCTTAGTTTGTGTATTAGTTATAAGTGCTTGTGTCATCTTTTTCTGTGCTATTGGCCCACTGCAGGAGGATTTTAGTATGAGTTCAGACATTTTTCATTCTCAGCCTCAGTTGTCTCTGTATAAAAATTGCAGATGTATCTTGAGAGCGAATGCAGGGTTCAATATTGTTTTTTTTTCTCTTGCCCAGTCAGGCAACTGGGCCAAATATCCTTACCCAGAGTGAATTTTGTTTCTTGACCTTTAAAATTGTATTTATTATTTATTAGAGGTTATTATATGACAAACAGAATGACGTTATATATTGTGTTTAATTTTTTATCCAAATCCTCCTAACCACCCAAAAAAACACCTGTTTCCAGGATAACTGTGATGCTTGCTTGTGATTCAGCTCACAAACTTTATGTTTTATCACCAGCGTTTTTTTTCTCAAGTTCCCGTTCAGTGCTGTTCATATGCAACTCTAAACAGAGACGAGAAGGAAGTGAGTTGGCTAAATCCTAAACTACTTTCATCAACGTTTTTTTGAAGGTTGCTCGAATGGGGAGGTGAGTTGCTGCAGTTAATAGCCCAATGTGACATTTTACTCATCCCAGGCAACCGGGCAATCGTTATTGTTAAGCCCTGAAATGTATGTAGAGTAAATATTAGCTGTGTTGGAAACTGTCCCCTATACCCGAAATAGTGCATTATATATTGTGTTTTCCGTTCAGTAGTAGTGTTTGATTTCCCTGCTGTTAATTTCATCAACTCCGTAGTGCACTATAAAATACTCACAATGCACAGCAAATTTGAGTATACATACGATGTACCCAACGTTTTACTCCAGTATACCAGAATGCAAAGTGTGTGTGTATTTTCCAAAGGAGGAAAATTCCTGTGTAGTGTCTGAAATCTCGTTTGGTTATTCCCTATATAGTTCACCATTTAATAAACACTACATAAAGAATAGTGAGCAAGCGAGTGAATGAACAATTTCAAACACATCTGTTGTTTCTTTTTGATTTACAAATGCTCAGCGCAACCATTTTATATTTAATTAAGTACCATCTGATACTCTCACAGGTACATCTCATCTTTCACATCCTTGTTTCTTTGCACAAAGCCTGTTCTTCAAACTTACTCAGTACAGAGATGACTGCAGGTGAAGATGATTCATATCTCAGAGTTTTGCTGTTGAAGGCCTGACAGCTGTAGTTTCCACTCTCACTCTCCTGAATGGTCGTCAGATTGAACTGCGGTCCAGTGTCAGACTGCAGGCTTCCGTTCAGAAGCAACGTAAATTGTGCAGGAGGTCTGGAGACAGCCAAGCACGTCAAGGTGATGTTTGACCCCTCCACATAGTAGTCTTGTGATGGAGATTTTTGCAAATTAACATTGTCTGGACCGTCTGAATTTAGGGGAATCACAAAAGCAGAAAGGTTAGTACGAGCGATTGCATTAACATACATTTAGTCAAAAGAAAAAGGCAATATCAGCATAATGTAATCCAAAAAAACAAGAATGCAATAAACACTTTCCAAATGTTAGTCCACACTGAATGTAGTTTGCTGTGATGTAGCACTGGAGTACAGTAGGTCAGAATATGTGTTTCTAATACTTTGTACAACTAATGGAGAATAAAAAAAGAAATATCCTCCAAAGTCTCAGTTTGCATGTCGATGTTGTCGGATAAAGATTGAACATGAAGATTAGTAACTCACAGCTGATGTTGAAGTTTATTGGTTCACTGGTGCCATTACTGACAGGATTGGACACTTGACACTTAAATGGTCCTTTGTCGTAGCGGGTCACGTGAACTATAGTGAGATTGGCGCCTCCATCAGCGAGCTGAACTCTGTCAATTCCTGTAACCTCAGAGCTGCCGTTCAGCCAGAGGAAAGAGAGCGAGGATCCAGAGGCGGAGCAGGACAGACGGACGGAGCTGTTGAACTCCACCAAGTCTGTGTTGCTGGCAGTTGCTATGACATCGGACACTGGAACTGTTGGTGAAAAACAAAATTAGATTTGCAACCACACAAAAGTACGGTAGAAAACTCAATTTAAAAGGTATAATAGCCCCTGCCACAAAAAAAGCATTTTTTCTTACCAATTATATGATGATGATGATGATGATGATAAAAACACCAAAAAATCTATATGGGGCTCCTACAAAATGCTTTGCTTATCAGAGGAACATCCAGGTTTTGTTCATATTGTATTAAACTGGTATTGCTTTAATTTTGTGGTATTTTCAGGCTGAGCCTTCAGTTCTGGTGGCTGTTACTAAAAATTCATTTTCAATGTAATGAACAAATTTAACACCATAATAAAAAGCTCAATCAAATTTTCTCTGATACACTCTCAACAAGAGCTAAATATAGAGAGATGATACAGGTGTAATTTAAACCGATAAGCTTAGTGTATCCATTGTAGGTATTTTATACATAATTACAAATAAACATATTGCTCAATGTCATCGGTGGCCGAGTGAAATTATTCAAATCTCAGTTATGATGCAGTTAATAGGTTGGAGACATTTAATGTTATTATCAGATTATTAGATATCAGATGTTGTTATCTTGCTTTTTGTCCCAAGTTTTCAACAATATCTCAGACATTTCAGTCGTTATTTTGTCTTAATACCAAAGGTGGGACCAAGTCATTCTTTTACAAGTGTCACATCTTTGCACTGACGTCCTAATTCATGTCCTAAATCAAGATGGGCAAGTTCCAAGTCAAGTCACAAGCTTGTTTTGAGTCCTAAACAACTCATAATTTGCTCATAATGGCATAATGTCCATTTTAGAAACACAGCAATAATATCATAAGTTCCCCAAAAGTATAAATGGCTGTAAAAATCAGTTTTTATAACAAGTAGAATTAAAACTGCAGCAGAGTGAATTTTCTGTGTTTCTGTATTTAACTCATCTCATGTTGGAAAAACCTCCATAACTCTATTTTCCCAAATTGGCTTGGGGAGAAAGATACCAAGCATTTTCAAGTCAAATTACTCAACTCCAAGTGAAGTCATGGGTCACTGTTTAAATCCAAGCTGAGTTTCAGGTCTGTTTTTGGATTTTTTCAGGTGGAGTCTAAAGTCATCAAATTTGTGACACTAGTCTGACTCAAGTCGAAGTAATGTGACTGGAGTCCACACCTCTGCTCAGTACTATGTCATTATCATTATATTGTGTTATGTAATACTGAAATAATATAATCTGCATTCTGGTGTCATCGAGGATCTTATTTAAAACCGCTAAACACCTGAACACAAATGTTTATGTCTTTTTCAATTACTCGACATAATCTTCTGTCAGCACTAAAAAAGATAGAACATGTAAAATATTGTCTCACCATCTACGAAGTCTAGTGCTCCCTGTCATACTGAAGTAGATACATGTGAAATATTGTCTCACCATATACATCCAAAATTGTGCTTCCTGTCTTCTGTGGTTCTCCAAATGGAAAAATGCTAACGCTGTATTCTCCGCTGTCATTTAGAGCCACGTTTCTGAGCTCCAGAGATCCAGTAGACATGAAGAGGGTGATCCTGCCTTCATACTCTGGGCCAGTTGCGTTTTTGCCACTAAAAGAGATTATATTTCTACCATCAAATTGCCAGCCCACTGTTAGAAATGGTTGTTCTGGTGGAGTCAGTGTTGTGGTGAACATCACTGTTTCTCCCACAGCTGCAAACTGACTGTCTTGCAACACACCAACTCCTTTGGTTAAACCTGGAGGAGACAGTTCGACAGCTCTAAGAAGCACAATATTAAGTTGAGCACATTGCAAAATGGGACAGTGGAACAACATCACACAATAAAAACTGTTCTTAATCACAATTAATTACATTTGAAAGGAAAACACCTGAATCACCTTTTCCATAATACATTGGTATAGCTATTTTTCTATTAAAATCAATGAAGCAATCCTGAACTTGCGGTGGTTGCTAAACATAAGTGTTTGAAGTAGATGACATTTTCGGTCAGCAGGCTTCTTTTAAGTTAAGTTAGGGAAATCAAGTCTAACACAGTGACACGGTTAGCGACAGACCCTTGAGTCAATTATCTATCAGACCGACACACAGCAAAGTAGCTAAACTGTGAATAACTTTGATTCAAACAATTTAACTAAAACTAAATTTAAAGTCACTTGAATTAAAAATGAACAGACATTTACGTATGGTCTAAACCACGCGCAGTACGGCTCACCATAGATAAATACAACATTTAAGTTGCTTTACTTGTTACGCTATGGTCTTCTATCCTTACTGCTACTGAATCACAAAAGCATAGATCATTAGCTAAACTTCTCTACAACATCTTCGTCACAATTGATCTATTCTTTAAATATAAAAAATGTATTTTAAGATTTTAAAATAAAGGTTCTTACCTGTAAAGGCTGCAGAGACAAGACACAGGAGAGGTAAAATATCCATTGATCTATCGTTATGAGATAAACAGCAGAGGAAAGGTGAACCATCAAACTCTGACTGTGCTGTCCTAACAAATGTGAGCCTGCGGCACTTCAGATTTTATGAGTCAGTGAATGGAGAGCAACATTAGTTACAAAGTGTCTGCATAATGAGATAAACCCACTGAAGCTGCTGCCATGCTCTAAAGCTGCAAGGCGTCGCCCTCCAGTGGTGTAATTGTGTTTGACATACTGCTGCAGTTTTCATAATCCCACAAGCAACAGATGATTTAGTAAACAGGGTATGTTTGGCTTATTTAGTTTGGGTAAAATTTACATATGCATGCAGTAAAATAATGTCCATATAATTTGACAGTCATCTGTGGATATATCAGTTTCAACTCAGATCAAACTAATCAGCTGATAAATTAAACTTCAATTTTATTAGCAAAAGCAACAGGGAGGCCAACAGGACGGTCAAGGCACACTAATGTTTGTCATAAATGTTGTAATAAAGATATAAAACGATACATGGGGCTTCTAAAATAAAGTTATTATTTAATTAATTATAAATGATCTTGATAACTTGGTGATCCAAAGCTGCTTGATGCATTATTGGTAATGACTGATGATGCAAAATGGGGCAGTTAATTGAACCGTTTATGATGAGGAAATCCACACCCTGCTGAACTTTATTGCACTGCCCTCATATATTGAAATCAGGAAACATTCTTCTGAAATCCGCCAAGATAAAGTTTAGTAGCCTGATCCCTCTCTCTGCCATAACACATCTGATGATACTGCAGAGGGAATGGAAAAAGCTGTGATACACTTCATCATCCTGGGAGTCATCTCAGGTGAGCTCTTGATCCACTTGAAACAGCAGATAAAAGTGATTTTTCACTTAAATTTAACTAGTGAAGCTTAGGGATGAAACATTTCCTTTTACCGTCATCATCACATTAATACAACCGGAGCCCGGTTCTTATTCTGTGTTGTGGCTTTCGCAGTAGACAATTTATAGGTCGCGTTAACGGAATATTTTCCGTCACTGACGGATTCATTTTTTTTAACAATGACAGATACATTTGGAGGCCATCCGTCATTTTGAGATAATGGCAATCACACTGAGGCAGAGAGGAAATTCACTCGGTTTTAATTCGCTTTTCAAGACGGCAAGTCCCGCGGAATCACGCTCACACAGCCAGACGCGTTTCTCCATTTTGCGCACAGAGTTCACCGAGGAGGTAAATAAATTAATCAAAAGGGGGAAAAAAAATCCCTTTTGAGCATGTAGACGCCAACGCTGACCTGAACACCGTACTAAACGCATTTCGCTATCCAGGCGCTCACAGCGCGCTGAAAAACTCCGGACTGGAGACCTTGGAGCGCGTCGGTGACCACTATGGATCACAGAGGGGTGCAGCTGTGCTGCTGGCACAGAAGGAGCGCATTCAACGGGATTTCCTCCCAATGAAAAGAGTGCTTGTCTCCTTAACAACATTAAAACGGCGATAAAAGTCGTCTATCCGAGGCAAAATAGACAAAACCTGACGACAATCGCCTCTGCAGCGATTACGCTTGATGCAGTTGATTACGCACAAGTGAACACGCGGTTAAAATCCATACGGAGGAAGATTTGACATCAGGCTGTCGGCTACAGCAGGTCACTTCAGTTAAACCCAGTTAATTTTGTCGGTGGTTTGTTCATTGTGTAATTGTAATCGTCTAATTTTGTAAAATGGCATTGTAAATTTGGTTGTTTATTAATGGCAGAGTTTTTGGTGGCCTCCGCTTTTACTGTGTGGGAAAAATCATTCATCTGCGTCGTGTAGTTCATACAACCGTAAAAAAATCTAAGAAAAATAGGGGTTAATCCATTAAGTGATGTATTAAACAGACCAGAGCGAGTGGTCGGTGTCAGCTGTTCATCTTTTTGCTTCAAGCCATGGAGTAAATGCATAATCTCAACGTTGTTGTGTTTATTTTTTTTTAATTAACAACGCACATATTAAAAATATTACATGTCTTATCATTTGAAAGATTAAAGAGTCACAATGCTTCTCTGTGCATACCCATATACGGACGGTCCTGTATTTTAGCTTTTTCAGAGAGAACAGTTACTTTTTTTTACTGTCTTCTAATCAAGTTCTGTTTTTCGATCAGTTTCAACATCAAGACTTGAACTGATTTCAGCAAATCATCACAGTAGCACATTCTGCAATGTCCTTATTACAAATGTTCTCAGACTTGTTTAACTGTCTCCTCCAGGTTTAACCAGTGGACTTGGTTTGCTGCCTGATGTTCTGCATGCAGCTATAGGAGAGTCAGTGACATTCACCACGTCACTGACTCCAACAGAAAAACCATTTCTAACAGTGGGCTGGACATTTGATGGTAGAAATATAATCTCGTTTAGTGGCACAAACGCAACTGGCCCAGAGTATAAAGACAGGATCACCCTCTTCATGTCTACTGGATCTCTGGAGCTCAGAAACGTGGCTCTAAATGACCACGGAGAATACAGCGTTAACATTTTTCCATTTGGAGAACCACAGAAGACAGGAAGCACAATTTTGGATGTACATGGTGAGATTTCGCATGTATCTACTTCAGTATGTAGCAATCGAACAAGAAATAAATATTGTGTTAGTTCAAATAGTTGTGTTTATGTGTTCGAGTGTAAACTGAATTTTTTTTGCCAAATTTAGTTTTCCAAGGTCAAGAAAAAAAACTTTCACACTCAGACTACTTCAGTATGTCAATTTTGTGATGGTTTCTCACTGATGAGGAAATTTAAAGTCTCTAAGTCTTACAATAACTGCATCATAACTGAGATTTGAATATTTTAACTGGGCCACTGATGACAATGAGCAATGGGATTTATTCTTAGCCGCTGCAGTGTTACCCTCTACTGTAACTCTGTCATGTGGTGGCAAATTTAAAATAATTTTGTTTCTCGCCCACAGTACGAGTGTCCGATGTCATAGCAACTGCCAGCAACACAGACTTGGTGGAGTTCAACAGCTCCGTCCGTCTGTCCTGCTCCGCCTCTGGATCCTCGCTCTCTTTCCTCTGGCTGAACGGCAGCTCTGAGGTTACAGGAAGTGACAAAGTTCAGCTCGCTGATGGAGGCGCCAATCTCACTATAGTTAACGTGACCCGCTACGACAAAGGACCATTCAGCTGTCATGTGTACAATCCTGTCAGTAATGGCACCAGTGAACCAATAAACTTCAACGTCAGCTGTGAGTTATTAATGTTCAGTCTTTATCTGACATCTGCATGCAAACTGAAACTGAGAGTGTAGATAATTGTCAAGTCTTAATAAAATAGCCTTACATATTTTCTTTCTTTCTATTTTCTTTCTGTTGCCTCATCCGTTGTACTACATATTAGAAACACACTTTCCAAACTAATGGGATCCAGTATGTCACTGAAAACGACAGCAGTCAGTTTCATTTAGAAATGTTTGTTGGCTTTTCAGTCAAATTACATTTTACAAAGGTTTCTATTTCCTGGTGACCTGATGTATAACAATGATGTTGTTGCCTCATAATGAGTCGAGCTGCAGGTTATGTGCCTTTTTTGCTTGTTTTTTTCTATTCAGATGGTCCAGAAAACCTACATTTGGAAATATCTCCGTTACTAGAACACTATAAGGAGGGGTCCAATGTCACCTTGACGTGCTTGGCTGTCTCCAGACCTCCTGCACAATTTACGTTGCTTCTGAACGGAGGCCTGCAGTCTGACACTGGACCGCAGTTCAATCTGACGACCATTCAGGAGAGTCAGAGTGGAAACTACAGCTGTCAGGCCTTCAACAGCAAAACTCTGAGATATGAATCATCTTCGCCTGCAGTCATCTCTGTACTGAGTAAGTTAGGATTTCATTTATTTATTTTTTTTAACAAAGAAATTTTGATTAGAAAAGGCTGGATCTAGCTGTGATGGTGTCAAATAAACGATTTCACTGAACAAAAAGTAACAATACCTGCTGTACATACATTTGCACACGAGAACAGCTGCATGATCGCGGATGAATAAAAAATGAATTTGTGTCTTTTTAAAAATTCTTTGGTGGTAGGTAAACTGGGGATGGCTGTCAGTGTGTACATTAGTTGTAACTAAATTTGGGAATTTGATGACACCATATATATGTGTTAAAAAAAGTGAGAAAGGGTTAGGCAAGTTTTACCTTGACTTACTCCTTTTCGCACACTGTACTTTTATTTCTTTTGTTTGTTTATAATATTTTTTATTTGTGTTTGAAATTAAGTCATTCATTCATACATGTATATGTCAAACTCACATTCAAACCTTTAACCTTTAACTTTTAAGCTATTCCCAATGTTACCAAAGGCAAGTTGGTTGGCCAGTATAAAACCACTGTGTTTCTCACCCACAGTACCAGTTTCCAATTTAACGGCAACTGCCAGCAACACAGACTTGGTGGAGTTCAACAGCTCCGTCCGTCTGTCCTGCTCCGCCTCTGGATCCTCGCTCTCTTTCCTCTGGCTGAACGGCAGCTCTGAGGTTACAGGAAGTGACAAAGTTCAGCTCGCTGATGGAGGCGCCAATCTCACTATAGTTCACGTGACCCGCTACGACAAAGGACCATTTAAGTGTCAAGTGTCCAATCCTGTCAGTAATGACATCAGTGAACCGATAAACTTCAACATCAGCTGTGAGTTAAGATTTTTAAGCCAATTATGGACCAAACTATCTTTTTAATATTTGTGCTGCAGTAAGAATTCTACAAACATCTGTTTTTCAGACGGACCACAAAATGTTCGAATCACAGGGCCGAGTACTAAATATTCAAAAGAGAAGTTAACTTTAACCTGCTCTGCTGACTCTAAACCACCTGCCACTTACATCTGGAGGCTGAATGGGACAAAGATACACAACTCTGCTGTGTTCACCAAAAACAACGTTGAACGCTCCGACAGTGGCAGCTACACCTGTGAAGCGATGAATATGATAACTGGGGAAAAAATCATCTGCAGTCCATAAACTGTCTGTAACAGGTACTACGATGCTACTGATTGCAGATTTTGTTGGTACTCCTGAACGTTGTGATCAGCCCACAGCGTTACACCTCTGATAACCTGAAGAGTAACAAGCTTCTGAAAGACGTTTCTCACACAGTCACTGCTCCAACTTTAAGTGTGAGATTTGTTTCAAGCTTATGAGACAACAATAACTTGAAATGCAAAATTCCACTTTAGTTCCCTTCAAGATTCAAGTAACTATATTGTCTAAACAATCTCCAAGTCACTCTTTTGAAATGTCAAAATGCCTTTATTTCTACGGCATGGTCATGATGAAGCTTTAAAGCACTCCTACACGTGTCGGCATACACGCCTTCTGGTTCTGGATGTATGCATGTCTGTGGAAATATTTTTCATTCACCATGACAAAAAAATCTTAACTTATCACTTTCTGTTTTATTTCAGACAAGGAATCAGGAGGTCTTTCAGATGGAGCCATTGCTGGAATAGTTATCGCATGTTTAGTTGTCGCTGCAGGAGCTGCTGGAGGATACTATATTTATAAAAAAAAGTAAATGAAAAATCTAATCATTCTTTAAAAATACTACTTCTGTCATGCTTGTTTACATTAAACTTACAACAGGGTAGATGAAAAAGTGATAATTTATTGACCTACATGAACCTTTCTAGAGTTATTGAAAGGGATGAAAATGAAATGAAATTATTTACATATAACTCATCGGACATCACTTAATAAACATTATCTTAATCTGTGAATTAATTAAAACTTGTTAAAAATAACTGATGAAAAAATTAAAAACATCTGTATTAGCTAACAGTTAACAATCCTCCATTAAAAGTTTAGAAATGTCTTTTTTAATCTTTTGGTTTATTTTATGAAACACTACCCAAATATACCCAAAGATACCAAATGTTTGAATTTTTGAGTTGAGCCTGTTTACATGGCCACATTTCAATAATGCTTTATTTCTAATATTTAGAAATAACAACAAAGCTGAGCCATTTTTTGAAATACAGGTTAGTATTTACCTGATCTAACTTCATCCTACACTTAGACTACCATATACTGTCTATTATGACAGACAGAATGGACAACAAACTACAGTTATATAAAAAAGACATATGAATAATAAGATGTAACAACACTTTTTTTTGCCTACACCAAGAAGCGCAGAACGAGGAGAATGCAGCAGAACATGAAAACACACAAACTCAGTGATGTTTTCTCCCATTTAAGGTGAGTTTTGAACTAAATATTCTGATCTGTTAAGAGGGGATTAAAGTATTTTGAGGGGGAAGAACTGAATGGTTTCTGTAGAAATAATAGTTTATCTGAAGAAACTACGATAGGACATTTACTGCCAACTCATTACAACATACAGTTTGATCAAAGCACTGACTTTTCCCTCTTTTTCACTTCTTGTGCAGCAGGTGATCTGAAAATGAGCTAAACTGTGACATCATACATATCCAACCTGAAGACAACGTTGATAAATGTAAATTGTAATGTTTTATTATTCTTTGAATGTCATGTTTGGCAATGCAGTGTCACTTAACAGTAGCTGAATTACCGTTTTACTTATGAAACAAGCTTACAACTGCAATAATTTTGCTTGGGGCAGAAGATGACAAACGGCAGCACGTACATATTAGTACCTTATCGCCTATTATTACAGTGAGAAATCAGCTTTAACTCGGCCCCATTGTCGCAGATACCTGAGGAAGCTATTTTACTATCACAGTTTAAGCCCGATATCCAATCAGAGTGCATATTGATATCAATGCATCCCTACTTTTTAATAATCGCTATTAATTAGAATTATTGTCAAAAATGACAGTGACAAACAGCTAGCATGTTGCATTTGTGTAAATGATAAATGTAATAAATGTCCATTTGCATAAAATGATAGTACGAATCTCCTGTGTGTCTTTTCATACCTGGATCTTATTTTTTTGTTTTTTGACTGTCTTGTCCTAATAAATGTGAGCCTCCAACAGCTCTGATCTTCTGAGTCGGTGAATGGGGAGCAACATTAGTTACAAAGTGTCTGCATAATGAGATAAACCCACTGAAGCTGCTGCCAGTCTCTAAATCTGCAAGGCGTCGCCCTCCAGTGGTGTAATTGTGTTTGACATACTGCTGCGGGTTTCATTATCCCACAAGCAACAGATGATTTAGTAAACAGGGTATGTTTGGGTTATTTAGTTAAGGCAAAATTTACATATGCATGCAGTAAAAAAATAATGTCCATATAATCTGACAGGTAGTTGTGGATATATCAGTTTCAACTCAGATGAAACTAATCAGCTGCTAAATTAAACTTCAAATTCTATAAACAAAAGCAACAGGAAGTCAGACAGGAAGGGCACAGCAAACTAATGTTGTGCAGCTATAAATGTTGTTCTAACAGAATAATGAAGATATAAAAGGATACCTGGGGCATCTGAAATGAATGCATAAATAAGCGTGGTTTAAAATATTTATTCTGTGTGTCATAATGAAGCTCCTATGAAGAGCTGGAACAAAATTACACATATGTCACACAGACTTTAATAAGATGTCTTTTAAGTAATTTAACAAGGATATTTTTTCAGTCCAAGTATGCAACAATAAAGGCATACATAAGTGAATGTTTGAATTAATGCATGACATCATAAATAAACAAAGCTTTTATGGATTTCTTTTGGGGGTTTTTTGTGTGGTTTCTTTTTATGTTTATTTACATTTGAGAATTTTGCACTTGAGGACTTTGAGTCCGTGAAATAAAGAGGAAAACATATTGTAACAAAACAGAGATTATAAAATAATTCTTCTACATGCAAGAGGATTCATTTGTCTGTGCAAATTTCACGGCATACAGTCACTGAGATGTTTGACTTTTAGCTCCGTTATGAGGCTGAATTTTTTTACTTTTAGTCAGAGGATCAGAAAAGTCAGAAGTTCTTAAATATCCAGAGAAAAATGTAAACTTTCAGTTTCATAGAAATTAATCAAACAGTTGTTGAGTGAATAAAAATAAAAACTGTCAGCCTCACGGTAACACTAACAATGCCAAGGTGCTATAAATGTTTGGACTTTCAGTTTCACAGCAATCTATCAAACAAACCAAACCAACAGACAACGGCACAGAGCGTCGACTGCAGGCGAGTCCAAAGTCCAACCGTCCAACTGTCCAGTGGTCCACAACTTGTCTTTCAAAATATAATTCAAGTTATGATCAACACAATACTGTTTAATCAAGCTCGATAACGTTTTTCCTCATCGATCTCTGGCAGGACTATTATACAGTTTGCCGACGAGAGCCAAGTAGGAATTACACAAAAGGAAAATGTGTTTTCATAATCAGATTATAAACAAGCAGACGAATGATTATCTAAGATACAAAGATGAATCAGTTGTGTTTGTGTCCTTTTTATGAAATCATTTTTTACTTTTTAACCATATGATGTGAGCAAGGGAGTAGATTTTGGTTCAGCTTTGGGGGAACACAAATAGGAGATTTGGGGTGCCCTCACCAAAAGATTTTGAGCACCAAAACACAAATCACGATTTGCCTCAGAGGGCTTTACAACATACGACATCCCTCTGTGATTGGGCCCTCTCAGCGGATACGGAAAAACTCCCCAAATAACCTTTCTACATCATTCATGGTATGAATGCCTTTAATTTTGTCAAAATAAAAGTTCTCTACTACTCTCAAAATTGAGTGAGACATGTCCCGTGTGTCCTCCTGAAACCTACACCTGTAGATGCGAGAAGCAGCTGGCCCCCAGGTACTTTCACACTTTCCTAATCTGGCCCCCCATTTAAAAAAGTTTGTACACACCTGCTTTAGTAGAACAATATAACTAATAGGGCTGCATCTAATGATTATTTTTTTATGGATTAATCTAACCATTATTTTTTTTTATTATTCAATAACAATAACAACATATTTACTGAAAATAACATTTTAAATCTTGTCATACACTGCAGGGTATTATTCCCCAACAACAAATAGCCCTGTCTTAACTGGTAATCTGTGTTTTACAGTCTGATATAAAGTCTCTCCAAAATAAAATTAATGTAAGAGCTTGTTCCACTCAAGTAAAAGGAATGTAGTGCAATCTACATTTAACGATCCAACATTAGAATAAATAAAACAATGTAAAATTCAAGTCACTTAATAAAACAGTTACTTTTTGTTACAGTAAAAAAAACCCTCAAATCTAGCAGTCCAACAAAACATCTTACAGTAAAATTTGTGCAATTTGAATAGCACAATAACTTTTCTCTAACAGAAATAATTATAACTAGTACATTCTTTCTGCATCCAAACAGTCCAGCCTTAACCGGGCCTTAAGGCATATCGCTTCCTGCTGATACGAGTGCTGTATTTTCATATCTATAAGCATATATTCCACTCATTTATTAAGCTATACACGCTCCTGCACAGCTGACAACCCCATCCTGTAAATGTTTCAAAATAAAATGCATTGTATCGGCAACTGATGGCATTCTGTCTACAGAGACACAGACAGTTAGCTTTTGTTTTGAAAGTGAAACAAGGAAGTTGAGGTAAAACAAACATCTTTGTATTTCCTCATCTGTGGGACACAGTCTGTGATACAGAGAGACTTTAAACTGTAGTATAAAGTGGTGTAGAGTCAACAAACACGAGAGTCACGTGTAAAAAAAACGGCAAGGACATGTTGATGAATAAATAAATTCCTGAATGCTTAATCATGTTAAACTGTGATAAATGTTATTTTTGACAAAATAAATACTTGCTTCCTTCACATAAAGTCACTTTTTAAATTAATTCTAAATGATCTTCACAGCTTGGTGATCCGAAGTTGCTTGGTGTATTCATGGTTAATGACTGACAATGCATAACCGTTCACAGCGAGCCTTTGAGGAAGTACACTGCACTGAACTTCCCGGTTCTGCCTTCATATTGAAAGTTTGATGCCTTCCTCTGAAATCCGCAAAGACAAAGTAAAGCAGTGTGATCTCCTTTTTTCGTAACACATCTGCTGATACTGCTGAAGGAATGGAGATAGCTGTAATACACTTCATCATCCTGGGAGTCATCTTAGGTGAGCTCCTGATCCACTTGATACAGCAGATAAAAGTGATTTTTCACTTAAGCTTAACCAGTGAAGCTTAACAGTGGATCCATGTTAGCTGCTAACTTGTTAGACAGTGAAAATTACTGCCGCACAGTAATGAAACATTTCCTTTTACGAATGCCCTTCTTTCTTCCTATTGTCTGTGCTGTGGCTAGGGCTCGACAATGTATGGATATTATATGGATACTGCGATATGAGACTAGATATCACCTTAGATATCTAGTAATATTGTAAGTGTAATATTGTAAGTGTTGTCTTCTCCTTGTTTTAAAGTCTGCATTACAGTAAAGTTTTTGAAAGCACCAATGGTCAACCCGATAGTATAGTCACAATATTGGGTATTTGGTCAAAAATATTTGAAGTATTTGATTTTTTCCTCATTGCCAGCCTTTGTTGTGGCCACTCGTTTCCTAGGTTTAAAGCGGGGAAAAAAAAGCACTCATAGATGCCCAGCCTCTAAAATGTAAACATACAGTGCATATGTATATATTGCATATATTACAGGAAATGATAACAGCCTTCCAAAAAAAAACTGTTGAAAAGATTTCTACTAGCAAAAAACATATTCATAAACCAAAGTTAATCATTTAGTGTAACAGAAAGGCAAGTAGTTTCAAGTTGTTCCTTTCTCCGCTAAAAAGGAGTTCCCCAGTTTGTGACTGAAATCTTTTCTCAGTGAGAAGAAACAAATGTTGCTCACATAAGGGGGGTTAAAAAGGACACTGAGGGGAAAAGTCAAAAATAATCGAGAGTATTACGATCTGCACATCATTTGCAAGCGCTTTCTGCCCCATCTCAAGGTCCCATTAGTAAAATAAAGTGCGCTTATATTGTTATGGTGCAACAAGTGCATGAAGTTTTGCAGTGGAGTGCAATTTGCCCATTTCTTCCTCTAATTGTAACTACCCATGATGCAAAGTATAAATGTTGGAGGAAGAAACAGAGTGCGTGTTTGCAGCTGTCAGTTGTTTGGCTGTTTACACCAGGTCTGGAGCTCTGCTCAGCTTGTGCTTCCTATTTAGTCAAGTGGCCACATGCGGTATTGCAGCAACCCAAAAAGCATTTTCCCCCTTGGCCACCATTGTAGAAGACACATCCGTAAAACTGATGACAGAACACCTCAAACTGCAAACAGGGTTAGATATGACTCTGTCTATTGTGAATTTCTGATCCATGGAGGTTTTATATTTGTAAAGGTTTTCTCAAACCAGGCAAAGTGATTTAAACATCTGTGAAATCATCGCAATGAAATATATGAGCTTAGATGGAAGTCACAGGCAGAGCCAGCATGAGAAACACTACTATGCGAAATAAATAGTTACATAAAAATATAGACAGACAGACAGATGGATAGACAGATAGATAAAGAGAGAGAGAGAGAAAGAGGGGGCCATAATGCTTCTCAGTGCGTACCCATATAAGGACGGTAATGTATTGAAGCTTGTAGCCCATTCTGCAATGTCCTTATTACAAATGTTCTCAGACTTGTTTAACTGTCTCCTCCAGGTTTAACCAGTGGACTTGGTTTGCTGCCTGATGCTCTGCATGCAGCTATAGGAGAGTCAGTGACATTCACCACGTCACTGACTCCAACAGAAAAACCATTTCTAACAGTGGGCTGGACATTTGGTGGTAGAAATATAATCTCTTTTAGTGGCACAAACACAACTGGCCCAGAGTATGAAGGCAGGATCACCCTCTTCATGTCTACTGGATCTCTGGAGCTCAGAAACGTGGCTCTAAATGACCGTGGAAAATACAGCGTTAACATTTTTCCATTTGGAGAACCACAGAAGACAGGAAGCACAGTTTTGGATGTACATGGTGAGACAATATTTCACATGTATCTACTTCAGTATGTAGCAATTGAACAAAAAAATAAATATTGTGTTAGTTCAAATAGTTGTGTTTATGTGTTCGAGTGTAAACTGAATTTTTTTTTGAATACAGCGTTAGCATTTTTCCAGAGGGAGAATCACAGAAGACAGGGACCAAAAGGCTGTACGTAGATGTTGAGCAAACGTTTTACATGTATTTCTGTCACAGCTGACTGGAGATTATGCAAAGCAATAGATCAAGAAATAGATATTTTTCTTGGTTCTAATAATTGTGTTTAGCTGTTCAGTGCTTTAATTAAGGGCTATGAGGACACCCGAATTCAGATTTTATTATTATTATTATTATTATTATTTTCTATCTAACATAATAATAATAATGTTAATAATAATAATAATAATAATAATAATAATAACATCAAAACTAAGAAAACATAACACTAAATCATCTTTTGTATCATTATTATCAAATAATAGGTGAGAAAATTTTCAACATTCCATGATGAACATGAGAATATTTTCAGCCAATTATTTTTATTTTTAGTTTTATTTTTATTTTACTGTTGTACCTGTTTTATGTGGTTGCAAATATAATTTATTTTGTTTCTCGCCCACAGCACCAGTGTCCGATGTCATAGCAACTGCCAGCAACACAGACTTGGTGGAGTTCAACAGCTCCATCCGTCTGTCCTGCTCCACCTCTGGATCCTCGCTCTCTTTCCTCTGGCTGAACGGCAGCTCTGAGGTTACAGGAATTGACAAAGTTCAGCTCGCTGATGGAGGCGCCAATCTCACTATAGTTAACGTGACCCGCTACGACAAAGGACCATTTAAGTGTCAAGTGTCCAATCCTGTCAGTAATGGCACCAGTGAACCAATAAACTTCAACATCAGCTGTGAGTTATTAATGTTCATGTTCAATCTTTATCCGACAACATCGACATGCAAACTGAGACTTTGGAGGATATTTCTTTTTTTATTCTCCATTAGTTGTACAAAGTATTAGAAACACATATTCTGACCTACTGTACTCCAGTGCTACATCACAGCAAACTACATTCAGTGTGGACTAACATTTGGGAAGTGTTTATTGCATTCTTGTTTTTTTGGATTACATTATGCTGATATCGCCTTTTTCTTTTGACTAAATGTATGTTAATGCAATCGCTCATACTAACCTTTCTGCTTTTGTGATTCCCCTAAATTCAGACGGTCCAGACAATGTTAATTTGCAAAAATCTCCATCACAAGACTACTATGTGGAGGGGTCAGACATCACCTTGACCTGCTCAGCAGAGTCCAGACCTAACGCCCAATTTACATGGCATCTGAACGGAGGCCTGCAGTCTGATACTGGACCGCAGTTCAATCTGACGACCATTCAGGAGAGTCAGAGTGGAAACTACAGCTGTCAGGCTTTTAACACTAAAACTCTGAGATATCAATCATCTCAGCCTGCAGCTGTAACTGTACTGGGTAAGTCAGAATTCAGAGGTTTAGTGGATATATAATCTGCATTGGCAAAGTGTGAACTCAAAGCAATGCGTCTTAATAAAAAATAATAATGAACTAGAATTACCACCAATTGCCTCCGTGCACCAGTCAAATTCCACTCTCAGTTCGCATCCATGTGTGGATACCTCACATACATCTTTCCCACGGCAGCACAGAAGATCTACACAATTAGCACAGTTTCAGGGTGGACACCCAAGAATAAAATCATCAATTTAGTATGTTACTAAATGTCTCCCCTTCTGTTTCTGACTTATGATGTAGAGTAATGACAAGTGCTTTTGCAGAATATTGTGATTTGATGCAGAAAGAATGTACTAGCTATAATTATTTCTTTTAGAGAAAAGTTATAGTGTTGCACTAATCTTACTGTAAGATGTTTTTTGTTGGACTGCTAGATTTGAGGTTTTTCACTGTAACACAGAGTAACTGGTTTGTTACTCCTCTTAAAAGTGACTTGAATTTTACATTGTTTTATTTATTTTGCCTTTGGATCGCTAAAATGTAGATTGCACTACATTCCTTTTACTTGAGTGGAACAAGCTCTTGCATTAATTTTATTTTGGAGAGACTTTATATCAGACTATGAAACAAAAAAGCTATTTTTGTTGGAGAATAATGCCCTGCAGTGTATGACAAGTTTTAAAATGTTATTTTTGGTAAATTTTGTTGTTATATTAATCAAGTTATTAAAAAATAATAGTTCAATAGTAAATCAATAGTAGGTAGATTAATCAATTAATCCAAAAAAATAATCGATAGATTAAATTGCTAAAAAAATAATCGTTAGGTGAAGCCCTTCTTGTGTAACATTTAGGACTGCAGTAAAATAACAAATCAAAACAAAAAACATTTTTTAATTTAACATTTCTTAACCTTGTAGGCAAAACCCCGATTTCCTCTTTCCAATAATTTACTCATTCCAAACTATCCTTTAAAGTGCCTGAATCAATATTTTTAAATTTAAAATTGTCACATGACTGCTATTTATATGTGAAAGGTCTCTCAGGCTGGTGAACCCACGGAGATATATTGCCCAACTCTGCATCTTTCCTTAGCTCTATAGATGGACCTGTTTAGTATCTTTCAGCTCATTGTTTTGGTTTTCTGGCCACAGCTTGACTATCATTATCAGTGTAGTTGTGGGTTTTTGTTAAAAACGAAAGAGTAAACCAAACTCTTTCGTTTTTAACAAAAAACCACAACTATACTGATAATTTTCTCAGGTATAGATTGCTGCAAACTATAATTGTTAAAATAACTAGGTGTGGACAGTCAAAAACTTTTAATGTTATACAGTATCTATGATAAGATATTATTAATTCAACCCTCAGTAACTCATTCTCAGATTTTTCACATACTCTTCTGCCCAATAGAAACAATATCAGGTGCTTCAATCATATCTTCATCTCTCCTGGAGTTTGAGGGCACCTCAGTCAACTTAACCTGTGATGCTGCCGGCTCTGTCTTTACCAGGGAGGAGTGGATGAAGGATGGCTCAGATCTGAACATTTCTAACGACATAATACTTTACGACAACAAGAGAGTGCTGACTTTTAACAGCCTGAATAAAAAAGACAGCGGACATTATTCCTGTACACTCAGCAACCCCTTCAGCAATGATGAAGCTGAATACTTCATAGATGTGATCTGTAGGTATCACTTACTGTTCAAAATGATGTATAACCATT
Organism: Plectropomus leopardus; assembly: GCF_008729295.1. Classification (NCBI taxonomy): domain Eukaryota; kingdom Metazoa; phylum Chordata; class Actinopteri; order Perciformes; family Serranidae; genus Plectropomus; species Plectropomus leopardus. Next base: position 23,139,685 of record NC_056469.1, read on the forward strand.
AATAACAATGTACTATGAACTTAACAAATACCTGTTTTTCAGATGGACCACAAAATGTTCGAATCACAGGTCCAAGTGTGATACATTTGAAAGAGAACTTAACTTTAACCTGCTCTGCTGAGTCCACACCGTCTGCTACTTCTTACATGTGGATGCTAAATGGGACAAAGATACACAACTCGGCTGTGCTCACTAAACACAACATTGAACTCTCTGACGGTGGCAACTACGTCTGTCTAGCACTAAATTTTGCAAATTGGGGAATATCGTCTGCAGAACATGAATTGTCTGTCACAGGTACTACGGTGGTATTAATTCAGATTTCATTGATGATCATGAATATTGTGATCAACCCACAGCATTATACCTCTAATAATCTGAAGAGTGGCACCAACTACATGTGGCAGATTTCTTTCAAGCTCATGAGACAACAATGGCTTAAGATGCAAAACTCAACTGAAGTGCCCTTAATAAAGACTACTTAAAAGTTAAGCATTGCACTTTAACACTTAACTTAACACTTAAACACTGTCAAACACGACGGACAGTTAAAAAAAAGTATAAAAAAATTAATACAGCAGAACCAGAGAGGTGTCCTTGTTATACCAGGGTTCCCTACACCTTCTTTTATTTGTGGTGGGCCACCACAATTAAAACATCTGCTGCCATAAATAGATTTTTTAGGCAGTAGAACACCCGGCGTGGTGAAAGTTAAACTTAACCGTTCATTTTGGTGGGTCTAAAAGTTTGTATTCACTCAGTCTGCACTCCGCTTCTCCTCTCATCCATAGATCTGAACAGCTCTGACTGGATCAGCTGACCAATTATGCACGCTGCAATTCAAACTGATGATGAGTTTTGCCTGCATTCACAGACCCCTTCAAAAACATCCAAATTTATAGATGGGGCACAGAATGATTAAAAAAAAAGGGACAAACACGCACAAGATAAAAAAAAATAAACTAACAAAATGTGAAGTTTTGCTGACACCCCCACAAGTGTCACTAGCCACTGCCACAAATAGATTCTGATTCTGTGGGAAACATTTGAAATATTAACACCTATATTACATTTGCAAATCACTGTTGTATTACCTTCAGTGCTGTATGTTCTGTTCAACTCTTACTGTAATTGTGGTGGTGTAGCATGTACAAATATTTTTCATTCATTCAAAAACTTCAAACTTCAATTCAAAACTTAACTTATAACTTATCATGTGTGCAAATAACCAATTTTGTAAGGTGAATTTTATGTTTTGTTTTTGTTCTGTTTACTTTCAGAAAGGACGTCTGGAGGTCTTTCAGCTGGTGCCATTGCTGGAATAGTTATTGCATGCTTTGTAGTTGCTTCTGCAGGAGCTGTTGTAGGGTATTATATCCATAAAAAAACAAAGTAAGTGAAAAATCCAATTGTCTTTTATAAAATACTCCTTTTACTACCACTTTTTAATATTACTTTGCATGGCCATAAACAGTGGTTTATTTCTAATATTTAGAATAAAGAACAAGGCTCCAGCACCTTCTCGTACTACAGGTCAGTAACTCCACCTAGACTATTACATACTGTATAATAATAATAATAATAATAATAATAATAATCATACAGAGATAGAATGAAGAATACATTCGAATTACACACCCATACATACGGTATATATACAGTATTTATTTATATATAGTGCTATGAAACTTTTTTTGCCTTGAAAAAGAACAACAGGTGCATGAGATGAATGTGTCACCCGAATATGAGAACACTTCAATGGTATATGAGAACATATAAGCTCATCAATCATCAATATTCTATTCCTTTAAAGGTGAGTTTTTAACTAAATATTCTGATTTGTTGTAAAAGGATCAATGTATTTTGAAGGGCAATCACTACATGGTTTTCTGCATGGTTTATCTGAAGAAAATACTATATGACATTTACTGCCCACTCATTACAACATAAAGTTGATCAGGGCACTGACTTTTTCCTCTTTTTCACTTCGAGCAGGTGATCAGAAAATGAGCGAAGCGGAGACATCAAAACCAGTCTCAAGACAATGTTTATAGATGTTAATGGTATTGTTTTATTATTCTTTAAATGTCAGTGTCATCAATGCAGTGTCACTTAACAGTAACTGAATTACCGCTTTACTTAAGAAATGTGCTTATAACTGCATTAATTTATTTTTTGTGGCCACTTGGGGCAGAAGATGTTCAACAGCAGAACGTCCATATAAGTGCCTTATCGCCTATTATGACGGTGAGATATCAGTTTTAAATTAAACCAGTCTTATTTTCTTCCTAAATAAAACAAAAACGTAGATGTGTTGGCAGCACTTTGATGGGGATCCATTGATCCAAATTTTTTTAGTTGATACCTGTAGCAATACCAGGGTTTTTGGCATTGGCCGACACCAAATGCTAATCCAATACCAATATTTGATTAACATGTCATATGCCTTACTGTGTCAGTGACTGAGATCATTCTTTTTTGTATAAAGCAACACCAGGCTTGAATTAAACATTGTTTCCCTAACTCTGTAAAAACAAAGAGATACAAACTAATATATATGTTATATATTATTAACTGATTAACTGATATTAACTGATTTTTTTTATTGTTTAGATAGTAAATTGTGCACAAGCAATTTAGTAAAAAAATACAATAATCACAGTAAACAGGAATTAAATTAACAGTGTAAAAATTAGCATTGGTCAAAACATGAACAGGAATTGAAATTCTATCATAAGACAATACAACTTCATAAAATAAAAACAAAATGTGCTGCTGATGCATGCCGTACCACACACTACTTCTGTCTAAGCAGAATTGAATTAAATAGATGAGCCCCACTGTCACAGATACTCAAGCCAGCCAGAATCACAGCATATGCTGGATATCCAATCAGAGTACATATCCAACATCTGTGCATCTGTACTTTATAATAATCACTATTAATTATCATAATTATTGTCAGAAAAGACAGTGACAAACAGCAATGCATGTAGCTTGTGTGTAAATAATACGTCTATTTGCTCGAAACGCGCTGGTATGAATCTCCTGTGTTTGTAAGTCTTTTCATATCAGATCTGTAAGTTCAGAAGTACTACAGTACAGGAATGGGAACTTGCTATCTGGACTTATATTAAAACATTTACAACACATATTCAATACATGACTTTTTTTTTCTTAGGTGGATGTTCTAAATATAAAAATTAAAATTATCAAAATAGTTTCAGTAATTCTCAGGTGAGTTTTTGTGAGCAAGTTAATCGGGATTAGCATAAAACAATACAAATGCATAAAATAAGAACAAAATGTGCTGCGGGCGCGCGCGTTTGTTTGTTTATGTGCGTGCGTGCGTGCCTCTGCGTGCATGTGTGTTTTGGTGGGGGTGGTAGATTTTGGTTTATTGTATAAAGCACTTTGTGTTACAGTTCATCTGTATGAAAAGTGCTACACAAATAAAGTCTGATTGATTGAGTCAAACAAAAAACTAAAGAAAAACTAGGCCTAACTGCGACCTTGGAAGCAGAGCACTTATCATTTTGAAATTATATTGGCAGGTTAGGGATACCACTGATTGTTGACTGACATCAGTGTGATTGCTGTAAACTGCAGTGACACTCTGCTGTTAACATGATTTACCAGTAAAGATCCACTGATCAGCTGGTTCATTTACAGTCACGAGATTCTTTGCATTGTATGGATGAATGTGGGGATGTGGAGGGCAGAATATGAGGCTGATCCAGGTGCAGCATTTCAAATCAACTTGGCATTTATAAAAGGAAAATCGTGCGCTGGCAGCAGTGCATACAGTTTTAGGTCAGAATACTTGTTTTCAGATTTAACTACACTTTAGTGTGGATTCTGTGCACTGTTATATTTATCAGACCATTGGTCCTTTTGTTTTGGAGGGGAACTCTGCGTATAAGTTGGCTGCTAGTAAAAACCTCCTGAACAATGAACACTAAAGGAATCCTAACCAGAATTTTCAGTTGATTGAAATCTGCAATCCTCAACTCGGGATGCCTGTAAATCCCCTGAATCTTACACACTGTCCCTTTATAAGAAAACAGATTAAGAAAACTATGTAGTGTATGAAAACCAATACAACAAAGGTGCACTTTTAGTGGTCCATACTTGGAACACTGTTGTTTGAAAAAGGCGAACCCACATTAATCTAATCTGTTGTCACATAATTGCAGAGCTGCAATCAGATTTTCTCAGCACCGTGCTTGTCTTTGCTTAAGCCATTATGAACTCTCACATATTTTTCTTGACCTCACAAGGTTTTCTATTGAAATCAAGGAAAAGCAAACAGGAATGGAATTTTGGGGGATAATTCGAGCACCCTATATCACTTAGTACAGCGTCCTGGGTTAAATAATCAAATCAGCTGTAAAGGGTGTAGGGGGGAGCAGTAATATGTAAAAGTAAAAGTTTGAATGCAATAATATCAAACCTGCCACCAGTTTTCATGCTGTAACTTCACTGCAATATGGGACCAATCTGAATCAACTACCGAATATGTTTTGTCATAATTACAACAGAAGTCTTATACAACAAATACGGCCACCTAAAATATTGCTTTGCAATTGCTCATAGTCCATATTGTAAATGATTAACAGGGAAACATGATGCAGGCAGATGAACCTTTAACATTGCAGTACTTCCTCATATTGCCGTCATATTCTGAAATCCGTATCTTCATACTGAAACCTCATGGAAAATTCAGAAGATCGACACAGATCACTCTTTTTTTGTCATACTCGGTGATACTCCAGATGAAATGGAAATAGCTGCGATACGCATCATCATCCTGGGAATCATCTCAGGTGAGCTCTCACCACATCAACTTTTTCCAGCTGTTCTTTAAAACGCTGAACATTTGAACACACATAGTGTGTATTGTTAAAGGATTGATCAGGTTATCTCTAATAAAATGTTCATGGTGTCAAAGTTCATATCAGTGTTTTACAGTTACAGTTCACATCCCCTGTCTGGGTGCACTTTCTCTGTTTTTAGAGCTGTGCTTATTTAAGGAGACTAGATGTTACAAAAGGAGGTTCCCTGTTTAGTTCATATTTTATCACATACGGTGGCATGAGCTGCCGTTTCAAAAGATGGCATGGAATTTAAACTGGTGGCTAAATCAATGAATGGACACGTTTACCTTTTTACAATGATTCACAGATTCTGTGGCTGAAAAAAATCCAAGCTACTCGACAAATTAGTTTAGCAAGTTTACTATAATAACCTTAGTACACACGGCACACGTCACACACACACGCACAAAGTGCATAATGCACCCACCTCTTAATTCCACCTCTGCTAATTAGTAAAGCATTAATTTCACTAAATGCTTACAAAGTAAAAAAGTTCATTCAGACAGGAAGGACGAGGAAAAAAGAAAGAGAAAACAAAATGACAAAATAATCTAAGTGAGTTAAGTGGTCTACACTTGCACAGTGTAACATTTAATTTATGATAACATAATGTATCAGGGATGATAATTAATCGACTATCTATTAATCGTTGGTTTAGAATTTAATCAAACACATCAAATGTCACTGATAAATCGCTAGGAGATGCAATGCTGTCTAAGTGTTTGCAATATGTTGCTAGAAGCTTTGACTGAGGAAAAAACACATTTGTTTAAAATTAGCAAAGTTTTTGCTATTTTTAAATAACTAATAATAATAATAATTCATTATGGAGAAAGCTTGCAATTTTCAGCCCTAGTATCTACACAAGATCCTGCGATCCATGCTGTAAAAATTACTTTTAGTGCTCACACACTACACACTTATGCTGTTATTTGAAAATATTACGACAAACTTGGCAAAGACAGCAGTGCTGTTGGACTTAGAAAGCAGTGTGTATAGACCTCCTGAGTTTTTTTTTCTTATATTAATTATTTTTATTATTGCTATCATTATTATTTTTTATTTTATTTATTTATTTATTTACTTGTTCTTTTATACTTATTTATGTGTACATGCATGTACATTTTTTAACATCACTCATTTATTCACTTTTTCTTCTTCTTTTCATTTCTTTGGTTAAATTTTACTTACCTATTTATTTATTTCTGACTATGATTACTACTATCATCATTATTACTACTTATCTAATTATTATTACTATTATCTATTCATTTCATTTTTGGTTTACCTGCGTTTGTCTTTTTGTCTGTTTTTATTTTTTCTTTTCCCTTACATTTTATTACATCTTCTTGTTACAATTTCAGAAATGCACAATGCTTGTAACTAGTTGATTTGATTTGTCATTGCCCTAAAAGGAAACAACAATAAAAAGTACGATTAAAAAAAAAAAAAAGAAAGCAGTGTGTGTGGTCTGACCGGGGCATATTTTGAGTTCTGGTATTGGGCTGGTTTGGCAGTTGGACTAGTTTTGTCACACGGACGTGGCAGTTCTGTTTTAAGTAGATTTTGGACCACATTTTTTTCATGGATTGTGATGACACGTGTGTCTCCTCCTCCAGGTTTAACCAAAGGAGCTGGTGTGTTGCCAGACACATTGAATGCAGCTGTAGGACAGACGGTGGTGTTCACCACATCCTTGACTCCACCAGAAAAACCATTTCTATCAGTGGGCTGGAAATTTGGTGATAAAGATATAATCCTTTTCAATGTTAACAACTTCACTACCCCAGACTATGAAGGCAGGATCACCCTCTTTGTGTCTACTGGATCTCTGGAGCTCAGAAATCTGTTTCTAAATGACAGCGGCGGAGAATACAGCGTTTACATTTTACCATATGGAGAGCGACCGGAGGAGGGAACCACAAGACTCAATGTATATGGTGAGCAAATGCTTTACACAGTGCATCTCATTTAAAGCTTAAAGGATCAAGCTGCAAAAGGATCTCAATCTTTTGTTTTTCGCCCACAGTGCCAGTTTTCAGTGTGGTGGTAACTGCCAACAACACAGACTTGGTGGAGTTCAACAGCTCCGTCCGTCTGTCCTGCTCCGCCTCTGGATCCTCGCTCTCTTTCCTCTGGCTGAACGGCAGCTCTGAGGTTACAGGAAGTGACAGAGTTCAGCTCGCTGATGGAGGCGCCAATCTCACTATACTCAGTGTGACCCGGTACGACCAGGGACCATTCAGGTGTCATGTGTTCAATCCTATCAGTAATGGCCAGTGACCCCATAAACCTCTCTGTCAGCTGTAAGTTACCAACTATATATGTGCCTGCTCTTTATCCTGCACTGTATGCATGCATGCTTTACAGTTGAAGGTACAACGAGACTTCACACTGAACAATAACACGTCATCTCATTATCTTCAAGCTGCTCACAGTACTTTTTTTTGTTGTTACTGTTTTTTTTTGCAGACGGTCCTGAAAAAATAGATTTGAGAGTATCTCCATCACAAGAACACTATGATGAAGGGTCAGACATTAGTCTGATGTGCTCGGCTGTCTCCAGACCTGCTGCTCTGTTTCACTGGTTTCTGAATGGAGACCTGCTGTCTGATACTGGACCAGAGCTCAGACTGATAAACATTCAGGAGAGTCAGAGTGGAAACCACAGCTGTCAGGCTTTTAACAGCATAACTCTGAGATATCAAACATCTCAGCCGACAGTTGTCTCTGTACTGGGTAAGTCAGAATTCAGAGGATTAATTAATAACGTTAAGTGATTTGGGTCAGAAAAATGTCAAATAAATGTCCAGCTGCATTATCTGTACTGACAAAGTGTGTACTCGAATCAAAGCATCTTAATATTAAAGTATAATTTTAAAAAGACAGACAAGATATAGATTAGTTGTTTAACATAAAGCAAAATAGTCCTGTGCTACCTGCCCAGCAGAGGGGGAACGAGAGCTCGCTGGTGAACAAAGTGGATCATTTAGACAAATATTTTGCTGAGGAGTTGCTGGAGACCCTGTACCCTATCACCCTGTATGTACTGGATGTGTAACCTAAATGTTTGTTGTACAGATGTCATGCTGTCATGTTGAAACTGAAAGCTCATTTTATACAACAAAGGTCAGAAGTCCTGCAACAGCAGACTGAGTTTATAGTTAAAGAATCAGGTGGTTTTGATAAAACCGTTTTCTTCTCTGTTATTGAGTGTGTGAATCAAACACTATCTGGGAACTCGTTGACTGTGTGTTATATGTTGTTTAAAACCATAAGTCTTAAATTAACTCATATATATATATATTTATTATATGCAGATTATAGGCCTACAGGACTCAGGGAACAGCTGTTTTAATGTTTACCCTATACAAGTTCTTTTCTATTTATTTATTTATTTGGTCAAATCTCAGTGATAGCGACTTTTGCTCCTGATGTTTTTGCCCAACAGAGAGAATATCAGGCGCTTCAATCACGCCGTCAACAAAACTGCTGATTGAGAGGAACTCAATCAACTTAACCTGTGATGCTGCTGGCTCTGTCTTAACCAGAAAGTGGATGAAGGACGGCAAAGATCTGATCACGACTGACGAAATAATACTCTACGACAATAACAGAGTGCTGTCTTTTAACAGCCTGAATAAATTAGACAGTGGAGATATTCCTGTACACTCAGCAACCCCTTCAGCAACGAAAAAGCTAAATACTTCATGGATGTGATCTGTAGGTACCAAACTGTACATTTAATATTTAAAATGATGAGTGTCATAAATAACTTTTTAGTACTGATGTGTTTTGCTTGTAGATTTATTTTAGATTTTTTTCTATATTCTTTATTATTTGTGCTGCTGTAAGAATTTTACCAACATCTGTTTTTCAGATGGACCAGAAAATGTTCAAATCAAACATCCAAGTGAAATATATGTGAACGAGAAATTTAACTTTAATATGCTCTGCTGAGTCCACGCCGTCTGCTGCTTACACCTGGAAGGTGAACGGGACAGTGAAGATACAAACTCTGCTGTGTTCAGCAAACCCAACATTCAACCTTCAGACAGAGGCATCTACACCTGTGAAGCCATTAATAACATAACTAAGAAGACATCAACAGCAGACCATGAATTGTCTGTAACAGGTACAATAATGGTGTTCACTGCAGATTAAAAAAAATGTTTCCTACAGATCCACTGAACCGACTAAATGTGGCAGATTTCTTTTAAGCTTATGAGACAACAACAGCTTGAAATGAAAAGCTTAGCTGCACTTAAAAAAGTACTCCAAAGTTTAGCCATGCATTTAGAAAGCTAAAAATTGAAGCAATCACAATAAAACAAAAAAAAAACAGAGGCCAAACCAGAAATATTATCCTTATTATTAAATGCCTACATGACCCACACAATTCAACTACCAACAGAAAAACCTGTTGCGCTCTTTTTGCAAGACACTGAAGCAATTCCACCGGAGACCGTGACACCTAAACCACGTGGTTTTTAGCAAGAAAATCAGAGCATTTCCAGCTGCAATTGTGGCACCAAAATCTGGTGTTTTTTTAGCAAGGCACTGCAAAATTTCCAGCTAGTATTAGCAGATGTAGCCGAGAGACGCTAGCCTCAAGAACACATAAGGAGTTGGCTATAGAGTTCTTATAATCTCACATTTGTCTCCATACCTCCAGGTTTTATTTATTTTAAACTTGCACTATTTATCCTGATAAATAAACACTTTTAATCATGTGAAGAGTGCCAGGCACCCCAAATATGTCTGTTCTCTGTTTCTGCACCAGAAGGATGCAAAACTTGTGACTGTGTTGATTGTGTCTAATGGCAAATACTGCAAGATTAATTATGTTTTATTCTTTTTACTTTAAGATAAGACACCTCGAGGTATTTCAGCTGGTGCCATTGCTGGAATAGTTATCGCATGTTTAGTTGCTGCTTCTGCAGGAGCTTTTGGAGGATACTTTATTTATAAAAAACAAAAGTAAGTGAAAAATCTCATCTTTAAAAAAAAAAAAAAAATACTACCCAAATATTACCCAGACATAACATAGGTTCCAGTTTGAATTGTGTTTGCATCTTGGCCACTTTTTAACAATCCTTCGTTTCTAATATTCAGATTAAAAAACGAAGCTCCGCCACCTTCTGATAACAAAGGTTAGTATTTATCTGATCTGACTTTATCCTACAATAGACTATAATATAGTATGTCACAGCATGGAGAGAATGCCGAATTAATAACAGTATATTGCAAATATACAAAAGTAAATATGAATAATCAGATGTAACAAAACTTTTTTTTTGCCCAGGAAAAGACGACAACGTGTATATGAACTCCTCAGCAGAATATGAGAACACTTCAGTGATATATGAGAACAGTTCAATGGTATTAGATGTGGACACATAAAACTATAAACAATATTCTGTCCTACTAAAGGTGAGTTTTGAACTATTAAATCTGATAATGTGATAAAGAATAAATGTGTTTTGAAGGGGAGGGAGAGCCAAGTGATTTCTGAGAAATAATTTCACGTAGTTTATCTAACGAAACTACGACATGATTTACATTTACTGACCAAAAATATTAAAATTGATCAAAGCACTGACTTTTCCCTCTTTTCCACTTCATGTCTAGTAACTGAAACAGGAAATGAGCAAACTTCAAACATCATAACCAGCCTGAAGAATAAAAAAAGGCCAATAAATGTCTTTCTTATTGTTTTTTATCTTAATTGCAAAAATTTCTCTGCTATCAGCAAACATTTGCCATCAGCACAGAGAAACAGTGGCATTTCTGCTGCATTTCTGTCAATATTTAGTCTCGTTTGAACAGGTAGGTAGTGTACTGGAGGTTTGTCAGAGCTTAATTTTTGCTGAAAACTTATACCGGAAACAGGGTTTATGAGAGTGGAAGGGCTAAAATACAATAATAATGAACAAAATAACTTATATATATATTTTTAATAATAACTACAGTTAATATTTTGTCAATATGAAATATATTTATTTGAAGTTAGCTACGCTGGCTTTTTTTGCAAAGACAGTTACGAAGAAAAAATGTTATCAAATAACACTGGTGAATATATATGATAATTAAAGCAAGGCATTACTTATTAAGTTTGTATGCTTTTTTTTTTTTTTTTTTTTTACAGTGTATATCTGATGTTTGCTTTAATTCTCCTGTTATCCTACTGTGTCCAACTTCAACACTGTAAACACTGGAAACATATTGGGGTTGGAATAAGACATGCAGGTGATACTCAAAACAAGATACATCTAGTGTGATTAAAATAATTTGGAATATTGCATCACAAATTATTAATGATTCTCTGTTTCTAAAAGCAACTGAATATGTAACACTGATGTAATATGATGGTGCTATAATGATAAAACACCAGCAACTATGAAAATAAGATTGACATTTTAATTAAGCTGTATGTACATGTCTGCTCACTGTTTACTTGAATTAAGACTTTTGCCTTTTCATCATTTCCTGTCAGCAAACAATAAATAAATGTTGATGGTAAAATGAAGTTGTGCCTCTGGAGTTTATTCTTGACTGCTGAGTCCGTTTCATGGACAAGTGAAAGCTACAACAGCTGTAATAATGTGACTCTTGTCCAAGTTACTGAAAATCTACAGAAGTTCTGAGTTGTAAAATGCCTGAAAAATTATATATATATATATATATATACACACACACACACACACACACACACACACACACACACACACACACACACATATATATTATTTTTAATTGCCTGATTCTTTTCCTCATCCTAATTCTGAAATTTTTCTATACTGGTGCAACCACGAAAACCACTTTGTTTTTAAAACTACTAAATAAATTATGTTTATTATTATTATTACACTTATTATTATGAGTTCTATCACAGTAACATTGCTCACAGTAGCTGTTATGCCTAAAAACAGCAGCATATGTGTATGTAAAACCTCTGACATGATGAAGTAATAAACTCTGATAATAATCAGAATTTATGGTGTTCAGATCTTGCAGTTGGGTTTTATTATCTTGTTATGTAAGTTTGAATAGGCCTAAAAACAAAAGGGTTAATTAAGGTAATTAAGAGGGCCAAGACTGCGGAAACCTTGATGACATGCTTCATTTATTGCAGGTAATCTCAGGGGCATTTATTCCGCTGCTTCACAAAGTCAGACTCAGATAACGTTAGACGAGGACCAAACTAAGTAATCCACCATGAACTACACGTTTCTCACGTCAGCCATACTTTTCCTCTCCTCAGGTAAGAAATGCATCAATGTTTTTTTTAAATAATTCATCATGAATACGACTACAAGTGGTGAAATGTTCACTCGCTGTGTTCACATTTCAGCAAGTCTTTGCTATGGAGCCGGTGTGCTCCCTGTCGACCTACTCCAAGGAGTAACGGGGGACAGTGTGACCTTCACAACATCTGTAAAACCAACAGCTCAACCATTTATGGCAATGACTTGGAGCTTCAATGGTACCACCAACATAATAACATCAACCAGTATGGATGTGGTGGGACCAGGCTACATGAACAGGATCACAGTGGATAAATCCACAGGATCTCTGGTGCTTAAAAACCTGACTGAAAAAGACAGCGGTGAATACGAGTTAATCATCATCCCATACGGAGCGGAGCAGATTCAAGGAACTGCTAAGCTGGAGGTGCTGAGTGAGTAAGGCTTTGAATAATCTGACGCTTTGTTTAATGTTAGGAAGGAGTTAAAAATAATGCTTTTTTTAACATTAACAAATCTGGGATGAAAAATCTGAAAGAAGACGTCTGTTTTAATGTGTGTTGTTGTCTTTCCTTTCATGTTTTATACACAGCCAAAGTGTCGAAACCCACCATGGCCTGCCCCACACAAAACTTAATAGAGGGTCAAACCTCCGTGAATCTAACCTGCAATTCTAACGGCTTCACGTCAAGAGTGTGGATGAAGGACGGCCAGCCTCTGGTTTCTGGAGGCAGATACAGCTTTCATGATGGCAACAGAGTGTTGTCCGTCAGCCCCGTGAACAGGACAGACACCGGAGAGTTTCTTTGTAATGTCAGCAACAACATCAGCTTTGATACGGCCACATGCAGACTTCAAGTCTACTGTAAGTACTTTCAATCACACTGTAATTTACACTGTAACAACAAACTACTTGTTTCAACTTAAAAAAAAAAGCCAGTGTCTATGCTGCTTTAAAACTTTAAGTAGAGTAAATCTGAAAAGACAAGTTGAGATACAAAATTATTCAAAATAAATTCCAGTCAAAAAAAATGTTTTAAGTACAACTGAATTGAGATCTATTTACATAAACTAAAAGATTTAACTACAAGTGAAATGAGATCAAGTTTTCCAAGAAAAAATCATTTTGACTTCTCAAATTCAGTCAACAAAAAATTTCAAAGCACAATGGACCCTAGCGTTTTAAATTAAAAAAAAAAAAGATTTTTTAATTAAACTCAAACGTTATTTGAGGTTGGTTTAAAGGTGTCATACAGGTTATGAACCAAACCAATTCCAGTTCTTCAAAGCTTTAATAATGAGGATTGGCAAGGTGATGAATAACCTTTGAGTATACATTAAAATCTGATCCCATCAACCGAGAGGGTCTTAACCTCTAAGTCCAGTCCGTGTCCTTACTGAGTTAATGGGGATGCATGTAAAAAAATTCGAAAAAATAAAAATACGGGTATTAATTAAATAAAAATATGAAATTATGTATACCTTTTATACAATGTGAGTATTAAGCTTATAAACCCTGAAGCTCATAATCTTCCTCTGCGTTTGTTCAGATGGACCTGACAGACCAGTGATCGTTCAGACGCCAATAGGAGCAGAACTTGAAGAGAGCGTCTTTCTCAGCTGCTCAGCCGACTCCCTACCAAAGGCAACTTTCTTCTGGAAGTTCAAGCACATTATAATGCACGGGTCTGTACACTACATCCATGAGATGATGCCGACACACCTGGGGCGGTACACCTGCATCGCCCGTAACCCTGTCACTGGCGTGGAAGCCTCTATGTTCCACAACCTGCGTGGTATTTAAGCTCTCTTTTCCCAACTCTCTAACTTTTTAATTCTGATGTGTGATTGCAAGCAAAAAAGACAGAGTAATGTTTTTTTCTTCTGATCCAGACTCCTCTACTGCGATCAGTGGTTCTATGTCCATGATGGTGTGCACTGTCCTGACCGCGGTGGCACTCGTGTCGGTATAAAGACTGCTTTTTGTCTGTCTGTGGAAATAAATGTTGTACAGCAAGCTTGCTCGTTTTGCTCTACAATCCTGTTTATTTTAGATCATTTCTTTGTGTTAAGTATTATTGCTTTGTCTCTTTAAATGTTTTGTTCGCATAATATAAAGCTGTGAATGATAAATGATAAACTAGAGGTCCTTCACATTTCTTTTGTCCATATAGTTTATTTATATTTGCTCTCCAGTAATACGCATCTGTGACATTCATTATTGTGTTTAATGACTAACAGCTGTCTCAGTTTTTCTTTAATTGTATGTTAAGACAACTTAAGTGTCGCTAATTACTGTAATGGCACCTCTCACTTAAAAGAGCAAAGAACGATTTGTGCCCGCAGCAGCTGTGGTCTCATCACGGCCAACAGATTCAGCTATGATAAATCAATTTTGACAGTACTGACATTTCAGGTGTTGTATAACAGACCTAACCTACTTAATATACTTTGTTCTTGTGTCATTCAGCCTTCACACTGTGATAAAGTGTTTAATGCTCTAACAATGACTGATAAAGTTCTATCAAATTGCCACAATAATAAACTTTTATTAAAACTTGATATCAGATTTTATTGTGTGTTAATAGATGACATCGTGTACTCTCCATTCGTTCCTTTTTTTTTCCACAAGGGTGCGCCTGTACCCTGCTGCCATGAACCCTTACAGGTCCAGTTTATAGGATTTTAGGGGGATGTGTTGGCAGAAATTGGAAAAACAATATGCATTTTTTACAAGCAAAGCAAATTGTTGCATGGATAGACAGTTGTGTCTGTTAATTGAATTCCTGGATTATTAAACGTTGATTTGCAATTTTCTGTGGTGGTCCCACGGATTCATCCAATAAATTTACTAAAGATCACGTAAACTAGCTAAGCTACGTTTGAGACTGAAAACACGACCAGATATACTGACAGTGAATTCTGTAAAACAATTTAATTTTTCTGGCAAAATATTTACACAAATGTAAATCTCCTTTTGTTTGTTTAGCATTTAAAAAAACGTATTTAAGTAATCCTCTCTAACACATTTTTACAAGAAACTTATTTTTAAATGGGTATTTTTGGACTATTTTACCTCCTGTTTTACCTCCCTGCTTTAAATTATTTGGTTTTATACGTGTGGCACTCATGGTCTCATGTATAGTAATGAACAACATAATTTCATCATATTGTACAGATGTCTGTTTGAATTGTTGGACTAATAAAGTGGGAAAAAAGTTGATCAAAAACTACTTTATCTATTGGCTACATAAAAAAGTGCAATAGATCACCAAGATCTGGATTCAAAGGTCCATCCTATAGTTGGTGAGATATTTCAGGCTGGACCAAAGTGCCTTTAATGACTGTGTAGCTTGAACTTGACATAACGTAATGGAATGTAACTATTGCCTTCTTATCAAATTATAACCATTATAAAGTTTTATTAAACCTTATATCAAAGTTAACATGTGAGTTAATGAGGAGCAGGACGTACCTCCAATACCACCCAAACCACTTTATGTCCCCGATCAGCCGAGCCACGTGGTCAAACAAACTGCTCTGTGATTTTACAAGAAGTGGACAAGCCGATTTAAGTAAAAGCAGAATTGGACAAACTGTGTCTCTATGAAGGGGCCAAATTTGTAACCACACAATCGATTCCCAGTAGGGGTGTCAACATTTACAATTTTTTCTACACGTGTAAACGGTACTTCTAACCGACGTGTACCCGGTTACACGATTTATGATCTTTTTCTATCGTAGTTGCGCTATATAACCACTAGATGGTTCTGTCTCCATTCAAATACCTCCTAATCTCATTAAATCAAAGCCATTTCCAGTAGTTAGTTATCGCACACAAAAACGTTTATTCAGCGAACAGAACTTAAAAAGTAGGCAATCCATCTCACCATTTAAGGCTTAGACCTACTTATGACAGAAAGTAAAATGAGTTGAGAATAAAATCATCAATTTTGACAGACAAGAAAACGTACAAGTGAAAGCTGGAAAAGGTTTAACCTCCTTTTTTAATCATTGTTTTAACTATTGCTCACTTTTGTACAATATATTTTTTTAAGCTCCGCTTGTTCATCGCTTGTTGCTTGTTGTCCATGCGGCCCCGAGTCAACTTGAAGTGACGCGACACTGGCTGTGGCTGCGTTTTTTTTTTTTAATATCAACGTAACATTGCCACCTGTGCATCTATTATGTATGCGGATAACTGCATTAGTGGGAACATTTAAGTGTATAGTTAGTTAATGCTATCATCTTAAGCTTTCAGGCAACATTATCACCCCTAAAAATACTATCGGTGAGAAATGAACGAGGAGGAGGAGAGGAAAAAATGACGTGTAAACGGTTATTGATTTTTCTGAACGGTTATGATTTGTTATCCGTGTACCCGTTTACACGTGTAGATGTTGACATCCCTAATTCCCAGTGTGTAATATACTCTCAAATGAAAACTTTACTATTACGCTTATACAGTCCAGTCAACACACCTGTTTGCATGCAACCATGCCTGTAACTCTGTATATCATATTTGCGTGCTGCACATTCTCATGGAGTAATTTTGCAGGTGTGTTTAAATAAATAAATAAATAAATGGCAACACGTAAATAATGGCAACAATTTGCTGTAAATCTCCCAACATTACGGGCATGTGTTATTTGTACGGGTAACAGCATTAAAGTTGTCACAGTCACCAACAACCCACTTAAAACATCTAATGATTCCCATGGCAGCAGCACATCGTGTTCAAGTGGTTTTATTACTTTATCATCACTAAGTGCACTGTGCTATAAATAAATATAGTGAGGGAATGAAAAGTTTGACTGCATGAGAAAATGTCAAAGAGCCACCACCATGCTGTGGTAATAAAATATTCAGTCATGCTACATTTTTATAGATTTTAATGATGGACATAACTAAATCAATACATGGCAAAAAAAAAAGAAGCCGATAAAGGATCCATTTTTCTTTGCTGTAAGATACTCCAAAACTTGTTTTTATTATTCAGGAATTTATTAATGCAAAATAATCCTACACTGTTTACATTGTAAGTTTATAATAGAATAATATACGGTCAATGTTTTTGCAGTTAAACAACGTGAACTCATGTTGCCTCTCTTCTGCATGTGTTATCAGAAGTAACTGCCTATCTATTAAAAAGATTTATTACGAACACTGCAGCTTATGTACACTAGCAAAAAATCCATATAAGATAATAAAATGCTGATAGTGTGTAGAGTTAAATGGTGCACATTAAAGCTTGTGCTGAAACCAATGAGAGAAACAGTATGACTATGCAAACACACTGTCCCAACATTTTAATGCCGAAAGAAAACTTAAAAAAAAAACCAAATCTTTTAATTTTTCTCCCCTCATGTTAAGCACTTTATTCCACTTCCATGCTATTCAAGCTACTTTTATTGTGCTTTATTTGTTAATCGACAATAAGCACTCCTGTCCTGAACAGGATTTTGTTGTTGGTCGATATGAGTGACCCTGAAAGTTGTTTATGGTCCATATTTATCATGAATCAGATAAGCATATGAATAACCTCCATTAAACAACTTCTCACATTAATTGCATTGCTCTTACTCATTGGTTGTCACAGCTGTTATGGACAGAGCGTTATCACAAACGAAGTAAAGGTTGTAACAGGTGAAGAAGTCCATTGCCCCTCCTCTCAAACACACATACTGTACTCACAGCACCTCATCTGTGAAAACACTTTCTTTGCACCAGGAGACTGCAGGAGATATGGAAACATCTGTGAAACTGATGGTCATCCTGGGAACCATCTCAGGTGAGAAATAGGCTATTAGATGAATGGTGCATTTTAAAAACAAGTTTCAAAGTCTAGCATGAGCACAAAAGGAATATAGCTATTTTATTACAAGACAGACAACTTGGGGTCTGGAACAGGAGCGTGGTGGCGACGCTATAAAATTATGCGAGCAAAGCAAAGCAAAGCATTATTCAGTTATATTCAGTGTGTTTCATATGTAAATGCTCCTACATCTTCATAGCCTATACAGTAATTTAAGAGAATATTCAGTCTGTTGCTTTGAGCTTTGATTGAGGGGAAAAAAGAGTATAAGCATATAAGCTTTTATCACTTTTTAAAATTATGATAAATCAATGATTTATCATAACTTACAACATTTACAACATTTGTTGTAAATGTTACCAATGATCAATTGAGCAAAGTGCTAACAATTTGTAACCCGGGACATGATTATTTAAGTTATCGATATTAAATACAACCCTCAAATTTAATGCATCCCTTAAATTTTAGGTAGAAAACTGGTCAAATTTAACCAAAACCCAACAGGAATGTTAAAAAGCCAACAAAGCATATTACTTTAACAAAGTTGATTATTACATATTTAACAGTGTCATTCTGTCACAGCTGGATCCTACAAGCGGTAAAGACCAAAATTGTTGCACCTCTATTAGAGTATTATTCTCTAAAAAAAAAAAAAAAAAAAAAAAAGCCCAGGGACACAAAAAAAAAAGGAGCACTTGTTTTTTTGGTTTTTTCTTGTTTTTTTTCTTCAGAATATCAATGTTTTAGCCATGATTTGTTGATTTCAGTGCTTTTGCAGTCTAGGTTACATAACATTTTCTTGTTAATATGACACCTTAGATACTTAATATCACACTAATGACCTTTTAAAGGCCTAACATCTTATCTTGCTTTCACAAAATAACAGTCTTGTATTGTGCTTTGGTGTAAAACTGTTTTTGTCACATTTAGCAGCCGAAATGAAGTAGCAACTCTGGGTCTGATATTCTTGTAAAGACAGTTTTGAAGACTGACTATGATTTAATGTTTAACCTTTAAATTGACTCTCTCAGTGATCAACAACGCACTGTCATCTAACTCTCAGTAACATTTATTCCAAACATGTAACTGTCTCCTTCAGGTTTAAGCCACGGAGCTGGTGTGCTGCCAGATAATCTTATTGCAGTTGTTGGCGAGACGGTGACATTCACCACAACGGTGACTCCACCAGCAACACCATTCCTAGTAGTGGTGTGGGGTTTTTCTGACATCAATGGTGCTCATTCTAATATAATAACCTCGAGTAATGAAGACCTAATTGGACCAGGGTACACAGACAGGGTCACCCTGTTCAGAGCTACTGGATCTCTGGAGCTCAGGAATCTGACTCTTAGTGACAACGGAGAATACGGCGTCACCATTATACCGAATGGTGGAACAACGCAAAGAGGAAACTGCAGACTGCTCATACATGGTAAGTTGACACAAAACAAACTTTAAAATTGTGTGCCTTTAAGAGGATTCAACCATCAACCACCACCACAGAATCATGAATATTGCTATTATCTTAACATGACAAAACACACCTGAGATCAAAATAATTTAACTACTCCAATGTTACGATGGCCTAGGCTGACAATTAAAAATGTCTCCACTGATGGTCAAAATACATTTTTGAAGAGACTACATCTTTTCACAGCTATTGCTAAAATTAGGACTTTGACCTGCAGACTATTTCTTATGCAATATTGTTATCAGCTCAATAAAACCTCACTTTGATTGATATGGAGAGCAAGAACAGCACCAAGTAGAGATGCACGATACTCTGTATTTTTACTGATATCGGATATGCCAATATGTAATAACTCATTTGACCAATAACTGATATTGATATATATGCTTTTTCCCCCCACCTAATTTTAGTGATCATCGAGTCTCTTCTGTAGTGGAATTAATATCATATTATCCAGACTTTTATAGTGATGGCCCACCAGCTGATGGACACATAAAATATAATGCTTTTTATTGTATGTTATATTCATTCATTGCGCAATATAAGAAACATACTTCAACTTTGGGCTGATGTTTTGTTCATGCACACTTTGTCAATAAAAAACAAAACAAAAACACTTGTCACATTGGCTGAAATATGCATAATGGCCGATTCTGAATTTATTTTAAAGCCAGTATTGGCCGCTATTGATGACATGCCAATATAATGGTGCATCCCTATTGCCAGGTCACATTTGACCATCATGGATGTTTTAGTTTCAGGGTTTTTTTACATCATTAGAGGTTGTCCCACCACAGAAACAAGGTAGAAAATCTAGAGGAATTCAACTGTGCAACACCCCCAAAATAACTTTTTTTTTCAACCTACAGCACCAGTTTCTAATGTGGTGGCAACTGCCAGCAGCACAGATTTGGTGGAGTTCAACAGCTCCGCCCATCTGTCTTGCTCCGCCTCTGGATCCTCGCTCTCTTTCCTCTGGCTGAACGGCAGCTCTGAGGTTACAGGAAGTGACAGAGTTCAGCTCGCTGATGGAGGCGCCAATCTCACAATACTCAGTGTGACCCGGTACGACCAGGGACCATTCAGGTGTCATGTGTTCAATCCTATCAATAATGGCACCAGTGACCCAGTAAACCTCTCCATCAGCTGTGAGTTACTGACATCAATTCTCAGTCGTAACATGGTCTTTCAAATCCAGGAGCTTAAAATTTTCACACGAATACAAAGTATTTTTAAAAATACTTTCACTATGTTATTTGTTTTCTGTTTACTTTCTTTGTGCCACGCAATGCAGACGGCCCAGAAAATACAGACTTGAAGCTGTTTCCATCACAAGAATACTATGGAGAGGGATCAGACATCATCCTGTCCTGCTCAGCTGTCTCTAAACCTCCTGCCTTGTTTCACTGGTTTCTGAATGGAGACCGGCTGTCTGATACTGGACCAAAACTCAGACTGATGAACATTCAGATGAGTCAAAGCGGGAGCTACAGCTGTCAGGCCGTAAACAACAAAACACTGAGATATCAAACATCTCAGCCTGCTGCCATTACTGTACTGGGTAAGTGGAAATTATTTGATCTTTTGAAGTGCAACACGAGATATCTAGAAATATAAACGCAGGACTGGATGAATGGGACCTGGATTATACTGCGCAAGCCATGTGAGAGTTCATAAATGGATGTTTTGATAAAGTTTTTCTAAGTTAAACATGGACACTGGTTACTTAAAATTATGAAGAATATACGCCTTTTTTAGATTCTCCTTTTACCAGAGGCATGCGAGAAGTTTTCTTTATAATGCATCTTTAAGGTTTCATTACTTGTTAGTGTTTTCATTACTTAAAATATACCAAATGATAATATATATATTTCTCTCCCACAGCACCAGTATCCAATGTAACAGTAAATACCAGCAATACAGAAATTTTGGAGTCTAGCAGCAGCTCCGTCCGTCTGTCCTGCTCCGCCTCTGGATCCTCGCTCTCTTTCCTCTGGCTGAACGGCAGCTCTGAGGTTACAGACAGTGACAGAGTTCAGCTCACTGATGGAGGCGCCACTCTCACTTTATTTAATGTGACCCGCTACGACCAGGGACCATTCAGGTGTCAAGTGTTCAATAATTTCAGTAGCAGCACCAGTGATCCAGTAAACCTCCTCATCATCTGTGAGTCACTAACAGACATCTTACATTATGTTTGCTGCTATTTCCTCGCCACATTTTATTAGTAACCAAACAATTTTTTATGTTTCTTGCCGCAGACGGCCCAGAAAATATCAATCTGACAATATTTCCGCCAAAAGAATACTACGATGAAGGATCAGACGTCACTTTGACGTGCTCGGCTGACTCCAGGCCTCCTGCCTTGATTCACTGGTTTCTGAATGGAGACCTGCTGTCTGATACTGGACCAGAGCTCAGACTGATGAACATTCAGATGAGTCACAGCGGGAACTACAGCTGTCAGGCCTTTAACAACAGAACCAGGCCTATGAGGAATCAAACATCTCAGCCTGCAGCTGTCTCTGTACAAAAATGTAAGTCGGAGTAATTTACTTGTTCTTGCTGAGGGCTTAAATAACGAGCACTCAAGCTTTCAGCATTTACACTTTCCCTTTGAATTCAGAAATGGTAGACACATTTGATACGACTTTTTCAAGCAGTCTGAGGGTTTGAAAAGAAAGAAAACATGTACTTTAAACTACTAAACTAGTTTTATAGGTCAAGATAATTCCATCCCAGTCGTCAGTAGAAAGAAATGTTGGCATTGTACTATAAATTTCTACACCACAAATACATTTTACATCAAGGTATTATGTCAATGTTTACAGTATATGAGCTTGTTTTTCCATTGGCCAACAACAAAAGAAACCAGTTGTGATTTAGTGTTTTTCAAGAGGCGTCTTAGGCACCATACATTAGTGTTTTGTAGCAACTCGTCTGTGTGTTTTCAGCAGAGATAGTGCTACGAAAAGGGGCATCACAGCTTTTTCAGCAGGGAGTTGTGCCTCTAAGAATAGAGTATTTTAAGGCAAAAACATGATCCTTTCCTTAAAGGTGGGTTGACTTGATATCAAAATAACAATAACGCAGAAACTAACACTAATTTTGAAGATTGATTCCAACATCAATGGGACCTATACCAAAAAAGGGGGAAAAAACCGTCTGTGCAAACAGTATTCCCTTGTCGTGAACATATCTTGTGTATGCACTGTTTGCTGCTCTGCTGCTGTCGTCGTATTTTGTGCAATCACACAACACACAGACAGCACACCCTCACTCGTTAAATTCAACACAAAATTGCTGTGATGACTGAATGAAAGAGGAAAGAAAACACAAAAAGGAGAACTTGGCCTTCAACAGAAAACAAGGAAGAAGGAGGTAGATGCATTGGCATCCAGACCCCTGATACAGAGAAGCTCACATAACAAATGAAATGCATCTGTGGTTTGTAGAAATGTACACTGCCAATAATTTTTTCTGATGACTGGGTTGATAATTTCTAGAGACCTTTGTGTTGTTTCACACAGAATTGGTACAGTGGTTTTAGAAACAAGAGAAATTCATTTGTGCAATTTTTCTTCTCCTAAATTATGGTGCTGAATTTTTTTTTTCTGAATTTTTTTTTTCTTTTTCTACCCGTAGCACAAGTCTCCAATGTCGTAGTAACTCCAAATGCCACAGAACTGTCGGAGCACAGCAGCTCTGTCAGTATGTCTTGCTCGGCCTCTGGATCTTTCCCCACTTTCCTCTGGCTGAACGGCAGCTCTGAGGTTACAGAAAGTGACAGAGTTCAGCTCACTAATAGAGGCGCCACTCTCACTATAGTCAACGTGACCCGCTATGACCAGGGACCATTCTTCTGTCATGTGTTCAATAATTTCAGTAACTACACCAGTGATCCGGTGCAACTCTACATCAGCTGTGAGTCCTCTCTGATGTTACAGCCTCTGCATTCAAACGCTGCACAGACCTCCGAACTCTGCAGCTTGATTCATGAATAATACAACCATCACTAATGACCCTTTCACACTGGATGCAAAATACAGTTTTCTCAAGATCCGTTCTTTCATTGGTGACTGTGCTGTTTTGTCTTTTTCTACAGTCGGCCCCGAAAATATTTTTTTAAAGCTTTCTCCACCAAAACAGTACTTTGAGGAAGGGTCAAACATCAACCTGTCCTGCTCGGCTGACTCCAGACCTGCTGCCGTATTTCAGTGGCTTGTGAATGGAGACCTGCTGTCTGATACTGGACCAGAGCTCAGACTGATGAATATTCAGAAGAATCAAAGTGGGAGTTACAGCTGTCAGGCCTTTAACAGCAAAACCCTGAGATATGAAACATCTCAGCCTGCAGCCATCTCTGTACTGAGTAAGTCAGTTTAATAAGTTCAATGATCACAGAAATGGGTGAAAGTTTTGGATAAGACTCCTGCAAACCTTTTCTTATCCACAGCACCAGTCTCAGATGTGATGGTGACTTCAAACAACTCACACTTGGGCCTATTTGAGCTCAGCAGCTCCGTCCGTCTGTCCTGCTCCGCCTCTGGATCCTCTCGCTCTTTCCTCTGGCTGAACGGCAGCTCTGAGGTTACAGCCACTTACAGAGTGCAGCTCACTGACAGAGGCGCCACTCTGACTATAATTAACCTGACCCGGTACGACCAGGGACCATTCAGGTGCAACGTGTCGAATGGTGCCAGCAGTGAAATCAGCCAGCCGGTGAATCTTTTCATCCAATGTGAGTAAATGGCAAAGGGAAATTGTGCTACAAACCTTGGAAGTAACTTTCAGGCTACACAACAATATACATATATATCCCAGCTGTTTCAGTGGAACTGACAGGAATAAAAGACAAGTAAGGGTCTAATGCTCATTATCCAACCCTCAGTCCTAAAACCGTTAGAGGAACAGTGTTTAGCAGTGAGAATTTTAAATTGCAAAACATTGAAACTTCTTCAATGAGCCAAGCATGAACTCCCAGTTAGGATTCCTTCAAGGAGCTTTTAACAGGGAGCCAAATGGACAATAAGGGTCCCTTCCTCTCCAAAACAAACACACCACATAATTTATGCTAGTAAAACCACAGAATAAAGCAGTTTCACTGGGCTTTTTTTATTTTTAAAAAACTGTGTTTTTCCAGCACTACTCATCGTGGAGGGGCTGCTAACTAGGGTGGGTGACCCAAAAAACGCAATATGACCCCATCTAAGGCCAGGGTTTGATTTGTTTGCTCAGAGAAACAGTACAGCAGTGCAATGTGGCGGATTAAAATATCACAATATTTTGAACCAAATACCTTGATACACATATTGCAACGATATTGTAGGATTGACTATTGATGCTTTCACAAAATATTTACACAACAAGCTTTCTGATATGTTAGCATCAGCAATGTGAATAAAATGACAAAGTGGGTAAAGAAAAAATATTAAGACGTCACATCAAAAATCTAAAAGAAGATCAAGTCTCAAATCATGATATTGGTACAATCTCGATATAAGATAGGGTAGGATAAGATAAGATAGTCCTTCATTAGTCACACAACCGGGAAATTTGCACCGCAGATTTGATGATTTGATTTGATTTGTTACCGCAGCAAAGGGATATCAAAGCAAGGTATGCACAAGATAAGTACAGCAAAAACAATGCAAATATCACAAACCACAATGCAATACGAAAAATAGAAATTGAAGAATTATATTATGTATATATATATATATATATATATATATATATATATAGAGAGAGAGAGAGAGAGAGAGAGAGAGAGAGAGAGAGAGAGAGAGAGAGATACATCCCAGCCCAACTGCTGCTTATAGTTTATATGTAAAATAACATGATTGTTCCTTATTTCTAGATGCAACAGTAGCAGTCCTTTCTGTATCAATAACAATGCCATTAATTATCAACCATACAGTATCTTCATGGACCAAATAACCAGATTCAGCTCTTATTGCAATTGACCTGCAACCTAATATGACAACAACAAATCAAAATAAGTGTGTTTTCACCATAATGTTATTTTCACTGCCATAATATGAGGCCTGGTGTTCTTCCATTTGATCAAACCACCAATGAACTGAGGACTTCATGCCTCACTGTGACTGTACAGAAACCACACAGTATGGATTTACAGCATCATCATGTAAAAATATTTGACGTTGTAGCCAGCATAAAAACAACCGCTGTCATCAGCCAACCATCATTATCAACACCACAGACAAGAATGCACAAAACATTATCGCTGCAAAACACAGAAATTTGTGACCCGTGAGCCCAAACTCAACAACCCACGTGGCTTACGCATCGTCCCAACAAGAGTACACAGTTTAGTCCGTTTTTTAAATAAATATGTACTTACCGCTCAGAAGTCCTGTTCAGTCTCTGGTGCAGTCCACTTAAAAATCGACACTTAAGTCCCATTTTCTTTCAATATTGCGCTTCGTCGGTTGAAGTTCATCACACAGACTATCGTCATTAAATCCAAATTGTAGCGACGTTTTTTTGCATCACAGTCCATTTTCACTGTCGCTTGTTTAACAGAGAAACAAACCGGTCCGTTTCGCACCACCGGGCA
The DNA here is from genome assembly GCF_008729295.1 of Plectropomus leopardus. Taxonomy (NCBI): domain Eukaryota; kingdom Metazoa; phylum Chordata; class Actinopteri; order Perciformes; family Serranidae; genus Plectropomus; species Plectropomus leopardus. Next base: position 23,165,675 of record NC_056469.1, read on the forward strand.
GGTTTTATTCGCACTCTCGACAAGTAGCTTTAACCAAACGTCTCTCTGCGACACGTGATCTTTCAGCATCCAATCAAAAGACGCGGTCAACTGGGGTCAATTGTATGGCACGAATTACTACAATTATTTATATTTTAATTTCATCTGATCACATTTCATGCACACGATGAATTTAAAAAATATATTTTTTTAAATTAAATTAAATGATTTTAATTTTCAGGGAGTGCTCGAGCGCCCCCTGCCGCCGTGCATGCTTTATTTCATTTGAAGCATAATTTTTTCCCACTTTGAATTTCTTTTTTAAAAATTACAAACAGCACAAAACATTCAAGTGATACCAATCTATCACAATAAACAAGCAAATACCTGGGAACAGTAAGAAAAAATAATAATAATTATAGAAATAATAATTTATAGAAAAACATTTGATAAGGTGCACAAATTAACTTTCTGAACTGCCTTCTTGTTTTTGAGTAGAAGTTTGTGTTTATGTATTTAGTTTCACTTTCAAATTTAATAAATGAGTGTTTAAAGTTATTAAATTTGGATTTGTCAATGTAATATTTTGCACTCTCATATTTATGCCAAAAACTGTAGAGGCTGATGTAGGGTCTGGCCAAAAAAAGTGTTGGAAATTCACTGAGTATATTTTAGCAAGTAATATATTTGAGTTCAATTCTAAGGTACTTTTATTTTCATTCATACTTTTTTCTGCTTCTCCATAGCCTGCTTCTACTGTATGAGGCCTACACTTCAGAGGCATGTTTACTACATTTATCTGATACATTGATTTAAAGTTAGTACTTTGCAGATTCAAAATAATTATACAAAATTCAATAAACAAAAAAATACTTCTATCAATAGCTTGTGTTTAGTCTTTATTGTAAACTGGGGGTACATTTACAAAATACCCTATATTGTGTGAAATTAGCTCCACCACGACCAGCAGCAAAACAAATTAACAATCAAACAATCTAACTCTTTGGTTGTGTTGCAGATGGACCTGACAAAAATAGCCATCAAAGGACCTGATTCAGTACTTAATGGAGATTTCACAATGCTTTACTGCTCCGCTATGTCTGTACCATCACCAACGTTTACGTGGCTTTACAACGGGAGGCCAACCAAAGTGCGTGAGGCTGCATACGTCATCGAATCCATCAGGAGCTTTGACGGTGGGATGTACACCTGCACTGCTGTGAATGCTGCTACTGGACTCAGCCAAACAGTGAGCCACGAGTTAACTGTTGAAGGTATGTGACGAAAAGAAAAAGAAAAACTGCAACATAATGAGACAAGTACCTGTATATTTCTGTGTGTTTTGGAAAAATGCATTAAGGGTCCTCTTGGCTTGTTTTTGTTTTCAGGTGTCTCAGACTGTGACTGCTCCCTTGCTGCTGGGAGAGCTACTATTGTAACAGCTGGATGTTTTTTACTTGTTGCAATAGTGGGTGGCACAATTCTGTATGGTATGATAAGGAGAAATAGGTAAGCATAAAACGCATTATAATTTCTGTCAAAAATAGCAGCCACTGGTGGAATGTAACTTGTACAAGTACAAGTACAAGAATGTAACTTGTACTTGTACAAGTACAAGTTACATACAAGTACAGTACCTAAGAAAAAAAGGTGACTTAAGTCTGACTTGTACATCATTTAAGTATAGTTCTGCTATTTTTTTTTCAGGGGTGACAAAATCTACGCAGCACATCGTCAAGGTCAGTATTCATCTGATTCAAGTTCTATAGTTATCTTATATACAATGAACAGACTGATTTCTTAATCATTAAAGTGACCTAATAGATTACAATATTTAATAAAATTCTTGTTTTGACTCCACAGAAAAACTAAGTGTGAGGGACAAACGTCCAGACGTGTATAAGATCTCAGTCACAGCACAGAACGGTTTGACTGCCTTTGAAGGTGAGTTATAATAATAAAGAGAGAGAATTCACAACTCATTAGAGTACATATTTTAGTATTTTTCTCATGATTTATGAACTCTTTCTCCTGCAGCATAAACAAAATGAAGAAACAAAAACACATAAGAAGCCTTCCACAATTTCCAACACAGACAGTCTCAAAAAAGAACAGCAGTGTTATTGTTGTTATCGTTTTATATTTATTTATTCAACTCAACCATTTTCTGCCTCCTTCAGATTACAGTCCATTGCATTAAGTTTGATGTTCGATGAATCGCAGCATTAAACCAATTTTAATGATACAGTCTTATGGATTCACAAAAATAGCTCAAAATGAATGCTTATACTAAATATGTCATATTTTACTAGAGCTAAATGTTAGTTAAAAGTAATTATTTATCCAAATTAATTATTGCAATTAAGTCCTGTGTCTTTTATCATAAAAGACATGTTGTGTAAATATGTGTATAATCAATAAACATTTTGTCTGGATCCCGAGCGCCTCCTGTGTCACTGCCTCAGAATACAACAGAACACAAAGTCTTTATCATAAATCTACAAATTATAACATCAATTTTTACTGTTATCTTATGTTTTCTCTGTTGCTTTATGTGTTTACATTCTTAACTTCTCCTCCACCAACAGCATCTTGATGTAGGTTTCTCTTCATTTCAACATCGTGGCATATCTCTGCAAAAAACAGCCTCAAAGCTCTGCTGTCAGTTGGTACCGGTCGGCATATTTTTGAAGTCAGTAAGCTTGCCCTTTCCCTCTCCGTCCATCCTTGATGCAAAGCTAATTTCCTGCTGGTTCTAGCACCATACATGGCCTACAGCTGTAAGTGGTTTTTAAATGTAACCATTTTAATAGTTACAAAATACCAAAAATGTTATATATATATATATATACACATATATGTATAAAATTGGACCATGTGTAAATAATGTATGTACGTTACATAAATGTAACGTACATTTTGTACATGTACATTTGAGCTCTGTCCAACTACATAAGGAATGATTAAAATCATAATCTCTCTTACCTTGTCAGCTGTTAGTAGCACTGAGTGGCTGCTGCTGATTTTCATCATCAAAAGTCAAAAAGGCATTTCATTTCCAGAACTAAAACTTGCTGAGAAATTAACCTCATTGAACCTGTTTCTATCAAAAACCCAGAATTTAAGATAAGATGAATTCATCATGACAATCTCAATTATTTTGCATCTGATGAAAAGGTCCACGATTGGCACAATGTAATTGGAGATAAAAATGCAGCATAACAGGCTGATAGTTTTATTTTTTAATGCTTTATTGACTTTTTAATGCTGTGTGAATGCATATATGTCTTGAAGAGATCTCCAGGTGGATTATGACTCTTCCTCCTGCTTCTCCTTTCTCTTCCTCCTCAAACCAATGCGGTGCCTAAACTTTTTCCAGGCTGAGGGTTTCTTTTTCTCCTTCTCAGGCTTTTCCTCAGAGGTACCAGGGATCTCAACCTCTGGTAGTTCATAGAGGGAGCCCATCTTCTCCTCCTGCTCCCTGGTCTCATCCCTCTGCTCTTCTTTCAGCCTGGCGAGTTCAGCTTGGAGGCTCTGAGAGACCTCCTCCTCAGTCTGGAGCTTAGTGACCAGCTCCTGATTGGTGGAGGCCTGTTGTTCCTTCAAATCCTTTAACTCGCTGACAAACTGCTCTTTCTCAGAGAGGTTTCTCTTGAGCGTTAGGATCTCGTGCTCCATCTGTTGGACCTGAGTGTCCCTCACAGACATCAGGTCCTCCTGCTCCTTGAAAGATGCCTCGTTCTCAGAGACATCTCTCTGCAGGATCTGGATCTTCTGCTCCAGTTCTTGGACCAGAGTGTCCTTAGCAGACATCAGATCCTCCTGCTCTTTGATAAATGTCTCTTTTTCAGAGACATCTCTCTGCAGGGTCTGTGTCTGCTGATCCAGCTTTTGGACCACAATGTCCTTCACGGACATCAGGTCCTCCTGCTCCTTGAAAGATGCCTCGTTCTCAGAGACATCTCTCTGCAGGGTCTGGATCTTCTGCTCCAGTTCTTGGACCAGAGTGTCCTTAGCAGACATCAGGTCCTCCTGCTCTTTGATAAATGTCTCTTTTTCAGAGACATCCTCTGCAAGGGTCTGTGTCTGCTGATCCAGCTTTTGGACCACAATGTCCTTCACGGACATCAGGTCCTCCTGCTCCTTGAAAGATGCCTCTTTCTCAGAGACATCTCTCTGCAGGGTCTGGATCTTCTGCTCCAGTTCTTGGACCAGAGTGTCCTTAGCAGACATCAGGTCCTCCTGCTCTTTGAAAAATGTCTCTTTTTCAGAGACATCTCTCTGCAGGGTCTGTGTCTGCTGATCCAGCTTTTGGACCACAATGTCCTTCACGGACATCAGGTCCTCCTGCTCCTTGAAAGATGTCTCGTTCTCAGAGACATCTCTCTGCAGGGTCTGGATCTTCTGCTCCAGTTCTTGGACCAGAGTGTCCTTAGCAGACATCAGGTCCTCCTGCTCTTTGATAAATGTCTCTTTTTCAGAGACATCTCTCTGCAGGGTCTGTGTCTGCTGATCCAGCTTTTGGACCACAATGTCCTTCACGGACATCAGGTCCTCCTGCTCCTTGAAAGATGCCTCTTTCTCAGAGACATCTCTCTGCAGGGTCTGGATCTTCTGCTCCAGTTCTTGGACCAGAGTGTCCTTAGCAGACATCAGGTCCTCCTGCTCTTTGATAAATGTCTCTTTTTCAGAGACATCTCTCTGCAAGGGTCTGTGTCTGCTGATCCAGCTTTTGGACCACAATGTCCTTCACGGACATCAGGTCCTCCTGCTCCTTGAAAGATGCCTCTTTCTCAGAGACATCTCTCTGCAGGGTCTGGATCTTCTGCTCCAGTTCTTGGACCAGAGTGTCCTTAGCAGACATCAGGTCCTCCTGCTCTTTGATAAATGTCTCTTTTTCAGAGACATCTCTCTGCAGGGTCTGTGTCTGCTGATCCAGCTTTTGGACCACAATGTCCTTCACGGACATCAGGTCCTCCTGCTCTCCTTGAAAGATGTCTCTTTCTCAGAGACATCTCTCTGCAGGGTCTGGATCTTCTGCTCCAGTTCTTGGACCAGAGTGTCCTTAGCAGACATCAGGTCCTCCTGCTCTTTGATAAATGTCTCTTTTTCAGAGACATCTCTCTGCAGGGTCTGTGTCTGCTGATCCAGCTTTTGGACCACAATGTCCTTCACGGACATCAGGTCCTCCTGCTCCTTGAAAGATGCCTCTTTCTCAGAGACATCTCTCTGCAGGGTCTGGATCTTCTGCTCCAGTTCTTGGACCAGAGAGTGTCCTTAGCAGACATCAGGTCCTCCTGCTCTTTGATAAATGTCTCTTTTCAGAGACATCTCTCTGCAAGGGTCTGTGTCTGCTGATCCAGCTTTTGGACCACAATGTCCTTCACGGACATCAGGTCCTCCTGCTCCTTGAAAGATGCCTCTTTCTCAGAGACATCTCTCTGCAGCAGGGTCTGGATCTTCTGCTCCAGTTCTTGGACCAGAGTGTCCTTAGCAGACATCAGGTCCTCCTGCTCTTTGATAAATGTCTCTTTTTCAGAGACATCTCTCTGCAGGGTCTGTGTCTGCTGATCCAGCTTTTGGACCACAATGTCCTTCACGGACATCAGGTCCTCCTGCTCCTTGAAAGATGCCTCGTTCTCAGAGACATCTCTCTGCAAGGTCTGGATCTTCTGCTCCAGTTCTTGGACCAGAGTGTCCTTAGCAGACATCAGGTCCTCCTGCTCTTTGATAAATGTCTCTTTTTCAGAGACATCTCTCTGCAGGGTCTGTGTCTGCTGATCCAGCTTTTGGACCACAATGTCCTTCACGGACATCAGGTCCTCCTGCTCCTTGAAAGATGCCTCTTTCTCAGAGACATCTCTCTGCAGGGTCTGGATCTTCTGCTCCAGTTCTTGGACCAGAGTGTCCTTAGCAGACATCAGGTCCTCCTGCTCTTTGATAAATGTCTCTTTTTCAGAGACATCTCTCTGCAGGGTCTGTGTCTGCTGATCCAGCTTTTGGACCACAATGTCCTTCACGGACATCAGGTCCTCCTGCTCCTTGAAAGATGCCTCTTTCTCAGAGACATCTCTCTGCAGGGTCTGGATCTTCTGCTCCAGTTCTTGGACCAGAGTGTCCTTAGCAGACATCAGGTCCTCCTGCTCTTTGATAAATGTCTCTTTTTCGGAGACATCTCTCTGCAGGGTCTGTGTCTGCTGATCCAGCTTTTGGACCACAATGTCCTTCACGGACATCAGGTCCTCCTGCTCCTTGAAAGATGCCTCGTTCTCAGAGACATCTCTCTGCAGGGTCTGGATCTTCTGCTCCAGTTCTTGGACCAGAGTGTCCTTAGCAGACATCAGGTCCTCCTGCTCTTTGATAAATGTCTCTTTTTCAGAGACATCTCTCTGCAGGGTCTGTGTCTGCTGATCCAGCTTTTGGACCACAATGTCCTTCACGGACATCAGGTCCTCCTGCTCCTTGAAAGATGCCTCTTTCTCAGAGACATCTCTCTGCAGGGTCTGGATCTTCTGCTCCAGTTCTTGGACCAGAGTGTCCTTAGCAGACATCAGGTCCTCCTGCTCTTTGATAAATGTCTCTTTTTCAGAGACATCTCTCTGCAGGGTCTGTGTCTGCTGATCCAACTTTTGGACCACAATGTCCTTCACGGACATCAGGTCCTCCTGCTCCTTGAAAGATGCCTCTTTCTCAGAGACATCTCTCTGCAGGGTCTGGATCTTCTGCTCCAGTTCTTGGACCAGAGTGTCCTTAGCAGACATCAGGTCCTCCTGCTCTTTGAAAAATGTCTCTTTTTCAGAGACATCTCTTTGCAGGGTCTGTGTCTGCTGCTCCAGCTTTTGGACCACAATGTCCTTCACGGACATCAGGTCCTCCTGCTCCTTGAAAGATGCCTCTTTCTCAGAGACATCTCTCTGCAGGGTCTGGATCTTCTGCTCCAGTTCTTGGACCAGAGTGTCCTTAGCAGACATCAGGTCCTCCTGCTCTTTGATAAATGTCTCTTTTTCAGAGACATCTCTCTGCAGGGTCTGTGTCTGCTGATCCAGCTTTTGGACCAGAATGTCCTTCAAGGACATCAGGTCCTCCTGCTCCTTGAAAGATGCCTCTTTCTCAGAGACATCTCTCTGCAGGGTCTGGATCTTCTGCTCCAGTTCTTGGACCAGAGTGTCCTTAGCAGACATCAGGTCCTCCTGCTCTTTGAAAAATGTCTCTTTTTCAGAGACATCTCTCTGCAGGGTCTGTGTCTGCTGATCCAGCTTTTGGACCAGAATGTCCTTCACGGACATCAGGTCCTCCTGCTCCTTGAAAGATGCCTCTTTCTCAGAGACATCTCTCTGCAGGGTCTGGATCTTCTGCTCCAGTTCTTGGACCAGAGTGTCCTTAGCAGACATCAGGTCCTCCTGCTCTTTGAAAAATGTCTCTTTTTCAGAGACATCTCTCTGCAGGGTCTGTGTCTGCTGATCCAGCTTTTGGACCACAATGTCCTTCACGGACATCAGGTCCTCCTGCTCCTTGAAAGATGCCTCTTTCTCAGAGACATCTCTCTGCAGGGTCTGGATCTTCTGCTCCAGTTCTTGGACCAGAGTGTCCTTAGCAGACATCAGGTCCTCCTGCTCTTTGATAAATGTCTCTTTTTCAGAGACATCTCTCTGCAGGGTCTGTGTCTGCTGATCCAACTTTTGGACCACAATGTCCTTCACGGACATCAGGTCCTCCTGCTCCTTGAAAGATGCCTCTTTCTCAGAGACATCTCTCTGCAGGGTCTGGATCTTCTGCTCCAGTTCTTGGACCAGAGTGTCCTTAGCAGACATCAGGTCCTCCTGCTCTTTGAAAAATGTCTCTTTTTCAGAGACATCTCTCTGCAGGGTCTGTGTCTGCTGCTCCAGCTTTTGGACCACAATGTCCTTCACGGACATCAGGTCCTCCTGCTCCTTGAAAGATGCCTCTTTCTCAGAGACATCTCTCTGCAGGGTCTGGATCTTCTGCTCCAGTTCTTGGACCAGAGTGTCCTTAGCAGACATCAGGTCCTCCTGCTCTTTGATAAATGTCTCTTTTTAAGAGAGACATCTCTCTGCAGGGTCTGTGTCTGCTGATCCAGCTTTTGGACCAGAATGTCCTTCAAGGACATCAGGTCCTCCTGCTCCTTGAAAGATGCCTCTTTCTCAGAGACATCTCTCTGCAGGGTCTGGATCTTCTGCTCCAGTTCTTGGACCAGAGTGTCCTTAGCAGACATCAGGTCCTCCTGCTCTTTGATAAATGTCTCTTTTTCAGAGACATCTCTCTGCAGGGTCTGTGTCTGCTGATCCAGCTTTTGGACCACAATGTCCTTCACGGACATCAGGTCCTCCTGCTCCTTGAAAGATGCCTCGTTCTCAGAGACATCTCTCTGCAGGGTCTGGATCTTCTGCTCCAGTTCTTGGACCAGAGTGTCCTTAGCAGACATCAGGTCCTCCTGCTCTTTGAAAAATGTCTCTTTTTCAGAGACATCTCTCTGCAGGGTCTGTGTCTGCTGATCCAGCTTTTGGACCACAATGTCCTTCACGGACATCAGGTCCTCCTGCTCCTTGAAAGATGCCTCTTTCTCAGAGACATCTCTCTGCAGGGTCTGGATCTTCTGCTCCAGTTCTTGGACCAGAGTGTCCTTAGCAGACATCAGGTCCTCCTGCTCTTTGATAAATGTCTCTTTTTCAGAGACATCTCTCTGCAGGGTCTGTGTCTGCTGATCCAGCTTTTGGACCACAATGTCCTTCACGGACATCAGGTCCTCCTGCTCCTTGAAAGATGCCTCTTTCTCAGAGACATCTCTCTGCAGGGTCTGGATCTTCTGCTCCAGTTCTTGGACCAGAGTGTCCTTAGCAGACATCAGGTCCTCCTGCTCTTTGATAAATGTCTCTTTTTCAGAGACATCTCTCTGCAGGGTCTGTGTCTGCTGATCCAGCTTTTGGACCACAATGTCCTTCACGGACATCAGGTCCCTCCTGCTCCTTGAAAGATGCCTCTTTCTCAGAGACATCTCTCTGCAGGGTCTGGATCTTCTGCTCCAGTTCTTGGACCAGAGTGTCCTTAGCAGACATCAGGTCCTCCTGCTCTTTGATAAATGTCTCTTTTTCAGAGACATCTCTCTGCAGGGTCTGTGTCTGCTGCTCCAGCTTTTGGACCAGAATGTCCCTCACGGATATCAGGTTCTCCTGGTCTTTGCAAAACTTTTTTCAGTTTTTCAGCAGGGTCTGGATCGTCTGCTCCAACTGTCACGGACATTGTTAATGAAGACTTCTTTGAGGCTCTTCTGACGGACCAGCTGTTGTTTCATGTCGTCCAGTTCTTTGCTGAGATGCAGCCGCAGATGCTGCATGGCTCTGGAGAAGCTGTCTGGTATGGACTCAAGATTCAAACTCTTTTATACTGATTCCACAATGATGTCATAAAGGCACTCGGAACATACTTTGAAGTCATGATTTCATCACATTCCGAACGCTATGGAAACAGTTCCATTCAAATCAAAAAAGCTTTATTGACATTATTCTAAATTACTTTATTGCCAAATTACACTTGAATAATGATGTTTTACTCAAAATAAACCATAATCACAAAATAAATACATTCTTTTATAGATATAATCACTCTGAAACACTTTTTTTGGTATGGCAACATTAATTTATCGTTCAACCTTTATTTAAATCTCAAGGAATCATTTAGGGCAAGCCCTCATTTTCAATTATGTCAAGAGAACAGAAAACACATAGAAAAAAATAAACAATAACAACAGACTGAACACCATTAAAAACAGTGACCAGTGTGGTCAGTGTAATAAAGCGATGAGGTATGGTGGCTTGTTGCCTTTCAAGACTTTTTAAATGAAAAAAAAACCAATGCATAGCCCTTCTCACAGATAAAGGTGTTCATCCCTACTCATCTTTTAAAATGCAATGATGGGTGGAGTAACTGTTACCAGTAGCATTATATATTTTGCAGCTAATATTGCACAGTGATATTTTTCCCCACAGAGTAGTTTCTGAGGAGCGAGAAGACACATAATCTCATCATGAGGTTCAAAATACTGTGTAAATTTAGCAGACATTTCACACCAAGCTGCTCTGCGAAACGATACTGACTACACATGACTGTGACTCATACAGCAGAATTTACAATGATGCCAAATTTCCTCAGGGTATCATAAACCTTTTATTTCACTGAATGTGATCAACTTATCTTATTTTTGAAGCTCATAAAGTAATCACAGGTGAGAACAAATAGATATGCTGTTTGATATCAATTTTTTTTTATCATGTTAAATGTAGATTTTATATCATGAGTATTGGTCCTCTGCCATGTGGTTGGTGGTGTTTATTTATTTATTGTAGCTTTTTTTCTATGAGCATTGTAACAAAGTATTGACTGAGTCTCAACTGCATTTTATTGGTGATTTCTTGCCTCTTTTTTTCTTATTCAATAATGATTGTAGTTTTGTTTAGATATTCAAATATGAAGCACTTTGTAACAGATTGTGCAAAGTTACTGCTTACTTGTTGTACTTACATAATGCCACACAATACATGCCATTCACAATGCATTAAAATTTAACCTTGGAATTTTTGATTTGCATATTTTTGTCTTCTTGATGCTGTCTTACTATCAATACAATACATTGAGCTGATTTCTCAATTTTCAATGTTTTTGACATTAATATAAGTATCCGTATGCAATTATTGAACTGAACTGGTGACATGTTCCTTTCCCTTGGCGCCTGCCCAGTGTAAATGGGACAAGGCTCTCGGTAAATAGAATAAACTGACTGGTTTCCTCTTGAATTGCGGCCCTGAGGAACAACCAGTTTTGTAACTGAAGTGCCACATTAAACATGATTACATTTAGGAAGTGTAATTGAAAGTCAGTCTTTTCTTTCTACTCCAATTTGATCTCTATTAAATCAGGAATCTCATTTTAGCAACTACAATAGTTTTTAATTTTTTAAAATTGTTTTTTTCAATATTAAGAGAGCATATCTTGTTGGTCTAATTATCTACTGAACAACTATCCCTTGATTTTCATGAAATTCACGTTTTGGTCTACAAATGATGTAGACTGAGATGACGTAGATTTTGTGTGTCCAAAGGAAGTAATTCACTATGTGGAATATCTCACTCAAGGGTCCAAGCTCTCTGAGTGACGCAATCAACCATTTCAGTGAAAGTTGGAAAAAGTACGCAGAGTCCCGCCAGTATCCTGGACTTGCGTGGGGGTGCGAGGGCCCGTTCATTGCTGCTTGCAGCTTTAAATTATATTGTTTTCTCAATATTTAGAGAGCATATCTTGGTGGTCTAATTATCTACTGTACAACATGTGAAATGTTCATCTTCAATGTATCATCTAGATTCAGATGGGAAATCATCACACCATCAGTCTTGCTGATTATTATTACTGGACTCTTTCGAGCAATATTTCTTTGTTCATAATTTATGTCTATAATAAAAATTTTATGGCATCTGTTGTGTAAAAAATAAATGGACTTTGTCTGTTATTTATTACTGACAGCATGAAGTTATGCATTTGACCCTTAAACAGATGTGTCCATGTGCATCGAGCCAGTGTGGTCCGACACAAAGGAAGTCATGGAGGTGTGCTTGGTAGCTGCTCTGACCTATTCTCAGGTCAGATCTTATCATTTTTAGTTTTATCGGGCTATTACTCTTGAACTCGCAAATGATTAATCCACTAGGTTTGGGCAGAGCAGGACAAGGACAGAGGAATTTAACTGGTTTGTCAGGCCATATGATCTCAGCAAGTTTATTACAAAAAAGACTTACAAAAAAGTCAAAAAGTAGGAACACTGGAACATTTAAGTAAGAAATACAACCTCCTGTCTTTCACACTTCTTCTGTACACTCTAAGGTTGCAGTCATACATCAGATAAACCAGGTTAATATCTCTACAGTAGCCCAAATTAACCCTAATTCCTGGTGATGCTGTATGACGTTGGACTAGTTAACTGACTCAGTCAATAACAGAACCAGTTCTCAAAAACAGTTTTCATCTTACAGGAACATGCAAGCAAGCAGGAACAGTTGAGTTACCATCCAGTGTTTTTGAGTTAATTTAACACAAAGTATCAAGAAGAGAAAATTACCTTCAGAGGAATTTTCATTATTACAAATTATAAAGAGGGACAAATTTCTATTTTTATATACTTTGGAGGACTTGATCCTCTGACTTACGTGGCAATTGCTCCCTTATACAGGAGGCACATCATTGACCATACAAAAATCTACTTGTGGTTTTATAGCAGTATTTGTTTTGCATTTCAGCACCACTGAGTCTGCATTCACACATTTTCAATCTGTTTTAATCTTTATATCATATTATAACATCCACAAACAGGAGATATGAAACAATGAGATAATTTATCTGAGGTTAAAAAGAACACTAAAAAAAACATTGCCAGCCAATAATCTCACAACTCATTTCCATCTCTCATTTGGCTGCAGGAGAAAAAAAGTGGACTGACAAGCATTCAGAGCATTTTCAAATGAAATGACATGACATGATATGTAAGGTTAGCTTTCTAACTTACTCTTGGTATTTCAAATGACTCAGGACACCAGAGTCTATACGGTACAACATTGTGACTTTGACTTGAGGTTTTGGCATATTAACAATCAACCCAATCACCAGAATAAATGCTGGCATTGTATGTTACTGCAAACCACAGATATGTTACATCTGTAGTTTTGATATGTAGCTGTTGAAAATGTATGTTGTTCTACGTTTCAATTTTAAGTTCTGACAACCCTGGTTAATGTCTAGTTAGGCACAGCACAACTTGGCTTGGGTTAGCAAAATGTGTTTTGGCTTATAATACCTCATTTGGTTGCTACAAGCTTAAAGAATACCTGCTTTTGTTGGGTTGGAGTTTGGGCAGTCTTTCCCAAACCTGTCCTGCATGTTTTAGATTTCTCCTGCTGCAACACCTCTGAATGAAATGATCAAGTCGTTATCAGCAGCTTCGGGAGTTCATAATGAACTGATTATTTGAATCACCTGTGCTGCAGCAGGGAGAGATCTAAAACATGCAGGACTGGTGGTGCTCGAGGAGAGGTTTGGGAAATGTTGGGTTAGAGGTTAGGATTTGGGTTAGTTCCCTAGTCTGCTGCTTCCTCGCCTCAGTATCACCTCATCCACCATCCTCTCTTCCTCCTTATTATAATCTCAGCTCACATACATCTAATCAGATCTTCATGTATGTAACATACAAATGCTACATGTTTATGTTTTGCACAAATGTACAATGCCAACATTTTATTCTGGTGACTGGGATGTAACAAAATGTTACTTTGTATTTTCTGATTTGGTTCATGTCAGTCAGGCAACATCATTACATAAATATTTTCTGACAGCTGATAGCTTTTCTCTGTTGTAAAAATATTAACTAACAATTAATCAAATAAGGCAGTAGCTACACTCTCTAAAAGGTCAGCCAGATCTAAAAAGCTGAGACTTTTTCCAAAAGCTTTTAACTTTTTGTGAAACTCAGACACATAATTCAACTCACATTCTCTTCTGAAAACATTCATTTTAATGTTACCCAGAGTTAAGCTTCTCCACAACATTGTGGACTAAAATCTAAATTTCCTTTAAGTTTGGATGTTGTCTTGAAATTTGAGCATCATTTATCGCTGCATACATGTAAAGTGTTACAGGAACATATTTTGGGTCAGCATATGCGAAAGAATGTGTGTGTTGTCCATAAATTGATCAGCTTATCAACACTAGAATATCTTGACAATCAATTAATTATTTTCAAGCAAAGATTTAATGATGATTCATATACAGTAACTTTGTCATATATTACACTTTAGTAAACTGAGTATCTTTGGGTTTTAGACCTTTGGTCAAGCATAAAAAGACATCCGAGAATGTCACCTTGGGTTCTGAGGAGTTTTGTTAGGCTTTTTTAAAAGCACATTAAAACATGGAGTTTATGCAATAATGATAATAACAATAATAATAATGATAATAATACAGTCAGTTGTAGCCCTATCACCTTTATTGTACGAGAAAAGACAAATTGGAGGAAAATGGAGGTAAAAGGTAATCTTTTGTAAGACGTACGAGTTTACATTGTCTTCTAAACCAAAAATGATAGGAGGGATATCTTTTATTTTGCTTATTCTTTCCAATAATGCAGGACTATAGTTACTTCATTAAAATCTTGGGTTAGAAGGAGTGCCCCCCCACACACACAGAACAGCATTGTTTTTCAAAAGCAAAACACTGACTCGACTGACGCAATTATTATGTTGACAAAAGGGGTTTGGTTTTTAATGTAAACTGCGTCTGTCTGTGGTCTTCTGCTTACATTACTGTAAACTTTACAGACTTGGAAAATAGCCCAAGAATCCAAGCTCATAAAAAGAGATGTAGAGTGACTCCATATGTTAAGAATGCCTTCTGTATCACACAAAACTTAAGTTTCTGTATTAAAGTAATTAAAGTATATGGAATTAAGCTTTGTTAGATTAGTTGATAGTATGCTTCATTCTGGTTTGACTTTAAGAACATTATGATAAAACCTCAGTAAATCATTTCTCTGTACAAAGAAATTCCTTTTTTTTTTTGTTTTTGACAGTTTGGTTAGTTACACTGGATAAAATTTTCTATATCCTAAGTGTCACAAGATAAATCTGAGATGTTGTAAGATGATTTAACAGAAAAAAGTTATCTGCTACGTTTGCATTTTCTGTAAATTAACCCCTTAAAAAATGTCTTTTATCAAACAACAAACCAAAATTGGAAAGTTATAAAGATAACATAAAAAGGTAGAATTGGAGATAAACATCGAGAACCGCTTCTCTTGTCTTATCAATCACTCTGCACCTAATGAGTCACACCAATCCATCACTCCCAGTAAACCGCGTGACAACATGACAGCAGAGGTTGAGTAACATCATATTTACACTGTGAATACCACTTACAAAAGCACATTGTTACTGAGAGGCCAGATTGTATGTGGGTCAATCCAATTATGCAGCAACATTTCAGTCTCAAACCCCCTAAAAATGAATTTCTATTCATTTTTTATTGTTTTGCATGAAAAAGAACAGTGTCATGTTTAACTGTCAGAAAAACATATTGGTCAGTCAGGCACTCCAGTAATAGTGCTGATGGGTGGACTGGTTCATATTGGTATTCAGATCTAACAGGGTGGGAAATTTTGAGGTAAGTAACCCATAGCTCTGTGAATTATCCAGATTTAGCTTGCTAACCTTCTGCAAATACCCATACCTTTATCAACTATATCAAATATGTTAATTTTTTTGATTTGATTGGACCTACTTTCTTCATAGTTTAACCCAACAGGGAGGAAGTTGAGGTGTGGGACAAACAGATTATTATAGGAAAGATGAGAGGAAAAAGAAATGAATGAAAGTTCTCGCTCAACCTACTTTACTCCTTTAAGCCACTCCCATAAATAAATATATAAATAAAAAAAATCACTTCTTGGAAATGTCCATCATAAAATTTCTGTTTTAAGCTCAAAGGAAGAAATTACAGTAGCAGAGGGTGGAAAATTACTGTATCTGCAACATTTCTAGCTATTAATACTGTCCCTTTAAGTAATTTGTTGTAAATATTTGACACATTTTAGAGAAAATATGAGGAAGTAATTCATGAAGACAGAAATCGTGCTACATAACGGGAATGACCCATCTGTGATTGACACATTGACTGACGTCTCACGTGTTACATTGTGAATACCCCATTGTCTCAGCTGATTTGTGCTTGGGTCACAGTACAAGAACCAGTATGCCACTTATACATATTCACTAATACACATTTAGCCATACTATATATAAAAAAAAAAAATCTTGTACTTTTTTCCTATTAAAGATTTAGTCTATCTGTAGACATTGAAGGCAGAGACGTGTTTGTAAAGCTATCTGAAGGAAGCTAAATGTCTGGACGTCTTTGATCCTCCTCCCTGAGGAATGCTATGCCTCACTGCTGCTTCCCAAACACCGTCCTGTAAGAGACCCAAAAGCACTCACCGAGCAGCTTGTAAAACTGATGCACAACACGCCTCCAGCACCATGACTCAGGACTTTGCTACACATATTCAAATGCTTACAACATACCCCAAAGCATTCATAAATCTAGTCGATACGTAAAATGAGGAACTAAACCGGAGGCTGAATTATTATTATTTTACCCCCAAACAAAACATCAAGCGCACAAAGTGTAAAGATGGTCAAAGTATTGTGCTCTCATGCCTGTTTTATGAATTCTGGTTTGGCCAACTTGAAAATGTCAATTCATGAGTCTAAAAGCAGAGTTTGTATCATTTACAAATACATGGCAGACAAACAGTCTGATGCAACGCCCTGCAATGCTGCACTGCTCTGAGATGTTTTTTAATCTTCATAACTAGTTTAAGTTTGAGGAGATGTTCATCAGAATCAACTTCATTTGAGTCTGTGTGTGTTTGACTGACTTTTCAGGTGATAATACACTTAAGGAAAACATACTCCTATATATAATATTCCTTTTCTGCCAATATATTCCCTTGAATCTGGACCTTTGAGAAACATTTTAAAGGTGGAAACTACCTTAAAATTGACTGAGACCTCCTATGGGTCAAGATTTCTCTTAACAATATTACTTTAGTAGCTTTCTATCTTATTGTTGAACTAGAATTTAATTTAATTTTTAAAATTAAATTACATTCTAAAAATTGCATTAAATTTTAAAATTAAAATTGTACAGTAACATTTTTTGCTTTTTTGCTGTTTTTTTTTTGTTTTGTTTTTTTTTTACAAGAATCGTGTCAAGGTTTAGTTTAATGATGTAAGATCTGTTGCGTTGTTTAGTGGCTGTAATTCTTCTTTTGTCACAGATTTTGAGCGAAATCTGTGACAAATAATTATTGTCCCTTTAAACACTGCTGAGCACCATTTGCCCGATCAAAGGACACCCCCTACCACCCACCCACCCACCGAAAAAAACACCAACTCAGTCCATTAACTTGAGCCTGGGTGAACTCCTGAGTGAACACATACCCACAGGCATTCTGGCGTATTTACACAGTGGCATCTTAAACAGTGTTTGTGCTTTTCATTACTGAGAGGGGGGCTGGAGTTTGTTCTGTGGGTGTCGGAAGATAAAAGAGCAGGAGCACTTTGTGATTCTCCATATTTTTGATTTTGGACAGGACAGCAAGACAAACATCATTATTCAGCATGGAAAAAAAGGTGCTCAGGACTGTGGCTTGTTTGGTGCTTGTTTTATCAGGTAGATCAAATCCAGATGACGTTTTGATAGGGAAAATTATGAGTTAATAACAAGGATTTATCATGTAACTAAACATTAATGCCAGAACTCTGACGGAGTTGCTCTTATTTTTTATATTTTGTGTGATTAGCTATGTGTGCAGGTGAAGGTATCTTACCCCCGGGACCCCTGAGCGGAGCTGTAGCAGGCACAGTGAAGTTCACTACCACCCTCAGACCTCCAGAGAGTCCATTCCTCTCCGTCAGCTGGAGCTTCAAAAGGGTGAACATCATCACCTCTACCAGCAGCGACGTCATCGAGCCCGGACATGCCAACAGGATCTCATTGGACCGATCCACGGGGTCCCTGGAGCTCAGGAACCTGCTGCTGGAGGACAGCGGAGAGTACACCGTCACCATCATACCAGACGGAGGGCTGCAGACACAGGGGAGGACAACCCTGAGTGTGTATGGTAGGTTTAATGCTACAGTCATGTTTAAAATATCTGTGAAGAATTCAGCTGTGTTTCTTTTGAAGAACAGCAATCCTTCTGAAAATGAGTGTTATCTTTTAATTGAATTGTATATATATA
Organism: Plectropomus leopardus; assembly: GCF_008729295.1. Classification (NCBI taxonomy): domain Eukaryota; kingdom Metazoa; phylum Chordata; class Actinopteri; order Perciformes; family Serranidae; genus Plectropomus; species Plectropomus leopardus. The sequence continues at coordinate 23,183,508 of NC_056469.1, forward strand.
AAAATAATGGATAGCCAGTGTTTAAGTATAGAAATCTTAAATTTAATTTATACCTCTTTTAATACAGCAGAACAGTTGAGTAATCTTTGAGTGCACAGTTTAATGCTGTTTTGTGAATAGACTCTGGATTTGTTAGATTTTAGGGAATTAATTGGACGTAGCCCAGTAAATCCATTATTCTGTTACTCTTTGTGCTGTTTATGTGTGAAAGTTCCTGCAAGGATTTAAGAATTTTTAAGTTATATTTGCCACATTCACAAACAATATGTGTAGTTAAATGCAGTGTAGCTACTATTAAAGGAGCAGTTTGTAGGATTTGGTGGCATCTAACTGTGAGGATTGTAGATTACAAGTTGAAACTTTTTTTTATATGGCAAATGTGAACTCCCAGTCAGAATAATTTCAGTGTTCATTGTTCAGGAGGTTTTTACTGTGAGCTGAATTAACCAAAACTCCGTGGACAAACACTCACTCACTATGTAGATATAAACGGCTCATGTTAAGGTAAAGAAAACATACAATTTTTTATTCTCAGGTTATTATACACTGAAATATTTATTTCATTTATAACAAGTCATCCCCCTAAATCCTACAAACTGGGCCCATAAGACTAGTCTGAATAATACAAGTTCAAAAGAATTGATTAGTAAAATAGAAAATAAAATTCTTTGACATTTTAGAGCGCAGAAAATGCTACAGGATTAATATTAGATCACAACTTTTTCAAAATAACCAACACATTCAGCCTGAATCAATGTGGCACTTGTTAACCTTTAACAGACACCAAACAAACAAACAAATAAATAGGTAAATTAAAAAAATACATCTGCATGAAGTGAAACTGGAATGATTGAAGCAAACTCAAATCATCTTACCATTTTCACTGTAGTGACGATCTTTATGTTGTGCCAGCGCTGATAACTGGAGCCACCATCCACAGCCCCGCAGCCATCCTGATAGAGGACAAAAGCTCCACCAACCTCAGCTGCGAGGCCTCCGGCTCCATCAGCACCAGAGAGTGGATGAAGGACGGCCGGCCCCTCCATCCGAGTGACAGAGTCAGCTTCTCCATGGACAAAAGGATGGTGTTCATGAAACCTGTTCACAGCTCCCACCACGGCACCTACCAGTGTCGACTCAGCAACCCCGTCAGCACCATGACTGCGACCCTTGATCTCACTGTCAACTGTGAGTACTGCTCTCCGTACAGTCAGCTCCCCGTTACTATTTCTTAAAAAAAACAAAAAAGACAATGGAGAGTCATGTCAAAATGAAAATGGTGTGTTTTTTTAAACTTCAGGTAGCAGATCTTAGTCCTTTGGTACAGGTCTGAACTTTACAGCCTTAATATAGCATTCAGTGGCAGAATGTAACAAAGTACATTGAAGTAAGCACAAAACAAGACTTAAATTAGTTAGAAGGAATGCTCATTTATGTTAATTATGGCAGCTTTCTTTTATTTCTATAATAGTGTTTCTAAGTGCCACTGCACAGGTCAAGTGTGTTACTGTAGTATCTTTACAGGTTCAACTATATTATAGTTATATATATGCTATCAAGTAAGAGGATTACAATTAATGTCAGTGTGCAGCAGTCAAAGAAAAACTTCAAATCTGTTACAGCTTTGTCATCGGAGCAAACTCTTTAATTCTGATTCGTCCAACCGACTAGCGGTTTCGTCTCTGAATGATGAAGATTTATTGCATGAGTAATTGATCTAATGATATAAAATATATAGTACTGTAATGGTCACAGGGACATTTTTCTGCATTTGGCTCTTTTGCTTTTAATACTTTGGGCACATTTTCCTAATTATACTTTTTACCAAGAATATTCAGAATAAAAGTTGTCATTAAATGTTTCTGCAAACCACTGATGTGTTACATTTGTGATTGTTCTGTTTCTACAATGCTGTGGTTAACATTAGATTTAGGTATTAAAACCACTGGGTTATGGTTAGGAAAAGATCATATTTGGACAGAACAACTGCTTTTTGTGGCACTATCCCATATGGAAGCACAGCAACTGGTCCCTAAAAAACACCTTTGTTTGGTGGCTGAATAGCATCTGGAAAGTATTAATGACTCACTAAAAAAACAGCTAGTTTTGATGTTTGTTGGTCTTGAATAGTTGAATAGTGGTCTGGAGCTTGGGAGACATCTCGCATACAAGTTACGTCATCTATCACTCCCTCCACCTCCCGATTACAAAGTTAACTCGTATACTACGTCACTTTAGAAATGTCAGTACAAATGTAACGCATCTATAGTTTGTAGAAACGTACAATGCCAACCTTCTCTTCTTGCAACTAGGTTGCTTTTACTCAAATAATATTCTTTCTCTTGTATTGGGATGTTCTTCTTACAAAGAAGTATTTCTTGCATGTTTTCCCTTTACAGTTGGACCACATAATATCTCAATTATTGGACCATCTGCAGCAGCACCTGGACGCAGAGTCACACTGCAGTGCACAGCAGACTCCGTCCCTCCTGCAAACTTCAGCTGGATGTTCAACAACAATGAGACACATGTTAATGAATCAATGTTCATCATAGAGAGGCTGGAGGCAGAGAGCATTGGGAATTACACCTGCACTGCCAGAAACATGGTGACCATGCTGGAAAACTCTACAGTTCTGTATCTGAGAGGTGAGATTTCACTTTTTTCAGAGCTACGTACATTTTAAAGCTGAGTGGCATTTTTGAGGGATGATAATTGTCTTTTTTTCTACTGCATAAAGCGTCCTGCACCACTCCCTGCTGGTCGTTTTTACTGCTGCTGCTCAGTGTGCTGACTCTGAGAGAGTCACTGTAACAGGAGGAGGCAGGTGAGATTAATTTCATGATATATTTGTCATATTTAAACATCTTTAATCTATTTATTCTCTTATCGTCACATTAACCTACATGGCATGTATTTTATCCTTTTTTTTCAGATTCTTTCTTCTCAGATGAGTTTGCTTATGACAGAGCAACCTGATTAAAATCAATAAAAATGTGCTATACATAAAAAGTTATTTTGACTCAGGAGACTTCGATGCAACAGCTCAAAGCATAAACTCTCACATAGGAAAAGCAATTACCTTATACCTGAATTTAACAGACTTTTGGAGATGTAAGAGTGCAAATAAATGCCTGCGTGCACATTTGGTTTCACAGATAATAGCTTCATGAACGTTATTTCTATAGTGCCAAAAAAAAAAAAGAAAAATAATATCCATTTTAAACACAAACATACAGAGATCAATAGTTTATAAAGGAAAAGAAAAAGAAATGTGTTCTTTCACTTAAGATGTGAAAGTCTTCTGGGATTTTTTTGAGAAGCTGAGCACTTTTAAAAACAAACAAGATTACCATTAACATTTGGATTCATATTTTTCAATCCTGAAGTTAACCCAGAAAAAGCAGCAAACATATATTTTGTCTTCTGCTTTTTTTTTTAAGTAAGTTGTGCAAATTCCCCTCATGGGTGAAATAAAGTTCAACAGTGTTGCTTCACTGTTGCAAACTTTGTGATACTAACCCTGACCCAGTTTATCATTATTACAGCCCCAATCACTGAGTATCAGCACGCTGTAGAGTTTCCACAAACAAAACTCCTCCTGTTTCTCTGTTAAACACTCAAACTGACCAAGAAATTCTTCACATAGTTTGACTTATAAGTTTGTGTATTTGATAACATGCAGGCATGACTGTGCTGTGTCTGGCATATCACACTGTATGGAGCACATCTTGTGTTATTCAAAATGATCTTTCAAATAAACATCTAACGTATTAAGTAATGTCAGATCATGTTGCTGTACATTTACAAGATGCAACAAATATCAGGTCGAGTTTTTGCCCAAATATCACTTCTATTTAAAGCATGAAATACATTTAAATGTTTGAAATAAACATTTTAATGCCGGTCAATTAAGAAATTCTGCAATTTTTTTCTGTGTGTTTTATTTTTTTTAATCTTTGTACCTCTTGTCTGCACTTTTGCTATTTTTAAATGGTGTTTTTTTGTAAATTGTGAATCATTTAACAATTAATTTTACTTTCTAATGTTTGATTGCCCTGTAAATCACGTTGAATTAACATGAAAGTAGCAGAGGACGTTTATTTTACTAAATTAAAAAATATTTACACCATGAACTGATTCAGAAAAGGCACTGGAGACAACTTCACCAGAATGCAGGAAATTGAGAAATTGAGTATTTCATGCTCAAAATTTTCTAGTGGAGGACAACCAAACACCCTGTTTCTTATGTGTCCCCCAAATGTTGGGATTATTAGTGTCCTTTAAGAGTAACAAAGAAGTGTATCTGCAACGTTTTAGCTATTACTACTTTAGCATCACATTCACAGTGTTCAAAGCACCACGATTAGAAAACATCTTGTGTGTTTTTTCTTTAAGGAATGTAACTGAGGATGCAGAGCTCTGCAGGTTGCAGTTGTTATTCCCGTCTTCCCCCGTTAGACCAGAAATTTACATGCAGGCAACAAGCTGAGTTTCGACCAACTGAAACAGACAAAGCTTTGCAGACCTGACCTGATTACCCTGTTGCACACCTGGGGTTAATTAGCCAGGGTCTCTGATTGGTGGAGATAATTATACATCACTTTTCCTGGATGCAGCTTCTATCAGGAGGCTCGACTCGAGGTCACTGGTGCGAGGCTAAAAAATTAATGCAGTGGTCTGCTTGATGCTCTTTTGTTTCCTCTCACTGTTATCACAGCATCTGAACTGAAACTGTGGAGCGAGGCCAGCTGGACCTTTGACTGACAGACTGAGTACATGTGGTGGTAAAATCTGTACAAAGTACACAGAATTAAAGAGGACATTAGATATTATATAAGACAGTCATTGGTCACTGGCATTAAATCCATCTTTACAGACCTGATTCTACGTCATGTTGTCTTTTTATTGCTTTTATTCTTTTTATTTGCATGTATTTATATTGGCATTTTGAATCTTGGCTTTTTATTTTTTTCTTTGTCTGCTTGCTTTATCAGTGCGCCTTCATTTTGTCTCACTTATGTTTGGGAGAACTGTTAAGCTTTCAGTTGTTATATTGCCCTCTGAGTTACCTGTCTCTGCTTATGTTTTGTGAGCTCTGCTTTTTAAGGCACTATATTAATGAAGTTATTATTAAGTAAGTCAGATCTTGCAGTAATAAGGCTCCTCTTGAAAGCATTTTATAGATCTGCTGTCATGCTTTAAAATATGCCCAGACCAGATTTTACTGCATATGATATGATGTGATATGACACAGTGACTTCTCCTCTTTTTAACCACTTTTGGGGCCTGGTCCTTTTACACAGTCTGCCATCGTGTTTCGACAGGAGTCCAGAAGAGACAAATCAAACACTGACTCAAGATAGGAACATTCACGTTTTCGGGTTGGTCACCGTAGTTCTCCTACACGCTTAGTTCCCGGCTCTGCAACCTCGCCACCAGATGCCATCAAATCCTACACACTGGACCTATAATGTGATGCTTAATTGGATATCCTCAAACTTGTCACTGTTATGTTCCTCTTCCTCTTTCTTCAAATACTTTTACAAGCAAACGCACAGATTCTCAGATTAATAATTTTCCTCCTTCATATAACAATGTCCTCCTTCATATATAAAAGGGAACAAAAGCATGGTCACTGCATAACCATTAATAGAACAGTGCGACTTTAAGTACTGTGCAAGTGTTATATTTATAGAATATAAAATAACATATCACAAGCATGACATGTAAAGACTGAATATCAAACACTATTAAACTTTGTGGGGCTAGTTTACGTGACAATTTTAGAACATTTTTAATAGTTTAGCTCCTCCTCCACTATATGACTTTGTGTATATACTCTGTCAGTAAATGCTATTAGATCCTTAGGATTATCACTGTTCAAGACTGCAATAGACCATTTTGTCGCTCTGAATTTGGGCAATGATCTTTTTCTGTAAAAGCTACAATTCAGTGGAACACTGATCATTTATATGACTTTATATTGTGTGTGAATTGTTTTTCTTGTGTTTTTCTCTCTCTCTTTGTACATCTTTATATTATTATTTTATTGTGCTGTGTCTTTCATCTGTAGAGAGACTGCAGATGTGAATAAGCTCTAAACTATAATCTGGTATGGTGCATCAAATGGTAACATTTCTTTTTAAACCTGTCCATGGTCCCCTTTTAAATAAATAAATACATACAAATCACCAGGAAATCTACACACCACAGCAATGCAGTAAGTCATTTTGTGTTTTGAATTTGTTATCACATGGAGCTAAAATAAAACTAAATGAAAAAAAGTTGTTGTTTTTTTTTAATCCACCATAATCAGGACATTTTGGATACTTTTTATCAGCCAGTGATGATGGAAAGCCTCTAATGTTGATACAGCTCTAAACTGTAAAACCACAACTCTCAGTATTTCTCTAGTCATGATCATCATCATCACCTGACCACACGAGGTCGCTGTTGTACTGGTGGATGTTGCAGTAAAGAGGAATAAACAGTCGGAAATCAGGCTGTCAGCACTTGTAACTTGAGCACTCAAAAGAGAAACAATTGGCTTGTCACAGTTTGGTTTTTATTGCCGGTGAAAGTGCTGAGAGATGGGAAAATGCTTCCTCGTGTCCGTGTGCTCTTCTCTTTGTTGGGTAAGTTATTTTAATAACTTTTAGTAAGACAGGTGTGCACGCACTTCAGTAAAACGTTGAATGTTAGGAGATCTGATTTGAAGCTCAAGGAGACTACAGTAAGTGGACAAAACACTGAAAACACAGGATAGTACTTTTTATCAGTAGCACCATCTGAGTCTCTGTGGTTCAGACTCTACGTTCCTCTTTACAAATGTCAAGTTTTCTCTTTGCCACATGTCGTCATTTATTTCAGACTTTTCTCCTGTTGCCACACTTCATGTTTTCTCAGTGTTTTCGACTAAAGCAGCTGGACATCCACGCTTCTGCCTCTTTGTAACTCTGTAAGTTTACTTTATTTTCATCTAAAACCTCAAAATAAAGAAGTGATTTTTTTTCCCCCATGACTCACTCATGTTTAATCTTAGAGGCGACCAAAGTGAGCAGTTTTAGTATGTTATTTCCATGGCCTAGGAAAGGTCTCTCCTCTCTCTAAGAAACCAGATAAGTTAAGTCTCAAAGCTGAGATGTCATAGGGTGCAAAGTCTGAACCTGCTCCATGAACGATAAATAGCCTGATTTTATGGACCTGCAGACTGTTAGTCTTCTATTTTATACCTAAATGAGCTTTATTTTATTGTCGTGTTTCAGTTCTTGCACAGAAAATGTGGCTTCAAATAAGCTCACTCAGTTTTTTGCCTCTCTTTGCAATGTATACTTTTATTTTTGCCATTTTGTGTATTTTAACTTTATTTTAAAATAAAAACTTATTAAACTTAATGCATTAATTCGTATATGCATTATTGTGTTATGCTGTAATGTGTTTCTGTTATTTTGTCGACCACCTGTAGCTGTGAACAATGAAAACTTGCACCAAATCACCCGTCGTGTTGGAGTTGATTTTCATCGCATTACTCCAAGGTAAGAATTAATTTTTTTTTTAAAAGCTAATGTTATAATATATTAACAATACTGGTAATAAAGTATTTTAATGTTTCCCTTTCAGAGACTCAGCTGTGAATTAAACACATTTTAGAGCCCACTAGTTCTATTAATGGTACACAGCTTCCTAAATACTCAGTGACGCTTAAAGATAAGTTTGTAAGTGCTGCTGACTTGGCCTTACAAAGATGAATTAATTGTGAAAAAAGTGCAATCAGAGCTCAACAAAACTGCACATCTCCTGTCACCATATTACCTATTTTTTGACAGTTCTTGAAGCACAAGAAGTCAAAGTTTGGCCTGCAGTGACGGGATACCTGGAGCACGATGTCACCCTGCCATGTGAATTCATCCAAGGACCACAGCGCGCTGATATTACTCAGGTTCAGTGGGAGCTCAAGTCACCAGAGGACGTGCAAATCCTCATTGTTTCTAATGTTCAATTTGGAGTTAGTGTTCACAACACGTCTCTGAAGGGCAGAGTGGAGCTTGAAAAACAATCTTTGATCATTAAAAATGTGGAAATGACAGATGCAGGATCGTACACCTGCAGCATTGCAACTTTTCCCAGTGGGGCATTTGAAGGAACCACAAACCTTGTTGTTAAACGTGAGTATGAAGAGCATGTTCACATAAACTTTCCATGTTAAGATGATGTATGGCGAATCTTTAAAATCAACATGATCCCACACCAAAAGCTCTATTTGAATACAAAAACTAGTTTCTGTTTTTTGACAGATGTTTTACTTGTCAGTGGGGAATAACATTAATTCTCTTAGTCAATAAGTGGGATCATTTAATACAATTGCTTCGTTACTTTGTGTGTCTAAATATACAGCAGTGATAAAGGAACTGGACTTAAATGAACAAAACTAATGTAACATACACAAAGGGTTAATCACAGTCATGTTTCTTCTCCCAGAACACATGCCGTTATCATCAGGGGAGGTTTCTGCTATAGTGATTGCTGTTTTGTTGCTGCTGGCGATCGTGACCGCCATAGTTTACCTACGCTTCATCAGAAGGTGTGTGTGATACATGATGTGTATTTTATGTAGTTACTTTGGCAAAAAATTTGAAACATTAAATTCTTATTTTCCAGTATTCTGATCAATGATTGGGCACCAATTTGTGCATTTTCTGCATCAATTAGTGGTGTAAATGTCTTCAGTTTTGTTAGAATAAAACTCCTCTACTATTTCATGTTTGTATGGGGGACAGATGCACATGTTCTTAATAATTAGGGGGTGTTTCCCCTGTATACACCAAAATCCTATGCTGAACTACATTTATGTTTTAATTTCAGCTAACCCGCAATTTATTTAACATACCCTCAAAATAACTCTTCCCACATATTTTGAATATTTATGTAATAAATTAAGTTTAAATTAAGATTAATTTAAATTTATATTCAGTTAATTCGAAATGTAAAATGTGCCTTTTGTTGGTTTGTTTTAGCTTTTTTTTTTGTTTTTACATTTAAACAAAAAGGTTTCTGGGACTAGAGAGTTTACTTGAGATGAAAGGTTGAATCAGATCGATCACATGCAGAAAATCTAATCACAACTCTTTTGATTCCTTCACTCAGACGTGATCCTACGGTCAGACATCGCGTCTACATCGGTGAGAAGATCTTCACTCTATATCTAGACAACAACCAGTTTAGTTTGTTTCAGTTCCCATGTCGGATACGTGTCTGTCTTTCAGATGCAGGTGGCCCGGTGATGGATGTGGCCAGGCCATCTTTTATTGTGAGAGACGAGGTGAGCTGCTCTGTGGTCACATCTGTGGATTTAAGTCGCATACGTTTCTGTCTAATGATGCTGTCGTTTTGATAAGTAAATTCAGAAAAAAATCAAAGCAAAAATAGCAATTCAACCAAACAACAGTCTCCATCTCTCAATCTCTCATAGGATGTGGTCTACACTGACGTCAAGCTCAAACCATCCCGAGACGCTAACTCTCCATCCAATGACAAACACACAGTGGATGATGTCACTTACTCCGAGGTCATAGTTTTGCGTCAGCAGCCAAAGTGAGATGAAATTCATGCAAAAGCGATCAAGTCTTCCTTCTTGTACTATTGCACTTTTTATACTGCTGCATGCAGTTTCATTTTTGTATCATTTAGTAAATCTGCACATCAGCTATTTCTAGCTGCTATTAAATACGACCTTTGTGGCTCCTTCTATTTATGGCCTCAGACAGGGTTTTTCACCAGAAGCTAGTGTTTCCACTACAGCCTCACAGCAGCTGATCCAGTACAGCGTAAAGGGAGTATAACATGTTAATCAATGAGTTAGCAGCACTTTCATTAGCAGTGATATTCTAAAATGTCAAGTGTTAGAGTCTACAGCCGTTTTTAGCAGTTCTTTGAGGTGGTACTTGAGGTAAATACTCACATCAGCATGCTGAGGTGCACACAGTGACAATGCACGCTGATGTTTAGCCATAGAAGTATATTAATAACTATATACAGGGCTGCAAGATGGTGCTTATTCACACTAGTGCAACTGATCACTGCATATACCAATAAAAGTTTTGAGCTTTCGGGTTTATTTCCGTGGTATGCAGCCCACTAAATATGCGCGTTAGTGTTTTTCCCACTGGTCCCATCAGACCGTGCTCAGCTCATAAACTTTACATTGTAACAACCTCACCGATTTTTATATTTCTTTTCTTAACTCAAGGAAAGCCTTCAGAGATGTGTCTGCAGTGGAAAAACACTCTAACCATGTCAAAGTGACTGAGTGGTTACAGCAGATCTCATAACACAAAGTTCCTATTTCTCCTTTGTTGACCAACAAAGGAGGAAGACAAAAAAAGGAAGACAAAAAATGGAAAATGGCACAATCAACAGGGAACCAACTCAGCAATGTAACACGTCACTCTTGTGACAGCAAGAGCTAAGAGATTAAAAATGACACCAAACTTGCACAACTGTGCAGTAAAATTAACCTTCTTGACACACATTTTGTTGCAAACCAGTTAAACTGGACATCATGACGATAAGCAACTGTGAAGTTTACTTGTAGCTTTAACTCAGTGTTGCATGTGAGCCTTTTTTGGGGGGTTGGTTTGTCAGAGAGGGAGGCTGAAGTTGTGGTTTTTCAAATTCTTTGTCCTTTCCTAATCCTGTCTGTTTCTTCAAACCTTATTGCAGCAGCTTTAAACGAAAAACGACAATAATTGATATTATAATAGAGTACTTTGTGTGCTCCATTGGCAAAGATTCTGTCTACTTTGAATGTCATAATAGTGTTCACAGATGTTGCAGTCTAAACGTACCTTGTGTAAAAAGGTGTTAAATGTGGTTTGCAGAGTCACTGTAACAATGTAAACCATCACTGCACAATACCAACAGTCACCTTCTGTTAGTTTTAGTTTCTGATTTTCAGCAGCATTTCCTGACAATCATTTTGTGGGTGTGAGAATATGTCGGCTCACTTCGTGTTGTCAGATCATAGCTTTTTTTCTTTTTTTTGGGTGTGTGTGTGTGTAAATATTAACTTTAGGGCTCATTCAGTTTAAACTGTATTTGTAATTTAGTTTATATTTGAAAACAGAGCTTGGAACTTGTATCAGTGTAATGCATTTAAGATATTTCAGTCTGGTCATTTATCAAATCATGCAGATGAGCAGGTAGGCAGAGTCGGGTCTGTTAATTATCTCTACATTTTCTTTTAGACGGAACTTTTGGTTTGTGGCAACTTTTATTTAATAAAGTTTTACATTTTCAGTCACTTTATCAAACATGTGGTATCTCATTTTTGTTTCCTTTTACTCCATTTACAGGAGAGTTCTGTCACGACAGGAAGTAGATCAGGGTGATAAGACTGGTGCTGTTTGAAAGGCATGAATTATGAAAGTCTTTCTACAGCAGTCATCGTGTTACTCAGACATGGACAGAAAAAATGCAGACCTGTCACTGTACGAGACATTCATGAGCCACATTATTAAGAATTTAATTCAAGTTTCTTGAATTAAAAAGGTTTCTAGTTGCTCAAAAATGTTGAAGTTTGTAGTAATTTAGTGTTTATTTGTAGTAAATTTAGCTTTTCTTTGAAGTTGTTTTGTGTCCCTGTTTTGCGACACTCTGGTAATTTAGTGTCTTTGTGGTCATCTTGTATCATGTTTGTTTTATGTCTTTGTAAACACGTGTCTCTCTGTGGTTGTTTTGCGTAGTTTTGTGTCTCTTTGGTCGTTTTGCATCTTTAAGTTATTTTGTGTCTCTTCATCTCTTCATGCTCATTTTACATCTTCGTGGTTGTTTGCATAATTTTGTAGTTTTGTGTCTCTGGTCTTTTTGTGTCTCCTGTTGCTTTGCCTTTCTTTGTAATTTTGTGCCTTGTGGTCGTTTTGCATATCTTTGTGATTGTTTTGCGTATTTCGGATGGTTTTGCATCTCTTTTTGGTTGTTTGCATTTCTGTGGTTCTTTTCCTTATGATTCTTTTGTATTGTTGTATATGTTTTGTATGTCTTTTACAATTTTGCCAACTTTGAAGCGCTTTAGATCTCTTTGTGGTCATTTTGTGCATACTGTGATCATGTTTCTTTGCACTCTTTTTTGCATCTCTTTGGTTATTTGTGTCTTGCATCTTTGCATTATGCCTTTTTTTGTAATTGTTTTGCGTGTCTTTGATCGTTTTGCATTTTGATGATCATTTTGCAGTCATTGTAAGTCTCTCTTTGGTCCTTTTACATCCCTTGTGGTTGTTTTGCTCGTTGTGTAGTCTTGCTTCACAGCTGCGGTTATTTTGCATCCCTTTGTACTTGTTTTGCTACTCTTTGTGATTGTTTTGTGTATGTTTGCACCAGGTATGTCGAAGGTTTTTATTTAATACTAACAAACTAACATGAATCACCTTCTCCTAGACAGTTTTTAGAGATTTCCTAAAGTCTCTTTGATGATGAAAGCTTCATAAAAATGGTATGTAAAAACTGTGATCCTAGAATAAAAAAATTGTTGCATACATATTTAAAATGATCTTATATACAATTATATTAGAGTGAACATGTGTGTACAGTGCAGCTGATTTGAATATTTAGTGAAAACAGATTATTTGGTGCCTATTAAATTGGTTTCATTAAAATAGTAGTTGCAGTAAAATATTACTATCATATTGTTATCAGCTGAACAGGAGCCGAGGTTTGGTTTAAATTTATTACTAAAGACCTGAAGTCTCTTTGGTGGCGATAACTTTATATGGATGATTTGTAAATATTGGGATCCTAGAAAAACCAAACCATAGCCAAAGCATATTGTTGATGTTGATTAACATTTTAAGTTTCATCCAAGATGTGAAAAACTTTTACCCACTCTTCCTTTTGCATGAACCCTGGGCTTGTTGTGCACAGATCTCAATCTTTTTTGTGTCCTGCTCTCTAGTTTCACCTGCATTTTCACAGAAGACATTCTACCAAAGCTTCAGGAAATGAACTTCCTCCTATAATTTAGAGTTAAGGAAACGCCACCCCGATGAAGACATGATAGCTGAAAATGTTTGTAAAAGAGTTTTTCTTTGACATGCCACTGACTGTCTGTGTGCATTCTCAAAATAAGCAATAAGAGAACTATCATGTGTGTAAATTTACCTTGAATTCACTGTATTCTTCAACTTTTTATAGCTCTTAATGTTTTGGGACCGGCCTACATTTCAGACTCTCTGTCCCTCTATCGTCCTTCACGAGCTCTCACATCTTCTGCTGCTGGGTTTTTTAGTACAAACAATCATACACACAAGAAAATCGGCTGCCCAGATTTTGTTAAGTGATGGAATATCTGTAAGAGAGGCGGCCTCTGTGAACATTTTTAAACAACTGAAAGCCTGTTTATTTAGTCTGGCTTTTAATGAATGAAATTCTTGTTATTATTATTATATTTATTATTTATAATTGTTTTCTTAGATTTACTGTTCTGTACTTTTTACTTTGACTTCTATATCTTGTTCATTACCGCCTGTCTTTTGATTGTCTAATCTTGTTTTTTGTTTATTTTTCCTTGTATGAAAAGCACTCTATAAATAAAGTATATTATTAGTTTTATTATTATTACTATTGTTCTATTTTACACATGTATGTCTAGTATTATCCATTATGTTTTATACAACAACACAGGAGTGTTTCTTTGTAAATCATTATGGTTTGACCACATGAGGTCACTGTGGCACTGAAGCTTACGGAGGCCGACAGGGAGGAACAAACCAGCAGAAGTGAATTGTGAAAAGTCGGGAAAACTGAGAAAACTCACTTAAGTTTAATTTTCCTGTTGACCTGAATGTGTGCACAAAGACAACTAGCAGCAGAATATCCTACTACTCTTGTGGTTCATTCACATCATGATCCCAACAAAAAAGGGTTTTAATACTGCAGTGAAAGTACAGTAAAATATTGGCAGCAAAATATCGTTAAAGCAGCACTGGAAAAGCACTTAAGGAAAGGCTTTGCCTCTTTCACAGTGTTGTATCAATGCATTATATATATAAATTAAGGTGAATATGAATGTTCTTCTAATTTTTTAGCTGGTTGAAGTAGAGAACATAGTCGGGAGGTAAAATAAGACATACAATTTTTCCTTTTAAAATGTAATTAAATATAAAGTAAGTTTAAATAAAGGCACTCAGGTAAAGAATAAGTATGGCAAGCTTGGACTCCAGTACAGTACTTGAATAAATGTACGTAAAACTACCTTATGAGTACATTCAGGAATGTGATGCCTGGAGGGACAATTGCTTATTAAAAACAATAATTGAATTCAAAAATTATTTTTTAATTAGAAAATATCTAGAGTTTTTTTCAACTTGTGATAATTATAATTATAAATATTTTCATTTTTTTAAATTTTTGCACTATTTTTCAGGCCATTTCCTTATTTTGTTTGTTTTATTCCAATTTTCAGGCTAATTTCCTGTTACTTGTAAGTAATTTCTTGCTACCTTTGGGCTATTTGTTGTTAAGCTGAAGAATAAATGAATCCAATTTGCTCAGATTTCAAAGGGTTAACAAAGAAGCAGAGCTGGCCTACCTGATCTCCGCCAGTAGGTTGTTCCAGTCATGTTTTAGTCATGGGGTCGAGTGCAGCAGACAGAGACAGCTCAATGATGCATTGACAAAAGTGAAGAATCGTAAAGGTTACGGCCATGGGCAGAAAGTCCGAACAGAAGAATATGATAATCCACAGTAACTGTTATGGAGCAGGAAAAAAGGTGTCAATGAAGCTTTCAGGGAAAGACTCCTGCAGAGGACAAAGACAGGAGGGCAACGACATAAAGCCCACAGAAACACTGGTGAACTGGCACCTGACTGGGAAAAGGGGATGGTGTGTGCACTGCAGGGCTGATTAGGGAAAGTGGAAACAGGTGAGCAGGTGAGTGAAAGGCAGGGGACTGGGACCAGTGGGAAGGTGTGAGGACATCTGGTGGACAGGTAGAGAATGACAGGGGGGCAAAGCAAACAGGAAGACAGTCCTCATAACAGTTAGACTCTCTGCGCTGTCAGAATAATTGAGAATAACATTTTACTGTGTTAAAATATTCTCATGGGCTCATACTTTGTTTTTTGTTTTCTTTTAATTTGCTGCGCTGTTTCAATTATAATATATGAAATTCAGAGCTTAAGAAGTTGGATTACAGTTCCCATCTGTGCTGTCGGGACGCGTGAGAACAAAGTTTGTTTTCAGTGTGTAAAAATACTAACATGAGGGCTTATTATTTTCTTAATCTGTTGTGTAGTTACATCTGTTTTCTGTTGAAAGCCGTGCTTAAGATTTGTTTACAATCAGCATAATGCTTTTGAGATATTCCGCCCTGTTGCTTGTTTATCAAACCAAGCTGGCAAGTGGAAAGACAGAAACTGCTAATTGTCTCTACATTTGCTTTAAACCAGAACTTGTTTGTGGTTGTTGCTGAATGAAGTTCTACTATCTCACCGACCTTAACTAAATTCATAGTTTCTTATTTTTTGTACTGAAAAGTTCTGTCATGATAAGAAATAGATTAAAAAAACCATAATGCTAACGCTCTATAAAGGGAGTGGGAGTCATTTGTAGGCGGCACGGTGGTGCAGTGGTCAGTACAGGTGCTTCATAGCAGAAGTGTCCATATTAAAATCCGCTGGCCGGCTGCAGGTTAGGTTTACCGGAGACTCTGTAATTGCCTGTAGATATGAATGTGAGCACGAATGGTTGTCTGTACATCAGCCCTGTGATAGTGTGGATTTTTGTTTAGTGTGCACCTCGGCTCTCACTCAATGACAGCTAGGACAGGCTCCGGCCCTCCCGGCGATAAACAGATTTACAGAAAATGAATGACTGAATAGGTGCCATTTTCCTGCAGAATGAGTGCTTTTACTTTTGGTACTTTAAAGGAATAATTCACCACCCAAGTGACCGTTTGTATATGAGTAACTCACCCTGTGTTGCGTTGAATTGGTGAAGAAAAAAGTTTTTCTCACATGCCTCCATGGGAAATAAATCCAAAGAATCCAAAATCTGAGAAAATTCTTGAATTGATGTCTTAGCAAAACAATATAAAAATGTGTCTTTTAAACTCCTTCAGTAAAATCCATGTCTTATTTATCCAGTCGTATGCCGAGTACATCCCAAACAGAATCCTTTTAGACGGGAAACTGGTCGTAAAGTGTGAGTGTTTAAACAGATGTTTTGATATAGTTTTAATGCTGTTAAATGTAGAGCCCTATGACTTTAACTTATTTAACTTTACTTCGTTCAACAGAGCTTGAAAGAAAAACTTTTAAAAAGTTTTCCTCATGAATACGACTTAACCCAGGGTGAGTAATTAATATACAAATTGTCATTTACAGAGTGAAGTATTCCTTTAAGCGCACTCTGCTGATGGTACTTTTACTTATTTAGAAGTTTGAATGTAGGAATTGTTATGGAGTAAAATATCTGAGTACTTCTTCCAGCCCTGGCTTTATGCCAGTGTCCTAAAATCAGACATGAGAAGGAAAAATCCAGCAAACAAAGAAAAAGATAGGTGTCACTGTGAGACTGTTTGAATATTTTTATTCCAAAAGAAGTTTGTGTGTCTATAGGTTTGAACAACAGGGCGATCTCTCTGTAGACCATCATTGCACCTTCGTCCCAACACCGCCCATCCCCCGCCCTTCACCCAATATCACACTATAGAACCTTTTGCTCTTCAATAGGAATAATAACAACAATTTAATCATAATATTCATCATCGGTTTTAATAATCCATTTAGCACTAGTATAGAAATATGAAAAAATACCAAAGAAAAGAACATAAAAGTAAACAAAAAGGTTTGTTTTGTGGAGCGACTGTTCAGACACCCCACTGGATCTGTTTTGTGACCCTCCCTTCCCTTTAAAATTCATACGAGCAGTATTTTGCACCCTCCGCCTAACTCTCCACAATAATGCTTTGCAGCTCATAAATGCTTTCAGCTGATGGTTTGAAGCTGTTGATAGTCGCTGACTGGCTATGCGGTGCTGTCGCATATCAAGTTTTGTAAAGTCATACACAGAAAAAAAAACAAAAAAAACAAAGAAGACACAGAGGAGAGACATATTTGAAAACGGCAAAAACAACCAGTGGGTTTACAACCTTTGGACAACGAGAGAATTGGAAATGAAGATGTTGTGGGTGCGTGCGTGCTGTGACTTCTTGTGAAAAGAGGTTGGCTCCCGTTGCTTTGTCAGCACTCTGAACACAAAGGCAGAAGTAAACAGAGAGAAAGAGACACATCAAATCCATTCCAGCTTCTGCTGACAGCAATCATTCAGAGAAACAGCGTAATGTGTGCACACAATGTTATCAGTCATTATCTGGAGCACAACACCGTCGACAAAAATCTGTTTCACTGCAAAATGCACACTTTTATACAGCGGTGCAATGTTTGCCAAGACAACAATGCCAGTATTTTATATTTCGGGGGATTTGTGAGGGGCTGAACTGGTGGGTTTGCATGTTGTGTCACACACTTTGCATCACTGCTGAATATGGATGGGTGGGAAGCCGGTGAGGGATTATCTTATCATTCCGAACAAGGGGGCAAAAAAGTGTGTGTGTGTGTGTGTGTGTGTGTGTGTGTGGTGGGGGGGATCTCATAGATTCGTTCAGGAGGCAGTGAACGCTGACTTTAAGAATTGAAAATCAGCGACTGAAAAGCACTACATTCATAAAATCTGCTGTCAGGTAATCTAACACCAAAAGACAAACTATAAGCAAAAAACTGAACAGGATTATGGGAAATCATGCATTGAAAACGTTGCATCAGCAAACCCTCAAATTTAAGATGTCAGAATTTCACTGATCACCCAGAAAGACTTTTTTAGAACAAAGTATGTCAACTGTAACTAAGGGTGTGTATCAAACCGCCTCCTAGTTCAGTAAGTAGTGAATCACTCCACAGTGAATATTTTGGGAAGCGATTAGATAACTGATTCAATGAACACTGGGACACTGATGAGTCAATGACCTGCAGTGCAGAAAATGCTAATACAGCACTTGATAATGATTTCATATGAATAAAAATACATTATCCATGGGATGATAGGCTATTGTGCAAAAATCAGGACATTTGCTTCAGAGGGAACTCGTTCACAGAGGTGTTGCACCGCAGAGAACGCTGGGGCGGCACATTAAAAGTGATTACAGGTACGTCAAGAGTGAACTAAAAAAAATCATTATGGAGTAACCAATCACATCTCCACACGCTTAAATTTAATTCTTTTTAAAACCTTTTCAGGAGAATTTTTAAACCAAATTTCTAACAGATTATTGAATTAATTGTCTTATTAAAGCATTGCATACTGTATATATATATATATCTATACATACATACAGTATGTGGTCCTGTGCAGAGGTAGGGGCTATGGTTATAAGAGTGAGTCAGGTTAATCTACATTTTGTCGACAGGTGTGTGCACATATTAAGTAAAAAGACAGTATTAGCTTCAGCGGTAGCTTTAAAGATTTGTAACACCAGAAATGTCGACTTTCACAAATCTGTTTTACTTGTGATCTTAAACATCAATGGAAGCAGGCACTTATTTCCTTTTGAATAAACAAGATAATCTGCAGCCTGCTGGTCTCACCATTTTGTGTATTTTTTTTTTTACTTTAAATAAAGCAGACTTAAAGGGTAAGGCTGCCAATGTTGTAGATATTGTATCTCTTGTCAATAACTCGCATGAAAAGACCAAATTCAATCAAAGTGCTGGTTTGTTTCTCAGTGGCCTCTTTGTGGCTCTCAGCCCCTTTTGTCCCACTGAAGACCTAAAAAATGGGCACAAATATATAATTTATTTTTCTCTTTTTTATTGTTTTTAGCAAACATTACTCACACCAGTGCAACAGTGTGACTCAATAATGTGTTTTCAAACAATGGAGGTCGATAGCACAGAGGAATAAGCTACATGAGGCTTTGGCTGCTTAGATTGTTAGTTTCGGTTTTTTCACTGGATTTGTTCGTGATAAGAAAAATACAACCATCCTTATTCTCTAATGTTCCTTATCATTCCACCACGATAACTTGCTGTGAAAGCTTGGGAGATTGGAAATCGGTTTAAAAACTTCTGTTTTGCTTGGATTAATCGTGAGGAATAATATAAAGTGTGCACAATTAGAAGTTAAAGGACTAAAACATGCAAATCCACCAGCGTATTCCCTCTAAGCACCGTGGCTAATAAACTGCAGTGTTTAGTTTTAGTTGGAGTTAAACAACACAGCAGGGCTGTAACATTAACTGCATAATTAAAAGAGACCAGGTTCCCTTCCCAGCCGGAGTGGAAAAACATGTATTTCTTCTAAATCTATTTATCAGCATGTTTCCCTGTGTTCAACCCCCTCCCGAATGAGTCCCCCGCCACCGAGGGGAGTAATTAGGCGATCAAAAGCTTGAGACAGTATTGACAAGGCTGTGTTGAGTCTATCACTCTGGCAGGAGCCTCCATTGCGGACGGCCAAGTCTGTCAGTTAAACAGAGAGAAGGGAAGAAGCTGTAGCTACAGCCTGCTGGCGCATTAACAAGCCCCTTAAAAGATGCCCAGAATTAACAGATCAGGACAGATCTAATAATGGAAGTAGTTCAGTTAGGGATTTCTAATTCAAATTCAGTAGTGTCCTTTTCACTCTCAGCCTCTTTCTATCTCCTCTCTCTCTCTCTCTCTCTTCTTCTCTATCTCGCCTCTCTGGCTCTGCCTCGCCCCGGTCTCGCTATCTTTTTTCTACGCTGTGTGAACAGAGGTGAAAAAGAAGTAAAGACTTGGCAAGTGTTACCCAGGATAACGAGGGACATTAATTTCACATTTCAAAGCCTCTTGCTCTTTCTCCTCTTTTCTGAGGCTGTCTGATTATCTTACATTTGTAGACGGGTGCTGTTGCTGGGTACATGGTTCCCCTCACTTTGAGTCGTTACAGAAAGACTTACAGGGAGCACATATTTTTACACACAACACACACACACACACACACTCACTCACACACAGAGTGTAAAGAAAGGCAGTCCTCTGCTACCATTTGCATTATCTTGAAGCCGTTTCATCCATCTTCCCTGATACCATCCGAAAAGCAGCTATGGGGCACAGGGAGGGACACAAAACTCTTGAACACAATTAGCCGCAGTCGAGTTTCTTAGTATGTTATAATCCACCATATTGTCACACATAGTCTGTATTTAACTTCCCACTTAGAACAATGGTAACAAAACAAGAAAGACAACAAAAGAAAAAAAACAACAGGAAATAATTCTCTGGAAGTCTTTTAGTTGCTGTTTTAAATCACATACGGATACAGTATGTCCTCCAACAAGGCTTCGTTTTACTAGAGGGGTAGTTAGCTTCCAGGGAAGTGTCTGCGGAAGAAAACCAGCACCCTCAAATCTAAAGGTGAAGTAAGAGGGGGAGTACGGAGAGAAACAGGGGGCCAATGAAACCATCATCTGGTCATGTGCATTTCCGCTCAGATTTGTCCAAAACTGAACTCTTCGGAGTCATCTCACAGCGTGCTTGTAGCCAGTTCTGTATCTGTAAGCTCAACTGATGAAAGAGTCACGGCTTTCCCTCTTTATCCTCCTTTTTAAAGGTTGTCTCATTTCCTGTTGGCTGATGTTGCAGAGTTCCTTTTCTCCATTGCTCCCTCTTTTCGATGAATTTCACCTCTGGAAACGAGCAGTGTTTCTCTCAGCAGCACAAATGTTCCTCAGTCTACAACACCGGCGCCCTCTCGCCCCGCCCACTGCTTCTGCTCTCAGTCCTGGTCACCCAGCAGGTCTGTCGTGTTGCTGCTCTGTGGAGGTGGAATGGGTCGGGAGGTGTGAGGAGGGGAGCTGTGGTGTAGCCGCCTTGGGCTGGGCCCCCCTCCGCCCTCACTGTCTGTGTTGGATGAGGACGGGGGCGGGGGCGGGGGTAGCCTGGGCAGGGGTGCTGATGAAGGTGGTATTCTCGTTGTGGTTGATCCTATACTGCTGCCTGACCTCAGGCTCTGGATCCTCCGGCACTCCTGGCAGATCCGCACATGGGTGCAGCTGCGGGCGGGCAGCATCACAGGGGTAGGGGCTGGTGGAGGAGGGGTGGTGTTGGCCCCCAGCGGATCATCTAGGATCCGCTGAGGCCCGGGGCCCAGATCGGGCGGCCCCACCCCTCCTGCTCCTCCACCTCCTCCAGCTCCACCTGTCAGTGGGCCGGCTCCACTGTAGAGCTTGCCGTTACTGAGGCGCATCTCCCGGACCAGGCGCAGGGGCCGAGGGGCCCCCAGGGCTATGCGTGTGGGATGACGCAGGGCTGCAGAGCTGCTGAGGGGCCGACGGCGGCGCATACGGGAGCTCTTCTTACAGGAGACGGCGTTTCGGAACTCTGTGATCATCTCCTGACAGACAGACACCTAGAGGAAAGAAGGAAGGAGGGAGGAAAGAGGGACAGACGGAAGGGAAGGAGGCAAAGGTAGGAGGGGCGCCACAGACAGGAAGTAGGCGGGCAGCAGAACAAGACAGTGGTAAGGTAGTACATAAATAGGAGAGCGGAGGAAAATCAAGAGAGGTGAAAGCAAGAAGAAAAACAAAACAAGACGAGAACAAGGCAGAAAGAACAGACACAGTAAGGCAAGGTAAAAGAAAAAGTCGCAGGAGAAGCGAGGGCACAGAGATCAACAAATGGAAGGATGGTTTGAAAAAGGAAACAAGGAGGTGATGGGGAAGGATGTGGAGACGGATAGAGATGGGAGAATATCCAAGGAGCAGAGAGAGTTATTACAATCCAAACACACAAAACACCAAAATGTTGTTTAGTTTATGGGCACTTCATTATGGCACTATGCACTATGAACGGACAGGCAGGCCTGCAAACTCAGGTGCACGTACACGGAGGCACACTCACACACACCCTCACACACACAGTAAAACACCCACAAATCTTTGTCGTCATTCCAACAGCATGACCACTGTAATTTGCACACATGACGAACAAAATGCATCAACATGTCCACTACAGACAAACATTCTCGTTGAAATCATAACTTAAAAAAAAGTCATGTGCTCACATAAACAGAAATACTCGTTATCGGAGAACAGACACTGATGACAGGAGGTGTGTGTGTTTGAGAGAGACATAGAGGGAGACACACAGTGAAATGGGTGAGAAGTAATCCAAGAATGGAAACGAAGAATACCAGCGTACATGTGAGGCATGTAAAAGAAGATACATCATGACATTTAATGCCAGGGAAAAAGATCACACTACTTCTTTATGCAAGCAAATATTGGCATTTCTCAATATTGCTTATCCGTACCATCAAGTTTAGCTCACAAACACTTGCTGCCATACTGTTAAACACCAAACACTAAAAGGGCACAATGACTTCAAAAACAAACAAAAAAAAGGCAGGGCATGCAAAGTGAAACTATCTATTTGTTATTTACATTTTGGACACTACAGCAGTTCAGTGCCGCATACTTGAACATTCCTCTTATCTCGCATGCACATAACACATTGAACCCCAAACGTTAGAGCGCACACAAACAAACACATTCAAATGGAGGCAAACGCTGAAAGAAATCTACCCACTCTCACACACACACACACACACACACACAGAACAACATAATCAAAAGGGTTGGCGGGATGCCATGGGAACCTACTGGGGTGTGTCTGTGGGGTCGGCGAGGGCAGGTATGGGGGCATACCTCATCGGTCTCTGCAGAGCGGCGTGTTGACCACACAAACTCCATAATGGCCACAAACACGGCAATGATGAGGCCACAGATCAACACCACGAAAATGCCCCCAATGTTCTCCATGCCCAGACCTGCGAGCGGGACGGAGAGGACGCTCATTAATACACAAATGCGGACACCAACCAACACTAACACAGTTTTAAATGTAAGTTTTTAATACTAGTGCTTTACTTTTAAATGTACTATTCATTGAGAATACTACACAGCCTGTTAAAACAGTGTTATCTCTTAAGTGAATCTAGAGGAGATCAACATTTTGGGAAACAGTGTTTTTTGAGTTAGATGAGAAGTTTGATACCATCAACACTTCAGGGCAAATCCTTCTTTTTACATCACTCACGTGAACTATTTATTATATTTGCATTATTCATTCCATTTGCACAATAATCACTAACTGCATAATAGAAATAATTGCTCAACTCCTATTTTCACTTGAACTTGATGCTCTGTACTTGAAGTTGGTGTTTTCATGTGTGCCATCCTTTAACTGTAATTTTTTACTTTTATCTAGTACTTTCCTACTTTTTATACTTTTTCTATTCTTCTGTTTGGGTATTTGCATGTTTGCAGTGGGGGCCCAAGCTCCTCCAGTCAACATGTCAAAGTATCCTTGGGCAAGATACTGAACCCCAAATTGCTCTCAATGATCGATGATACAAGTGCAGGTCCATTAACCATTACAAAATTACCCTGGTGGCTGACACACAAGGAAATTGACGAGCAACAATTATTTTCTGTCAAAATTCATCATTTTCGTTGAGCAGCACTCATCAAAAATGGCCCTAAATTTGGCATTACACTTACATTTTTGTCTAGATTAAACAAGCAAGATATGACATGATAAGTTTCTGTGTCCACTTAAGAGGACCAGAGGAGTTTCTTTCCTGTTTCCAGTCTAAACCAAGCAGCTGCTGATTAGTATCAATGTTCTCATTTATCTCTCTGCAAAAAAAGCAAAAATTCCTATTTCTCAAAATGTAAAACTACTGATTTTAGTCTGTAGTGACCTCACTTTCAAATCTCAGATTGGGCTAGGAGACCACAATTTTCATCGAAAGCCTGTGTAACACACTGTAGGGAGTTTAATAGAGATGGGTCTTACCACTCAGAGAGGGTCTGAGTGTAGTATTCTTTAAAAAAAATGGATTTCTCAGCCTGTGTGACGATCCAGTTTCTTTGTAAAAATCTGTCTCTCGCAAGTATCCTAACTTTATGTAAGTGCTTTAATAAATTGCAGAAGTGCTCTTTCAATTGAATTAAAAGTTCAAATGGCCCATGATGAAGTGGCTGAGTGAATACCAGAATTACGAGGAACACTTGAGATACACAGTACAGATGAAGCTCAATGAAGCTGAAAAGTACAGCGTGAAGTCTGTTTTCTCCAGAGCGTACCGAAAACATTTTCAGAAGAGATTTTCAACTGACAGCAGCGGCATAAACGCTGAGGCATTATCATTGTCTTTGTCATTTACACACACACACACACACATGCACATTTAACACACTTTCGTGGGCAGACACACTCACTCTAATAAAATTCCCATTACACACCACCTGAGACAAACAGAAGACATTTGGGAAAGTAGATTGTGCTAAGCACCCTTCACAAGGACATTAGGTTAGGCATTAGCCATTAGCTGGACTGTAGCAGAGAGTGCGGAGACGATTACTGGGGACATTAGAGAGAAAGCGGGAGAGGAGACAGACAGCTGCGGTCGACTGACCCTTGGCACGGTGGTCCTCCTCTTTGGGGCATTGGCCTCCCTCCCACCACCTCCTCTTCAGTATCTCCAGCCTGTTATTCTCCTGCAGCTGGAGGATGGCCAGCGTGATCTCATCTCTGAACGGAGACCCTGGGAAATGACAGGAAAGCAGAATAAGAGCAAGTGTTGGAGGATGGAAAAGGTGCAGCAAAAGAGCCAGAACAAGAGAGGGGCTATTTCAGAAGAGGAGAGAAACATGAAATGAGGAGAGAAGAAAGTGTAAGAGAAAAAGAGAAGGAATCACAGGGACAGAATTGCTGTTGCAGCCTCGAGATGGCTACGAGTGATCTTACTTTGAGAATAAAGAGAGGATTAACGAGAGATAAAGAGCGAGATTACGACCAGACAGAGCCCGTGGTACAGCTGTTAGTCAGACAGCATACAAAGCATGTTATGAACTAGATACAGCAGAAAAGAAAAGAAAGGTTTTTAAGGGTCAGTCCACCAGAAATTGCAAATATATTTTCTCAGTTCTTCCAGCGTTATCTATTCATGAAGATAATCAGTAGACCTCAGTGTCAGCAGTTTTCATGGAACTGCTTCCAGCAAGAAAATACTGCCTATAAAAAATTGTTGACAAAGTGTTCTGCAAATTGTGACAGGGTTACTGTTTCTACATCACCTGTTGTTGCAGTTATCCTCTGAGAGGACAAATCAATTCCCACCGTGACAAACCATCTCAAAAATACAACAGTTTTATATCCCACTGCTGTACAGAACCTGAACTGCTGCACGTCCACAAGCAAATGCTGCCCTCTGAGTGAGTTGTGTTGTTAAATATTTGTATTTCAATAGTCACCGCGTCTTTGCTGTCCATGCAGTGATGTTGATGGGTTAGGGTTAGGGAACAATTGCATATTCTTGTGGTCATCAAACAAAATTATGTTTAATGAAAGGAGATAGTTCAGCGTAGGCTTAATAATTCCTTTGTTGCCGAGAGTTAGATGAGAAGATGACACCACTCGTATATTTGTCCGTTATATATGAAGCAGCCAGGAGATGATGAGTGACTGGCTCTTTCCAAATGGTAAATAAAATCCATCAACCAGCACCTATAAACCCCACTAATTATCATTTTATATCTTGTGTGATTATCTGTAGAAAAAACGAAATGGGATGGACAGAGTCAGACCAGCTGCTTCCCCTTTCCAGCTATTTGTGTTACGCTAACCGTCACCTATATATCATATTAAACTTAAGTCAGAGTAGTATCCATCATCTAACTCAGCAACAGAGGAGCAATCCAGAATATTCCTATTACTTTAAATTGTACCCTGCCTGGACTTTCATTGGTGACAAAATGCAACCCAATAGGGAGAAAAAATGTTGGTATTGTACGTTTCTGCAAACCACAGATATGTTACATTTATACATTATTATGTCGCAGATATGTTAAAACTTTACATTTCAACAGTGCTGTGGTTGACAAGGGGCTAGATTTAGGCAAAAAACACTTGCGATGGTTGGGAGGAGATCATGTTTTAGCTTAAAATATATAATAATAATAATTTTGGAGGCACTATCCTGCAGAAAATGCAGCAATGTCTCGAAAAAACAACTGCTTTTTGAAGCACTGTTTCTACTAAAAAAACAGCCACCGGTTGCTAAATAAACACCCTCAATGCAGGGCTGACACGCAACTGCAACAAACAGCAATGGGTCACTAAAAACAACCTGTTCTGTTGTTTGTTGGTCTTTGTTTGTCACCCTCGGTGACACGCCATCCAACATATCCTCATAGAATTGTTCGGATGTCCCTAACCCTAATAAAATGCACAAGCTACAGTTTGTATGATATCCTATGAAACAGTTTATGAGATCAGCCTGCGTCATACACCATCAGCTTCAGCTCAAAATGATAAAGTTTGCTCATATACTGCGACATTTGAAAGGCTGATATGATAAATACAATCGTGCCAATGTAATAGACTTCTGATTTGCAGAAAGAAACAATTTCTTCTGGTGACTGGGCTATTTTTTTTATTTGGGTAAACCAATCCTTCAAAAGTATTTCTAAATATCTAATGTCTTTCCCTTTTGGTCTGCCTTCAAGATCTCCTTCTCCCCTTTCTTCTCTGTCTCTTCATATCTGTGTCTGCTCTCCATGCTGATCTACAAGTAACTGCTTTATATTTCTCCACACCTTTGGTCCACCATATCTCACTTCTGTCCTTTTCCTCTCTCTTTCTCTCCGCTCTCCCCCCCTCTCTCTTTCTGTAGTCATGCCTTCCTCCTCTTCGTTAGATCTGATCAGTGTGATGCAGTGACACCACCTCTGTGTGCTAAAAAGAGGAGCTTCAGGAGAGCTGGACGTGTGTGGAAAAGCAATTAACTGCATGTTCATTACTTCCAGTTGAAATACTTACTAATCCCTCAGATAAAAAATAAATCAAGCACGTACAAGACATTTTTCAGATCTAATCTCTCACCAATCAGTACTACTACATGTGTCTATTTAACATAATTGATCTCATGCAGGTGTTTCTGCCTCTCCAACAGTCAATTAAAGTGGAAATTGAGAGGTGTTTTTTTTGCTTTAACTCATCATTATGAAGTAAGTGTTGATTGCACAATGTAATGGCTATAGAATAATGACACCATCAGCATTTAAACTGGTTTCCTGTAAGCCACACTTCTTTTACTATGCAATTCTGTATGCCACCGGATATGATTTCTAGGGAAAATGAAGGCTCCATTTACACCACAGAAGAAACAGTGCATCAACACTGCTGAACCAAAGCAGGAAGAGGATAGAGCTTTTGTTTTTCCCGGTAGCTATTGGTCACTATCTCCAGTTACCAAAGACTATCAATTAAAGTTCTTTGCAGTTACTTAGCGGCAGAAATAGTGGATAATGGTAACATTAAAGTAACAATTAAACCAATGGAAAAGACAGAACTGTCTCCCATTTGAGCCAGCAGCAGAGATACTAATAGTGCCGAACTGAGGTCTTTCTAAACAGGACAGCCGACAGGATGGGTCTATGTGTGGGATGGATGTAATGTTTTGAAAACGTGTTATGTGTGCAACCCACAGTAGGAGAGTTAAAAAGCAGCTAGCAGCAGTTAGAAGCTAACTGGAGAAGAACAACAAAAAATGTCCCCAAACTGGGAAAACAAAGATTTGGAACCTCGAGAGATCAACGAGATCAACTGCCACACAACAGGGACAGTAAATGATTGTTAATGCCACGATAAGGCCTTCCTATTGTTAACAAAGCACTGAAGAAGCACTTTGCAGCATCAGTTTGAAACGTGATCGTCAACTACACTAATATGAAGACAGGAAATGGGAGGGGTGGCATATGGGTCAAACAAACGCCAGACTTTCACCTGAGAGAACGCTGTTTGATTCCTGTGTACATTTTATGCTAAACCTTGATGTACACCTAACAACTTACTTGTTGCCTAAACCTAAAGAAATCAACCTCAAAACTAAGTGTTTTACCAATGTTGTACGTTTTGTAAGGTGGAATGCATGTAATGAGCAGAAACTGTCCATTTCCTGTAAAAACTAGAGTGTATTTTGAAAAGACACAATGCATATTACAAGTGGAAATTGTCACACTGTCCCTGAACGGCCAAAACACACAAGGGTACCTATAGTGCATCATATTCAGACATTTACGTTCACTGACAAAGGGGGCGATATTTGACAAGCTGGGATGCGAACGTGTTGCAACCACTGATTTAAGGGATTGTGAGATCATTACCAGGAAAGTTAACAGGAAGATTTGCCTTCTGCAAAAACATGCACCCTGTGACAGGGGTCTGCAAATAGATCTTGTTTGAACTGAGGACTCACTTGCATAAAAGTTTGGAAACCAGTGCTTTAACACCATAAGCAAGATGAAATCTCCGATCTCAGTTTAACAGCTTGAGTTATATCCCAAAACTGCTGTTTTGCTAATGTTTTTCCAACTGAACTGAACACGATTTTAATTGTTTTATTGCTTGTATTTAAGCAGAACTCAGAGGACCATACATTATTTAATAAGTTGCTGTCTTGACACCACTATACCCTATTCTTCTGAATTAATCCATAAGCTGTGGTAAACCTCCTTTGAAATACTGCAGCAGTGTTTTGTAACAGGTCCAAAGAAAGGCTTGTTTTTGCATCCCTTGTGCCATCCCTGCACCTTTTGCCTGTTTTTGATGTAAGAATTGATTTAAGGCCTTATTGAAGAATTATAGGTTGAATCAGAGACATACCAGCTATTTTGTGATCGTCTGTGAACTTAAATCTCCAAAAAAGATCTTCAGGCATTGCACTGATCTTCAGGCATTGCACTGATTCTTCAGTGTTTGCTGCAGGAGTTTTGTAGGCTTTGAAATACTGAAAATTATGCTGCCTTAATTGATATTGATGTTTTTAAAACCTATTCATAGGTTTCAAAGACTTGAGATAAATCCATTAACATGTATTGCAGTGTATCTTATGTCTCCTTTCCTTTTTATTTGTGTTTTTTACCCAGTGGCATGCCGATGCCGTAGCCCTTGGTGTCCAGCAGGCCTCCGATCTGCGTGAGATTACAGTTGAGGCCGCGGTGGTACTCGTTCATGGTGCTCTCCATCAGGAAGGCGTACTTGGAGTTGACCACGCGGGCGATACCCTCCTCTGTGCTTTTCACAAATACACTGGGCTGCTTGGAATTCATGTAGTTCCACATCCGCTGGTAGGTCTGGTATCGTGAGTTCTGCAAGAGGAATGGGAACACAACAATGAGGATTAAAAGAATACTTCATGTACAAACTGATCATTTGCAAATCAATAACTCACACCACGTAGCACTGAATTCATAAAGGAAACTTTGTTTTTCTCAGACGCCCTGTATAATTAACAGAGTGTCTAAAAAAGGTAGATATTCCTCTTGTATGGGAATTATTGTGGACCGTATTTGACAACAGCAAAACTATATCAAAACATCCATTTATATATTCTTTCGCATTTTTGCTACAACAATTCAACAAAAAACACTTACGTCTGTGCTAAATTGTAAAATCAAAATTGTGAAAGAATGTGAGGAAACTGGGGCAAGGACTGCAGCTGAAAATCAGGTCATTACTTTATTTAGGTTTTCACAGAAACCAAAAAGTTGGACTAAATAAATACTACCAAATTTATAGTGGAGAACCAATACTCATTAAATAAACATTACATTTAGAATAATAATGAGCAACTGTTTCAGTATCAAAACAGCATATACTACTGGTTACTGATTTCAACTGTGATTGCTTTATGAGCTTCAAAGATAAGATTAGTTGAGTACATTCAGTGAAATAACCCCCTAATTGGCATAAATAAAATTATGATTACCAATTACTCTGCTTTTGAATGTAACTGTTTTTAATGGTGTTCAGCCTGTTGTTGTTGTTTGTTTTTCCTTGACATCATTGAAAATGAGGGCTTGTAGCACCCAATAATGTAATAATTTACTGAAAATGTAATAATGCCTGAAAATGTAATAAAAAAACCCAATAATGCAATAACTTGACCAATAATGTAATAAAATATTCTGACTGATATTGTAATAACATTTTTACCGATAATGTAATACCTTATTACATTATTGGAGACTTATTACATTTTCAGGTGGGTCTTTTTTTAAAAAAAATGATAATGTAAAACTTGACAGATAATGTAATATAGAGGTCTATATTTTGTGTTTTGAGAATCTAAGACTGTTATATAACCATTAACATGCACTAAATTCATGCACTAAATTAACATGCACTTCTAGAGTGCATGTTAATGGTCATTTGTCAGAATGGTTTCCTCTAAAAAGAGGAACACGTCAAGGATGCTGCCTCTCACCGATATTATTCTCTATTAGCATAGAGCCGCTAGCAGAATTAATTAGAAACGATCCGTTAATTTTGGGTATATCAGACAAAATTAGGACCCACAAGTTGTCATTATACGCGGATGATGTCATACTGTATATTAGTGATCCACTGACTTCTATACCAGAACTTTTGAAATGTTTGAAGGACTTCAGTATTGTCTCAGGGTATAAGGTAAATGAGTCAAAATCAGAAGCTATGATGATAAAGGGGACCTGGCTGTCAGAATTGTCTAAGAGTGTTAAATTTAATTGGTCACCTAATGGTTTTCGATATTTAGGAATTATCATTACCCCAGAGGCTTCTCAGTTGTATAATGTGAATTATGGAAAATTAATTAATCATATTCGAAAAGATTTAGAAAGATGGGAAATATTACCGCGTTCTTTTTTCGGTAGGATTGAAACCGTCAGGATGAATATTCTCCCCAGATGTTATATCTGTTTTTGTCCTTACCCATTTGGATTCCAGCTACCACTTTTAAAAAGATGCAAAAAATGATTTCTTCTTTTATATGGCAACAAAAGAAGCCCAGAGTCAAGTTTGCACAGTTAACCAGTAGTTAAGCATGTGGAGGCCTTAACCTGCCAAATTTGAAATTATACTACTGGGCAGCACAACCACGTGGTGCGGTAGAGTGGCTAAAACAGAGCAAAGAAACAACATGGTTGACTTTGGAACAAAGTTCATGCCCTACATTCTCACTGCAGGCTTTAGCATTCTGCTCAAACGAGATATGGAAAAAATGCAAAATCACAAATTCTTGGATGAAATGTACCCAAAAGGTTTTAAGTACCGTTAGAAAAAAGATCCTCCTCAATGCTCCTCATGCCATATCTAGAGCTATGAAAATTTCTGAGATTATAGATTTTCTGCCAGGACAACTTGATCCAGGGTTTCTAGACTGGGAAAGGAAGGATTTAATTTTCATAAATGATTTGTTTGACGGGAAGATTCTAAAATCATTCAGTCGGATTCAGGAGCAATTTGGCTTGATTTCAACAGACTTTTTTAGGTTTTTGCAGCTGAGAAGCTATCTGGTGTCCCATAAAGAATGGCCACTACTTAAAACTCAACCTTCAGATTTGGAAAGGCTCTTTTTAAAGTTTGCTAAAGAAAGAAAAGGGGACAAAATAGTGTCACTTTTGTACAAGTGTCTACAATCTATCTGTTCGCGGGGTGCTCTTGGGGTAAAGGAAAGGTGGGAATTAGAAATGAATATTGTGATTGAAGACCAAGACTGGGAGCGAAAGTGTGAAAATGATCACAAATTGACAAGCAGCCCATCATGGAAAGAATTTAATTGGAAAGTAAACATTAGATATTTCAAAACACCCTTTATTATCTCTAAATTTGACAGGTCTAAAAACGAATTTGTGTTGGAGACAATGCGGGCAAATCGGAGATCACACGCATATTTTCTGGGACTGCCCAAAACTCAAAACATTCTGGGAAGGAATCAGGGGGGGAACTTTCTGATATATTACGTATTTACATTGAGTGGAACCCACTTGCCTTTGTCTTTGGAATGCTCCCATGCGATTTGTTAAGCAAAGAAAAAATGTATCTTTTTAAAGTACTTGTACTGGTGGCCATAAAAAAATAATAACCGTATTATGGTATAAAACCGCTACCTCCCACAGTATGTCAGTGGAAGGAAAGAATAGTGAAGGTGTATACAATGGAAAAAATAACGGCAAAGCTAAATCTTACTATTGATTTGTTTGAAAAGAAGTGGAGCCCGCTAATATCTTATTTGAACCTGATATTGTAGTGTGCTTTGAACTTTTGTGTATTAGTGTATTATCAAGGTGCCTGTTTGCCGAGATGTTCATTGTTTTCTTTTTAAAAAAAATGTATTTATTTATTTATTTATTTTTTAATGCCTCTGTAACACAAACAGTATGTACAGAAGGTGAAGCTTTATACGTGAATAAAAACCTTTGTTCAAAAAAAAAAAAATGTTATAGTGTAGTATGTCTTTAAAAAATATTGGGTGGGGGATCACAGAAGTACAAAGGGGTGCATGTTTTGTGTGAAAGGCCTTTTCACGACCAAAAGTTATCATGTAGATTAATGGGAGGGAAGGTAATACAATAGGGCTGCACTTAACAAATTATTTTTTAATTGATTAATTCATTGATTATTTTTTGATTAATCTAGCGATTATTTTTTTTTATTGATCTAACTATTATTATTTTTATTACTCAATTAATATAACAACAAATTTACCAAAAATAACATTTTAAAACTTTCATACACTGCAGGACATTTTTTTCCAACAAAAAACAGCCCAATCTTACCTGGTAATCTGTTTTACAGTCCGATGTAAAGTCTCTCCAAAATAAAATTAATGCAAGAGCTTGTTCCACTCAAGTAAAAGGAATGAAGTGCAATCTACATTTACCAATCCAACAGCAAAATAGATTAAAAAAATGTAAAATTCAAGTCATGCACCTCAGATCGTAAGTAATACTGAAATTGTGTCAAAATAACCCTATGTTTTGGGTATAACCATGACCCTGTGGTTTTATACCCATGTCCAGCCAACAATGGCCCCATGTCCTCCCACATGGGAGGTGACTGGTGTTTACCCAGGTGATAAGATCTCTAGTTGGGGCCCAAATCTACTTGGTACCCAGGTAGCCATAATAACATAACTATGTGCATAACCCATGTGGGGTCCACTTGTGTTAACACACCCATGTGCACAATTAGCATGGTGACAATATTGAAACCATGGACAATAACTTTTAGGGCCCATTTTTTTGACCCAGTTACTACACATGGGCTCCACATACCAATGCTGGGCGGGTGAACTTTACCTAGTACTAGGTCGGTACTAGTTTGACTCAATACTGAGTTCCACATTTGACAAAAATTGTGTTAAAGTTTTGTCAGTATTTTTTTAAAGTGTATATATACCCTTTGAAACCTGAGCAAATTGGCTTGATGCAGGACATTTTGTGCCTTTCACAAGCACTAAAACCTTTGAAATAAGCAAATTTGTTTCTTTCTTGTCAAATAACTCATAAGTGATAAAGAAAACAATTTTTATGATTATTTATTATTATTTATAATAATTATATTTAAAATGTACACACAAACACATATATACACACATCTGTATGTTTTATAATATATATATATATATTTTTATTTTTTTTTTTTTTTTTTTTAAATTCAAATGAAAACACAAATCTTACATCACTGCATGACATCACATTCTGTTCCACTTTGTGATGTCATACAGAATGCAGTGATGTAAGAAACATTAAAGGCTGCTTACATCACAGTATTCTAATTTTCCAGTCCACTTATAGACACTTCACTGGTGCTTAAAACAGCCATTGTTTCACGAAAACCCAGAGGTATTTGAAGACAACTGCAGCCTGCTGGCAACACAGCAATTAAAGAAAAAGACCCGCGCAATGGTAAGTAACTCTTATTTAACTTAGTTTTCTTAAAAACAAAATGATGTGCTTGACGTCTGTCTCTATAAACAACATTCTCATCTTTTTTAGGCACAAGACAATTACCCGCATGGTTTTGGAGAGCCCTTACAGGCAGCCACAGGATCACATGTCAGTAAAATGGACTGTAGTGCAGCTCCTTATCGTAAAACTGACAGGTAAGTGTTCACTTCAAATTATTTCATGTGGGATCTGGACGTTACCAGGAATACGTCTGCACGTTTCATGCTTATCACATCATCAACGCTAAGTGATGTATGAGCTGATTTTGTAATCAGGAGGTAGAGGGAATGGTGATTGGCATGCCAAGCTGAAAACCCTTGCTTGAATCCAATTAGCAACAAAACCAATTGTGATTTAGCAAGTCATCTGTGTGTTTCCAGTGTCTTTTTAGGCAGCAAACATGGGTGTTTACTAGCAACCTGTTGTTTTTTTCCTAGCATTATGCCTCGAAAACTGGCTATTTTAAGCAATCTCTTCCTCACCATAACCAATGTTTTTGCGCCTAAACCTGAACCCACATTAACCAGTGTTTTTGGAATATAGACTTTTAATGTATCTGCTGCATAATAACATACATACGTAACCTATTTCCGGTTTGCAGAAACGTTTGTGCAATTGGGTTGTAAATAGTTTTTACAAGCGTTATCAAGTGTAAAAAGGGAGTGGTGGTGTAGAGCTTTAAAATGCCTTCCCCCAGCTGTTAGTGGTTTCTAATTACATATTGACAGGGTATGGACATGGATGGTTTACTGAGTGAGATTACTAGGCACATTACCTCATAACATAGGTAACAATTAAAATACATTAACTAGTTGGTATAATAACAGGTCCCTTGCTACCTGCTTGCATAAATACAGAAGTAAAAGTTGTGATTTACAATGTTATTACAGAAAGAGTGAATTTCAAAATCTCCTGGAAACCACATATAAAATATGTATAAGCAAAGTTGACTAGAAAGATTAGTTTTTTACCATATTTGAATTACTGTGTGGAGCTCTGGGGCAACACCTACAAAAGCACTCTGTAAGCAATATGCATACTACAGAAAAGAGCAATAGGGATTGTAAAGAACACACAAACAATTTGTTTTTAAGGTAAATTGATAAGTTTGTATAGAACAGGGGCAGGACTAAACAAGCATTTACGTCTTCCTACTCCCTTTTGTACGTGAAATGTAAAATGTATGAAAATATATAATTATTGAAAATCTTATATTTATATTCACTTTTTTTTTTAATTATTATTTTCTTCATTTATTATTTCTTCAGATGTTTGAAATAATGTTCAGTTCAATTCATTGTACGATTTTTATTTTCGCAGAGTGTTTCCTTCTGTGGATGAAGAACTGGCGTATCTCATGTCTCATCTCAACATTAAGACTTGTGAGAATCCACTCCCTCCAAGTCCTAGAGATGCTGGAGATCATGTGAGACGTCCTTCTCAGGATGATGAGACTCTGAATTTCATGCCCCTCAGTCATCTGGTGGATATTCCACTTCCTTTAAGTCCTCCACCTGCTGATGATGTGTTGGACATGGAAAATGAGAAAATGTACCCAGCTTTGAAAAACAATGGGTCTCTTTCGCTGGACAACGAAGTGGCCTGTCCAATGTCTCGGCCTCTCTCAGCTTGGGAGGTTCCCCTGTCTCCAAGTCCACCACCTGCTTCTCTGGATGAAGAACTGGCTGATCTAATATCACGCCTCAGGATAAATACTTGTGAGTTTCCCCTGTCTCCAAGTCCACCACCTGCTTCTCTGGATGAAGAACTGGCTGATCTAATATCACGCCTCAGTATAAAGACTTGTGAGCTTCGCCTCCCTCCAAGTTCTTTGGATGAAGAAGCTGATAATGAAGTGGCATGTCTGACGGGCCTCTTCAGGCCTCTGACCCTGCTGTGTCAGGAGGTTCCATTCCCTCCAACACCTTGTCCCCCTGGGGATGTGCTTGGAATAGGAGACCATCATGAGATGAAGAACCCAGAAGGCATTTCTTCTCTGGACGATGAGGTGGCCTCTCTGACATCTCAGCCTCTCGACAAAAATGCTTCTGTGGATGAAGAACTGGCCGAT
This sequence comes from Plectropomus leopardus, assembly GCF_008729295.1. Lineage (NCBI taxonomy): Eukaryota > Metazoa > Chordata > Actinopteri > Perciformes > Serranidae > Plectropomus > Plectropomus leopardus. The sequence goes on from NC_056469.1 coordinate 23,219,433, forward strand.
CTGATGTCTCATCTCAGCATAACAGCTTCTGAGGTTCCACTGCCTCCAAATTCTCCACCTACGTCTCTGGATGATGAAGCTGATGTTGATGATGATGAACAGGCCTGTCTCATGATAAGGCCTCTTAACCTGCTGCCTCAGTAGGTTCCACTGCCTCCAACCCTGTCTCCTCCAAAGGATCTGCTTGTCATCAAAGACCATCATGAGAAGAATCAGGATTTTGGAGGCACTGGGTTTCCCTCTCTGGACAATGACACTGACCCAACAACATAAGGTCTCAAGAGGTTCCACTGCCTCTACAACCTTAACCTGCTCACGACAATTAGAATACTACCCAGGTTGGAAGCACATCAGGTTTCCTTCTCTGTATGATGAACTGGCCAATCTGACGTCATGCTATCTCCGCATTAAGGAATGTGAGGTTCCACTGTCCCGGGGGAGGTTGGGAACATGAAATCCAAGTGCTTGTCCTTGGTCTTTGTTCAAAACCTCCACTGTGGAAGCGGCTGTTGTCAGAAGTTCATCGGTGCCTGTCATGGCGGCAACTAAAGCACCTGCTGGTGATCAGCGGTGGTGAAGGAGGCCGTCAGGCTGAAGAGAAGATGTACCTAAGCATTGTGTTTCCTTCTCTGGATGATAACACTGATTCAAGTCATCCCAATGTGGTACCGCAAGAGGTTCTTCCAGGACCTCCACTTGCTGCTACATTACTTCTGATAGACACTCATTAGGACAAATAGCTCTGATTGGACAAACATCAGGTTTCCATCTCTTGATGAAGTGCCTGAACTGATGTCCAATCTGGGTGAATCTCCTTTGCCTGTTGACATTCCACAATTGGCAGAGAAGAGATTCCCCAGTTTATGTACTGTCTCATTTCATGCATTTTATTGTCTGGATGACAAATAAGCCTAGTAAATTTATTGAGGCTTGTTTATTGTCATCCTAAATGTACTTCTGAATAAAAATTGTCAAGCATACATTTTCTATGATATAGTAAATCACTCAGATTAGTGGGACTGCAGAGACTTACATTTAAAAAAAATGAAAAAACAAAACAACCCACCACCAAAATCACCAAAAAAGAGAAAAAAAAAAACAAACAAACACACAATTGCCTTAAAGGGATGCAAAATGACCAAAAAACACAGAAATACCCCAAAGGAACACAAAATGAAGAGAAACATACACACGCGCACACACGCACAAAATGATCAGAAAAGTCAAAAAATTATCTTAAAGGGGAATAAAATGACCATAAGATACAAAAGTGACAGAAAATTAACAGAAAAGACACAAAATTAACTCAAAGGGACACAAAATGTGTCAAAACTGAAAAAAAGATGCATAAAATGTACAAAAAATGAGGACAAACCACCAAAGTCTGTGTGTCTTGCTCCTCTGTAGAGGAGGTGGTGGGGCAAGTTACACTATGCAAGGTAAACTTCCTTTAATTTCTTCCAGAATTTGACACTGGTGGAGTATGCACATTCACTAACACTTAAGGTAACAGTATTTCTATGCATATACTCTTGCCATGAGACTCAAATGCACACTTAGTGGGATTTATCCTTAACAACTTTGAATAATGGAGTATAAAGTGAGAAGTATTAAAAGAACTGGAGTGCCTCCATGATCTCCCACCCAAGACAGATTAGTAGGAGGTGGAGGAGGCACCTTCCTGCATGAGTGGCTCCACAGCCGGGCTGACTTCCACACAGGCTTGCCAGGGATGCTGCCACGTAGCAACGAGTGTCAACTTTAAAAGAGCATCTCTTTCCTTTGGGCTGCAGGGTGGCGGATAACGCTTTTGCGCATTACCGGAAGAAGAAGGCCATCCATCATGGATACGTATGTGGGCTCAGCGTGTGCATGTACTGATTGCATGCAGGTGGCATTGCTCTCCTCAAGGCAGAAGAGTGTGGTTATGAAGGGGGAGGAGGAAGAGGCCTTCTGGGTGGATGCAAGGCAGGCAGAGCTTCTGGAGACAAGGACTCTCAATGGTGTCAAATGGGGGGGGGTTATTTATTTGGTTGGGGGTCATGGGAATACTGGAAGCACCTTGTTGCTGATGAAAAACTGATGCTCTCAGATACATTGCGGTGCCAGCGGTGGTGTGTGTGTTTTGTGTCAAAGCTACCTTTTTAACACTGAAGAATCTCAGCGACCCAGAGACAATGAACACCATGAGGCTCGCCACTGAGGTTCGAAACATCAAAACGAACAGAAGAAGGTGCTTCAGAAAGAATTCGAAGACCTCAAAGTGGCTTATGTGATCAGCCAAGACAAGTTCTCAGCAGAGCTCCAGGCTGAAAAAGACAAAAATGAAGCTCTTCAGCAAGAACTCAACAGCTGAAAGCTTCTCAGCGTGCCACCCTGAGCTATGACGCTGAGCTCAAAGCCGAGAGAGAAAAGAGCGACAGCCGTCAAAAACAGCTGGACAAAGAGATTCAGTCCAAAGTTGAAAAGGAGTCCGAGGATCTCAAGGCCATGAAGCAGTTGCTGGCTGAGAGGGACATGTTAGTCCAACAGATGGAGCAGAAGATCCAGAGTCTGCAGAGAGATGTCTCTGAGAAAGAGACATTTGTCAAAGAACAGAAGGACCAAATGTCTGTGACGGACACTCTGGTCCAACAGTTGGAGCAGACAATCCAGACCCTGCTGAAAAACGTTTCTGAGAAAGAGAAGTTTTCCAAAGACCAGGAGGACCTGATATCTGTGAAGGACATTCTGGTCCAAAAGCTGGAGCAGCAGACACAGACCCTGCAAAGAGATGTCTCTGAAAAAGAGGCATCTTTCAAAGAGCAGGAGGACCTGACCTGATGTCTGTGAGGGACACTCAGGTCCAACAGACTCAGGTCCAACAGATGGAGCACGAGATCCTGACGCTCAAGAGAAACCTCTCTGAGAAAGAGCAGTTTGTCAGCGAGTTAAAGGATTTGAAGGAACAACAGGCCTCCACCAATCAGGAGCTCGTCACTAAGCTCCAGACTGAGGAGGAGGTCTCTCAAGAGCCTCCGAGCTGAACTCGCCAGGCTGAAAGAAGAGCAGAGGGATGAGACCAGGGAGCAGGAGGAGAAGATGGGCTCCCTCTATGAACTATCAGAGGTTGAGATCCCTGGTACCTCTGAGGAAAAGCGTGAGAAGGAGAAAAAGAAACCCACAGCCTGGAAAAAGTTTAGGCACCGCATTGGTTTGAGGAGGAAGAGAAAGGAGAAGCAGGAGGAAGAGTCATAATCCACCTGGAGACTCTTCAAGACATATATGCATTCAAACAGCATTAAAAAGTCAATACAGCATTAAAAAAACAAAACTGCCAGCCTGTTTTGCAGGATTTTAATTTAATCTTTTGTACTATCTATACTGGATTTGCTTTAAAAAATCTGCTGTTAGAAATAACACCTTTGAATCAGATACAAATACTAAAGATTGGCACTATGCATTATGACCTGCTCGTTTTAATTTATTAAAAAAAAAACAAATACAAGAACAAACACTAATGGCAATCACGATTAGCAATCTAGTGCTGCCAACAGCTGATAAGGTAAGGGAGTGTATGATTTCAATCATTCCTAATAGAGTTGGATAGAGAGTGAAAGTGTCTCATGATCTAAATATTGTCTCTAGACATACTGTATAAATACAAAGTAATACAATTCTGCAGGAGACACTAAATCTCTTTTTTGTTATTTTGTAACTATTTAAATGGTTACATTTAAAAACAAGTTCCTTTTCTTTAGGCAAAGAAGAGCTATTCGATGGTGAAAAAATCTAGTTATTGTTAATATTAGTAAATTAATTGTAAATTGATCAAGTTATTATGAACCAACCAACGCTCTATTTATTAATGTTTATACTTCTAAATGTTGTGATTTGTTGTGGGTTCGATTCCAGCTTTGGGCCTTTGCTGCATGTCATCCCCACCCTCTCCCTTTATATCTGTCCTGTCTCAAACAAAAGCCAAAAAAACATCTTTAAAAAAAAAAAACCCAAAAACAAAAGTTTAGTTCCCTCTGCAAAGGAAAAAAAAAAAGAAAGAAAGACAAAAATATGGTGATAAAAAAATATAATAATTTTTGTTTTTTGTTTTGTTATTCCTTTTGACTTAATGCCTTCATGTTATGTACATCCTTCTTAGAAAATTGTTAACAACGACCAAAATAAACTACCATTACCATATGACAGAAAGTTTTCTTCACAAATTGAAGGTGACAGGCGTGAGTAATTGATATCTAAATTATAATTTGGGTCATGAAGTATTCCTTTAAACACTGATTACAGATGTGTGTTTGTATACTTCTAACATGTCCTATCATCTGTCTTTGAAGCAGAAATGAAATGGAGGTCGATAAAATTGAAAGAGGGAAGACGGTAAAAAGAAAAAAGAGATGCATCCTCGATAAACAGGGGAGGGAAGGATACGTAGCACAGAGTGTGAATAATGACAAGCAGAGTAAAACATCAATGGCAAATAGACGTGAAAAGGAAGAGGCGAGTAGAGGGGAATAAAGCAACGTGAATCAAGGCAACAGATTATTTGCTTGTGGCGTAGCTGATGCATCATCTTTCATACAGATGGAGGTGCATCAGCACACAGGAGGTGGTTCAGCACTTAGCAAAATATGGAAAGCTCTAAAACAGGATTAAGTGTTTAAAGTGTACAATTACATGTTGCATCTCTGTGTGTGAAGAGAAAGGAAAAGAGTAGAGAGGGCGGCATCTGTGTGTAATAATGCCAGTGTGTTTTGTATATATGTGTGTGTGTGTGTGTGTGTGTGTGTGAGTGTGTTTGTTTGGATTAGGCATTGAGTGGGGTAATGTACTGTAGCACTGAAACTGGCTTATGTAGGCAAACATAGAGCACTCTTTCTTATATCCTCAATATGGACAAACACCACAAGGATGCAAAACACACTCACAATTTGGCATGCAGCCATTTCCCATGCATGCACACAAATAAACAAATACATATTTTTATACTCTCACCTACACACACTCCCCCATGCAAACACACCTACACACGTAGACAAAACACACACACACACACACACACACACACACACACACACAACGTTGGATGACAAACACAGATGTCGACACAGATGCTGCGAGCGCTCTCATAAGCAAACGCAGGCAGTCAGCCACTTAACACAAACAGCCATAAAGAAAACAACAGAGCAACTCAGAGATATAGTATCAAATATGAGGACAACAACTCACTCTAGGCGCGGCAATAAAGACAAAAACAGCGCACTAAATCACTCACGCACGCAAAAACTTTCAGAAAAATTGACGCCATTAAGGCAATTCAGGCATTTCTAGAGTAAATCTGACTGCCGACAAAATCAAAACAATTTAACATGAACACACAAACACACACATGTGCCCATTCAAACATACAGCCAACAGCAGCTCTGGCTGCTGCGGTGGGTCATACCATGAAGAAGGTCATGGTGCTCCCTCCGTGGATGGTGCCATACTCGATGTTGGTCTGATCGGCCAAGTCGTCTGGAGACTCGATGGGAACCTCCATCCTCTGGACGGTCAGGAAGGCTGCCAGGTTGGCCGTGTAGGAGGAGATGATGATCAGGGTGAACGCCCACCTGTAAGAAAAAGAGGAAAAAACATTTGGAAAAGGTGAGAAAGGATATGGATACAGCCTTTCATCACAGGATATGTTATTTCTGTAACACAAAATTGATCACATAATATTAATAATAATGACTTTATCAAAACCACAAAAATGTCCACAGCACACTAGATAAAGACAGACAATTCAGCCAGGAACACTCTCATCACAGATTTTAACTATTTATTGCATGAAATGGAAATACAGTTATGGTCGGCACTGATGGCTCTGCTCTTTAGATGCTCTCAGGATTGAACAAGCATCATGCTAAGCCAAAGCAAGACATTTAATGCTTATCATTTAATGCCATTTTGACCTTTGAGCCACATCAGGACTCTGAAATAGAAAGGCGCAGGCTGGGGTGCTGGAGGCAAAGCTTTGCCAGCAGCAGCAGAAGCAGCAGTGAGCGTGGTAGCACTGGTGTGACAGGGATCAGTGAGTAGGAAGTCATATTTAAAAGGGCCGCCTTATTGTGAGAATGAGCTGTGACTTGTGTGTGACTGATTAGAAACAATGATGAAAAGCTGCCATTTCACATATATATATATATATATATATATATATATATATATATATATGTATGTATGTATGTATTATACACACACATAAAAACATCATCATTTTTAAATTACCATAGCACGTCTGTGTCACAATATCCATCTAAATCATATCTTGACCAACTTTGTGATATTAGCAAATATCATATTGTAATCCAAAGAATCAATGTAACATAGTATTGTGATGAAGCTTGTAATTTACACCCCTAGGAAATACAAATGCAAATTTACATCAAAAAGACATAAATCAGCAAAATCAGCACCCGCATAAAAACTGGAGCACCAGATCTAGTTCAGATGACCACTGACCAAGCTCAACTCCGGGTTGACCAAAGCCAGAATAGTCAACAGGTATCAGTATACAGATTTTGTATTAAGGCCGATCAGAAAGACACAACACCATTTATGAGCATTTGGTTGGCACTACACCATCGTAGAGGTTTCAGAAGCAGTCAAATGCCATTATTAAAGGCCATGTTAAGTCTCTGCATGTTGCTTTTTCTATAAGAACACCACAAGCTGACAGCATGTTACATGGTGCAAAACTCAAGCTGTCTTAACATAAGCTGAGTACACGCTGATTTTATAAGCAAGCATATTAGCTTGTGCATATTAGCTTGTGCATATTAGCTTGTGCATACAGCTTGCGACACCAGTCTCTAGATATCTTAATCATTGTTAAACATTGACAATATGATGGCTGATATTTTTAATCTCATTGCACATTTTTAGGGTACTACCAGATAAGAATAACTATGGAAATATTAATTTTCTGTCTTTCTTCACCTCTACTAATCATAATATAGCTCTTATTAGCATCATTGTTTTAAAGACTTTTTTTTCTGTTTTTTTCTTACGGATAGGTAATGCGCACATTGCAATGACAGTACTGTGTATCCGACATAGACACACAATTAAGTAGTGTCAACACAAAGAAGAAAAAAGTAAGAAACTATACAAAAATTCGCAAGAAATAATGAGAAAGTTTTACACATTTTAAAACAACAGTAGTAATTATTAGTATTCAGAGAGGAAAGAAAAAAGGGCATTTGTCAAGAAACAGTTTCCAGATCTCCAAGAAGATATTTTCCTTGTTGTTTAAGTTTTCCTTATGAATCACATTTCTAAGCTCCCTCTGCCACTGATTAAATGTGGGGCTCAACTCTCACTTCAATGTTGTAAAATGAGGCACTATTAGCATCATATTTCATATCAAAATCAATGTAATATTGTGCACATTATGGACCAAACATTACCAAATCATCTGCATCCATTAGGTGACTGATTAAAATATTGCCAACCATATGCTGTACTGCATGCATCATTATATCATGATATAGCAGTAATCAAGATAATTTATAACACTAAAAATCACATATAACTCCAATTTTACTATGAATCAGTCCTCCTCACTGATTTGCAACACAGCCCACAAGAGTCTGTTGTACAGAAGGATGTTAAAGGGAGAGATAAACAGTACAGAAAACATTCCCAAATATATATTGTTACAGGTATTTATCATTATCACATCAAGCCCTATGGGTTTAGTAAGAAAAGGCGCTCAGGTTTCAGATAATATCCAACACCCACAACCTCAAAAAAAGACTTTGTTATGACCTTTCTTGCATGTTTAAAAACTTTCATCAAGGAGAACATCGTGTACTCACTTTACTTAATAATATCCCCCTATTCCATATCTTGCTCACCTCAGTGTAATTTGCTCTTCCTGTCTTCCTCTTACCCTTTATCTCCTTAGCTCTTAGCGCTTATTATTTCTTTACTGTGCGTGAGTCTTTTTCACACTCACTCTGTTGCCACAGAAATATCATCAGGCTTCTACAGTATTTCTGTGAACTTAGCATTTTTGGATTTTTTTGCTTGGTGCTCAGCGACTGTCAGCTATGTGCTTTAAAATGTAAATGCCAATATCTCACACATCATATGTGCTTACAAAAAAAAGCAACCTCACAGGAAAAATGTAAGTACTTGATGAGGAAAATGAGTTTAACACATGTATAAAGGGACTCATGAGGTTTTGCAAATATGGCATTTAAAATTTGGAAAATTATCCATATATTGTCAAAATGGCTTATACTGTTAATATACAGTATGTTGATTTTCTAAACTAATTTGCATAGCTCGGACCCTTTTGCCGTGATCTGTATTTAATGCCTCCTCCTGTTTAATGGTTTTATCATATAATCTGTCTTCTAGCGCTTTTATCATTTTAATGTGCTTTTATTGTATTTTATTACAGTTTTATTACTACTGTATTAATGTTTGATCTTAACAATTTCTACCATTCAGCATTCCTTTGTTTCTTTTTGTTCAGTACTTAAACCTGATTTTGTGCCTTACAAATACATTTGATGTTATGAATGTGCTGGTATGTATTTAATAACATAATATAGCAACAGTAAACACATTTAACACAACAATAATTAAAATGTAAAAATCCAGAATCTGCAAATATACATATATTTTTGATTTCTTATTTTATTACTGCTGAATGCATGATGTCTCCTACCATAGGTGTAGATTTCGGGGATGGGATGCAGGCGATATTCAGAACATGTTCATTTGCCCCCCCCCCCAAAAAATAAAAACATGAAAGTAGCAGAGGACTTTTGTTCAGACAAAATTAAAGGCATTTACATCATAAATTGACACAGAAAAGGCAAAAATTGGTGCATAAACATTCACAAGAATGCAGGAAAAGTGTTTGATGCTCAAAATTTTCAGGCGAGGGACCCCAGAACCTCCTGTTTAGTACGTGGCCCCTCCAGTTTTGAAATAAAACCACAACATGCTTGTTTAAGTTACACTGGACCACGATCAGCCTCCAAACTAACTGTGATGTAACATAATTATGCTCTTAAGTACACACCTTAAACTCAGATTTAACATGAAGACACCCCCCCTTCAGCAGATGCATGTGAAAACAGCTTTCTTGTGTCAAAGTTTGCACACACACCAGTAAAGATCAAAATACAAGTGAGGCAACGATACCCAAAATATATTTTTGCAGGTAGGGGGACTTTAAACTGGCTGGCACACAAACAAACTGTCACTTACCACACGCCACTAACACATCTGGTGGACAGGGCTCTGGGCATTATCTCTGATCCCTGCTGCATGAAGCCTCCAACAGGGAACCACAGGCTGTTTCCCAGTGTGTACTGGTTCTCCAACATGTCCCTGCGCTCTCGCAGACACGGGTGAGGGTTGTACCACTCATAGGGGCTCAGCCTGGTGAGGAAACACAGACACAGTGGCGTGACCTTGGGGTCAAACTGCAGTACAGTAATGCAACTCCGTTATATCATTCAAGCCACCGCCAATCAGTCATTTGAACCCCTGTCAATCTGTCTGCGGGAGGTTGCATAAGGTAAGAAATTACAATATGTGACAGGCGACTCGTGTTCAACAAGATAAATGGCGATAGAGCTGCAGACGGTGGGTACAGTGTGTGATGTAATGTATTGACCTTGCAGCCAAGAAGAGCACACAGCTGACAGCCAGGTAGGCGAGCAGCATGAAGAGCCAGACAGCTGGAGAGAAGGGATCGAGGAAGGAGAAGTATCCCGGCTTTCGACCCTGGTGCAGAGAGAAAGAGGAAAAAGAGAAGTAAAGAAACGGATGGAGCAGCAGAGACAGAGAGTGGCAGATGGACAGGAAGGTACAATGTGTCAGAAAACAAGGTGTCATGTCTCAGCAGACAAGGAGTGTCCCCTTTGCACCACAGGAGGGCAGTGTCCTTCACTGCACGCTGATAGCAAGTCTGCAGTGCTTTGATACGCTAATGCTACAATCCATAAACGCTCCGTTTCACAATGCCTACTGCTGAAGCATACTTGGCTCAGACCCAAAACCTCATTAGCAATGTAAAGCTGCCACTGTTACCTAGTTACAGAGCTCTGACTTATTGGACTATTTAAATTATACCTATACATTTCACCGTAGACACTGTGAATGCAGCATGCAGAATGCTACACAAACACAATCCTCGGCTTCAAAGATGAGATCAACTCTTATGTAATATTCAGACTGACTCCTTAAGAATCTTCAAACAAGTGTAGCCCGTCGTCTTCTGTATGACCCTGTCAGCTTAAAGGCAGTGCCAACAAAAGAAATGAAATCCAATACAAGATCTGTAGTGAGTATCACCCAGCGGGCGCCCTGCGGCCCCAGATAACACCCTCACCAGTTGAACTCTGTACAAGATGCTGATCCCCAGGGTCATGAACGGCTTAGAGAAGTCGATAACTTTCTCTCTCTCTGACGTGATGGTGAAGCCTGCTACGGCCAGGTCTGCTTTCTGTAGGATTGACAAAGACAGATAGGTGGATAGATAGGAGTCGGGGTAAGGGAGAGAAAAGGCAGAGCAGGAGAGTGAGGGAGAAAAACGACAAGCGGTCAGCTACACTGTAAAATCTGACGAGTTGATTTTACTTTTTTTTAAAAAATACAATAAACCAGTTGCCTTGGAAAATGTAAGCATATCTAACTATTATCCTTACTTCATGTTTACTTTATATCTAATTAAGTTGTTACATCTTGAAAATAACGTGTTCAATTAAAAGCTCCCCTCCTATCTCTCAGCCATGCTATCGTGGAGCGTTGGTAACCATCGTACTCGTTCCCAGTCGTTGCACATCCTGCGGGTGCCAAAAATGCGTACTGAGCTATAGGATGATGAGTCTTTCCTACTATGAACTGCATACTTATACGCTTCAGCAAAATTTTAAGCTGTCCTCACTGATATCACTGAGAGAATTCCAAGGTTTTATTTGTGATCTCATTGATAGTGACTGTCCTTGTTTTTAGATTTCTTTGTTTATTTTTATCATTTTATATATTGTAAAAGCCTTGTATTTTTCTGCTTTAATAATTGTTTGTTGTATGTACCTCGGCACTACTGAAAAAATGAGGGCTCACCCTCAAAGTGTTTTCTGGGGCTTTAAATAAAATAAGTGATGATGAAATCAATATTTCTTCAGCAATTTCAGTAAGTCAAATATACTGTGCTATATATATGCTATATATATATATATATATATATATATATATATATGTGTGTGTGTGTGTTTTGTGCTGGTTGCAAAATAGTCAGTCATATTTGTATTTTCTAAAACATGTTAACAAAAGAGAAATCACAGCCCTCCTGACTTCGTCATTGGCTAAATTTTTTTTTGTCATTAATCACTTAAGTCAGATTAACCTGGTTTAAAAAAGTTGTTTACACTAATAAAGAACAAGGTAATTTCACCTGTCCTTTTTAAGTTGCAACAACTTGACAAAATTAAATAAATCCGGCTACATTTTGAGTAAACATGACATTTAGGTATAAAGTCATCACAAACTTTCCTTTGTCACCCAAATCGGTTTAATAAACTTATCAGATTTTAAAGTGTAACTGCACAAAAATAGAAAGACACTTGAGGCAGCACTGAGTAGATGAGAGCTCTGTGTGTACGAAATGTTGATTTCCTGAATGAAAAAGTTTGGCTTCGGCACTTGACGGCGCATTTGGAAAAACATACAGACGTGCACTCTGTCTCTCACCCTCTGGCACGCACACTCACACTTTATCCACCGTCCAAATGAGGCTAATTGCAAGTAAGCACTCGGTGGCTGGTCTTTCCACCTGTATAAAACCTTTCAGGTCTCCGGTCGCTCTGCCTTCCCTTCCATCTCTTCCATTAAAAGCTAATTGATGAACATGGGCCGCTAATTAGAGCTGAGTGATCAGGCAGTGGGGAGGGCATGGAGGGAGAGGAAGCGTGGAGAGCTGGGGGAGCACCAGCGTGGCAGGCCCCACACAGGGACCACAGTCTGGTAATTGAAGTATACCGTATGGTAATTAAGCAGAGAGGGGCTCTCATTAGCCTGCTTCAACCAGAGTGTCTGTCAGAGGCGCGCTAGGCCTGGACATGGAGAGACAAGCTTGGATAGAGGAGGGTTACTGCGAGGAAAGATGGTGCAGACAATTTTAGGCAATGCTACCACTCTCTTTTGGGGAATTATCAAGTCAGCTTTTGTCCTAGATAAGAGTCTTACTCCCCTCTGAGGGCAATTTGAGACATGGGAAGTTACAGCAGAGTTGTGGTTTGGGGCTACAGCGTGAGCGAGTGTGTGGTTGTGTGTGTGCTTGCCTGTGTGTTCAGTGTAAGTTTCTGTTTGGAAAGACACTGGTTAGAACATTAGAGCATGTTTCGTGTGTGTGTGTGTGTGTGTGTGTGTGTGTGTGTGTGTGTGTGTGTGTGTGTGTGTGTGTGTGTGTGTGTGTGTGAGAGAGAGAGACAGAGGGAAAGGGAGAGTATACTCACTCTGTTGATTAGCTCTCCAACCATGCCAGTCCAAGAGCCGTTGGGCTCTGGAGCCCCATACAACCCGTCATCCACCAGCTTGATCTTGAAGGAGAATTTCAAGATGTCTGCCAGCTCCTTCAGCATGTCGACACAGAAGCCCTCGTACTGGTCGTTGCCCTGGAAATCCTGGTAGTTGTCTCTGCGCATCACATATGGGTTCTCCTGAGCATGGGGGGGACATGAGGAGTTTTGTAATCCAAAGCTGAGAGGACGGATTACTGAATGAAATGTATTGGGCTCAACGTTTCAAAATTAGGGATGTGTATTGTAAAAAAAAAAAAAGTTGTTAAATCAATTATACATAGTCCAACATTTTGGGAAATTTGTTTTCTGGCAGAGAGTGATGAGAAGATCAATACCACTCTCATACTCAAAGTGGAAACAGAGTAAAGCAGCTACCCTGGCTCTATCGGGTGTTCGTAAAATTCACCAACACCACATCTAAATCTCACTAATCACTAATTAAAGGTTCATTCAGTCCATTAACAAAGCTGCAAACCACTATTTACTTTGTAAATAACATGTATAGTGGAACAATGGTGTCCTGAGCAGATAGTGAAGTCATGCCATCTCACTGTGTGTTGTAATCTAAGTTCCTCTGTGTTTTTTTGTGGTAGGCTGATCGAGCCCTGCGTGCATGTTAGTGCATGTGTGTATCCCACCGGCTAACTCATCACTGCCAATATCAGCATTGCAGAAGCATGGCGCCCACCCTCTGGTTCCCCCCTAGTTAAAACCTTTCGCTCTGTCAGTAGTATTGCTGTGGTTTAAGCACCGTTTTCGGAGCAGGGTTGCAGCGGTATATGAGTTTTAAAGTATACTGTGGTATGAAAATGAACGGCTATCATTCCTTCTCCATTTAAAAACACAGTTGGACAGAGAATCTCCCCTTTGTCTTAGCTATTTTAAAAAGGTTAGACTATTTACACACAACAAAAACATGATGTCAAGTTTAAATGTTAGTCCTAAAACATTTGTTCAACCTAAAAAGAAACCTTCAATTTTTCATTCATTTAGGATCCATATAACTGATAATAATAATAGTTCTGCAAAACCCTGATCTTGTAAAAAAAAACAAAAGCAATATTTTCTGTGACAGTTATCACACCATGAAGATCCCAAACTGTTGCAACCCTATTTTGGCTTTTTCCCTGTTATCTGCTGTCAGTTCGGCCACCTCCATGTTGAAAACTGATAACTCATCTGCTCTGAACTCTCCATAGAGCCCTTTTAATTATTATAACTTGTCTTTTTGATCAATCCAGTTAAGTCTTTGTGCTAAGCTAACTAGTTGTAGCTTCATATTTACAGTACAGACACACATTCTCATCATACTCTCGGCAAGAAATTGAATGAGCTTATTTCCAAAAAAGTTAAACCAGTCCTTTAAGAAAGCTAGTAAACCAGCAGAAGATGCTATTAGCATGTCATTGGTCATTTTGTAAAGGCAGAGGCATCTTTAATCTCAAATTAAATGTACTAAATGTACTAAATGTATTAAATGTACTTTAAAGAAACTCTTCACCATCAACATTTGTGAATCAATTAGTCATGTCGTGCTACCTTAAATTCATGAAGGAATCTTTGTTTTTCTAGCATGCCTCCATGGGAAATGGCAAACATATGGATTGACTGATTGTTTGGGGGGCCGCATTTAACTACAGCAAAAATACATCAAAACATCCATATACAAACTCTCACATGCTCAGTTCTTCCCAATTACATCGATTTTTTTCCCAAAAAATGTTAGTTATGGAGTCTGGCTTTGTAGAGCAAATTAATAAGTTTCACTTTCAGTTCTGTTTCGTGGAAATGCATGTGTTTGAGAAGTACTGAGTTAACGACTGGATAAATGGCACTTGTATGTGTGAGTTTTTAAACTGATGTTTTGATACAGTTTTGCTGCTGTTTAACATGCTCCCCAGTTAATAAACCAATATGTTACCTGTTTTCCGTTGATGCACGCAAGAAAAACAAAGTTTTCTTTGTGAGTTCAAGGCAACAGGCGATGAAGAATTGACTTACAAACTGTCATTTTGTGGTGAAGTATTTGGGATTTCCAGCAGTTTTGCACATTGAAGAGTGATACTCAGTCTGTCAGAGCAGTTGTGCCGGAAAGCCTGTAAACTGGGAGCACTGAGTTTTAAAGACATGGGACTTAACCAGGCTGGGTGAGTCTAAAAAAAAAGATTATATACAGCTGCATCATGGGAATAGTGGGATTCAGCTTTTTAGGAGCTTGAGCAACACTTTGGTCTGAAAGTCAGGATATCTTCCCTGCTTCTGCAGAATCAATTTAGACCATTCTTCTTTTAATCTGTCTCTTGTGAGAGAGAAACGTTGTGGAAGTCCAATACTAAGTTGCTGGAGAACTCCTTTAAAATAGATAAAATGGCTGCAGAAGTAGGTGAGAGAGCCATAAAGGCGGACAGAGTCAGTGACCACAGTCTGGCCCCTGAAATGGGTAGATGCAGACAAACCAAGAGAAGCTCTATTTTCATTATGAGAACAGAGTCTTAATAAGTGTACTTAATATTTTCACCTAAAGGAGAAATTATTTCATAAAGCTGGCATATACTGCTAGAGATCCCACAGCACACAAACAAGAGTGAAGTTATGTACAGCCTGGGAGAAAACAGCAAAATCTTGCTGCAAATTATGTATGCTTGTCATAACCAAGAAGAAGACACTCTTTGTTCTACCAGTTTTTGTTTTTTTGGGGTTTTTTTTGTTGCTATTTTATGCTTTAGAGGATTGTGAATATTTATGTTTTCTATTTTGTTTTCTTAAAAATGCAATATTCGCCGCAGGCTCCCTCGATTGAGGATTGGATAGGCACAGTTCATCAAAGATAAACAGTACAGTGGATAAATTGACATATTCCCCCAGTTAAATTCACCAATATGTGGTCATGGTAGATTGACTTTATTGGAACCCAAATACAAGACTTTACGAGAAACACTTGTGAATAATATGATTACTGCCATTACATCCACTCATTTTGTAATGTATATAGTTGGGGAGTTTTTGGTAGCAGAAATTAATGCCTGTGAAATATGGCCTTGGGGAAGGAACTTTTGTGTTTTCCTACTTTTATAAACAACAGAAGAAGTTAGAGGTAAAATCACTTATTTTTAACTTTCCCATTCTTACTTATTGTTATTGATTAATTCATTTATTTTCTCTCTATTTGGGACCTAATTGGTCAAAGTGTGGCTTTAATAAAGCAAAATAAAAGTGGCGTAAATTTTGATTACTTGGATCTTAATGGTTGGGTTTTTTTATCTTTATGGTTTTGTTTGTTTAGTTATATCTTTCCTTTAAGCATTTGATTTTGTTGTGATATAATTGCCAAAACAGTTGTGAAGTGAAGTATTCGTAACTGTTTTTGTAAAACCCCTGGTTGCCAATAAAAAATTAAAAACTAAAATGCCAGTAAAGCCTATTAGATGTGATATTACAGCATAACGTGGTGCAAGGGATTTACTGTATCTGGTGTTTTTACATATCTAGCCTGACCTGAAGATGATGGAGCGGCATCATGTGAGGGATTTATTGATTTTCTGATATAACATTACTCATATGGAAACCAGACGGAGACAACTTGTAGTGTTCTGACATTATCAGACCAAAACCAGGATGTTGGCAATTTGAATTTAGAAACACATCTCTCTCAGCACTCTGTCAGTTTCTGTGACAGCTAACAGTGACAGCAAAATTAGCAGTAACAGACCACCACGCAGCACGAGCTGCGGCACAGCCTGCGCTGTAACACAAAAACAACCCCGACCTCACCAGCGTGGTGGTCCAGAAGGTAACAGCGACCTTACCAGTATGGTGGTGACAATGAGCGTCTTGTTTGCCAGCGTCTCTGAGACATTGATATCCAGACTGGTGGAGTTCATTGCCAGGGTGTTGTTGGAGTACCAGACTCCAATCTAACAAAGAGAAAGAAAATGAAAGGTTATTATGGGATTAATAATGTACTACTAAACTTCACTGCAACTCTTTTACTGTTGTTGCAGGTTCCATATATAGCAAATAAGTATTTCAGCGAGTGCATTAACACTATTGGTCTATTTTATGGAGTACGTTTGCATGTTGAATATTTTATACTTTGCTTGTATCATACTGTTTCATGCTATATATGCACACTGATTTAATTGCCCCCGGTGGAGCGATACACATACTGGCATTGTAAAAAAAAAAAGAAAAAAAAAAAGGTACCAATGTGTACAGGCAAAGCAATGAGCTGCAACAAGAGGGCAAAAAAATGAAAAGCATTCATAATCAGGAGTTTCATAGCTACATCTATTTTCATTTACGAACACCTTTCTTCAACTGCATAAAAAACAGCACGCATATTTCCATTTTATGGAGACAGTAAAGTCACTTAGGTACATAAGCGTGTGATTATGACCTAACCAGTGTGCAGGGGTGGAACCGCAGCGCACAGGCATTTCTCTGGGAGATATTACTGTACATCTTTCAATAGGTCAGAGGAGAGGTAATGGCTCCTCAGACAGAATCACAGTTTTTCTATAACACTCTTTATCCCACCCTGACATTTAAGAATGGTCTTCTCCACAGTGTGGCTGCTGCTGTGCAGAGAGGTGGGCAGAGTTAAAATGTTAATTATCGCAACCCAACTCTCCCGCAGAGTTAAAGTCTAGAAGAACGTGTGGTTATCAGGTGGTATTTAGTGTTAGCACGGAAAGCAGTTGGCCTATAGCAGCACCCAGCAAGACGTATTAAAGGAAGGTGAAGAGAAAGTGTTTCCTCCAGTCAATGAACCGCAACGTAATTCCCTCAGTCTGGATCTGCAGTGATGTGTGTACTTACGCTTCATTTAATCTCGATTTTGAAATGCAGGTGAAATGCATTTTGCTTTCTATCTTCCCACACCTTTCCTTTGAATGCTCACTGGAGGAGTCTGACGAAATAACGCCACCAAAAATGGTCCCAAACACCTCGTTGGCTGGGTCTGCCAGCACTTTATTTTGGTTCCCCGAATTGCCCAACTACCCTTCACAAATGTGTTGTGGCACTTAACTACATCAAAAGGATAAAATGCCTAAACTGACAAGGGAGGTCTGCTCCGGGAAAATGAATGACAGAGGATTTATGTGAAGAACAAAAACTGTGAAGTGAAACTATATGTGACTTCTGAAATAAGAAATGACAGGATTCCTCTAACAAATAAAAAGGTTTAGGACTTTAGTAGGGCTGCCCCCTGAAAGTCAGAGGCCTCTTACTTGGCTGAGATTTCTTTAAGGTGAGAAGTGTTTTTTGTTGTCAGTCACTGTGCGGTAAACTTCTGGTGACATTTTGGTCCCAAGATTTAGTGCAAGTCACTATCTTATGTTAGCTTATCTCATCTTATCTTGTCTTAAAATCAGCAAACTTGTTGATTTCTGTTGTCATTTTCAGCCTGTAATATTTAAGTATATAGTAAACCCTTTGAAACCTAGATTGACATCACTTTTCTCGTGCTAAATTCAGGTACCCTCCGCAGGTATTTAAGTTTTTGTGAGCAAATTGATTCGATTTCTCTCAAAACAAAAAAGACAACGAGCAAGCTGACAAAAAATGCCCCACGAATTGCAAGAAGTTAATAGATTAAAATCATTTTTTTAAAAGATAGGGAAAATGTCTAGAGAACTATATTTAGAATGAACATAATTATATATTAAAATTTATTTTACAGAATTTTTTTTAAAAAAAATTAGGCTCAGGTAATTTCTTGTTCTGTTTTTTGTTTTGTGCTAATTTTCAGGTAATTGTTTTTTTTTGTTTTTTTTTTTTTTTTACAAATTTCTTGCTAATTTCTGGGTCATTTCTTCTTAAGTTGCTCATTGCCTTCTTCCAATGTGTTTGGAAGCAATAAAGCCAAATTGCCCAGGTTTCAAACGATCACACACAGTGGTCCGTTTCCACTGTGCCATTTCTGCTGTGCTCATTTTATTTACTATGTTGATTTGCTCGAGTGAACCAAATCTACTGGCACATAAGCTAAGCGATGGACCGCTGTCGATGGGGCAGCCACAAAACATATTTTAGCCATTAAGAAAAATATAATATTAGTCTAAGTGTACGCCAGAATAGACGTAGAATAGAAGTAAAATCACTGTTTTTGTCAATGGAGCTTGGTTGCTTTAATATAACTTCATATACATTACAGCTTCAATTCCCCATCGGAAAAGGCTGTCTGAGGACAAGTTTAAGCGTTAAAAATATTCAAAATATAGTGTACACTTAAACTGATACTGTTTTTATTGGTATGCCTTTTTTAGGTGGCTTAAGATGAACTAACTGAGGCGCTGTTTGCTCAGCATTGGTTGATTTTATGTACGTGACATGAGGATTTTCTACCCAGAAGAAATTGTAAATAAACATTGTGTTTTGGTCAACACAAACTAAGCCTGAGCAAATCCAGTTCAATACAAAACAAAGAGAAAAATAAACTCATTAAGCCTCCATGCAGATAGTATATACAGTATTATATATACAGTAGGATGAGCAGAGATTAATCTGGACATCCACGCTATGCTGAGCTTGAGGCCAGTTGCACTGATTCCCACAAATGAATGTCACTGTTGTTATGCATGGGACAAGAATAAACCAACCACTAATAAAATGCCATTTATGTATGTTTTTAGATTCGAGAACATCAAGCTAGCATCCAACAAACAAACAACAACAAACAGAATGCCTGGGACCAAACATCAAAACGCATTCAACAAACTACAAAAAACACAACACTGCAGACCTGCTTAAAATCTAGCAACCGAAATACAAGCAGATAATGTATTACCACAGTCTTCAGATAAAGTGAATGTTAACACGTATTTGTAGCTACAACATGACCCTCATCTGATGGCAGGTTACACTACGGTACAGTCAGGTGAAACGCATCAAACTACCTTCACAAAGTAAAGATATTTGGCTGCTATCGCAGGAGCCGGCGATGAGGCTGACCTCAGTGTTAAACACCTCCTCAGGCACAGTGAAATCAGACGGGCAACCTGTAACTAACCCAAAGCCTATGGGTGGTGTGACCTGGCTGCGGCATGATAACAGGTGACTCCTGACCTCTTTGTGGCCTCCTCGGTGTTTCTCCAGGATCCGCAGGGTGTAGTTGGTCCTCTGACCTTTGCTGTTGAACTCCACACGCCCTGTCAGACCATCGTACTCCACCTGGCAGGCAGACGGAGAGAGAGTGAGGTGAGAAAGCATGAGAGAGGAAGGGGAGAGAGGAGAAGAAAATGAGAGGAAAGCTGCAGAAATGAATGCGGACAATCTTCTATATAAAAGCAAACATTTTTCTTCTCACTATCCATCATGATTAGGCAGACAGGTACTATCTACGGTGATTAAGAGGAAGAAGAGAGTGAGAGACAAAAGGATAGAAAGAGCCAGAGAGACAGAGGAAGTGTCTGAGGCTGGACCAGACAGGGGTGATCAGTTATGGATCAACTAGGAGAAAGTGAGTGACTGAGCAAGAGGCTCAGGAGAAGCAGCAGAGAGAGTCGACAGCTCCCTAATAAGAAGTGCACCTCTCAGCTCAGCTCTGCCTCTCCAAAAAACCCAGGTGTTGGCACAGTAAGCGAGATCTATGATGAATGGCACAGCGCCGAAGATGGAGCACACCATGATGTTGACTAACAAAGGCAGATGTCGGGCCGGTGGGAAGGAGGCAATGAGAGATGGGGCTCGGGCTGCCTTGACAACAGTTAGTCGATGAAAGGAACACACAGACGACCAGAGATGAGGGGATGACAGAGAGAGAGAGAGGATACATACAACATGAGATGAGAATGATACAGACTGTAGCTGTTTTCAATCATCAGTGCCCACAATTGTGATCAGTGATAATCATCTGAGTTGTTTTCAAGCAAAAATGTAAATACGCCAAATATTTGGGCTGTTAGTCTCACAAAACGGGGCTGCACGTTTACACTAATATTCAAGTATTATTCCGTATATGACGATATTCTGAGGTTGTTACGGGTCATAAAGACAGCATTTTCTGTTTGGATATTCCCAATAAAGCCTTTTTCTGAATGAATCTGACATGTAGAATACGGCAATATTATTTAGGTTTTAGGGGCATTCTTTGGACATGTATGCAGTGCATTTGGACAATGCATCTCAGCTGGAGTTTTAATCACAGTTAGTGACACCCTGCCTCTTTTCTGTCTACAGTCAGCACTGTGAGCTGACATGGATGTGCTGTAAACAAACCAACAGTTAATAAGGCTGGTGGGGAGATGCATGCCTAAAAGAAATGCCCCGATTCCTGGTCGGAAGAGGAAGCACACCTACTTTTACCAGATTATGAAAGACTTGGATATGAACAGGTGTTTGCATATGGACAAATATCAAAACACCGACCTTATCAAGCAGGTGGTTGAAGAAAGAATGAGGGAGGTTGTGTTCACATGGTCAAACAATACTGGTAAACCAACCAGTAACCAACCAACAATACTGGTAAACTGGTAAACCAACTTTGAAAAAACCCTACTGTTGATGCAAAGTGGCAAAGTTACACTTTTCCATATTCGATATGATAAACCACATGTTTAGTCTTTCTTTTAACAGCGTATGCAGGGCTGCATGTCAATGGGAATATTAGTGAAATATTCTTTTTTATCAGTCATGTAAACAGCTTGGCAGAAATATTGTCTTTTTTGGAATAACAAAATTGAATATTTTGTGCCTGCAAACACAGTTTATGATTAACTTCATCGTCTTTTATTACTCATTTCATCATTTATGAAATGTCAGAAAATTCTGTAAAATACTTACGCCTAAGGTTTTTCAAGTGTTTTGTTTTATCCAACCAACCGTCCAAAAAACAAGTTCACAATCATGTACAATGAAGAAAAGCAGCCTGAGAATTAGAGTCTGGAATGAGCATTAATTTGGCATTTTTGCTTGAATGGCCATGTAACAGTGTGCACATTTAAACAAGAACTCCAAAGGTGAACAAAAGTAAACATAAACATTTGACTATTTACAGAAAAAGTATCTTTATATTACAAAACAACACAATAAAATACTTAACAGTAATCTAATACTGCACTGGTGCAGAGTGCAAACAATGATTGATGCAGATATGGAACGACTGATGTAACATGCTTCTTAATATATATGAGGTAGATGGATATGACAGTATAAACTATACAGCGATGCTCGTGCATTGATACTGATTATTTTAACACGTTGAAGACATACTGTGCAGGATTTTCCTTTAAAAAAAGTATAAAAATATAGATTCATACAAAAGTAGAACCTCGCCTCTGCCTGTATTTTCTCATTTTTGGATGTTTCTGGGTGTCAGCCTTTGGGTAGTATTGTGTAGCCCTGAGCCAATAGCAGCACAAGGTGGGACTCTATAAAAATGTAGTGTCCCCCCGCCTCTTTCCTCTGCTCTGTGGCTGCGCGTTGTGGGTCCATGAGTCTGTTTGATGGAGGGTGACGTTGAGCCCCTCACAGGCACACACAGAGCAGAGAAGCCAAATGAACAGGATGAAGCACGTGCCCCAGATGAATTCACACAAAATCCATATAATGCAGTACCTTCCTGTACGGTTGCGCAGAGGTGTGGGTTTGTTTATTTGTGCTTTAGAACATAACCGCCACGAAACAATCGGAAAATAACAGATTATTGCTCTGATTCAATGCTGCTCCATCAGTCTTGTTGAGCCGAGGAGGAAGGGCTAGGTCTGAATGTTGGATTTACAAACAGTAAGCAACAAATCCCGCAGAGTATGCTTTTAAACAACAGTGAGTTTTTAGACTATGACATAAATAATTTACAGGTAAAGTGAATGCTTCAATTACCTGCTCGATTACCCAATTGATCATTGAAATAGTTGCCAATTAATTTTTGATTGATCATTTCAGCTCTAATTTGAAGATTTCCCCAACATCTCATGTCAATATCAAAAGTTTGAAAAATATAATTAAACTGAGACCATACCTGAAGCTCATAGCCTACCTGAATGATGTATTAGTTTCTACATGGTGCATGATCATGTGTATCAGCAGGTGATTTCACAATAAGCATTTACCATGCGCAGGTAGTTCATCAGACTGGTCCCGTGTTGCCAGATCTGAGGAGAGGTGCAGCTGAGCGGCTTCACTCCGATTTCCTGACTGCGGTTCAATTCCCTCACCGCCCCCACCACCACATGCACCGCATCAAACATCAGTGCTGACGAGAGCTGTGGATAGGGGGAGAGGTGACAGGAGAGCAATGGAGAGGGGGAGGGAGTCCAAACAGGGGGGGAGAGAAGGAAATAGTGAGGAGAGAGACAAGGAGTCAAGGGAGAAGATGCGATGAGGAAAGATGTGCGAGCACAGATGATTGAACGGTTAACAGGGACGAAGAGAGGGAAAATAAGAGAGAGAAGAGATGTGAGGTATGAGTAAACCAGTGGGGAGGAAACACAGACGGATACATCAATACCCATTAAATACAAGCAAAAGACTAGCTGAATCTCTTTAACGGCTCCATGAATCACTGGAGGAATAAAGTGGCTTAATGTTACGTGGCAAACAGAGCTTTACTCCTGAATGTGAGCACGCATGAGTGTGCTTGCAAGAGACTGACCGCGGGGCCGGGGTACGTCAGGTCACAGCCCTCCCACCAAGAGAGGTTAAGGCTCCTGATGAACTCCAAATAGAACGGATGGGTGGTGTTAAACATGGAGAACCCCACAATGTTGGACTGCTCATCCACTATGTCATCCAATCTCAGGAGTGGGAAGTCCTAGAAAGGAGGAGGAAGAGGAGGAGCGGGGAGGGTGTTTGCACAGAGAGCAAGAGAAAATTGAGGTGAGTGACAATGTTGACTGTGTATCAAATCTTAGCACGCAGGAAAAATACCGTGCAAAAAAGAGTGAGATAAAGAAAAAGAGAAGCTACGGGGGGGTGACAACATCTAATCTCTGATGGAAAGAGAAAAAAAAGGATATAGACAGGTAAAAAATGGGAAAACAGTGATACAGGGGGGAAAGAGAGGTTGATGGAAATGACTCCAGTTGCTTTTCACAGAGATATACACACAAGACGTGGCATCTAAAGCACAAGAGCACATCATGTAGGGAAATAAATAAAAAATATTCAGGCGCACGGTATAAAGTGACACATTAATTCAAATGGTGGGAGGGGAGGGGAGCGTATCAAAGAGGCAGATGAAAAACACCGGAAGCACAGAGAAGGTGACGGGTGGCAGAAAAAAAGGGCGCATCACGTCTGTCATCACCTTCACCTCAGACCCCCTTTTTCTTCAGTTGCTTTGCCATCCTCCTCTGCACTTCCACATCTTTGTACAGTGTGTTCGTTTCTCAGATCTCTCTCTCTCTTCCCCTCTCCTTATCCTTCACCTCTTCTCTCCTTTTCTCTCTCTCTCTTCCCTTTATCTCTACACCTAAGCACCTTGGCTCGCTCATAAAGGCACAGAAGAGGAGGAGCAGGAGAGAGAAACAGGTGGAGGTGGAGACCGAGCAACATTTCTTGCTACAGTGTAGCACATACGAAGATATCAGAACAAAGTTCTTTACAAAAATCACATGTAAACGCCAAGATTTTGATAAGCTCTTTGACCAGATTTGAATTCAACATCTTACTGGAGAAAATAGTGTTGGCGCCATAGAAGCGGCAAGATATGTCGGTGCATGCCACAGCCTAAAGAGACAACCGACACAACAGCATATAACAGCTGGAGCTCATCTCCTCACAGCTCACACTCTGCCTTTTCATTTACTCCATTTACTCTACTCCATCGGTTATAGTTGTTTGTGTGTCATCTGTTTTCAATTTCATTTACTGTATTTTCATTGTAATTGTGCTTTGGCAATGCACGTCAAATGTCCTGCCAATAAAGCCTATTAAACTGAATTGAAACAAATGAAAGGGGAGGAGAGAAGACAGAAGGGAGGAAGGAGCAGAATTGGTAAGGTCTTACCATGGTGGTGAGTATGTACTTGTAAAATGCTGATGTCATCCCCAGCTCTGATGCCTGTAGGACAAAGAGAAAGACAGCGTAAGATGAAAAAATAAAGATGGAGGCAGGTGGGGTACAGAATGTGGAAAGAGATAATAAAGGAAGATGTGGAAAGATTGATGGAGGGGGCAAAGAGGCAGAGTTTTTGAGAAGCAGGGAGCAAAGGAGACAGTTGGGGGACAAAGTGGAAGAGAATATGGGGGAGGAGAGGAAGCATACGTTAATCACAGTTTTACATCATCAGGCTAACACTAGGACATTTCGCTGAGGGCGGACAGCCGCTCCAATGTGCCCAGTGAAAACATCCCATACACATTCAAACTGTGACTCACTGCGCTGGCTATCGGCATCACAGGCCGTACTATGAATCAGAACGAGCCTGGGTAACATCTGCACCGCAAAAGATGTTCTTTTGTCAGATATTTTCTTAAGAGTGCAAGTGATTGTTGCTGGCAGACGTGCATATTGTTCCGTATGCAGCCCTGGAGGGCAGAAGGTAAAAATGCATGTTAATTCTGTTATGGAACAAACTTGCTGCCTTTGAGAGAGTTGTTTTATTACTTTACAGATGGTATGCTCAGCATGCCCCTCATGACTCTAACCTGGATTTCCCAGATGGGTGCATTAAAGAGAACAATCCCTGAGTGTACTGTATACAACTTCATATCCTGCACGTACGTGCTGCTCTGAAGAATGCTCTGATGTTTGAAAACTGACCTTCTTCAGGATGAGATAGGAGACAGAAGCGTTGGCGTCAATGATGATGGTGGCCACTTTGTCGTCACGGATCTCCTTCAGCAGCGGCGTAGGGTCCAGGTTGTCATCCAGCATCCTGATTGACAGCGTTTCCCGAGAGATGAGAAAGCGGCGGACCAGTTCCTCCAATCTCAGCAGGCCTGAGGCAGAGCCACAGCACAGACGAGCTGCATATCAATGTCTGTATCACCAGACACAACTCATATTTCCAAAATGTAAGCTTTGCAGGACCTGTGAAAATCTTGATTTATCCGCAGGTGGTCATATATTTGTGTCATTTTGCAAAGCGTGATCGATGGTTTGCCTAAATCCACAGGAAATGAAACATCATTTAATATGGAGTCTACAGTATGTCTGCATTCGCCGTTTCTCTCAGAAGGACTTATTTCCATCTATTATGACCTCCTCCACAGAGACTTTGTATTCAGTGCCATATGTTTGTTTGTTTATCAGTTAATTAGCAGTATACTGGTTGGCCAAAATGAACTTGACAGATTTTGTTAGTTGAAGGAGACTTGGGCTGTGGGCCAGAGAATAACTGATTAGTTTGTGCTGTGGACAGCCCCACTATAAGGCCATTTATAAAGCATTTTACATCTTAGTCTTCTAAACAGTGCGGTAAATGTTTTCCTCTGGATCCTTTGACTCTACATGAATCTTTCAGACTACATCCATTTACACCCAGAGAGATTTTCCACCAACCTCATTTTTTCATCACTCCTCCTACAGATACACTGACAAAAGCAAAGCTACAGAAACACGATGGTGGGATGTTAATGAGTTCAGACCACATGCATTATTTTTTTTTTTTTTAGCTATAAGCTTGAGTGTATGCCATGTTTTATTTATGTATCTACATATTTATTAGTGATGAGCAAAAATGAATGAACTCTTAAGAGTCGGGTATGTACCAGGTCAGCCCGTCGGATGTTTGAGTGCTCTGCATGTTGTAACATAAAAGGAAAGCCATTGAATGAATAAGCAAAGACCATTTAAATCAGACGGGAGTCGGGACGTCTGGCAACCAAGGAAAATGGTGCATTCGCATGACAATCTTTCTTTAGACTTCTTTAGTGTGTTTGTGAGCTCTAAGTTTTGATGTGAAAACAACATGGATGCTTCGCAGTACATGTGCTGTATCTTTTGGCACAAAACATTTTATCAACATGTGGATTAAGATGTGCAAATAGAACCGACCGGGTGAGCCATAAAGCATGTTTGGGAGCTCTTTTTTTTTTTTTAATTTTTTATTTTCACACCACATAAATGCAGCACAAAGTTGCAGAGGTAACTGGGATTTCTGCAACAGTGAAAGTACCACAGATCGTTGGTCTACGTGCATGTAGGATGCTGAATCAATGTATTAAAATGAATATTTTATCTTTATTAATGCAAATTTATACATGATGATTGGTAATACATTGAAGATAAGTTTTTCGGGGGCGGACAGCACCAGCTGTCCAGCAAGTATATACTATAGTGTCACGAAGAAACTGGCATGATATTTTGCAAAAGGTATCAAAACTCAAAAAGATCATTACATTTTTATGCATCAACTCGAAGGAAGCAATAGTGGGAAAAGAATCAGCCATGACTGTCTTCACATATTAGTCCTTTTCAAAGTGGGGACAGAAAACGTTTCCCTTCCTAACGTTTCTCAGTAATATTACTGTTGGCGCAGCTGTTGCAAAGACAACAGGATAACTTTCCCTTTTCTATCAACGGGGCCCTTTTTCTTCTGCCAGGTAGAGTTTTCACGATTTCTTCTGGTGCATGGGCGTGTCCAGGGAGTGGCCTGTGGTGGCACCCCATTATGACTGGCTATCTGTCCAGTCAGCTCAAACTGTTTAAAGAGTAAACTGAATTATTGTTTATAGGTGCAATTCAGCCTTAAACCTGACAGGCACTACTGTGTCAGAGTAGTGTCTAGCTTGACTTATTTTGCACTCAAATTAATGGATCAAACTGTTAAAAAGTTTGTTCACACAGGCTTACTCATTTTATTTTTTGGTACTTACTTGCTATTTTACTATTTACTTTAGGAGGGACAATTTCTTTAATAAAGTGTGAAGTTATTTCACTTCTGAGTGGTGTCATTCTGATTGGTAGTTTTATCATTTAAAATCGACCATAAACAGGAATGCAAGACACTACAATGTTAGTAACTAAAGTAGGTACGGGTAGAGGAGAAATAAATTGTAAATTAAAGCTATGCTGACACATGTGCCCACAGCAGCACCCATATTTCATGCCACTCCTGCTTAAGTCAGTGCCCTGCTTGGGCCACCCTGAAAAAAAAAGTCTGGACATGCCACTGTTTGGCTGTTCCACAACCCACCATTTACGCTGCTGAGGACAGCAGCTGCAAAGAGCTTATATTGACACTTGTTGGTATATGAGGATAGCTTTTGATAGCTAACAGGAAAAGTGGTTGTCTACTAAGTTGTCTGTTGGTTCATAAAATATTTTGATTAGCCAAACAAAAGTTCCTTCTCCTTAAGACACATAAAAAACACTTTGCTTTGAATAATAATATAAAAAGGTCAATTAAATGTAATTACAATTTTAACTTGTCAAAAGCTGTCTCCTCTTTACTGCACTTTCAGTGTATGTGCGCTGGAGGTTTCAAGTTTTCACATCACATTTGTGTAATTTCCATACTGGAGTGCTTATCCGTGCAGACTGAGTGCAGACGAAGTGCTTATGAGTTGGACTCAATTGAAATTAATCTTTGTACAAAGTCCTAATATTCCCAGAGAGGTTTTAGGTATCCTAAAAATGCATGGCTGCCATCAGCCAATCAGTATGACAAATTTCTAAACATTTTCTATTAATAGAATCATAAATCTAGAGAGTTGTGCAGCCTTGGCAGGCTTATGTGCTCTTTGAGTGCTTTGTAATTTACTTTGTGTCCGTTGTATCATCCATCAGTGATAGCTTTTCAGGTCTTTGAGTGATGTATGTACTGCGACCAGAATAGTATTTGTTCAAAAAACCTCACAAAAAATAACAAAAACTGGAGATTGAAAGATTGTGCAAACCCTTGGCGAAATAATAGAAAGAAATGGGAGCAGAAGTGCAGGAGCAGAAAGACAGAAATACAGTACTTCAGACAATTCTGCCACTTCAAGCGAATTCCTCTCGAAAAACGAGTACAACCAATGGCAGTCAAGACTCACTTGACATTGTGCGTGGAATGAGCCTTTACTAGAAAGTCTACCCTGATGCTTCCTAATTGTAATTCCATAGTAAAGCACCCCTAGCTATGTAAATAAGTGGTGGGGCAGGCATCTGGGGGATGAGGGGAAGGGGAGAGGGAGGAGAGGAGGAGGGGAGAGGTAGCGCACAGAGCCTTTCAGCAGGAGAAAGCCTCTGTAAGCAGTGGGGTAATCACTGAACCAGGCCAAAACTTTAATTAGTTTGAGGAAGGAGGGGAAAAAATCAATGCACTTTACAGCTTCCTCTCCTCCCCTCTCTCCCGCTCTCCCTCTTTCACATATTCTCTCTCTCACACATAAGCTCTAACCTCTCTATCTCTCTCGTCTTAGCCCTCTGCTCTAGTTACCTCTCCCTGTCTTTATCCATCTCACTCTTACGCCGCCACCATCTCCTCCTCCTTGTGCTCAGTCTCTCCCTCTCGCTGTCCTTAACCTCATCCATCTCATGAAAACTGCATAATGGAATTAGGCTCAGATAGCGCGTTGTGACCCAGGCATAGCGAGACAGCGATACGTCGGAAATGACCCAAAATCTCTGGCACGTTCTCATCTGGCTGAATATCTGTGCCGCTTCCACGGGCTAAAGAGGGAAAAATGTGATTAATGTAATTAACATGCTGTTGCAAAAATTACCAGTTTCTAAATACGTTACTTAATTAGGATGCACGCGTGGTGGGTGTCAATGAAATGTGTGACTTCACACATTACTCGCCTCACTGACAAAAAAGAGAGAAAGCCTACTTCACATGAACACACCACTCTACACTGGGGTAAACAAGATGAATAAAACAAGTGGGCTGGTGGTAAACATTGTCTGATGTTGAACCTCTGCAGCGCCGCAGCAGAGCCGCACACACAATCCTACAAGTACCCCTAAAACCCACTCAGACATACAGTACGCTCACTCACTCACACACACGCACGCACACACACATAAATCAGCACTCAAAAACATGTACGTACAAAGTGAGCCAAGCACACGGAAAAAAAGAGAATACACACATACCGTGCCACACACACCCACTCGGTCGTTCAGAGTGTGGAACAAGCCTGTTGAGTGGCAGTTAGCACCTATTCTGCAGCCATGGCAACCAGCTCCATGGCGATAGATAGCACAGCCAAGTGGGTCAGAGTCTGTGAGTGTGATAACCTTGTAAAGATCACCTTCAAGCCAAATACATTACACACACATACACACACACACCCCTCCACCGGTAAAAGCAGCATCTTTGGGCCCGAACAGTTAACTACGATGCTATCTGTTGCCTCTCGTTCTCGTGACAGAAAAAGCCTGGTGGAAGACAAGGCTCTTATCTACACATTCAACTGATGATCAAAACTGAAAAAGATGTCTGATGCCATTTCAAAGCCCTTTTAGTTCAATGAAATGACAAGTCCACAAGGAATTCAGCTTACTTTCAGGAAACCGCGGGACGGCTGGCTAACTGCTGGGCAGATAATGAAAGCATCTCAATGATTGAATCAATTTTTCATAATGTCACAGCTTTTTGTTTGTCAAAATCTACCCTTTTCACACTGCCACGAGAAGTGTTCACAGACTTCAATGGTGCCACTTAGTCTTTATGTAATTGCCCTTCAGTTCTTTTACGGTCCTATTTGGCGGGTGTGAGCATTTAACAGCTGCACAACAACTCATCCCCGCTCTTTTTTGGTCAGAACCAAGGCTGGGTATCGTTCAAAAAAAGTACAATACCAGTACTGAAACTAGTACCTTTAACATGATACAAATACCAATAGAGTACTTCATTCGATACCCATAATGTGAATGAAGAGGTGCGTAAATTGTTAAAACTCAGTTAATAGCCTGAGCTTTCATGTGATTCAATCATAGAGAAAGAGAGAGATTTCATTTTCTTACCAAATGCACCAAATACAAAGAAATTAGAGATGACTATTTTGAAACTCTGCCAAAAAATCCCAGACTTTTTCACCCTTCCAGATGAAAGACTCATTTGAATACTTTTAGCAGAAAACAGCTCTACAACACAGCTGGCAGGAGAGTATGTTTCTGCATATCACAGAGTTAGCCACAATTTAATGTAATACACTTCTTTATTCATCTTAACGTTTATTTTCTGGTTATCTCAATAATTACTATTACTGTTTAAGAGCATTACAACACTTGTTTTATAGCACCAGAGGATGGATTTAAACACAGGCCCCCAAGAAGTGGGCCGGGCTTTGAAGCCAATTTTTGCAGTGGCCAAACAGTGGTACTGCAATTTCCGGAGTCTGTAACATGACGTCCTGCGGCCCAAAAAGACTTTTACCCATTGACTTACATGGCCAAAGAGAAAGAGGCATCTGTAAATCAATCAGATTTTTTTGAGCAATACAACCCCTGCAAAATGACTCGTTTTACTATCAGGATTTGATCCATTTGGTCCAATAACTTTTAGAACGTGTAGAAGAGACGCATTATTAAATCATTTTATCCCCATTCAAGTTAGCAGAGCGCTAAACTGGAAGTTAGTCGTTCGGCCGGTTAGGGCTCATTTATATTCTCTTTATGTAGGAAAATAGATACGTCAGTTTCAAAACGTTTACGAAAGATTACATATAGCCAGTAGATGAAACTACAGAGCAAAGTCAAAAGTTTCACGCA
Source organism: Plectropomus leopardus (assembly GCF_008729295.1). Lineage (NCBI taxonomy): Eukaryota > Metazoa > Chordata > Actinopteri > Perciformes > Serranidae > Plectropomus > Plectropomus leopardus. Next base: position 23,250,603 of record NC_056469.1, read on the forward strand.
ACAAATGAGGCGAAGATGGGGGGTGTCGTTATATCTTTTTACTAAATTACCGTGTTATTCTGCTACTTTGTAAATGTCCCCTACGGTCGTATCTTGCTTGAACTATGCTACACTGCCCACAAGATCTCTGGTGATACTGCTCCATTTCATCTGTGTCCCAAAGCTCTCAGAAAACGTGCCCAAATATGTGTCTGTATCTAACATTGAGCAGTAACAAGCTCTTAGCCACTCGGCTGCACTCAGCTGGCAACCAGTGTTGTTAGACACTGATATTTTGTTGAATTTAGGTTGTGACGTTTGGTGACCAAAGAAATTTAAGTGGCTGCTGTTGAGCGTGAGCTTCGCAGAAGGGAAAGTTGTGACTCTCTGCCAGCTGCACACACACAGTGACAAGGCTAACTATTAGCATCACGTGGCTTTTCATCATTGGGTTTAAGGTCAGACTTGAGTTGTTTTGGTGTCAATGTGAGTTTGTTGGGTAGTTTAACATTGTGGTAATGGACGCTAGCTGCTGCTGCAGCTGTGTAGCTCGTACCAAAATTCAGCCCTATGCATGACTGAAGAAAAAATCAGGCAATTATTCAGAGGAAAATTTTGGATTTTTTTTTTTTTTATAGTGTATAATATCATGTATTCATAAAGATTTCTTTGAATACTACAGACCCCATCCGACCAAGCCTTTTAATTCCTGCGACTCTCGATAGAGCAGTGCATAATAAATCAATAACGCACTCTTTCAAAATGAAAATAAAGAGGGCTAGTGACTAAGCCCTGAGTCCCCTGTGATGTTAAAGCTCTCTGAGTGCTTGGCAAGTTAAATCAAATGTCCCTTAAGTTCTTCCAATACTGGAAAGCATTTCAAACACGAATATTTATTAAATTGGTTTGGCCTAAAAACACTCTGAGGTGGATAAGAGACTGTGTGCAAGAGTGTGAGTAAAAATAAAATAAATAGGAAGGCTGCGGCAGGAGCCATGTTGTGAACTCTGACAACAGACAGAACTTTATGACCAGACTGTCAAAATGAGTGTCCAAAAGTGCAAAACAGTCATATCCACCCAAACAGTGTGAATGTGCCAACACTCCCACAGAAGCATTTGCACACACAAACACACAAACAGAAGGTGAATAAGCTCGCAAGAACACAAGCGATGCACTAACACCCACCTTTAACAACAAACACAGCGCTGCAGTCGCACATAATGTACTGTGTAACGATAAAACCGAATGTGTGTGTCTACTCACACTCAGCTTTGGCGCACACCAGGCTGGCTGAGGGGTAACTGAACGAGCGCAAGATGGCTCCGATGGCCAGGCTCAGGTCCTCGTTGCTAGGGTACAGAGTGACAGAGGCGAAGCGCAGGTATGGCAAGCGAGGAGTTTCCTCCGGACCAATTTTTACGTGAGGGATCTAGCAGAAGGAGAGAAATGAAAGGAAAGGATAGAAGAGAGAGGAGAGGAGAAGAGAGGAGAGAGAAAAACATTAAGGAAGGCAAATGTGTCGTGATTAACTCCCCACCAAACACACACAGCAGGAAAAAACTGTGAATAAGGAAGATCCATTAGAGAGGCTACAGGGTGAAAAAAAGATAAGAAAGATAGCAGAGGCAGAGAACAGAGAGACCTTAAGGATAAAAGGCTACAGGAAGAAAGGAGAAAACAGTTGGTGGAAGTGGATGATGGTTAATTATGTGAGAAGAAGTTCAATAGGCGAAGAAAAACAGAATCTTTGGATACATTCATCATGACGCCTCTGTGGGTAGGAGGGGGCGAGAGGGAGAGGTACTGGATGTCTGCATGCACACACGGGACACACAGATTTGTACATATTTGTATGTGTGTGTGTGTTTATCTCACCTCCTTCTCTCCACATATATGACTGACAGTAGAGCCAGAGGCGGGGCTGGAGGCGGGACCTATCACAGAGACGACGCCTTTGGGTAGAATCTGACACACTGAAAGGGGGAAAAAAGGAGAAAATAAACATCGGATATGCAGACACATACCTTTCCCTCTGCCTCGTTTTGACGGCAGCACAGAGTTGGCATACAGTAGGGGCCGCGTTCAGTAGTGTGGAAATCTAAAATGCAGCAAAAACTCAGAGGATGCATTGAGATTTTCACTTTAACTGGTGTTTCTATTGTAGCGGTGCAATCTGTCTCATTATAATCAGACTTATTTTGAGATAAATACTCCGAGGACAACAGCAGGGCGGGCCAGGGGTTGCCTGCTGCTATTAGTCACTTGTTCAAAGAGCCACTTTTAATGATTTTAATGATTTTTAAGATATTTTGCTGTAATTATATCTTTAGCATCAGGACAATAGTAACAGATTGGTGGTCTTCTTCAACCAACAAACTCAAGTTTGCATGATTATCCTCTTTGCAGAAAGACACTGATGTGGGAGAAACAGTTTGTCTGTTGCAGAAAGTACTTTGCTTAGGAATAGATCAAGTAAACACTATCGCTATGATTCAGTCTGTACAAACATAGATTTCACTATTAAAACTCCCACATGGCAACAAATGTCTCGACTGTATCCATATATCCAGTATGTGATGACACTGATTTCATCTTTCTACTGAGCAATATGCATTCATTCTTTTTTCTAAAAAAAAACCCTTTACTTTAATTGTTTTTACAAAAGTGTTATAAAAGGACAGAGCAAAAAATACAGCATAAAAAGGACAAACAAACAAAGAGGAAACAAAAAGATGCCATTTCTTACAAAAGTTATTCACCCCTATGACATATTCAGTGGTTCAGTCTCTCATCTTGTCATTTTCCATGTATCCCGGTATTTACATATTTCTATTCTTTACAGTAAGAACTACACACAATGTGTGTATTGAATTACCCTGCGCAACCGTCTATCATGGATTTAAAGTGTCTGTATAAGTAAGAGGTGAATACAGAATTTTATTTAATTTTTTTCTCATTTGTATTTTTAAATTTCATCCTTTTTAGCGCTCAGTCACTTTTTTCCCATTCTACACCTGCTTGTGACTCCTGATCTGCTGTAATGTGAATTTGCCCAGTGTGGGATTAATAAACTCTCATCTCATTTTATCTTATACGTTACTAAAACGCAGCTGAGTTTGAATGTAATTTCTAACCTAGGTCCGAATATTTGGACTATTGACACTTAAAAAGTTGAACAAGCTGAAATCGTTTTTTAAGAGTGGGATAATTTAGAGGACGAGGAAAAGAAAATTCTACCTGCCGTTTTGCATCGGTTATGTGTTCTTCGTGATATATTATACCCACATGTTCTCGTGCCTTTTAAACTCTAAAGAGAACTGCTAAAAACTGAATAGTGTGTCTGTAAACACGCAAAATAAACTGAAATAACACACGTTTGGTTCCATTTGCGCTGGGAAGTCAACATTTTTGAGTTTCCACTCAAAAAACACCCTATTAAGTCAGATATCCTACTTGAAATTCAAAAACTGCTGCTCTGCACATCAACAGTACTGACGAAGACCAGCGAAGCTCTGAACGCATCGTTTTTACCTCTGCCAAGGAGGTCGTGGCTTAGTCGAGTTTGTTTGTCTGTCTAAGAAAAAACTACTTGCCTGATTTTTATGAAACTTGGTGGAGGAGTGAAACATGGGTCTGGGAAGAAACCCATTCAATTTTGGAGCAGATCCCAATCACAGGGCAGATACGCAAATTATTTTTTCACTTCGGTTAACACTGCAAAACAGAGCATTTGTCCTTGGCAGAGGTCTGCTCTCCCTGAGTGTCCTTCAAGTTTTAACTGTTTCACAAATAAGTCATGTAGTTAAAAGGTTTTTCAATCAAAACACCACATACTCGTGCTTCTCTATGAGTGCGTGTCTGGAGTTTGCTTTTCTGCACACATTTGAAATGGCTCCACATTGTTCAGCTGATGCATGAATGATGAAAAGTGAGTAGGAACGGATGGCGTTCATTGTCTGCCTTATACCTGACTAATTGAAAGGCCTGCAATCTGTTACAGATCAATACGTTATTCGCTTTCTTGCTGGGAGATAGATGAGAGGATCAATGTCTCATGTCTGTATGATAAACCTGAAACAATACTAAGCTAACTAGCTGCTGTCTGTATTTAGCCTACAGATAATAGAGCAGCATCAATCGTCTCATCTAACACTCAACAAGAAAGCAAATGAGTCTGTTTTCTCTTTAATCAAACAGGTGCGACTGACCAGTAACAAACAGCAGCTTGACCATGAGGGGGCTTCATCCTGTAGCATACACAAATACTAACTGTTTTTGTGCAGTGTCTTTTAGTTGCCCAGTGAGCTCATTTTAATTGATGTCTGCCCACCTGAAAAATGCTTTCACAGATACAGCAGGAGGGAGTCTAGTGACCTAACTGTGTTATTCTCAGAGTCATAAAGCTCTTTTCTCGCTGGTATATTTGGTTGGTATTTTAATTCATCCCAATTAGTCCTCCTCGGTCCCTGCTGCTGTTTGTGTGCCTGTATATGTGTGAGTGTGCATGCCCACACTGTGCCCATGTGCGAATGTGCATGTGCGTCTGCATAAAGAGATGTGTGTGCATGCATGTGTGAATGCCTCTGTGTGTGTGTGTGTGTGCTAGTGTGTGTATGTGTGTGCTAGTGTGTGCGTGCAAGCGTGCCTCAGACAGCCGTAGCTGTAAGATGATGAGCTCTCTGATCCAGAGACCAAAAAATGCTGTGAGCAAACAAGCCTGTCAGAGTCTCCTGCCCATCGGTCAAGGACACACACACACACACACACACACACACACACACACACACACACACACACACACCAGACACACACAACTCAAATATGCACATATGTACACAACCCTTCTCAAGCACACATAGACATTTTGCCAGTAGCTTGTGGCAGGGTCAGTGACCTATTAGAATAAGAGCAGGGGGTCTCTTGTCTCCTCAGTGACTGGATTCAGCAGTTCTTCTTCTGTCTTTACAGACTCCAAAACATTGTGTTTTAACTCTGTACATCAATACAAATTTTATGGAGCGGCCTTGGTGTCGCTGCTTTCTGCAGGCCTGCACTGCTGATCTGTATTAGTATTTGATGAGTTGTTTTTGTCGTGGCCTGCACAGTAGGCAGAGCCAGCTGTTACTGGAGGGCGCTGGTTCCCTGTTTTTAATGAGACAGGCTTACTGGCCCATTACTGGTCTCCAATGACGTGTAAACTAATCAGCGCAAGCCCTTACTGGTTCCTAATCACATAAAAGTGGTGGTGTTTTATCATGCTATCCACCATTTGAGATTTATGCCCACAAACAGGCAGCTTTTTACAAAATCTTATGACCTTTTTATAAAAAATATCAGCGCCCTTTTTTGGTGGAATAAAGCCTGCAGTATTTAATAGACTATTTTTCACACTCTATACTACTCACTATCAACATTAAAGTCATACTAAGATTTTCCCAAAAACAAATTAAATCCCTCGCAAGCCTCACTTAAGACCCACTAAAGGTGAATGGCGGTGTATTTATCTGCAGAGACTCTGCTCTCTGCTGTTTCCGGGACATTCCTATGCACAGATTGTAAGAAGTTTGCATCTAAGAGGAAGCTATAAAAATTGTGGACACATTGCCAAATTAGAATTATCGCCCCGCGGTTGTATGCCTCCGATAACCACTCAGGTTGCACTTACAGTTTACATATCCAAGTGTGAGCAGACTCATGTAGCCATGTCAGTTCCGAATATGGACGTTGCTGCATAAAGTTTCATATTTTTAAACATGGATGCTACACAACAAGCTGGCAGATTCTAGATTATATTAGAGAGAGAAGACTTTAATGGATGTAGCAGAACTTTATCAATCTCTGATAGGTTGGGTGAATCTGCTCTCCTGGTTTTATTTGCCGGCATGCAGCGGCTCCACTCACTGGTGTCAGTAGTGTCGTACTGGGAGTCTTTTTGCAGCTCGTATATGTCCACCTCCACTCGGGCTCGGGCTGGACCCTCCATCACGCTGTTGATGTTCTCTCTGGCCAGAGCCAGTGCCAGCCGCTCCCCGCGCCCACACACAGACTGGTCATCCAGGATTGCCGCTAGAGAAGGAGAGAGGGAGGGAGAGATCGGTGAAGGTCCTCTCATCTTACTCTCAGCCACAAAGCAAATAGATGTGTCTCCCAAAATGTCACACTAATCCTTAAGTGTTTGTACTTGTGATTATGTTGCTTAGGAGCTCAAGTCCTTTAGTTAATGATTTTGTATACATTATTTTGTCGAGCTTTTGTGTACATGAGCTGTTTTGGTTAAACAAAAACTTTTTAGTGCTTACAGAAAAAAGACAATTTCTGATGTTGCATACTGTGCAGGTGTCAGACAGCTCGTCCTGTTCCTGAAGGAGGCTTATTCTTACGCCTGCATGGAGTACAGTGGATCAAAAATAATTCTACTAAGACTGTATCTGTCATTCTCTTTGCATGGGGAAGTACTTTAATGTGTAAGGACAGTTTGGACACCAACGGATACATTATTACTGCTCATTTGGCCTTTAAAGGCTTCCCAGTAGTAAGAAACCCTTATTTTCCCTCTTACCTGTTGTGCTGTTGACTCTATCACGCAACATTGTTCTGGTCTGAGTTGTGTTAGAGATATCGGCTGTCTTCCTTCTTTCAAATATAATGGAACTAAATGGCATTCAGCTTGTGTTGCTCAAATAGCCAAACAAATAAAAAATGTAAAACTCAACAGGAATGTCTCTTTCCAGAAATCATGACCTCAAGTTAATCCACAGACCTTGTTGTGAGCATTTCTTTGTAGAAAATATTTTCTTTTTACAAAAGTGTACAATGCGCAGAAGGAAGTGTGCACGGACTGCTAGCTCACTTTGCAAAAGTCAAGTCAAGTGAATTTTATTTATAAATTACAGTTACCCTCAGAGGGCTTTACAGCATATGACTTCCCTCTGTTCTTGGACCCTCACAGCAGATCAGGAAAACTCAAAAAGAGCAACTGAGGAAGGATCCCTCTTCCAGGACGGACAGACGTGCAATATAAGTTGTGTGTACTGAACGGATCAAGATAATAAAATTACAGCAAGCAACTGAACCAGCCAACGTTACAGTTCAGCCAAGGACGCCATAAATGTTTACATCAAGCCTTCTACTGCACAATGATACAGCTGGTGGGCGTAGTTGGGTTGAAAGAAAATAGTTCCAACACAAAACTGCTCACTGGTTTGTGGGTTATCTTGAGTAACCAGGTCATAATTTCTGGAGAGAGAAACGGTTGTTGAGTTATTCAAATGTTTGTTTGTTTTTTGCACTTTGAGCACCATATAGTTTTATTATATTTGTGAGAGAGCAAACATCTCTACTGCAATTATCTCACACACTTTGCAACTCACACTGAAACAACCTAGATTGATAAATATATCTACAGATAAAAGGGGGAAATATGTATTTTTGATTCTGGGGTGAACGGTCCCTTTAAGTGCTTTGCTGTCATTCTATATTTGTACTAACCAAAAGTGGCAAAACGCACTTCTAGGCACCAAAGCAGGCTGAAAAAACTCTATGAAATGTATGCTGAAAAACTTTTTGATCCAGGTGTAGTGAGGATGCAGACAACTGACAGCTGGCCACTCACCCATGCGGACGGAGGAGAGCACAGGGGCCTGACTGAGGGAGCGTGGCGGCATGGTGACTAGCAGGAAGGAGAGGAAGTGTATTGACAGCAGCAGTGCTGGCAGAGCCGGCATCTTCTACTGCTCCTCATGGAGAACGGTCTGCTGGCAGCCTGTCCTCCGATCCTGCAGGTGGTGGTACAGGCAGCCCGCTAATAGACCCATGCCCCCCGGCACAAGATGTTTCTCTTTAAATTGTCATCCTGCAGCTTATGTTCAATTTGTTCTGTCAAATTACAGGTGCTCCTGCTCTACTGAAATGTGACAGAACATACAATAGACTTTCACACCCGGCTATGAAGATGTTCCCTGTCATATCACAGAGGAAGCCCAGTCCCATGCACGCTGCCTGTCTAATAATAAAATACAGTACACACAACTCTATTCATGTCTCCCGTGGAAAGTCTGCCGTTTACAAGTGACAGGACTCAGCCTTGAAAAGATCTCCAGGGACTTCAAACACAACATCACAACAGCTGGCTGGCACACAACACTGCAACACATTCATTCACACACTGTATGTACACACACATACATACATACAGACCAAAGCACACTCATACTAGAAACATAAAGAGACTCACAAGTACAAAGACAGCTGCCTTGAATCCACAGTCGCCTGAACCCACTTGCATGTTTTCCATAACCTAGCCCCTACCCCCTCCTCCAAACACAAAAAAAGCACACAAAGAGAGCTCAGCTGAGCTCCAGCGGTGCTAAGCAGCCCTCTCCAGGAGTGACAAGGCCTTGCTCTGACTGACATGTTGACAAGTAAGTGTGAAAGGATGGAGAGATGAAGGGAGGGATGACGACAGAGGAGAGGGGAAGGAGCGTTGTGTGAAAGACGGACAGACGGGGAGGTTGAGGGAGGGGTAGTGTTGGCGAGGGTGGTGGGGGCTGTTGACCCGGGAATGCTGCAAACACCCGGTTCACCGCTCGGAGCTGGAGACAGGTCTGACAGACAGCTGAAAGAGTCAGTTCATGACCTTCAATTGACCCTTGCAGCTGTAAACACAGGGGGTGCTGCAGCAATAGAGGCCTGACCTTTGACCCCGACATGTACATGTCGAGATGGAAATTAGCTCGCGTTGAGTGCTAGTGCACACACTTGTGTGTACATCAGATGCTGCAGATTGTCGGCCACTGTGTTGAACATCCCACCCACCTCCATTCTTTTTTTTTCTTTACTGCCTTTTCACTTTGAGATCTTAATTTTTTCCCCCACACACCTTTCCAAAACTTGTTTAGCTTTGATGTTTGAGGCACATCAAAAAAATCTGCAACACCTGTGCTTTGAATCCCTCATCACGTCTCATAAACCAACCATACTTCCCCCTTTTCTCTTTTTTCGGTTCCCTACTCCCTAATTACTGACCTCCCTTTCCTCCAGTCTAACTTGCCTCACTTTTTCAGGTCTGCTTTGTCAAAGGGTGGGCAAGCGTGTGCACCAACATGTTTGTAATACTAATAGCATGCTCTATACTGTGCAGATGGCTGTGTTGCTTTCATTATGGTTACTGCAGCTCAAAGTGAACAGAGGCAGTGCGTATGTGAGGCCATCTGTATGTGTGACACAACATAGAACAACTGACACACAGTGGGAGTCTTTTGTTTCCTCCGTTCTTTTCAATAAATTATTCTTGTTGTGTGACTGTATGTTGCATTAAGGGTGACAAATAATAACTGCATCAAAGAGAAAAATGATCTATGTGGTTGTTATATTGTGTGCATGTTTATAATGGTGCACATGTGCAACAGAGACAGTTATGCAACAGCTGATTATTGTCACCCCACAGTGGGATCACTACAGCACACTGCTGTGTAATGTGCTGCATGGTACTCCATTGTGCAGGCTGTTGCTACTTTATTCTCCCCACACCAGTGGTCCCTTTCCCAATTTACTCTTCACCAGAGTGTGTGTGTGTGTGTGTGTGTGTGTGTGTGTGTGTGTGTGTGTGTGGTGTCTGGACCTGTGTGTTTATTCCAGGGCATGTATGGGCATGTGTGCGTGTGATGGCGTATTGATCGAGCTCAGCTGAAGTGGTGGGCCTTCAGGTGCAGTCGATCAACACAACGTGGGAACCTATCATGGGAGCACTGCATTTCACCGGAGCCATCTGATTGGTTATTACCAAGAAGCAGATTGCCATGATGACGAATAAGATACCTAGCTGAAGATATGCCTTCATCAATGATGGGATGGAACCGGTGCTATTTCATTGTTATTGAGAGCTATTGACAGCATTAGACGGAGGAGATTACAGCATCTATACTCCAAGGAGAAGGAGAGGGAGGGAGAGATGGAAAGCTGCGATAGAAGTAAGGAGAATGAGAGAGAAAAAAGAAGCAGAGGGAATGGGGCTGGCGACGATGAGGGAATAAAAGAACAAAATTGAATACAGAGAGAAGAGATTGGAAAGTGTTTCTGCAGAAAGAGATGCGGAGCAGGATAGAGATAGAAAGACAGAGGAGGAGTGGAGGCAAGTAAAGTGCTTTACTCAGGTATACTCACTGCATGTCAGAGGGAAATAATGTCGTTTTTACTCTACCACAACTAACATTTTTTTGACAGTTTTGCTTGGTTGAATTGATATTAATCTATAAAATACGTAATTAATTTATAACATCTGATGCATTTATATGGATTCGGTTCCCAACAGTAAATTAAGCAGTTAACATTAGCCCCAACTCACCAAGCCACCACATTAAAAGGCTGCTTATACGCTGAAGTAATTCACCAAGAGCTACAATACAACATATATATCTAAACATATTGGGGACTTTAGACTCATTGCTGCTCTCTGTATCACAAATCTGGTTGGATTTTCTTAGGGGAACAAATATTCATCTCATGATATTAATTTCTAATGCTCTTCTGCTAAAGTTTTTAAACTACCTCACTTTTCTTCTCTTGCTCTGTCACTTCATTAAAGTCTTGTAAATACAGTACATGATCCAATAACTACTTGAACTTGTGTTAAATTCTAAATATGAGGTTGTTTTTATTTCCTTTGAATTTCTTGGTAGACTTCTTATCAACATTAAATCAAATATTTCAGCAGAGATAATGCATAATAATAAAGAAAATCAAGTACTAAATAAGGAAATCCACTCACAGGATGCACACAACATGCTTGAACTAAAAAAAAAAGTAACAAAGGTAAAAGAAACAGTTTATACAGCCTCTCATTAAGGTCGGGTGATTGCACCTGATGGGGGCGTGTCCTTTTCAGGCAGAAGTGTTTGCGCTGTCCTCCCTGCCTCAGGTGTGATCATGTGACCTTTTGATACAGACCGCTGTGCTAAAGCTGCACCACAGGTATGACAAATGTTACTATATGTTGCAACACAGACCGTAACAAAGGATAAAGATGAACATTTCAACAAGCCTTCCTTCATCACATTTTAATGTGATCATTGTTCAACTTCAGAGTAACAGACAGTTTTGAGCATATGTTAAAAATAGCATATGCTATCAAAACATTTTCCGAAATTGTGTGTTTGGGACTTCTTAATCTATGTTTTTTACTTTCTTCATGGTCAAAGTAATTAAGGGCTCGGTCCCTGATCTGAACTTCTCCCATGCTCATGCTTCAGCATCAATGAGAGGCTATTGTCAAGTTATTAATTTGCTCCTTTTTGCAAAAAACTGCATCATTAAGCAAAATAACCTGGTTTCATGTGTTTTTATGTACCACCTTAATCCCTTATGTCGTTTTTCTGTGCAAATTTAGGCATACCAGTGTAACCAATGCCAGGCCAAACACCCATATTCCAGTCCTCCAGGTTTGACTTTTTTAATGCTTCTGAGCTTCACCCCATGTTTTAATGTCACAACGCTCTGTATTGTGGGTCATTCTGGGTTAAGTCTGCAGAAATGCAGGCTTACAGAAAGTGAACATAAAGGGCTAAAAATGTCTGTGAGAGAGGCCTCATGCTCTTGATTTTTGACAGTGGGAAAGCCCTGAGCCCTTGCAGATTTTGCAGGAACGCACCTCAGAGTCTGTGAGTCTGTGAGTGTGGACATTAGGATTGGGCTTTAGATGTTCTTTAAGTGCAGTATGTACTGACTGAATGAAATGAACTGCAAACTGCCCTCAAGCTCAATTCTCTAATTTGCCCCAGATAGATTTACTATCCAATGCTTTTTATGGCTCTTGTAAGTGTTTCTATTGATTCTTGTTGTCGTTTGATTGTTGGTTGTTTAACTTTGGATGTATTGCCCTTGTATGCAAGTTTAGTGGTTAAGTGACTATTAATATTTTATGTTCTCAGGCAAAAAAAGATCTTGATCTAAACAAATAAAAATAAAGTTACTAAATATAACTCTCTGATATGGGTTTTGATGAAAAGAAAAAATTGTGCTGACTTTAATTCCATCGCCAATGCTAACTCCAGTTTCATTCAACTTATCCAATCGCGATATATTTGGCTTTAAAGATTTGGGTGATGAGTTCATCAATATTAATAAAGGTTGCTGTTTTTTTGGTTGTCATTTACTCATTCCCACATTGACAAAGGGAAGCAGATGATTTTACAGTGTCATCTTAGTCTGTATCATTAAACTTCAAATGTCAACTTTTTCGCTGTACATAAGGTAGAGTTTTTACATACGATACAGACGTTATTAAACTGATTCTTGAACATACTATTGTTTCATCAAATGGCATGTCTTTAATATACATAAACGTAACTTTGCTTGATTGTAGAATTTCTGTCAGCTTAGGTTAAAAAAAAGAGATTGCTCATAATAATTACTTTCTATACTCCACTGCAAAGTTCCCTCTTGTACTTGAATGCAGGACTATTTTTACACTATGGCATTAGTAATTTACTTAAGGGCCGGAGAACTTCACCACTGCAGGGGAGTGAAAGAATAAGTATAATGTAGTAGTGAAGGGTGGAGGGAGTCAGAGGAAATACAGTCAGAGAGAAATAGAGAGCAAACGGTGCGATGCTATTGCCGTGTTTAATCTGCGAGGACTCTGTGTCTGGCTGCTCTACGTGCTCTGTTGCTGTAGTAGTACATGGCTGAGTCCCTGTAGCAGTCGGGTGTCAGTCTGCAGGGAGCTGGAACAGCGAGAGGACCAAGCGGAGCCAGACTAGTCTGAGCTGCACAGAAAACACTGCTTCTAGCCCCCCTCGCTCACTTTCATTCTGCACCCTGCTGTAAGTCACCCGGCACGCTGGCACCACTGAGAAATACACAAAAGCAAAAATACATAAATATCCTGACTTGCTGTGCTCGCACACAGTATGTGTGTGTATGTGTGTGTGTGTGTGTGTGTATGTGCATACGCAGGAGAAAGTATAAAAGGGAGAGAGAATTGAGAGTGAGAGAGGGGACATTCATCCCAGTTGGAGATTTAGCTGTTTGGTGCATGCATTCATCTTAGTGTGTGTATGAAGTCATATGCATATTTGTGTGTGTGTGTGTGTGCGCGCGCACGTAGGAGTCTTGGCGGCTTGCTTATAGTGTCTGCAGTGCCTATTATGAAAGAGAAAACCGTAAAATCAGAGATCTTAATTATCTAGAGAGAGCGTGAGGGGGGGGGGGGGGGGGGTTGGTAGGAGATGGAGGGGAAGCAAAGGGAGGACCAGAGTGGGATGGAAAGGGGGGAGGGAGGGGGGATGGAGAAAATCAGAAAACGAGGGAACGCTATCTCGCCTCAAACCCCCAGGCAGATGAGGAGAGGATGAACGGAGACTAAGGCAGAGGAAGCAGGATGAGCGATAGCGAGGGAGGAGTGGAAGGAGAGAGGGATGCGGAGAAAGACAAAAAGAACTCAGATGGAGAAAATCTGCTTGAGGGGAGGGGGGGGGCGGGAGGAGAGGAGAAGGGTGTCGGTGGGGGGGCTGGCGAATCATTTGTTTTTCCCCTTCTGCCTTATTGTATGACACAAGAAAATCTGACAGTTATCATAATGGAAGGATGAATCATTCCCATAATTGAATTTGCAAGTGGAACGGCTTCAGTGGCTGTGGATTTAAGACGACTGTACCGCCGGCCATTATGGGACAGAAGTGTTATTTTGCTCATTCTTCTTACAATTAAAAGTCATTGTTGACTAGAGAGCGCCTGCTGCAGACAGCTGGGCTGCTGTCCCTGAATGAGCACGGTCAGGCCATTTCACAGCATTCGTTAACCCCCCAGACAATATGGTTGAGCTGGGAGGTTGGTTTGGTTGGTGTGTGTGTGTAAGCAGTGTCAGTGGGTGTGGAAAAATATCAAGGACCCTCTGTTCACCCCTTTTGGCTTTTTGTAGGATTAAGTGTTTAGTACTTTGTGTCTGCATCTAAAATCAAAGCAGCAGCACATGTTCTCGGTCGCATTGACTCAGCAGTTTCACTTTGCACCCATTCGCATTTTCTCCCTCTCCTCTCCTCTTACATGCACCTCTCTAATCGCACCATCTCTTCTATCGTACCTTTGTCCTCCTCTCTATATCACCTTCTCCCTTTTGTTTCAGTGCTTCTTTTTGAGGATTTTTCTACCCTCTCCTTCTCATTGCCATCCTCTGTGTTCGGGGCTTTTGAGAATTTGGATTTGAGGCATGCCTTTAAGGTGAGGTTAAACATTTTGAAAATATGATTTATTCATGTGATGTTGCCTACAAGGAAGCTGGTACATATATCTTAAATGAGATTTTTGAGAATGTTTACTTGACTGCAGAGTGTTGGGTAAAGGTTACAATATTAGCTCTGCCATATAGAATAAGAAACAACAATAACATGAGCAACTCGAGTAAATTATGCAATTCAAAGCAGGTAGTGCTATAAACACAGCCTCATGAAGCTTATAGAGTTGAATGTTTGTTATTAGAGGCGCGCCTCTCACTCTAATAAGGAGAGAAATAAAATTAACCTCGGACATTGTAGCGCATTTTAACACAGCAACACCATAAGCCTCAAAAATAAGTTCATGAGAATCAACATCTCTCAGACCAACTCCTCTGCTATACTGAACTTGGACAATTCTGCAAAACCCCACACAGCATCCAGTGACAACTTTTTGTCCTGCACTCTTCTGCATGAAAATCAGCTATTTCACATTAAAGGAACGTCCCGAACAACACAACAACATGAGAAGAAAATTAAAAACCCTGGCAGAGGGCAGAGTCTCTGCAGATAAGTCCACTGCCATAGGCTTCTAGTGGGTCATGAATGATTCGAGGAATCACTTTTGTATGAGCCGATACATTGCTTTTTTGTAAAATCCTGCATAGTATACCTTTGATTAAACAAATGTAAATGCACCAAGCTTAGCTGGAAGTCTAGTTTTTATTAGCAGTCCCTTTGCTTGCTTTGTTAGACCTCCTAGAATGATAAAAATAATAAGTCTACAAAGTTAAAAAAAAAACATTGTTGTAAAATAATAGCATAGCTAAACCACAAGTGCAGACAAAACCCAAAAAGGAGATGATACAGACAGCCATGCTAAAGGCTGATAAAAATAGCATCAGTGTTAACATTTTTGACTTTCAGTAAACCGTTTTTTAACATTACACTTAAGTGCCTTATATAAAAAAATGGTGAAGGGGGCACTTGAATTGATTGTGTTACTGAATTTCATTGATGCTCTGAAGGAAAAGACAGCCTGGCTAATGTAGTTTTTCTGAGCAGGACTGTGCAGTCCCCTCTAGCTGCACCTCCAGTAGCTCTGTTTGCGGTAGATTTGAAGTTGAGGAAACCAGACAGACAGAGGAGGAGGAGCCAAACCATGCATAATCTTATAAACTAGGCAGACATTTTTGTATTTGATGAGGTTTTCCGAGCTAAGCAGATTATATTTCTTTAGAGTATGGCAATCATGAGAATGGCTTTGCATTGCATGCACTGCATTTCTGTTTCAATTCACTGTAAACTGAGTTTCTCTGGGTTCTGGGCCATGTGTCGAACAAAAGAAGCAGTCTGAAGACGTCCCCTTTGGTTCTGGGAAAGCGCATTTTTATGTTCATGACACTTTGTAAAACGATGGTGAAAAGAGTAACGCACAAATGCAGAGTAACTCTCTAAATGGATGTTTGATCTCAGTCAGATCTTATTCTGGTCAAGAAAAAAAAAAAGAACACAGATTGGACTTGGACTGAAACATCTAGGCCTACTTTGGGAGATATTTTGCAGATTTTCAAGCTGCTTTGTATCATAACAATGCAGGTATGTAAATTATGTCATGTTTGCATCATGCAGTGGATTTTCGCTGGTTCTAGGACTGTTGCTTGAACTACAGATTGTACTTCCACAATTTATAATGCCAACGACCGCAGACACAAATTGTATAGAAGCAGACCTGCCCCTCTCTGTCTCTCTCTCAAACTCAGTTAAAACTGTAAAACTAAGCAGTTTTGATATAATATGACAATAGATTCTGTTACTAAACTGTCTTCAGAGACATATTTTAGTACACTGTTTGGCTGTAGTGTGAGAATTTGTAAACAAGAGGCGGACACCATACTGTTTCCTGTATTGTGAAAACGGAAGTCTGAAAAAAACTGAGAAAAAACAGTAAAACAAGGCAGCGCTGATCAAATAGGAATCAATTTTCTGTTACAGTATTGCAGATTTCTCATTTATAATGCACTGTTTAACTATAATACAAGATTGTTAGGTACCAGTTCCAGTGGAAAAACGGGCAGAGATTGCATTACGTCACCAACCAGCGGGAGCATTTGTTGGTGCGGTGCGTTTTTAGTTGTACGTTTTCTTCCTCTTCACAAAAACAAATGCCACTGCTGCTTTTCTCTGTTTTCTCTTGTCACATAGCACCAATTTAGGAAGTATTTGTGTCTTTCTACTGCATAAACAGTTTTAGGAAAAATCTTCTTTCCAACAGTGAAACAATTCTTTATATTAAAAAAATTTAAAAGTGTGCAGGCGTTACCCTTTTCATCATTTCTGATTTGCAGTAGCCTGCACTCACATGTAAAAACCTACGTGCTTTCTAATTTGCAGAATAAACATTTGTTGCATCCCTACTTATAAGCGTCAAAGCTTTTATTCATGACGCTCATACTGTGGGTTGCATCAGGTGTTTTTGTGTCGAACCTGAGTATCTCCAGTCTCTGACTTTCAGTCTGGCTGTAACTCCCACCTACTTCCTATATGTTTTCACCTTGTCCTCCCTCAGCAGGGCTGCAGACACTTTGATCTCTCATTTTCAGACTCTATGCTCTCTCCTCTCTCTTTCTCTTTCTCCATACTCCCCCACCTCTGTATCTCTTCTCTTGCAGCCTCTATCTATTTTGTCTCAGGAACACTCTATACCCCTGTCTCTTTACTGACCTCTCTCTTCTCTCTCCCTATCTTAGCTCTCACCGGTCTCTTCAATCTCGACAGTGCACTTTCTCTGTTACAGTCCCCCCTCTTTCCCTCGCTCCCTCTCTCCCCACTCTCCCTCTCTGTTCATTGGACATGGATAGATTCTTCCCAGGGTTCTCCTTGACAAAGAGGCCCTCAGTCAGTGACACCGCCTGCTTGGGGAACCACCGTGCTCCTGTGACACTGTCACATCCAAGTATGTCACGCACAAACATACGCAAGCATCCACTAGCTTGCACACACATACACAAACTCTCAAGGAAGGTTCAAAGAACATTGTGTGTGTGCTTGCTTATGCGCAAGTGCGTGTCCTTTTTGTTTCCTCCAAGTCTGCATCCCAATGCATGCCCGCCCGCCTGCCCGCTCGCCTGCGTGTTATGTGTTTATACATGCCAGCAGTGAGTTTGCATTTCAGCCTTCCTGCATGCATATTTACCACCCGCTGTTCAGATCAGTGCAGTTGGGGGTTGGTTAGGGGGGGTGAAGCTCAGTGCACCGCTTTCCCCAGGAGCTGTTTAAAAAAGATGTGCTGTTCGGTGTCACTAGCTGTCGACGCAGGTCCCACTTGTTGCAGCTGTGGCTTATGTAAGCACGGCAGTTTAATCACAATTAGGAAGCTCTCCTTGAACTCACTCGCCCCCTGGCTTGTTTGGAGAGCTAAAATTTGCATTCAGAACAAAGCCTTGGAAATATAAGAGTGATATTATTGCAGGCGCTGCTGCAAAGAGAACAATGTCTGAGTATGAATAGAGCGCTGTCAATTTAAATCAGTGTCAGCGATCAGGTGGACGTCACAGTGAGCGTTTTCACTTTCTTTGTGGTATTAGTTTAGTTAAAGGATTTTAGATAAAAGTATTAGTTTTTTACTTATAGTAATCCCATTGTTGGACTATAAACCCCTTGTGATTTGAATTTTTACTAACTGTAACAATTTCTTGCTCTTATTTTTGTCTTTTTCCCCAAACTATTGCTCCTTCTGTACAGGCCGCCATGCGAGGAGGAGGGATGTCTTTTTGAATTGCCTCTCCTGAGGCTTCTTTCAATTCTTTTCGCTTGTGTGCAAAAGGGTTTGTGTGTGTGTGAGTAGTAGTTTCCTAGTCATATTAGAGAGCTCAGCACCAATGGTGTGAGCCTGTGACGCCAATTGAAAGATTTTGGTTTTATTTGGCAATAAAGATAAATTTGGTTTGACTTGATGCGGTGGCATTGGGACCTGGTATCAACACAAGCTCCTTTTTACACAGCCTGTTCAAGGTGGGAGTGTTACACTATTATTCTGCCTTAACCTTCAGTTAAACAAATACAATCATCCAAAGTCCTCTCGCCTTTAAGGTGCCACAAGAGGTAGTAACAGCGCCAAATCAAGGTCTGAGAAAATATCTGCAAATTGGGAGACAGTGAGGCCCGGGAGAGGACGAGATCGGCCACCAGATAGTACAGGTACAGTAAATGACTGTTATTGCCATGTTATGCCATTGTTATCATTTATAAAGCGCTGTCGACGTCAACGTTGATGCCTCTTTTGCGTGTGCGATGTCGGCATGCTATCTAAAATCACACACTTAAGCTGCATGATGTCACTGGAGTTTTGTTCTGTGTAAAAATGCAAAGGCGGCTTAATGAAGGGATTTCATATCGGCCCTTTAGTGCAATCTCTGTGTAGACTGGTTCGCAGAAATCTTCTGTAATGTCTCGGCTGACTGCTGATGCAGAGTATTTCAATTGTCTGTTACTGTGCAGTAAGAGCAGCTACGTTAAATCATGAAAGCACTACAGAGCCAGAAGTTGACTTTGTTCGATCAGTCGGAGCACAGAGATGTTTGTGAATCACTTAAAGGGCATATTGCTTTTAAAATAACTGGATATTTACAGTGAACATGAAATAGAAAACGGAAACAGCACTGCTATATGCAGTGAGACAGACAAAGGTAGAGTGTTTGCCTTCGCACTGCCACAGCTCTGTGATGAACCGATGAACCGACTCCACACAGCTCTCCCACTTAGACACCCACGCGCCGCACGCACACACATCAGACACACACACACAAAACAGATACACAGAGATGTACACAAACATATTTGGCTTCTCTCTCTCACACACACACACACACACACACACACACACGTGTAGGTTGTGGATTAAATGACTCAGATGGCATTTGCTCTCTCTGTCTCTCTCTCTCCCGCTCTCTCTCTCTCATTGTCAGGTTTTGCTGCCGTGGCAACAGAGTCGAGGATGAGAGGAGGAGGGAGTGGGAGTGGGGAGGAGTGTGAGGGAGACAGAGAGAGGAGGAGAGGAGCCGGTGATGGAACAGGTAAATGAGAGATTGGGGAGTCTGAGCTCACTGGTCATATGAGGCGGGGCTTCGTCGTTGCTGCAGTGTGTGTTTCTAATGGTGTGTGCATGTGTGTGTGTGTGATTGACCGTGCTCTAGTAGTGAGAAGCAGAAGCACAAGGAATGTGTTTGTGCTACGTGACTGAAAACAAGTGTGCACGCCGCGCATGACTCGGGTGTGTGTACTGTATGACTAGGACATGTTGCGTGTCCACTCAGATCGTTGTATAATTCTGTCACCCACGACTACGGCTAAAATTGGTCATCTGCAATCGAGCCATCACACTATCAGTGCTGATAGAGAGCGACTGGAAGGAGAGACGAGGCAAAAAAAAAAAGCATGAAAGGGGCAACTGAGTGCTGTGAAAGTGCTCTTGTGATTCGAGTTTACATGTGGGGCTTCTGGTTTGTGTTTTCGTCTGTACTAATTTGCTCTGCAGAAAGCAGCATGCTCAAATTTGGTTTGTTTTCAGCTGCCCCGGGCAAGAGACAAATTCTCTCTGACTGCACTTCTCAGACTCAGTTCAACATCTGAAAAGGATTCACTTGCAACTATGGAAAGTAACTATGCAAAGACCAAATATGTAGGGCAAGCCACCGTTTCTCAATCAGGGGAGGAACAATCATGGCTTCTCATAGAGTTAAATTGTTCAGTATTTGTGTAGGATGTGAGGGTTAAAATCCTGTCAAAAAGTATCTTACATCATGTTTTTTTTTTCCCTTTTCGGAGGATTTGTATCAGATCTTTCATCTGTAACATTTCACAAAGAAATCTATGTGCATGGATGTGTAACAGATGAGCAAGACTTGAATCATCCCTGAGTTAGATGAAGTGTATTTTTATGATCGCTGCAGGTATCATGAAAGGCTTTCAGGGAATCAATACAACAAATGAAAACATCATTATGAGTTTCCAGTAAATGTCCTTCTGTGAAGAGAAATTTAACTTGACCAGTAAAATGATCAGACAAGGTGGTGATTTTAAATTAAGAAAAGCGTGCAGTGTTTATTAGTAACTGCCAAGTACTTGCCAGCCGGTTTACCCTCCCTGATTCATCAAAGCCTTCTTCACATATTCACTCGTTAATCTGTTACTGTAATACATTCTTAAGTTAAGTAGGCGCCAGGCAGTGGATGGAAAAATAATTTAATTTAATGAGAACAAATGTAGTAATTATCTTGTTTACTCCATGTTTCTCGCCTGACATTGTTTTCTGGGTGTGTTTAGGATTGTGCCTTGGGATAAATGCATGAAAAATGCATTTTTACTTTTGATGCTAAAATAGCTGTTAACTTTGCATTGGTGCCAGATGGTGAAAATAAGCCATGAATAATGCCATGGGACTCGAGACTGCGCCAATCTGTGTTGACTCAGCGACAATCTGAAGTCTGCGTCTTAATAGATAATACTGACTTTGGCCTTCGTGTCACTGGAACGGTGAAAATCTGACTGTCACCGAAAACTAATTCTAAATACGGTATCTACAATTAAAGGAATAAATAGCTCTATTTATTATCCCCAAATGTGCATGTGCACAGATAAAAGAACAAAAACTGTGGGCACTCCTGGTAGCTGTATTGGATTACATAATTGATCAAATTATTTATGAGCAATTTCATTACAACAGAAAAAAAAGCATCATTCATTTTAAAAAGGTCACAGAAGCGATAGGATAACACAATGAAGCCCTGAGGGATTTATTTTCATTGTGTCTCATGTTGAAAACAACATGGGTATGAATATAGCTCATGACCTTGGTCGATGTCATTCCCTCTCTTCCATGCTGTCTTTCATTTTGCACTCTGCAACATCCAGCAAGCTGGAAATGCCAGGAGAATAATTTTTAATAATGTCCTTTGCCAGATTGCGGAGTTGCTCTTATGCATAGAAAATGCCACGTTGCTGGAGGAAGCAGCAAAATAATGACTTTTCAGTATTCTGTTTGTGTTAAGACATAAATTATCCTTTTAATCAAATTCCACCAACTTTACTCCACTCTTTCAATTTTACTATAAGCCCACAGACCATAAATACATTAATATCTGTAACACTGACCGTGAAAAACTGCTTTCATCCGGCCATCTTTTATCATACTTATCCTAAGGCCGTGCATATGCGCTATCATGGCTGCTTGTTGCAGATTGTAATTGTATATTATGAAATAAAAGTAATTTATTGGTATTTATGTTATGTAAATTTCCTGGAGATGATTTTCCAACTCTGATTGATGTTAGCCAAGCTGAGCTATCCAACCGGCTGTGATACATATTAATCAGATCAAATTAGTCACATAATTATGTTTTAAAATTTCTGGCCTAACCAGGGGCTAATGGTCGATATTTATCTGAATTTTATTCCTTTAAAATTATTTCACAGTTTGCCTGAATATGTTGCATGCCTCCTCAGGATGTTGTATAATTCTGTCACCCATGACTGAGTCTAAAATTGGTCATCTCCGCTCAACACGAGACATCACACTATTAGGCCTGATAGGGACTGACTGGAGACGGGAGAGGGAGGGGCTGCAAGATTCAGCAAAACACAGAAATATGGAGTGACTGGGCACTTTCAAAAATGTTGTTGTGCATCAGTTTTGCATAAAAAGCTTTTTATTTGTGTATCCATCTGTGCTAAACGCATTACCGACAACAGCATTCGCAAATTGTTTTCAAATGCCCCGGGCGAGAGGCATTTTCTCCTTTTCTGTACCTCTCAGGCCTGATTAAGAAACAGAAAAGGATGTCGTGCATGAAGCAGAAGTGAGGACTTTTTGAGGATTCAACCACTTAGTGTGATTAATGAACACAAGTTTTGTTTACATGTTGTGGGAAGATGAATGCTTTTCACTATTGTTAATGAGTGAGAATCAGAATTGCTTCAATGTAATACAACAGTTGTGCAATCTCCCAAAGAACTGGGAGATATTGAATTTCCCTTACTGACGATGTATCTTTGAGGACAAACAACTTTATACAATATTATCAGAAAAAAAGAAAAGAAAAGAAAAGAGCTGAAGAGAGATCTGCATAGCACATAAAGAGATGTGGACTTAAAAAGCATTTGTTGCCACATCCTAAATATGTCCTTCTATTAAGTGCCCATAAAGTGGCCCCCAATAGAGCAGTAAGTAGGCAGTGTAGGCTTGCTTTAAGCTCTATTTTGCACAAGGGCATGCCGAGATCAATACATCAGATCAATCAGCTGGAATGGTTATTTTTATTCAATTAGTCAACCAGTGGCCCCTGGGCCATTTCTGGCCCACAAGAGGGTGCCAGTTGACCCACCAACAATTTTTTTTTCAGATTCACGCTGAAAATGAATTGATTCATACTGGGATTTGTTTTGTACTTTGAATTTAAATTAAGTACCAGAGAGCATAGAAAAAACAACGAGATAGAGCTTGTTTATCAAAAAAAAAGCAAGAGGTGAATCCCCAAATGTCCTCAAACTCTTATAACTTTGCAAACGTGGCCCTTGGGCAAAGTAAGTTGAGTATCAGTGTAGGCTATGGAACGGGGATAACACAAGTACAGGCCTTTATTTTGTTGTATAAACAAACCAACTTGCAGGAAGTCTCAAACTCACAGAGGTGAGGTTTTAAAGACCAAACGAGCATGGGAGTAGTGCGTTTTCAAATAAGTAATCTATTACTTTTAATATATCGACGCTTCTTCTGTTGCCATTAATTGTGTTTGTTGAAACATGATGTACTGTAGTCGCCTCTAATGAACGAGTACGAGCCGCTGCTCAGAGAGCAGCTGAGAGGCAGAGAGAGGCAACACCATTAAACAAATCAGCATATTTCCACATCTACCTCTGTGAAATAAGGGCTCATTTCTACCTGATGATTGTTGGAATAGTGGACTAACTAAGTAGATGAATAACAAGTATGACTAAGACAGTTTTGATGATTTTTTTGTGTGTTTCTGTTGAGTCAGAATTAATGTTTTACGGTGAGTTAAGAAGGTATTTAAGCTAACATTAGTCTTAGTTGGGTGAAAGAAAGAAACTTTGGTTTACAGTCATATTTTTATATTTAACAAAGAAAAAAGGTAAAAGATTTGGCCAAACAAGACTCCTCAAACTAGTAAGTGTATGACACACTTTACAGCTGCACAGATGGTTTTTTTCTGTCACCATAACTATCAATAACAATCACTATTTTCTCTTAGATAAATGACTACGGCAAACAGTTCAATGTCCTTTCTATTCATTCTATTTCTATTGGTGAATGTTAGAGAAAGCAAGAGAAGAAGAGAAAGCAGAGTGCCTATTATCATGGACACGTGATGATCACTATTGAACAATATTTTCATATCGCCCAATCGTATGTCACAGATTGTTGTATATTACAATTTTCAAATACGTATTCAAGGAAGAAATTAAAATAATGTGATCTGATCAAATTTAAATGTTTCAATTAAGACTTTGTTTAGCTACCAACAGTAATTATAAACACTGGATGTACAAATCACACGTGCAATGTGCTGTGAGCAAATCCAGCTACATTCTGTCAACATTGCATTTAGGCAAAGGTAAAAGGCAGCGTTTTTATGAGGTAAATCTCTGATATTCTTTGAGCTTACCAGATGGGTGTGTTATCAGTGTTTTCAGCTGCTCAGATTTCAGAAGTAAGTTGTTAACTTTAATATGCTTTTTATGGAAACATGATGGTATTCAGTCAGAGGTCAGCGGCAGAGCACTGGAGGCCAGAGGTCCGAAAGAAAACAACATCGTATCAGACAAACGATGAATAATTTCTCGCCATTTGGGCCTTGATTATATCTGTAAGTCAATATTTAATGTCCCTCACCAGCAGGACAGATTGGCTCTTCAGCCATATCCTCACACCATGTTTCAGCTAAGTAGGAGAGCTGCCTCGCTGCAGAAGAGCCATTGAAATGTAAAACGAAAACAAAGTGCTGTGCTGCTTATTTTTAGGAAAATTCAGGTCACTTTCTGCCTGTGTGTGCGCACATGTGTTTGTGTGCGTCTTCACGATCGCAGTGTCACCTTCACAAGGTCAATTAAGTGATTCATTGCCATTGAGTGGTCAAACAGTGCTGCACTACATTATGTTCAGCTTTTTTATGCTAAATTGTTGGTTGTCCTTCCGCCGGCTCTATGCTAATAGATGGTAGCATATGCTAAAAGCAATGTCTGTTGGAATATTTATGCAACGGCACCGTATTTAATGCAGGATTAGCATTTGTTTGCTCCATTGTTCAGTAAATCAGTACCAAGCACTGGTGAATAAATGCATAATGCATTCAGTTAGCCCATGGTACATTAGCCTTAGAAGTTCCACAACTTACTACAGAATTATGAATATCCACATTCATTTTTTATACGCTGTACAACTGGCATCTCAAATTAGACTCACTCATTCAAGTTACTTGATCTAGGTCAGGTTTAACTTAATTATGGATGAGAGATGTGTTTATTCAATTGCTTATTTATTTGAATTATCATTTGTAGTGTTGCCTTTTTCATGCCTAACAGTTGTATTTTCCCACTTCTGGATGCAGATTGAGTGAAAAAAAATAAAAAACTCATGTGACCTGAGTATGAAAGTGATATGGTATGTGCTATAATGTCGAAACACAAAGTGATTTCATGTGTATTAACATGCATTTATGTACTGTATGTGCTGCACATCATGCCCACGGGAATGATGACAACACGTATGTGTGCTATGTTATTAATGATAACACATAAAGCATTGTACTGGTGTGTATAGAAAGCACATAATTACGCTATTGGCATGCAGTCCGTGTAGCAGAATTAGGTACATATATGTACAGTATTTATAATAGCATCCGGCCAGAACCCAAATGTCACAGGCTGTCTCTATTAGATCAGCGCCATGAAACAAAAGCTATTCCATTGTCAAAGGCGCTGCGGCATAAAGCTCTGCAATCATTATGACAATGTCCAAAAACTGCCTTAGAGAAGAGAAGCCAAACTCTCTGTTTTCATAATAATCCATAAAAGAGTGGACACAAAACACCACAAAATGGTGTTATGGGCGATGGAAAAGAGATCGTTTTAATTGAATCACCCGTATTAGCATTTTAACTGCAGTGTATGTCTTACAGTGTGTTGCTGTCCATGCTGCAGTGGTGATTATTGAGGAGCATGGCTCACGATTTGGCAACAACAAAGCACCCTGTGTTTTTGAAAACGGCACTTTTGATATCCTGCATGTCTGAGATAAATGTAAAACAATATAAAATGACGGCAAGGGAGCCTAGTCGGCGCAGTTCCTGAATTTACTCGTCCGTTTTATTGCCAGTGTTTTCACATGGTCAAAAACGCGTTCCCCCGAGGAAGAAATAGGGTGTGATTTGAAAGTTGCCCTATATTTGGCTCAGTTGCTTTCAAATGCAGCCTGTCAAGTTTCACCGCGTGCTGCTGCACCTCTCACTCCGCCCGCCTGCCCGGCGGCCGTCCGCTTGGTCAGGTGAGTTATTGCCAGGTCTGTTCCTTAAACACCCCCCACCATCACACACACACACACACACACACACACACACACACACACACACACACACACACACACACACACACACACACACACACCCACACACACACACACACACACACACACACACACACACACACACACACACACACACACACACACACACACACACACACACTCCAAGTCGTCCATTACGGTGCCTGTCAGCCAAGCGTGCAATCAATACTCCCACTCCGACAGCGTGCACACATGTGATGGAAGGCAAAAAAGCGAGCAAAGGAGAAGGACGGCAAGGGTAAAGAAGGGATGTTGGAGGGAGGAGAGGGGTAGAAAAGGCTGGGGAGGAGGGAAGTGTTAGTGATGGGGAGTGTAGGGCTCGGGGGCAGCGGGTGAAGGAACAGGGGAAAAAAGAGAGATGACAAGAAAAATGTCCAGAGACCGGAGACAAACAACACAGAGCAGTAATATATAACAAAACACAGAGATAGAGTGAGTGTGGGAGTAGGAGATGGAGGACAGAGATGAGGAGTGGCAGAGGAGGGATGGAAAATAGAGGGAAAAAAGAGAAGGCGTGTGTGTGTTTGTGTGTGTGTGTGTGTGTGTGTGTGAGAGAGAGAGAGAGGGGTTGTGGGTGGATGTGGAGAATGCTATATATAATGGCAGAGGTTCAGGAATAGATCAGAGTGATTGTGTTTTGCGATTACCTAATGCTCACATCTGCAAACACTAGCAGCCACCAGCTGACATCTAAGACCACACACACACACACACACACACACTCCAAGTCGTCCATTACGGTGCCTGTCAGCCAAGCGTGCAATCAATACTCCCACTCCGACAGCGTGCACACATGTGATGGAAGGCAAAAAAGCGAGCAAAGGAGGAGGACGGCAAGGGTAAAGAAGGGATGTTGGAGGGAGGAGAGGGGTAGAAAAGGCTGGGGAGGAGGGAAGTGTTAGTGATGGGGAGTGTAGGGCTCGGGGGCAGCGGGTGAAGGAACAGGGGAAAAAAGAGAGATGACAAGAAAAATGTCCAGAGACCGGAGACAAACAACACAGAGCAGTAATATATAACAAAACACAGAGATAGAGTGAGTGTGGGAGTAGGAGATGGAGGACAGAGATGAGGAGTGGCAGAGGAGGGATGGAAAATAGAGGGAAAAAAGAGAAGGCGTGTGTGTGTGTGTGCGTGTGTGTGTATGTGTGTGTGTGAGAGAGGGGTTGTGGGTGGATGTGGAGAATGCTATATATAATGGCAGAGGTTCAGGAATAGATCAGAGTGATTGTGTTTTGCGATTACCTAATGCTCACATCTGCAAACACTAGCAGCCACCAGCTGACATCTAAGACCACACACACACACAAAATTACTCTTCATGCACACACACACTCATTGACACGCATACACCCAGGAACACACTCGGCAAAGTAACGCTGGCATACGCAGGGCGGGCAAACCTCATCTTCATGCTAAACTGAACTAACTCTCCACTAAAGAGCTTCTGTCGTCTGGCCCGGATTGATAACGGAGGCAAACAAACACAAACACTCGGACACGGACACACTGTTGCCGTGCCATGAACGCATCTCACACACATAAAACGATTCATAATCACAAATAAACACACAGACATGGCTGTATTGTAAACACTCACACCCAAGCTGCCGTGCTACTCCCTGCCACACACATGCAGACACACAATGAGCCACGGCAAGGGCCGTAATTGTTCATTTTCAGCACTGCTAGAACTCTCACCTTCTTCTACTGCTTTTTGAGAGGAGGGGTACCAAGATGGGTTGAATACTGACAATCAGGATCCAGTTATTAACTGCCTTTTTCAAGGTACGAATAGCAGTGAAAACCTGCTGTCTTCAGAATGTGCGCTCTTGCATCAGTGCAACGTTCATGTTCATATGTAATCAAACTTCAAACATCATTGATGCGTATATGTAAATTCAACCTTGGGATGGTATTATTATGCTAATAAAACTGAGGGGCTTAATCACACATGCATCCTCAAATCAGTGATGTTCAACAAGTTGAGCATCGAGTGCAGAAGCCAGTGACAATATTAGAACTAAATGACCAAGAATATTGCTTACACACCTAAAACCACCGCACGCAGAAATTACCTCGGGTCAGCACTATAAAATTCTTCATACGCTCCCATGGTCCCATAACCTAATGCACCAGGTGGTTTGTTACACAGAAGCCATCATTTGGAAACAGTTTGGAAAAAGGCAGGCACTTTCAAAAATACTTGGCAGATGATTGAACGAACCGTCTTTCTATTACTGTATCGACAATAGAGGCAGAAACCAGTTGGAAGAAGGTCTTTTCCATCGAGAAAATCCCTCAGTTTTTGTTCTTTGCTCTTCTTTCAGTGAAGAAATATTCTCCAGATCTGATATAACTGAGGAATATTGCAGCATCTGCACTAACCTCTTCAGGAGCTGCCATTTTTGTTCTGAACGCACAGCCCCCTTTCTCTGTCATCAGACACACGTAAATGCCAGTAGCTGCAAGAAGCTCCTCACAGGACCCTAAATGGTCTGCAGCACCACTGCTGTGCAAAAACAAACGCATTACTTAAAGCAGGCATGTCCAAAGTCCGGTCTCATTTAAGTGATCAGTGGCGTGTCTTCATATCATGATGGAAGGACAATCACACAGTTTGTAGACAAACACCAAGTAGGCACTATGCAGGCGTAACTAGTGTCTTTTCATAAACAGACAATAAACAGCAGATATTTCCTGCTATATGTAGTGAAGTCTGCAGTGATCAGGAGTGGTAAAAAGTTGAATCGTTTTCCACTGAAAGATGGAGCAGTTTCATTTGTCTCTTTTTTAGGTGTGTGGTTTTTTTTTTGGTTTTTTTTAATAGCAGGAGCCAATATTATGCGAGAAGCACCTTGCCCCCCAGGTATCGTTTTAACACATCTAATCTGTACCCTATTCAAAAAACTTTGACCTAAAGCCTGACGTGGTGTGATCTCGTGATATTGTGAGAATCTCATGCCCACAATCATATGTTAAAAAGAGGCTTCACTGAAAAGCAAAACATCAAATGATGTTGTGGGTGGTCCACTTAAAGATATTGTAAGTTTAAGAGAGTGTAATGTTTTCTACTAAAAAAATATAAACACACGAGCTAATAAATATGAAATTATACCATTTAAACAACTGGATCACAATTTTTGATTAACTATCTGCAGTTCTGTGTTTAAAATCAAACTAAAATCAGGACTAATGTACTCCCGGCAAGCAATCGTTTTACAACGAAGGGAAAACATTCAGCAGTAGTACCAGAGGATGTGCACATGTGCGCATCTCTGGATCCCAAACAGCTTCCTTCAGCCTCAGGAAGACCTGCTCCCAGCTGGCCCAGACTTCAGCTAGCTACTCTTCCTGCTTTGATTCCCAGCGATTGGGGAAATTAAATAGTTTGACTGTGTGTGTGCGCGTGTGTAAGTGTGTGCTTGCTTGTGTGTATATCTTTTACGTTATGCCTCTGTTTTTGTGTGTGTGTGTGTGTGTGTGTGTGTGTGTGTGTGTGTGTGTGTGTGTGTGTTTCCTTCCAGTCTGAGTTGGTGAGAGGGAAGGCTGAGGGCTCAGAGGGAATGCTACAGCCAGGGCACAGGAGGAGCCTTTCTCCTCTCTCCTCTCGACTTAGACACCAAATTACTAACAAAAGCCAACTATCACAGCGTGTCTCCTTACCAAGCTGTGGAGTCCAAGAATATCTGAGCGGGGAGATAGAGGTGTGGAGGTGCTCCAGTTTTATGCCTGCAAAGAGCAGGCGGTGAGCTGCACGCAGCCAAGGTGATCCCTGCCAGCCATTTTGCCCTGCATTTAGTATTCATTTTCCAGGCGATCAAACCCGCTGCCAGGAGGTGGAGAGAGTATGTGTGTGTGTGAGTATTAAGACTCTCACATAAATTGAGTGTGCGTGCACCTGCATTAACAAACACATGGGTGTGGGTGTGCAGATGTAGGCTTAGCACCCTCACAGACTCATATATAACAAAAGTGTTGGTGCACATGTGTGAGGATGTGCGTACAGTTAATGAATATGAAAACACGTGTGCATCGTGCAGCAGGGCTGATTAGGAACACAGGGATGGAGGCAGAATAGGCCAGGGGCCAGCAGACCCCTGTACACAACCAGTGGAGTAAACCTGGATGCGCACAGCTTCCTGCTGGGGAAGGATAAGGGAGAAAAGGGGGAACACAGGAAGTAATGAGAAGGGAAAGAACAAAGGAAGCAGTAAAGAGGGGTGAAGCAGGGAGAAGGAGGATGAGCGGAAGGAGTGGGTTTGGGGAGAAAAGACAAAACAGCGCAGTAACAGGATGAGCAGGAGAGGGGAGGAGGGGAAACGAGTGATAAGGGCAGAAAGAGAAACCAAGAGGGGGATGAAAAGTGTTCTGTTCTGGTGGTGGCGGAGGAGGAGGAGAAGAAGGAGGAGAAAACAGAAGAAATGGGGATAGACGACAAGAGGGGAAGGAGTGGAGCAGCAGTGCCCTGGCAGCATGCAGTGGAGGCAGGCAAGATGGCTGCAGGGGACAGAGCACCCGGCCAAATATGGTCATCAGGACCCAGCTCTGTCCTACTTTCTCTAATGGGCTAAACCAAAGCTTGGATGATGCAGGAAGAACCATGTATGGTCAGCGGGCGGCAGCGTCGCCTCTTGTCTCTTTGATGTGTCGTGCTATAATGAGTGATGCAGGACTTGGGCCTAATATACAAACAAAGCCCTACAGCATGTTTACACACATGCGCGCGTGCACACGCTCATCCCTCTAATTCCCTCTCTTTCATGGTGAGCTAGTTGACATTCAAGCCCCATCTAGAAAACAGTGATGAGGGGATGCTTTTAGAGTGCGTGAGGGTGACTGAGCAGGTGGTGAATGCATTGCACCTGTCCATTTGTGTTTGTGTGTAAATGTGTGCGCCCGCTTGCTTAAGTGCGTTTGTGTCACGCCACCCGGGGCTCCACCAAGCTGTGTGAGCACTCATCAATCTATGAAGGCCTACCCTCTGGTTTCACTTCGGGCTACGGTGTAATAGACTGGAGACATGCACCATACACACACCATGTGGCCAGGTCAACAACCTT
The DNA here is from genome assembly GCF_008729295.1 of Plectropomus leopardus. Lineage (NCBI taxonomy): Eukaryota > Metazoa > Chordata > Actinopteri > Perciformes > Serranidae > Plectropomus > Plectropomus leopardus. Next base: position 23,281,490 of record NC_056469.1, read on the forward strand.
CAGCGGCAACATCCGTACGCATGGCGAGCAATCAGGGATGTACAAATACGCATCGACCAAGGGCATGGCTGCCAGCGGCTCTCCTCCTGTTGTTGTTTGTGTCTTCTCTCGCTTTAGAAGTGAAGGCAATGCTCTCAGATGAAAGCAACAAGCAAGTGTATCTATTTTGTGAACATTATTTTTGTTTAAAATTATTTCCACTCCTAATTAGCTTCTTTTGTCGGCACTATTTTTCTTGGCAATACTGTCCACTCCAGAATGTGGGGACAAATTGACAAACACTGATTACAAAGGCGTTGTCATGGCCAGGAGATGGAGCATGCCAACAGTAAAGCACTGCTACTGATTCATCTCATCTATTTCAGTTGTCCTACGCAGGTCTTGTTGCTATGTGTGTTGCTATGATTGACCAGCGGGTGTCACATCCGTACACACAGCAAATTTCATTCCTGCCTGAATTAAGCCATTACATGAGAAGCAGTGCTTCAAAGAAGGGGTCTCTTTCATTACGGCTTCGGTGTCAGGAAGTGCAAAAAACAATCACAATGCTGCAGCTGTGGAAACAACTTAACCAACACACGCTGCCCAATAAAGCCAGTCAGGCTGCAAGAAATGCCTTCAAATAATAGGGCTGCTAGGTGAGATGGCTCTAAATGTGACAAAGTGAAGTCCCCTTACACTGCTCCATATATGGACACATAAAGGGAGCTGTCACTCTCACCGTCATTGAGGCGAATGAGTCTTAAATGATTCCATCACGAGGGTCTGCAGGCTAAAACAACAAACGCCTGAAAAACTACTGTATATACAAGCTGTGGGTCAGTCACGAAGGCACGCATATGGATTTAAAGCTACAGTTGGTAACTTTAATAAAAAAACTTTGTTATATTTGCTAATTTGCTGTTATCTGTTAATTGTTTCTGCATCCACACAATAACACAAGGCAGATAAACATGAAAAAAAAAAACAAAAACAAACATGGGGCGCCTGGTGGCTCAAAGGATAGAGCGGGCCCCCCATGTACAGAGGCTGTGTCCTTGCCGCAGCAGCCGTGGGTTTGATTCCAGACCTTGGCTCTTTGCTGCATGTCACCCCCTCTCTCACCCCCTTTCACACTTGTGTTGTCCTGTCAATTAAACGCAGAAACACCCTAAAAAATATCTAAAAAAATAACATGTTTCTCTGCCTCCTCCTAGTTTTTTCTAATGGCATTTGGTAGAATATACTACACATTATTAGAGATTTTCTTTCAACATTTTACAAATATTTTGTACAAGTCTATTGCATATTTTTATGCTTTTTGTGCAAATTAAAGCTTCATACTTAGAGGCAAGCAACCATACACAAATACATTAATACATGAAACTACCACACTAGAAGGAAAACAACCAATCAGAGCCACAGAGTATCAGATAAGAATATCTGTCTCATGCACTATTGTGGAGATATATGGACAGTTTCAGCAAAAATGGCAAAAAAGTAATCTATATTAAAGTTACCAGCTGTTAAGTGAGTATATGTCAACTTCAGCTTTAAAGATTGTTGACGTAATTATGAAGATTCAGAGGAGAAAACATACATTTCTGGGCAAACTGGAACATACACCCACAATGTACCTGCCAGCATACTGTAAACACTGGCACACCAAAGAGATGCTGTATACAGCGTGTTTGTGACAGCCCACACACAAATGTACCCATTATCATCACAAATATGCGCGATAACAGCACATTTTCAAATCCCTCCCCTCCGCCCAGGAAATGTTTTCAACAACAACTCTGGGAATTGTTCAAGTGTTCACATGTCAGTTGCGCACTTCTGCAAGGCACCGTTTTCCTCATCTGCCGCTCATCTGGTGTGCGTTTCAAACAGGCCCCAGTGTGAGGCTTAGTTCCTGTTCTTCCTGACAGCTACACTTACAATGAGGCCTGTTGGCATCACAGTATTGGTTAACATTCAGCTACAATGCTTCTTAACAACTCCGCTGTGGCTGCTAAGCCCCATATTAAAGCATAGATAGCACGCCAAAATAGTTCTCTGCATGCCATGTTAGTCAGGCGTGCTTTCATTCAGAGTCCTGCTGTGCTGAGAAAATTACACACTTCATGAAAACAAAAAAATACCAATTTAAAGTCAGCAATTACATGTCTGGTGTATCTTGACAACTGATTTTTAATCGTGTAAAAAACTAGGGTTTTATATATCAAACATACACCAGTGGTCAGGTGTGACAGAGGAACCAGATAAGGCAGAGAGACAGAAACAAGAAATGTGTCCATGTTAAGTGAGTATATGTCAACTTCAGTTGAATTTAAGTGCCGTGGTAAAGAGTCTGCCTCTGGATGAATGAGGTTGGACTGAGGGAAAATGGGATAGTGAGGGAGGAAGACAGCCCTCTGCTCCTGTCAGGTGAGCTGACACACACTCACAGTTTCTGACAGTGTTTTGTTATGAGTTTGCATAACATGGACACTCACCACCGGCCAGTGGGAGAACTGACAGAGCAGGGAGCATGAGCGTGCACGTGGGAGCATGTGCGTGTCCTGTATTTGTCTATGCTCACAGAATAACTAATAGGGATTACATTACATATGCAACTGTATGCGAATAAAGCGCCCCAGGAGATGATGTTTTTCCATAAGTCAACATGGAATCTAGCATCACTCTAGTTTCCTCATCAAAAAGTCTATAGGATTTTTCCACTGGATTACGGATTATGAAAAAAAAAAGCTCTGTGGTAAACAAATGTTTATGATACTTACACGTTTTGTTCAGCATGATAATCTACACAAATAAACACAACTTTTATGATATTTGAAGCCCAAAGGCCAAAGGGAAAAAGCTCATGTAAGGCTATAAATTAACTACACTATAGACGCACGACTTAACGCGCCAACGCAAGAAACTGCATTCATAAAGACACATAAAGCTTCAAAGTTGGCAAACAGGGTAATTACTAAATTATTTTCTATCAAAGACACAAAATATTAAAGTCTTTTAAGCTTGTGTCAACCACAGATGAAAATCCAGGCTTCTAACTTAAAACTCATTCAAAAAACTCACTGACAAAGAGAGACGAGGGAACTGGAAGTGCTGAAATACTGACTAATTTCTGGGTTTTGGACTCATACCTTGCGTACTCTATTGGTGCACATTTAAAGGAGCAAGCTCTGCACTTGCTAATCTGTGCTCACCATTTTTCTCCAACAACTTAAGATGTAGATATTTAGGAGGTTTTTACCAGGAGCCAAATTATCCACAGAGGTCTCTTTCTTTCCAAAACAAACACACCCGGTGATTTAAACCAGTTGAAGACACTGAATAACACAGTTTAAAAAAATCTGTTTTGCTCAAATACTCTCTTTGCAAAGGGGCTGCTGGCTGTCCTGAAAACACAAAAACAGGAAAACAGGACAACAGGCATGGCTTTTCTCAAGCCAGTGATTGGTTTGTCCATTCTGGGTTCCTGCAGAAACATGGCGGTGTAGCATGGCAACCTTCCTATGTAAATATAAACAGCTCATTGTAAGGTAACAAAAACACAGTTCTTTTTTTATGGTGCTTATACACGAAAGAAAACATACTTATTATATTTCTGCCAATATATCCACCTAAATCCTGCACACTGAAGCTTAAACAGTTGTGAGTTTGTGAAGGTATGTCCATCTCTGTCAGCGCTCAGAATGGGGCCAGCAGTGGACTGATGGCTGCGCTGCGTGGATGACACCTCCTGTTGACAGTGGGCTCGGAGCGAGGACGCTAGTCATAACATAACAGCAGGAAGGTGGGAGGACATCACCTCCAAGCACACACACGCACACATACACAGTGACACACCATGACACAGTGTTAAAGTCAAATCAAGGTCCTTATTTAGATTGGCTATCATCTCTGACCTCTCTCTCCATCCTCATTAGTCGGACTAGACAGCCTCTGCAGGCCTGAAGCTGCCGCAGGCCCACACACAAGATGTCACATTGCTTCATCAGTGCTACAGTAACTAACGCACACAGCCCGCAGGTTTCATCCTGCTCATAGATGTCTTGTCGTGCCATAATTGACTATTTGATTGACGTGCAGTCTGGTTCTTATGATAGCCTTTTTGCTAATCTGGAACCAGGTGACAAATAAACTCAACATTGATCTCTAAGAATCAATTTCATCAGCATTTTCTCAGAATGCTATTTGAACTAGATAACAGTGAGCGTTACACAACATCAGGGCAGTGAGATTTGAAGACTCCCGCTGTCATTGGAGGAACAGTTAGAGGTGCAGAATGACTGGAGAGGAGGGCACAACATGAAGTCTGGCAATGCTCCAGTACTGACATGAGAGCCAGAAATGGGTTCAAATCAGGTCTGTGTCACATTTCTCTCTCCTCACATTTTAGCTTCAATGTACTCTCACAAGAAAAACACTAATAAAATGCCAAAGTGAAGTCCACTGCCTACTCCTTTTAAATGTCAGATGTCAAAATGTCAAATGCCCCTCGAGTACGACCTTAAAAATCAAAATGAAGGTTGAAACAAGCATTATCTATGTACGTCATCTGCCCTTATCGAGGGACCCCATCCAGCCTGCCTGGCTTTTAATTATTAATGTTAGCATGGGTGACAGAAAAAAATGGCAGGTCTTCACCTGGAGGACAAAACCTTTCATTATCTCCTTCTTTTTGGTCTTTGTTCCTAATTCCATTTCTCTCTCTCTCTTTTTTGCTTCTCCTCCCCCTTTCTCCGCATGTCTCAAGTCAATTTGGTTCAGTTCAAAGGGTCTTTATTAGCGTGACCAGCCCTGTGGCGAAGTGCCAGCTCACTGAGAGGGAACGCTACGATGGAACATCAGCAAACCGCAGGAATCTCAGCGCCGCTACATAAACACGCTCATCAGGTGAAGGACAATCAACACATAGATGAGAAAATCTGTGCGTGTGTGTGTGTGTGTGTGCAGTGGTGTGAGGTCTGTGTGTGTGTGATGTTGTATCATATGTTATAATCCAGGCTTATGTATATTTAGCAGATGAAATTATTTTATTAAGCATACACAAAAGGTAAATGTGAGAGCGCTCTCGCCCACACACGTCTAGCTTTGCTTTGACTGGCAGATATATTGTGTGTTCCATGCATTAGTCATGTCTGCAAAGGAGGACACATCCACAGCATGCCAAACAGCTACTGCTGGAATCAGAGCGAGAGAGAGACAGAGACAGAGACAGAGACAGAGACAGAGACAGAGAGAGAGACAGAGAGAAGGTGGCTGGACTCATTGACTGTAGGAGAACAGGGGATTAGCATCTGTGACATCACTTTAAGGTTTCTCATGGGCGGTTTTAAATCCCGAAGTTGGATTAATTGCCATCAGATACCAAAGCCAGAAATTCCAAATTTTGGCAATGGCCCAACGGCTGTGTGGAGCTGACATGGTTTAAGCAAGTAACATCCACCACAGCTGAGTGCAGCAGCTTTAGAAACCCACTTCAATTTAAAACTTAATATCCCCTTAATGAAACAATAATTTTCAAAATCACCACCAAGAAACACTTTCAATAAAGTGCAATTAGCTACTGAGATTGACTCACTCCAGACTTACTTTGGGTTTCTAAATAGAAATTGAGGGTTTTTCTGTTTAAAAAGGAGTCAAAGTCCTGATGTTTCACACAGTTTTCTGTAAATCAGTGCTGTCTCCCATCGAGGGTTTCTTTTATCGGACTTTCTGAAGAACTACAACATGCTCTTTGTCTGTTTTGTCCCTTCCTGACTTATTTGGTTTTTTTTTAAATCTTTCTCTTTTCTTGTCTTTCGGATCATCTGTCGTGCCATTAAGGCCCAGAAAAACAAATAAAACATCAAACAGTTAGTGGCAACGAAGGCCAACTGTTATGTCACATTTATACTGCCTGTCTTTGCAGTGAACACACCGCAAAGACTAAAACCAATGGCCAACCAGCACGCATGTTCTGCACTCACATACCTGGAAGACCAACAAGACAGATTCAAGATGCTAGTTAGCCAAGTAGCACATTAACAACACAAACCGATTTTGAAAGAACAAGTGCAATGGAAACAGATTCAGCAAATAAATGACGACAATCAGTCACGACGTCCCATCATTGCACGGCTTTTAAAACTATGCACATGAGGCTGTTACCAGAAGTCTTCCAATAGCACATAGATGTAATATTAATTGTTTAAAACCCTTTATTTCTATTGTCCTTTGAGCTCGCTGTTATCCACCGTTTACCTCACTGAACCAACTCACAATATTTGCTAAAAGTAGTGGAAGGAAAAACACAAAAGTTTGCCTTATCGTTTGCTGATTTTCTGCAGATTCCATGAAAAAGCTTCATTTGGATGGAAAGCCGACTATTGTTACAGCTATGTCTCAATTGGAGACTGACATGTCCATTGAGTCACCACTCTACTCGCCACAGCCTATCGTGCTGGTAACCTTAAAAGGAATAGTTTGATCTTTTGGGAAACAATTTGTCATTTAAAGATTTCAATTTGCGTGTGGACACAAGATACACAAACAAGATAAAACGTTTGAGTTTCAAAGGTTCTCGTAGGCGTAATTTGGTCACAATAAAGCTGGCTGCCCCCCCCAGTCTTTATGCTTAGATCAGGCGAACCCCCTGCAGGTTTTACCTCCATAATTAACATACAGGCAAGAGAGCGGAATCAATCAATCAAAAGCAACTACATGTACTGTATGTCCCAACAAGCTGAAGTATGTCTTTAACCTGCAACAGCCCTCGGTATGTAGGGAAAGAGAAACAGCATTTTTTAACTCTTGACCCACTGTCCTGTCCTGCATTCAGGCACCGTTCATAATATTTAAACCTTTGAATCTGGAGAAAATTGGCTTTATTTCTTTCAAAATCATGTAGAGAAAGGTAATGAAAAACTTGACAAGAAATGTCCTGCAAAGCGCACAAAATTTGTATATTTACATAATTTCTTTTTAAAAAGGTAGAAAACATTTTCAAGAGAACTATATTTCTACGAATTATAATTAGATATTTAAAATTATTTTACAGAATATGTATGATATTTAAGCATATCTTCAGGAAATTTTCCTGTTTTTCTTTGTTTGTTTTGTACTTTCCCATTTGTGTGTGTGTGTGTGTGTGTTTGTCTGTGCTAATTTTTAGCTAATTTTCTTGTTCTCTTTCCTAATTTCTTGCTTATTTCTGAGTCATTTTGTTGCTCATTGCACTTTTCCCACATTTTTGAAAGAAATTGTGCCAGTTTACCCAAGGGTTTAGTCTTTTTTCTTTTTCTTAAGCACCTCCCTCTCTCAACAAATGCAGTTAAATGCAAGGCTACGTTGGGTTAAGAAGGGCAGGTTTTTTAAATGTAGTTATAATTATCAACGTGATGAGCAACACTCAGAGGTTCTGATGAACGTCAGGTAAAGCCCTTCTGCATTGGCCTCAAACGCGGATTGCAGCTTGCTTCAACTTGTGCAGTCGAGGTTCTCAGATCTAAACACGTGTTTCGACCCACTCATCGTACAAGAGGACACATCAGGTGCTGCATATTCTCTGTTACCTTCCTCAGTGACCTAATGCTGGATACTATGGCAACTCTTGTGAATCTTCTCCAGGTAATGAGCACATACCATCCCCATAATAGCGTAATGAGACCAACCAAGGGCGAACGCAGCTACACACTCTCACACATACACACACTGCTGTCAAACATGCAATAGAACACACATGCACATACGCACGCCCAGGTGGTCCCATATCCTCAGTGTGTCTCAAGCCACCTTACCTATTAGAAAACCAATCATGTTCTGCACCTGGGCCTATCAGCGCTACAGATTTAGAGCAACGCTCGAAATCTGACTTGTTTTTCTGCAATCTGCTCACTTCTTGTCCTACAAATGTTCTATTTGTCATAGAGGGAAAATCACGAATACTGCTGGAAAACCTGACCAGCATTTGGTAGATTGTTTGTATATTAGAATAAATGGTTTGTGTCAGGCAGGTGTGTTTGTGTGTGTGTGTGTGAGAGAGAAAGAGTGTAATAGAGACAGTGGGGCTAAACAGGGCAGAGGACGAGCGCATCGTTTATGTGCTTTCAGAGTACAAATACTGATACAGAATCACTTTAAACTCATAAATCATAACAAAAGGGGTGGTCAGCAAAGGTCAAAGTGGTCAACACCCTCTCTGTGTCGTCACCATAACAACAGAGGGTTGGTAAATGACTGATTATACAACAAATGTGCTCAAATCTGCATGACAGTATACCTTCTTCATCACTGAAAATATTACTCCATCACTTCTTAAACCCTGCACTTTCAAAAAATCATAAATTTGAAACTGTTCATCAGTTTAGTGATGAGGAGCATTTCAGGGTAGTATCATAATGTAATAATAACAACATTTAAATGAAACCATCACAGCTGTTGTGAATTAACAGCTCAAATTATGATAACCCAACTCTCTAATGGTGTAAACTATAAACTGACACAAAGATGACAAAAACCAGTATAAACCATGTTCTGGTTCGCAATGGGCATTACAACCTCATGGAATTAACTGGGGCTGTCATTTTTTTAAAAAAAGTAAAATCTCAAATTCCCATTCAAATATTGGATCTGTAATGATTTGTGTGTATAAGTGCAACAGGCCGTGCCTTCTAATCCAGCAGGGAGTTTAACTGAAACACACTCTCTTTTTTGGGTTACGATGTAATCTCTCAATCTGCATACATTTGCAGATAAAAACGTTTAAATTTCTATTTGTACTGTTTTGAGTCGTATTGACCTCAAATTTAAACAGTAAAGTCTCCGCTTGGAGAGGCAGCACGCATTGGCTGAAATGCAATGTTGGAACCTATCGCCTATCGTCTGACAACGATTTAGCTTTATATTAGCTTTTTTTTAAATTATCTGCATTCATATACAAACTATTTAGAGAGATTAGCCGAAAACGAGCAGTGCATGGAAGAGGAAATCATGGCCCAGATATCTGTTTGCTACACCAGATCTCCCAAAATACTCCCGAAATACTGGCAAGATTGATTATGTTACATCTCCTCCATGTCCTGTTGCATTAGTCTTCCAGATGTGTTTTATTTGAGCATGCTGACATGTGACAATATAAATGAGCATATACATGTACTGAATGATACACATACACACGCAGTTAGATGGCAATATGCTCTTTTCTTTGAACATAAGTATACTTTACAGTAATAACTAAGAATACATACTATAGACATATATATACATATGCATACATACACAGGCACATGCAGAGGGGGATGGTGAGGGTGCTCAAAAACCTGTCCCTTTGCCCCATGATGTTCAAGGTCCAAAGCCAAGACATTATGTTGCATATTATATGAAATCAAATTATAATATTTATTATTTATTTTGTTATTTTACTGCACTGTTTAAATTTACAAACAGAGTTAAAATACCATCTAATAATCATCCTTAGTCTGTCAGAAAACACATTTCTTTTTAAGTTAGCGTTAGTGTAAAAGGAGAGTCCTTTTAAATCATAATGTAACTCATTCATAATTTCCTGGTATAAGATATGTCATTTAAAAGAAATATTTGACAGGTTATATGAATTTTTCAAAATATTCATGTTCAGGATGACCCTGATTATGACCATGACGATTTTGAAGTGATTTTACTGTACAGTTTTTGAGAACGTCAGCTCAAAGGACATTATAACATTCAATATTTCAACACATTTATTTATCACAGCCTCCCTCTAATTTCATTGGGCCTGTGTTGGTGTATGTGTTTTAACATATTGGTCAATGTGCCCCTTTTTAACCTGCCCCTCTAAACGTCTCTACACGGCCCTGTATACATGTATACATACATAACATACATATTTATATTTTTGTCTTGTTTTTTTCACCACGACTGTTACTGTATGCATGTTATTGTTGATATCTTTCATTTTCTTTACTAAAAGCCGAACTAGGGACAGGAGTTTGAAACCAGCAATAGCTGTAATCTATCTGTGAAACATCAGTGACTGCGGCTTGTTTGTAGCAGGCTGAAGTTGTACTTTCTTAATATGCACTGTCCCTGTCAAATAAACTATAGCTGTTTGAGAGCAATCAACGCTTCCACTGGCCGAGCCAGATAACTTCTGACTGTCTCCCCAAAAACAATAGCTGTTGTCAAATTAGTAATACAAAAAGCCATATCAGGGGGTTGTGATGCTCAGAAAAAATGCATTCACCATTTTACAGCTGCTCCTCTTTTCTGTAATTCTGAAGCTTTTTGGGACAGCGTGCGTCATGTGATCCTAGAAGTTACAATACCCAGTGCAGCCACTACATCGAAATCAGCGGCGTTCTCGGGGGGTTGGTCAAGAGTATCAACAGCGCGCACAAAAATCAAACCACCTTTGATACTAACTGCTTTGAGTATACTTAAATTTGTCACTTTTCCACTGTGCATACACAACATGATCAAAACCAGCTCAGAAATAGTGTGATGTATGAAATAAGGACACAGCTTCAGTCTTTAGCTTTACTGGGAAAAACAGATCATTCACAAACCCCTTTAAATATTAAAGCCTGACTTAATCCAAACATGTGACATGTAATTATGAGTGCCCGTGTCCTCAGTGACACTGTGATAGCTGACTGCAGCCCTCTAATTATCTTGGGCTGTAAATATTGTATAATTCCATATTGAGCTACACTGGGGTAACACATCCGGTACTAAATACTGCTGATAACAGATGACACACTGACGCCTCCGTCTGTACCGCACCCTGTGTCTAACCTTTCACCTGTCTCTCAACATGCATAATCATCATCACTCCCACACACACACACACAAACCACCCAATGCGCCATCCACCATAATCACTTTCACACCACAGAGGGACAGACAGAGGGGAGAGCGGCAGAGAAAAACAGTGGCAGAGTGATTAGCTTGACATCACATGAAATAAGGGTGTGATAGAGGAGGGAGGGGGCGAGTGTAAGAGAAAAATGAAGGAACAGGTGAGAGGCAGGGAATGAGAACAAAGCTAATAAGACTGTGAGATACAGCCAGTCACAGAACAGAGGCATAGAAATGAGAGAAAAAAAAGAGATGGGCAGTCGGCGGTAAAATAGAGATGGGACGTGGAGAAACAGTGAAGGCAGACGATGAAAATCCACACCATTTCATTTTTATTTAAAAGAGAGGCGAAAGAGAGAAGAATTCCTTAATGGTCGAGAAGGGAAAAAAAAGAACAATAGATAGAACATGCCTGGAGGATATCACTATATTTATACTCTACTATGCCATTATTTATTTATTTCTCTTCCTCTCTCCCCTGCTCCATTGCTCCCTTTGACGGGCCTGATTTTTAATAACATGCATATCTTTGTTCTTCTTCTTGATTAAGGGATGGAGATTGGGAAGACAGTGCCGCAGGGGCCAGAGAGGACCACACTCCTGCTGGATGGAGGACAAATTCTTCCTTTTTCCTTTCCTTACAACAATCCCTCTATCCTACCCCCCCCGATCCTTCACAACATGCCTCCACCCTCCCCCTCGCCCCTGTGCATCTTCATCCCATCATCAGCATTCCCTCTCGCATTTATATCCCATTATACAAATATATCATAATTTAAACATGTATAACAGAAACCTGCCCCTCCCTAACTCCCTCGCTCCCCCGTCTACACACCCCTCATCTTCATCTCATCACCACTCTGTGCATCCGCTATCATTTACATAGGAGGGCCTCTTTTCCACACCTCTGTTTATTCATATTGTGGGAATACCTCACCACCTGAAATTCATCTTTCTGCATTACAGCTGGAAGATATGAGTTAAATCAATAACAGGATATAAATATATTAACATGTATCACAATAATAAATATGCAAAACCACATATGAAATAGTCAAATTGCAATCCAGCAATGGCCCACAGAGCAGCATGACCAAAAAGAGTAACTAATGGTTAAGTCATTAGTAATTAATGAGTCGTTACCAGTTTGTGCCACTCAGCTGGTTTAGAGTTAATCAAGAACGACTCATGAAGAAAGTGGTCGTCATTCACAGATAATTATTAACTTATCATTTCCTAATGAGTCATTAATTTAGTTTCTCCCCGTCTCCTCTCTAGCAACTCATATGAGTTATTCAGGAACTACTCATTAGTGATTCACAAATCATCAGGTTGGTTCCTCGCAACTGCTAAATTTTACTATATTGTAGGGATGCACAATGATATTGAGACGTCATCAGTAACCAAATTTAGGCTTTAAAAGTAAAATACACACACACTGATTTCTGCATATATGACAAACACACACACACACACACACACACACACATATATTAGGGCTCTCACCAGTAACGCATTAATCACAATGCTATTATGGTTTTGTAACGCGTTTTTTTGAAATCGCATCAATTGCCGGTTTAGTTTTAAAGCTACAGTGATGGTTTAATTTGAAACTTGAAGACTGGAGGAATCCAGTGGTATCAACCATGCTAGTGTGTCAAAAGGAGCCTAGATGAAGCTCCTAATTTAGGATCATTTTTTGCAATGAATAACATCATTTTACAGGGTCTCTGTCTCAAGCCGCCTGACCTCAAGGTATCTGAATGAAAATGGTTGTGTAGGTACTGACGAGTCTTCCCTTTACAGATGTGCCCATTTTATGCTCGTTCGATGCAGTTTTTTTGTTGTCATTTGATTCTTAATCAAGACAATCTGATGAGAATTGCTTAATTTTGTTAACATGGACCTCATAACTGTTTTGTAATGTGAAACAATGAAATTAAAAACGTGATGAATGAATATTACATACACTGAAAAGCACTGTATTTCCTTTCTCCATCTGCTGGTGGGCCGTCACGACAAGAGTATGCATAATATAATGTTAATTCCACAGAAAAAACTCTGACATTAGGTAGGAAAACAGTGGACATATCGATATCGGTATCGGTTATCAGCCAAATGAGTTGTTATATATCAGCATACCGGAGAAAAATCCACGATCATTCAATCCTAGTCAGTGTTATAATTTCATATGCCTAAATCTTTTAAAAGGAAAATTAAAAAGCTTTCTGTGCACTTAATCACTTTGCAAGTCTAGATGTCAGTCTTTGTAAAGGAGCTGGATAAATAATTTAAAGTTTGTGTTTTCCCCCTACACCACCTCCCCTCTCCTCTTCTCCCTCGTCTCTACTCCTCCAGCTCATCCTGCTGGTAACAACCCAATCCTCCAGCCTCCCTGGCATATTAACATGACAGCCGTCAGCACCTCTGTGCAGCGTGGCCTTTGCGCTGCGAGTCAGTAAGGATGCGAGGATGCCTGTGTATCTGCAAAGATGTGTCACGGCACATGTGGTTCAGTCAAGTGTGCGGGAGTTGTGAGCACAAGCATACAGCACATGCATGAGTACTTATTCAGAGTTATTGTGTGTGAGCTGTGTATTTTCAGATGTTTGCTCCTTTTTGGTTTGTTGTATCTTTCACTTCAACACTGTAATTTGACAGCCATATTTACCTGTTACTTTGCAGAATAAAATTTATTTCAAAACATGCTGAATATGATGCGCTGTTACGGATTCAACTGCCAAACTGTTTAGAAAGTGCCCATTAAGACACACTTCTGCCAGTCACAACATAAAATGCAGCTTACATTTTAATGCATTAGTAATAAAATTCAATCATATGATGACAGAACAGAAGTTTTAACCATGTCAGTACATTTTGATTTCAATAGTTTGGATTTGGCTGGTTGGAATTTACTGTCAGTGTTTTTTATAGAGACTATATTTTGGTCAGAAATTAGGGCTGTAACGGTTTATGTATTTGTACTGGAACCTCATGGTTTGATGCACGCAGCAGCATGTATAACACATAATAGTAGACTTATGCACGCAAAGTGGAACCAAAGTTCACAAGAGCAAGTTCTGTATGGAAACCTTTAGGCGTATGTTGTTAACAACATCAGTCACACTGTGGCTAGTGCAAATGAAACGCCAGAGCCTGAAGTCCCACCTGCGGGTTCCTAGTCAGCTACAACAGCAACACTGAGCGAATTGTGTGCACAGGGCAGACATAGGGCTGCACAATGTGTAGATTTTTAATGTCATCCAAATGTCAACTTACGCAACAGACATATCACAAATGACTATAATATTACACTCTGCTCTTTAAAATGTAACTATTCTCTTTTTCTTTGTGTTCAGTTCAATGTTCAATTTGTTGAATAAAAGAAATAAGAAAGAAATGATTTCCTTTTATTGTCTAATTCAACAAGCAAATTGTTGTATTTTAGCAGTTTAAGGAAAGCAACAGAGAGGCAGGGCAGTGTATAGTTTAATTTTTTGTTTGATATCGCAATAATATTGTTATCACTACAAGTGAGTAAATTAATGGAAACAGATCCAACTTGCTGATGCTCATTCAACACCTTTGAATGTTTAAATACAGTCACGGTGGAACTTATTAAAACAATCCTTCTCATACATAAGTTTTATTTTGCATTATTCTTTGTATTTATTTATTTTTTTAAATTTCTTAGTAGAAGAGATGCTTTTCAGTTTCGTAGCCTGATGTGACCCGTTGCCTTTGTTCTGTCTTCAATGTAACACAGACGTGTTTGAAATGTTCCTTTTTTTTATGATGAAAATAGTTCACCAAAGTTGCCGATGGGCAAAATGTTACCTCAGTCCCCAGCAGGAGGATTTTGTCTGTTTTTGACATTTGCACTACTGTCTGTTTAAAAGAACTGAAAAGAAACATATCCTTATGCATTTGGGGTTTATTTTCGTTGTACCGACCTCTCCCTGAACCGTAACTCCTAAACCTTGACACCCATATGAAAACAAAGAAAACTGTTTACTGTAAAGACTGTGGCTCATAAAGAGCAGACAAGGTTCAGACGTTAAATTACCACACGTCAAATTTAATTTCACAAAATGTAAACACTGCGTTGGCTAAGAATATAAAGAAATAAAACATAGAGCGAGAATAAACAGAAACAACTCTTCAAAGTAAAAGTTCTTTGCCAGAAATGTACTGTTACTTCAAAATAAAGTGTTTTTTACAAGTTGTCATGTTCTCATGTCACTTGCGGTCCATTCAGAATTGACCCGGGACCCACTTCTGGACTGCGACCCACCAGTTTGCAACAACAGCTATAAGCTATATGAAAAATTAGTTTAATTTTGTTTTTCATGAAAAATTAGTTTAATTTTGTTTTTCACAGTCCGTTTTAGTGTACACTGCGCAATGCTTTGTTTGGTAAGACACAAAATAGATATCGATTTTGTGAAAAAGACAGACATCTTTTCATTAATGAAACAAAACTTGACCAGTTATCTGGAGAAAGCCTGGGAGAAAAGAAAGAGGGCGTTTTATCGAGATAATCTGTAAATGTCTGGTAGTTTCTCACGTGAGCAGATCACTTGGGAAGTCACTTTTCTGTTTTGAGTTTGTCCTTTTGGTTGTGTTTATTCTTTTCTTTTTCTTTTTTTGTTTTGTACAAAACTGGAAGATGATAATAAAATAACAAGGTCTTGTAATCCCATGTAAGACGGGCTAACAAAAGGCATGACACTTTAATAAAAATGAATGAAATGGATGAATACAGAATAATTGGGACATTTTTTTCTGGAAGGGCACTTTGCTGCTGAATTTTTAAAGGTAATATTTTATTGCTATGAGCACCACAAGCAAAAATAGAGACTAATAACACTGAGTGATCTCAGGGATGTACAGTATATCTTATTGACATGGGTGATCAAACTCTGCCAAAAGGAAGTAAAAGTGATGTAAGATTAGTAATGGAGTATTTGTGGCACTGCTGCTTGTATTCAAGTAACCGATCTAAATACGACCTCCATCACTGCTTCCTGTCATGTACTTGGCGAGCATCACCACAGCAACCAAACCCAGACAGGCCTCTGCCTGACGCCGGCTTTATTTTATTGGTCCAATAAAGCCTGAACAACGCACTGTTGCCTGCAATCAACTGCTGTAACTAAATATGCGCGCGCCTGGGTGTGTGTCTGTCAATGCATTTCGATTTATGAACAAGCGCAGATGACATGTCTACAATATGTATGTCTGTGTCATATCCCATTTAACCCCTCGCTTCACTCACCACCCACTGTTGCAAATTTCTCACTATGATCTCTCACTATCACTCCTTTCTTTTTGCTATGTGCTATGTGTCTCACTGTGACGCATTTTTCTCTTCCCCCCCTTAAGCCTTTAATGCACGCGTGTACACACACACACACAGATTGCAGATGTGCTGACACAAGGATATTCTTCCTTCCGCATGAGCCTTCTCCTCTAAGCTTCTGGTCAGGACAGAGCATTCACACACCAGTAACAGCTTAGAGACTCGATCTCATTCTCTGAAATCAACAATTACACAAATACACACACACACACGCATGCACGCACAGTAACGCATGTGTTTTATTTATTTTTCATTATCCTTCACCTTCTCTGGAAGCCTCTGTTTCCCCCCCGCAGCACTTGCTAATAGTCGTCTCTACCAACCTCGTTCCCCCCAGAACAAAGGTGAAGGGCACAGAAAAAGGACGATGAGGGAGGGAAAGAGAAGGAAACTATAATGGTGATGTTTTTCAATTGGGTTGATTTATGGCTGGCTGTTACCATTATTTTACCATTTACTCCAGCGGGCTGGAGGAACCAGGCTGGACAGCTCCAGCCGGAGGGGGGACAGTGAGCGGAAGAGGGAAAAAGGCGAACACCAGAGCCATGCAAACATACAGTATAGGTTGGACACAATGAAGAAGAATGCAGCTTTTAGGATGAAGACAACCAGGGTGGAGAAAGATGGGAGAGAACGAGGGAATAAAGGAGTGAGAGACAGATAAAGAGACGCAGAGGGGTGAGCGGAGGGGGCTTAATGAATGTAAAGGCTATAACAATGAGGTGAGGTAAATTGTCCATTAACTCAAGAGTTTCTCATGCGTGTGTGTTGCCTCACCATAACGTTCCAATTTAGCAGGTTACACTCTGATGCCTCCTGGCCAGAGGTACGCAAAGCGTCTTTAGGATACCAAGTCAGACTCAAGTGAGACAGAGGAGAGCGATTGAGGTGGACAGATAAGAGTGCGACAGAGGAGAGAAAAGAGAGGGTACGCAGAGTAAGACAGAGAGTGCAAGATGGAGGAAATGTAGTGGTGGGGGAGAGATAAGGGGAGAAGATAGCGAAGCCAGAGAGGAAATATTGGAAGTTGAGAAAGAGAGCAATAGGGGACGAATGGATAATTCGGCTGGAGAGGAGGAAATTCACAGGGGGAGGGAGATACCATCAGTTCTTCAGATACGGAGGGAGATAGCCACTGCGGAGGGACAGGATCGAGATTTCAATACAGACCCGAAAGGAACCGAGAGCACCGCATTATCACACAGCAAGAAACACAATTATTACTTTCGACAGCCCCAGAGAGAGGAAAACAAAAAAAACAAAGAGTGAGCCCGGGCAGCCATGATGCTCAACAAATGACACAACAATTTGGCGGCAGAAAGGGGCGAACTGGATGGGAGGTTAATCCGTTTTAATTGGTCTGTGCAATCACAGAGCGCGATGAGGAAGATAATGACTCCTTACTCTGATGTGGCCTAACTGGCTAAATTGAGTCTGTCACATCAATGTCATTAAAGTGATTCCACAATGGATATCAAATGTCACATATCAATTAATTTTTAATGAGTTGAACAAGTGCGCAGCCATAGATAAGGCACCTCATGCTAAAGAGTGTTTGCACATGTCTGACGCCAGTGGAGTTCGGCAGCGTTTCCATACCGCAAATCAAACACAAAGAGACACCTGTCATTAGCACTTACAGTATAATGAGTCAATTTGGTGTCTAAGTAGCTTGTAGTGTCGTGCCAGGAGCAGCCACACACACTCCTTTAGCATCGTGGATGCAAGCATGACTTAGAGTGATACTTTCTGCCAGTGGTCCTGGAAGGAGGACATTCATTTGGCTACAGTGGCCTGAGCAGTTTTGAGTTGAAATGATGAAACAGGAGGAGAAATCATCAACTGTTCAAAGGCCTCTCTGTTCATCAGACTGCTACAATATGTGTTTAAAGACGTATTTTACTGCTGGAAAGATGGCCTTTTAACAAAAACTAGGATTTCTATGCAATACAAAGATCTTAACTGATGCTACATAACCAGAGAAAAGAGAGATAAAGGATGCTTTTACTCAAGATGGAGGAAAACTACAACTACCAGAATGCACTGCGCCGCACCAGACCATACTCCAGCTGGTAGGTGATGTAATGCATCCCCGTACATGTGAAACAATAGCGGCTGGCTGGCAAGAAACAATCCCATATTTCAGTTAAATGGTAAGCTAAAAAATGTTTCTGAAAACATGCGAGGCAAGAAATATGCAACACAGTAACAAAGTCTTGGTTTATATTTGATCACCGCTGTTTAGTTTTACAGCTTGAGCTCAATTTTCCTTTTTTTTCTGACTAGTTTTAACTATGTTGGAAACAGTATGGCACCCACTTCCTGTTTGCAAAGTCTTACTATCACAGCTAAAACTGCACTAAAATACATTTGTGGAAATATTTTGGCAAGAAATAGGAGGTACAGCAACATAATCATGATTTATATTTGATCATCACTGCCAAGTTTTACAGTTTGATCGGATTTCGGTCAGAGTTTATAAGACAGAGAGAGGAACAAGTGTCTCTAGATCTGCTTATACTCTTTGTGTCTGCAGCAGCATGGGTGGCGAACAATATTGACAATGCAGAAGTATAGCCTGTAGTTGAAGCAACAGCCCTGAGAGCCAGTGAAACTGACGAATGGCGTCTTTAGCATCAATTCGCATCATACAGCGGGAGGAGGCATATCTAGTCACTGGTTACATGGAGAGAAGTCTACCGTAGTTCACTCACTACCAACATTGTTTTGATACAAAGCTGGTTGAAAATCTGCAAAGTGTCCCTTTAACTGCTGTTTTGTTTAGGCGTTAATGAATGAATGTCTGTGCCCGTGAGCGTGTTTGTGCACGCGCTGTGTATGTGTTTGGATGTTGCCGATGTGCGTAGCAAAGGAAGACAGACAGACACACACTGTATAAAAAGGATTAGCTCACTATTATGGAGGAGCTGTCAGATGCCTATAAGACCAAAACACATTTCCCCTCCCGTCTCCCTTTAACCGATGTTGCTTAATCTCCACCCAGATCCGCCTCAGAAAGACTTAAGGGCTGTTACTGATTCCTCTAATGCTTTCAGATGAACCCTATGCTCTGACATGCATTCAGTTAGCAAGAAATAAACCTTAAAGTGCACAGCCTATAACACTGAGGGAGAGCCAGTGAAAACTGTGTATTTCACCCTGAGTGATGTGGGGGAGGTTCGGTTATGCAGAGGGTTATTCATAACCAGCAGCCTGCCATACTGGAGGCTATCAAACTCCAGTGAGTGCATTAGCACTTCACCAGGCAGGGTTTCTAATCACACCACAGCTGCACAGGGCTGCATGGGCTTATAAGGTGCTGGTACATATTCTCAGCCTTGGGGGAGCATTGGGTTAATATTCCAAGTGCCTATAGATGAGTTATGATTTGGAGTTGAAGTGCATGGAGAGTTATGTAATTTGCGTTATCTGTATCAGCAGTAATAGACATTATCATCAGTTTGTTTCCGGCAACTGAAAAATGGGAAACCTCTCCCTACAAAATGACATTACAGTGGAACTCCAAAGATGAATGGTCTCCTTAATAAATGTACTGACAAAATAGTATCATTAAGCAGTTGACAGCATAATTGGTAGGTTGTTTTGAAAAACGAAGCAATGAGTAGATAATACAGTACAGATGATCTCTGATGTTTTCATGTCTGCACGGTGCACTTCAGTGTCAGGATTTTCTATTTAATTAGTGCCTCCATTCTTTCTCATCATGCACAATGGGACGAACTCGAGGGTTAAAACGATGAATACCACCGCATGAACTTACACTTTTCAGTGCAGTAAACGAACGTGGCCGCAGTTCTTTTTATCAACATGCCCTCTTGGTCTCTAATGAGCCTCACACCTTCAGCTTTGCTTTGCTCGAAAGCAAACACTGCTTATGTTTATGCATGATATGCCAATATGTGCCACTTCAAAAGATTGTCCGGTTGGCACTTTCAAGAGACTTCCTCTCTCTCTCTCTCTCTCTTCCTGAGTTACAGTAGCGCTCCTTTGGCCCAGCCTGCTGCACCTGTCTCCCTGCCAGGACTCAAGCTTTATTTACCGTAAAGCTTTCACACAGATAAACACTCAGCAGCTGCCGTGCACGCAGGCACACACACACACACAGACACAAGCACGCTCTGAGATTTTGGCTTATGATCAGAGCAAAATAAAACACGGCTGTTCTGGGCTCGCCTGTTTGTTTGATTCCTGTCTTTCTTTCTTTGTCAATTGTTCTCGCTCAACACACCTTCCTCAATCCTCTCGCTGCTGTACCTGGATGTTCCCGTGAGAAAGCAGTGGCCTGAGCTGGAGGACGTGGTTGGAGGAGGTGGAGGGAGAAGGGAGAGAGATGCACCCCCCTCCACTCCACCGCTTCCTGACGGCTAATCGATGTGTTTGGGTTTCCCCTTGTGGCTGTGGCCCAGGCGCCTTGAAAGGTGAGCCCTACAGAGCTTCCGCCTTCCTCCACGAGGGCACGGAGAAAACCAGCCGCCCTAAGCCTGGCAGATTAGCGAGCCACTGGAGGACTTTACACCTTTCTGCTGAGCTATCGCTTCCTATCTCCTCTCCCCCGCACCTCCTCCCCTCTGCCTCCTACATCCCCTCACTATGGAGGGCTTGGAGTATACGCTTGTGAACACGCACACACACACACACACACACACACACGCACACACACACACACACGCACACACACACACGAGCTTCGCTTTATTAGCATATTTCTGAATTTGGGTTTTCTCTTAAAATGGATTACTGTACAGCAGTGTTTTAATATCAAAGCCTCAGCGGGAGAGTAAATCAGGTTGCTCTTGTAATGGCATGGTCTCTCGTGAAAAGAGCTCCACGTTTTCTCTGCTCCACAACTGCGCTGAATGAGACGGATACACAGAGGCAGCAAAGATGATGGCCCACAGGTAAACATTTAGGGGAATTACACACAGACAAACACACATGCATACATGAGGACAATCACACACATCACAGTCATCCAATTGGTACATTGATCTCTGCAGCAGCATGGCTCGACAGGTCTGATTGCCAAATGAAAACAAAGGTTGCATGTACAGTGTTGACACACGCCATCAGTCACAGATAGCCTGCAGTCACAATGATTACCTGCTGTATGTAAATCCATCGAGCAATAAGGCAGGTTATCCCCTTATGAGACGCCGCTGTTATTATAGCAGACAGGATATCACCGGCAAGTGCCACCGGCCAACTGCTTACGACTGATTATGTCCTATTGAGAATAGGTGGCGAAATTGGAAAGTGGTGATATCAGGGGCCGAGGTTACACAAATCTTCAGGCAGTGCAAATAATGACTCTGGGTTGTGTCCTCATTTGTGGGAGTGGGCAGAGGTCTGACATTGTCAGGTAAACAATGAATCTTCACTGGGGAAATATATAAGTGGTAATTAGCTGCCTGTTATGTATTTCCACCAGGATACAATCTGATGATAAGACATCTTATTTTCTGATGTATTATTCAGCTTATTCCTAAACGTCTCGTTACATCTGCTGTATGCAATGTGAAAGGAGTTGCTTGTAGTTCTGAGACAGAGAATTATCGCCCAACTCTGCAGTTCTCCTCAGCCCCAAAAAGCATTTCACTCTTGTTTTCGCTTCCACTGCTCTCATCAGTGTTGTTTCCAAACAAAGCACACAGCTGTTTCATATATGAAAACCCTTTTTTACACGACCTGAACACCAAACATACAGCCAAGCTGACAAAAGAAAAATCTATGTTCAAGCAAAGCACAAATACCTCTATATTTGCACATTTCATACGCATCATATCAACATTTCTTAAGTGACATAATTTATAAACTGACTTTTTCATCTTGAGGTGGAGGGATGGTGGATGGCGTGTCACTTGGCGAGACGCCTGCCAGCTGCAAACTACTGTTGTTTATTGGCAACTTGGGTGTTATTAGCGGCACATTGCTGTGTTTCCCAGAGGCAACGTGCCTAGAGTGTTTTTAGTGGTACATCATAGCGTTACCCAGATGCTTTTGTGCATCCAAACAAGATCATTTTAAACCAAAAGATTATCTTTACCCTAACATAACCACAACGTTTTTGTACCTAAACCTAACCACACCTTCACCACAGTGAGAGCTGTTAAGGGAGGTAAAGCGGACAGTGTACGGCATTTTACTGAGGCAAGATGTCTGTCAAGCTGCAGACCACGGTTCGATATCAACAGCCAAAAACAGTGTTGTGTTTAGAGCTTTTTTCTGAAGGATTTGCCATAAAAAAAAGTTAAAGTGAATATAGCACTTGGTTTATAATACCCACAATCTATTCCTAATCCACAATTTGCTCACTAATACCCAATACTTAACAGCTTTAATCTAGCATCTTTTAAGTAAGACACACAATATGCTGTGTCCCAAGTTACCCTACTGACTTTCTTATATTATTTTCTGCTCCTGACCTGCAAACAGCAGTGCTGAGGCAGACGGCAGGTGCTAATAGGCTGGTATCACCTGTGTGGATCAGCAGAGTATCTGCTCTCTCAGCCTGTTTTTACCTTGGATCAAAGACTGTCTCATAAGCAGTCTGAACATCTTCTGTGAATCTCAGCATGTACGCTGCGCATCGATTCTGGCATCGACCACACACAGGCGCTAACCATGACATCGGCAGAATGCACCGATAAAGCCCGCCCCCCTCATAGGCTTACATCACATATGGATTTCAAAGGAATTATTATAAACATGCCCGGGCAGCCCATACGGCTCTTGACAAATATCTCATCTTGACACAGACGGAAAAGACGCCTACGCAACATTAATATTGCACATACAAGCATGGCACAAGCCTCATCAGATGTTCATGAAAACAGACACGCAACATGCATATGCACACACGTGCAAAAGTGCGAACTCCTCGTCAATCTTCTTGTGTAAAAATGCTGTTAAATGTGCACATTTTGTTTTCAGGTGACTGTCTGGGTTTGGGGAAAGTGACAAATCACCACAGCACTTGGAGATTCAGGGAAAAGCACAAGATAAAGTACTCCAGCTTTAGACTTTGATTCCTCAACAAGTAAATAGCTCAGGAGGACTTGGAATAAACACTGGTCAAATAACTCTGTGGATTACATCAAGTACCACTGAAGCAAAGACAAAAATTGTTTTTCATTTTAACTGAGCCTCTTGGATGATGTGCTGCTATTGTTTAGCTTAAGCGAAGCAGAAAAGTATCGCCCTCAGGAAGGTGTCAAACCGTTCACAGAGTTACTTTGCTTTAGCGCAGAATGTTTACTTTATGTCACGCACACCTCCATATGAGCTTAATTACAGTCAACACTTCCTTCCCTGGGTGTCTGAATTTACATTATACACATGCTACCATTTTACATCTGAGTTAATCTGAAAGTTATACCCCATAAAGGCAATGATGCAGATAATATTGTAATCTTCTCCCATTCCTTTAACAATATTTAACTATTATACTATATGACTGCTAATTCTGAAAACTGCACAGCTCTTTCATTTTTATCCAGATAAAAATGCTGTAAAAATACAGCCAAATTCAAACAGTTATGTACTGTTTTTGAAAAGTACAGTGCAGGATTCCTACAGCTTTGGGCAAGTTTTTCCATCTTTATGCAAGGTACTCTGAGTGAAATTTAAGTCAGATTTTACAATTTACATAATTGAAATATAAATTAAAATTAAAATTAATAATAGAATTATTATTGTTGTTGTTGTTATGATTACAGTAATTAATACATTTGGTAAATTATGAAAGAATTAAATATTACCAATCAAGAGATTTTATAAACACAAAGCAGTTTTTTTTTCACGTCCAAGCATTTTTAAGACTTTTGAAAGATTTATTTAAGAGATTCTGATACTAGCCTTATTTTCAGATTAATTAATTTAATGTCTTTTATAACTTTTTAAGGATCTGCGGAAACCTTGACAGTAAAATACCAAAAATCTAGATGCTACTTTGAGCCAAAAACAAGATTAACATAAACATTAGGCCTCTGTATGATTTACTGCACTATGCAATATTTTACATTTTACCGATTAGCCAAACAAGGGCCAGAGGGCACATGCAACGATCATAAATCATCATATTACCTGCAGGTTAGCTACAATATTACACTGTGAAGCTCACATTCAACTGTAGAGTACTGCGATAAGTTTGACGGTAATGTACTGCTGAAGAGCATTTTGATAGTTACACAGTAAAATAACTGTAGGATTCTGGAAACTACAACTGTCAGTGGTTTACCTTTGCCACAGTATATTGCACATATTTTTAAAGCAATTTTTTAAAATACATTTTTAATTTTTTCAGTTTCTTGATCGTTTACAATACTTGCTTTTATTGTAAATTCAATTTTCCCTTAAAATGTTTATGTTATGAACCAAGACTCCAAAGCAAGTCCTTTTATGTAAAAATCTACTTTGTCACGACTGACTCTGTTTGATGACATTTCCCGTATATGTGGACGCAGTGGGGGACAGTGGTTAGGAGGCTGTCATCACAGCCAAGTTTTGACTCCAGACACCCCCATACAAGTGAAAATCTACAGCCCATAAACCCACAAGTTAATTAATCACATCTGTTGTATTTTTTAAATTCTGTTATAATGGCATGATATGAGCCCATTCGGAGTATTATGTTTCATTGAGTCAATTAAATATTCAGCAGTTTAAAATCAGGCGGTAGCCCATAATCAAGTGCTGCATCACCATTTGGACCGAGGCAGCTGAGCTGGAACTGACTCGCATGTTAATACTTTTGATTGGTGGAGCTGATTACAGGCTCTTGACTCACAATCCCAAAATACTAGTGTTGTGGAAACAATGAGACACAGGGCAAAATGTGGAAGTGGTGATCAAATTTAGCCATAGCCTATATTTTAGAAACAGGAAGCAGAGACGACATCTTTTCTGTTTTTATGTAGGTTTTTGGCAGGAGAATCATTTTCAATCAGTGATTTAACTATCAAACATAAGCTCGATTTTATGTTTTTAACTGAAACTTGGCTGGGTCACAAAGACAGCGCCGTTTTTATTGAGTCTTTACCTGGAAACTTCAGTTTATGAGCAACACTGGAGTGCATAACACAGAGAAAGGAGGCTGAAGTGCCATTTTGTTTAATATTCATATCGAGTGCAAGCAGGTCTCTTATGGAGATGTTGGCATTGTACGTTTCTGCAAACCACAAATCCATTTGATTTTTACATTTCATGCATATCGTATCAATATTCTTAAGTGACATACTAATGAGCTGACTTTGTCATCGGGAGAGGGTAGATGCCGTGACATCTGCGCGAGTTGCCTGCCGAGCTGCAGACCACTGCTCAGGACCAACAAACAAAACAAGATTTTCAGCAAACTTTCGCTGTGTTTCCTGTGGATTTTTAGCTCCTAAACATGGGTGTTTTTTCAGCAACCACTTTTTAGCTCGGGGGAAATTGCCACAAAATGCGGTTGTTTTTTACGTAGACATTACTGCACCTCCTGTTGGGATTGTGCCACCAAAACCGGATATTTTAAGCCAAAGCATGATCTTTTCCTCAAAGTAACACGCTTTTTTTGTGCCTTAACATAAACAAGTTAACCACAGAGTTGTTAAAATGTAAAGTTTCAACATATATCTGCTACATATAACGTCCAAATGTAACATATCCATGGTTTGCAAAGACTTGCCAATACCTGCATCCACTGGATATTATTATTAAACAAAATTGCACCTTCACCTCATTTCTAAGGTTTCTGTGTTGGAAATCTGGCCCTATTTAATATGATACACATCAGTTGAAATCTCAATACGTGGAAACCTTTTTGGTCAGCAAATACATCCTCCTAATAGCGCAAAAAACAGAAAACAAAAAATATCATACCATTATTTTTCCGACAACCCAGAGATTTAAATGGTGATATCACCAGGTGAATATGGCCCAATAAAAGCACCGCGTCTGAAGTGTCTTTGGAAAATAATTTAAAGTATTGGCTGACCTTTAATCCACGATGTTAAAGACCACAAACCACACCACAAATCAACATCAACATCAAGACAGTTAATAAAAAAAAAACTCTTATCTCCCTACAAATATATCAAAAATTAAAAAAAAAACTCTAACTTTATGGCTGTGGGTTTATAAAGCTAATAGTTTAGGGTAAAAATATATTTCTGATCTGCTGCTCTCAGATCGTCTGGCAGAGGTCCGCTAACTGTCCCAGAGTCAAAACTAAACAGAGAAACAACACTTATTATTATACATCACATAACGTGACTGTTTATCCATATCTTGCACTGAATTGCATTTTTTATCTTTTCATTAGTCTCATTCTATTTTTGTTTAATTTGATCTTTATCAGTATTTTATTTTAGTTTTTTTTTTAATCCTGTTGTATCATTTTAAATCAGCTGTGTGGTGTCGTATGTCGTGTATTAATGCCTTGTGTGACGCCCTTTGAATTGCCTTGTTGTTGAAAGGTTCTATACAAACAAACCTGCCGTGCCTCAATGTGCTATCAGCAGGCTGTTGTTTTGTCTGTTTATAGTTTTTTTTTAACGAATGCTGGAGAGACCTGGGTGGCTGACTAATTGAAGAAATAAAAGTCACAACTTCTTTCTAATTGAATGAATATATTACTGATTACTTAACAAAGGACAATGCATCTGCTGGAGTGTGCAATTGGTTAATTAAGGTAGAAAACGCCATAAATAAGGATGATTTAAAACCAAACTATTTTGAAAAAGATCTAAGTGATTAAATACCATCAAGTGGGCAATTTCATTAACATCCCAGAATGGTATGTACATTTGTTAATTTCCTTAGAAATTATGGCTCTTTCTGGGACATTTGGCACTGATATCCTTGTACTAGTGGGGTGAAATCTTTATTTCTTTGGATTAATTTCATTTCTATTCGACAAAAGTGACTCAAGTATGATATTTACGACAGTGCAAATTGTTCCACATGTCAAAGTAAAGATGGTTTAAAATTAAATTTTGAACATATTTTCTCATAAAAATTAATTACAGGGACACACATTATGTGAAGAAGAATTAAACCAAAAGCCAAAGATCTCTATGTGCACAGTTATGTATTACCATTATTTATAGAAACAGGCAGCTTCAAAAGAGAGGTTTGTTAGCGGTTCAGGTGAGATGATGATCAGTGGTGGAGTAAAACTAAGTACATTTACTCAAGTACTGAGTTTTACTTGATTATTTCCATGTATTTTCATTTGTACTTCTACTCAGCTACGTCTCAGAGGCAGATATTGTACTTTTTACAGCACTAAATTTGTCTGACAGCTTTAGCAATTTTTCAGAACATTTTTCATCCCCTTCCTGTCTACGTATCCACATCTGTTGATTTTGAATGTTTGAGATAAACTGAAGGATGAAGTGCTTCTTTATGTTTGCAACTAAATAAACAGTTAAAAATCTCAGCTGGAAAAAGCATCATCACAAAGCTGAAAACAGGGCTGTATTTCTAACACCATGAAAAGTTGACACGTGCTTCTTACACTACAGCAGCACTACAAACGCATGATGATCTTTCAGAATATGATGCACTGCTACAGATTTAACTACAAAACAATATATGAAGAACTTACAATTAGCGCAACCTTAAATATCTGCAGAGGAAAAATGCAATCTACACATTAATGCAGCAGTAATACTAATCCAAAAAAATCACATATAATAGTAAAACACTGAAAGGAACTGTAATATTGTACAATGAGTATGTTTAGTTTAATAAGGCTCTAAATATGTTTTCCATCAAGTTTTATTGTTTGTTATACGGTAGAATTATTTCAGAGTGAAACTTTCTTTTGTCAAAAAAGCAACACTTCAACAGCATATTCAGTTAAGTCCATGAGGGCTGAGCACTTGTATATGACTACTATTTTTATTCATTTCACTTGCAAACATGACATGGCAGGTCTTCAACTAACTGCACTAGTATTTTCACAGCATGTCTTTGTCCAGGTTCACTATAAGAGATATCTCTGATAAGTCCCGCAGAGTCTGTCAGAGCTGAGCCGAGTCCTACATATATTAATGATGGGCTTCAGAGAGACGCGATACCTGTAGATATCATGATGAGTGCCATTATTACACTGTCAGACAAACTGCCGCTCAGCAGGAGCAACAGTGAAACATTAAAATTTAAAAAAGACTCACCAGACCAAGGCTGATAATGCTGTTACCTGAATGACTTTTAAACTTTTTTTTTTCCACACAAAGGCAATTTTGTGGAAATGTTCCAGAGCACAAGACTCAGCTCACACTGCGATAAAAGATGTCCTTCTACTGTAGTAACAGCATCTAAATATGGAGGGTTTCAAACACCTTCAAAAAAAGGCCCCCCAAACAAATACAATTTCAATCCACTATAATTACAACAGCTCATACTGTGCTAAGTGATGATAATGAAGCATCTGATCACAACAGTCACTCCTATAATGTGCCCTCACTATCCTATCTCACAGAAAAACAACAGTGAAATTAAACCAGTTTTTCTTATTTTGCAGCGTGACCCCCTCAGGCCTCCTCAGGGGTCTGCAGACAGGTTTGATCAGTGATTGCAGTATGACATCCCCTGCTGAGACTCCATTTTCCAGCTACGGGCTTCGCCTGCTTAGTAACTGATTAGATTAAAAAGGTGCACTGTTTCTCTTTGAAATTTATTTTCTGATCTTCTGATACATGGTCTGACACCATTTGACAGATAAATATGGTTATTACCCAAGAGGCTTGCAAAGATTTGAGTGTGGAATATTTTGTAAACAGTGTAGTAATACTATTTTGTTTTGCTTTTTTAAGTTCACAAAAGTTGAGAAAAACAATGAATGTACAAAAAAAATTAAGCATCCAAACTACTGACTCCGTATCTGGCCTTATTAAGAAGAGTTGTCTATTCTGTTATAATTATTTTATCATGTGGTTTAATGTTAATTCTGCCTGCAAACTAGCTTCCCTTTATGGTGCAATAAAGGCTGCGTTTCATTCAATACAACAAGTGAATGAGGAGAGTCGGACCGCAGCTGAGGCTTAAAACATGATGAGCACAGTGACATGAGCAAACCCTCTGGTCAGAATCACGAAATTGACACAGACTTAATGAGCAGTCATGCCACCATGAAAACAACACGCAACACTACCCAGAATGCCTTTCGCCCAGCCTTGCTATATTCTCTTGGGCGCACGTCCTGGAATGACCTCTCATCGAGCCTTTAGGCCTTTGTCACTTCCACACTTGCACAAGGCAGCGGCAATCTCGCAGTGAAACATTATAGCTGTGACTTTCTGAGCCTCCGCCAGCCGGCTGATTAGGACGAGCCGGGTCAGGACTGATCACCTGAGCCTCAGACCGTATTACAATTACACTGATAGAATACTGACCTTTTCTACTAATGCTAATGCAGCAGAGTGTCACTGCCTCCTTTAGTGTTGTCGTGCTTGTATCTACTGAAGCACTAAATAACTAGAAATACACAAAGCGGTTACAGTAACAGTACACGTATACAAACGATCACACTTCCACCCGGTTCACACACATTATACACATTGCTTTTATCTTCTTGCAATCCAATCTTAATGACTCCATTAACTGAGAGGCCATTAGCGGCATTCACTTTATGGCCAGCCAAACAGCCCAGCCGGGAGCACATTATGGAAAGGGCATGTGTGTCCTAATGTCCATTTCTTCGCATCTTCCTCACACACACACACACACGCTCTCAATCTTTTTCCCCCAAGGCCAGCTAGCCTGAAGCAAGCAGGAGTGGACAAACGACTAAGCAAACAGGGCCATTTTTTGTGCTCCATTAGGCAATGAGGAGCAAAGGTTTAGAGCAGGCTGCAGTGCCTCGTGCTGGTGGTCAAGCGGCGGAGGATTGAAGGCAGACGAGGACTGAAGTGCTGCTCGGTGTTAGAAGAGATCTTATATCCCAAATTAGCCTGGCTCTCTTTGGAGCAGGGGCTTTCTGAGACACTTCAGGGGTTAACTAGCATGCAAGAGGCATCATGGGGCATGAAAGCAGAAGCCAGTCACAGAAAATGATGGATTCAGCGTTGATAACAGTCTAGCGGTTATCTATTCCTGCGATAACACTTTAGATGTATACCTTTCCCTGCTGCATCACAGCACAGTTAAAGAAATAACAGCTGCTGACCACCTTTGAAGAAAGAACAGCTGTTCCCACCAAAAAACTGTAAATTTATTAATGATGCAGACAATGTGACATTGCTTTTTTTTGCCTGAAAAATAAGTGCAATATTGTTATTAAGGAACATTATTGTTGAGGAAAATCAAAATTGAGCCGGCAACTACAAAATCTACCCCAGCGATTAGAAAATCTAACCCTGAGGGATGATGGGATCACTGATCTGAAAGGACCTAACTGGTACAAGCAGGGGCAATGGGAAGCATGAAACCAAATGCAAAAGATTATCTTATGAACCATGTGCATTTCCGCCACAATTTGGACCAAGTCGAGTGAAATGATTGGAGCATACTGTACCCAACACAGTATACTGCTGCGGTGAAAAACACTTTAAAAGGGGGGAGCCTAATGACACAGGCACGTAACTGATAATTTGGCGCATCGCCTCCATATTGCCTTTTTTGGTTTCTGCATGTCTGGACTCGCTGAGCAGAGTGCATGCAATCCAACATGGATGCTTTCTGACTGGAGCTGTACTGGTTCTACTGAGTGACTCACACAGTTGTTTTGTGGCTATGGGGCTCAGCTGGGAACGGCCCGGGGTCAAAGTTCATTCGATGTCACTGAAGCAAATACACTCCATGACATGTACATGAAACCTCCACTAGATGACAAATGTGCAGCGCAGGAACAGAAACTGAAATGAATGGTTGCCGTCTTGCAGTGCTTTCGGGCTGTTTTAAGCTCCGTGTTTGTGCTGTGTCATATTTCATTGATATTGTTTTGTGCCCTCAGCTTCGGTTTGTTATTTCTTACTCTTGTACAATACCATCACATGCTAAATGCATCCTTTCTCTTTCCCGCTCCAAGCTAATCTTTAGCTCTGCAGGCAAATGGTTTCTCCTGCTGAGAGGAGAGTGGAGATGCTTCATATGTCATGAGAGGGGGGTTTGAGCCCAGCCCAACCCTGACATTAGCTCACTACGCTGGGAGCAGTGGGCTTCAGACGGTTGTACTTTACTTCCGCTGAGCAGGACCGGACAGCAGTTTCTGCTGCCTGCTTGTTTTTCCGCTCTCTAGAGGGGTGTGAGACCATTTATCAGCTACCCTAGAACATGTATCGATGTGCAACGCAGCCTGGGAATTCAGCTTTTATTACACTTTAAACTGCAAGGTCAACTTGGCGGGAATCCGTGTCAAAGCTGTCAAGCGTGGAAACATGAAACAAATAGCCCACGCACAGGATGCAGTGTAAAACATCGAGATAAGGGACACGCGTCCCACCATGACAGCCTTAGTTTATGTTTACACATGTGGAATCAGGTAATATACCGAGAGGCCTCCCCGTTCACTTGTTTTAAAGTCCCTATTGGAGCCGACAGTGCAAGACTAACAACTTGAGAAAAAATAAGGCGAGTCAAAGTATATGTCACATAAGTGAACATAATGACATCATCCATCAATTTAAGGAGGAAACCTGGGCTAACGTTACTTCTGCCTCAGCGTGCTTTTGTTTATGGCCACTTGTCACATTAAAAGTCACGCAGACTCTTTCCACTTTCACTCAGCGTCAAGAAGAGGAGCCATGTTGTGAAGCAAGGGCCCTTGTGACAGTGTAATGTAGTCAGTACTGTCGTGCCTTTGATGCCATCATATGCCAGTCCTCCTCTCTTCTCTGGGTTTTCTGACAGTGACAAAGGGGATCGGCAGCAGTGTGTTATCAGTGAGCAGCTGCGGTAATCGTATTATTTAGTAATCTTAATTCTGAGAGGCTGACCAACAGTGTGAACAAAGCGGGGCCTTGCTAAGCCCATCAGAGTGCTCCCATGGAGCAGAGGTCTTTTCCTGCTCCGCGGCCCCTCTAGACTCCTGCACTCCCTTTTCCCTCTCTGTTTCTCACCCTCCCTCTTCGATGTGTCCTCCTCTCTGTTGCTTTCCATCTCACATTCCCCCTTCTGCTCTTGTTCTTCAATCTCCAAAATGTTTTTCATTCTCGCTCTTGCGCGCTTTTTTCCCTCCTTTTTTCCCACCCTCCCAATCTTTCTGTCTCTGTAACGCTCTGAGCTGGGAGTTTGTGTAATGGCGTTATTCACAGTTCATTGGTCTGTTTGAAGGGACTATCTTGATTGAGCGTCTCCCGGTGCAGGGCCTGGTGACTGTGGGAGTGTATAAAGATGTGGATGTGTCCGCGGAGATAGATGGGCTTAGTAATATGCAGGACATTGCAGAGGCTGGGACTCAGTGTACGGTTTCATCCAAGGCAACACATAGGGAGATAAAAGGATGCTGAAATGACATGCGGACGGGGTGTAATGCTCAGGGCATTAGACATGAAATGGAGGCAACAAAGAACTAGTCAGGGAATCCGAGTCATTCTCATTAGCTGGTTCACCCTCTTCAGTTTTAGCCCCTTTCCATCTCACCCTAATGAATGCAAGTACACTGACACAGAACCAAAAAACTGCTCTGTGAAGCAAAAATACTCACCACTAATTAGTTCAAATTAACCTCAGGACCAATATGTAGGCATGCACACACACACACACACACACACACACACACACACACTAACACACACACACTAACACACACAGAAAGGCACCTCCTTTGCCTCTTTCTGACACCACTCTGATGCTGTTGTAAGCTTGGCTGTAAGATCAAAATCTCTTTCTTTGGCAGACACACACACACACACACACACACACACACACACACACACACACGCACACACACACACGCACACACGCACGCTCACATCGCCTGGAGCAGAGGAAGCACAGGAAAGCAAATCCGCTGTGAAAACATCATAAAACCAACACTGCAGAAAGATGGTCCACGTCCGTGTTCCTGCACACATGAGCTGAATACACGCTAATGACATGCAGGATACATGTGATAACATACATATACGCACACACAGAAAGAGAGAGAGTCCTACTTACAGAATGAATCAGACGGTATCAGAAGCGCTGTGCCATATTATCGCTGTAGTAGTGAGTCAACGCAGGCATGGAGATCTGAGACCACAGGGTTTTTGCACTTCAGCCAAAGGGGGGCGGGGGACGCCGTGGGGGAGTCAGAGGGGTTCACACTGTGTCACTGGGGGTGAGGACATATAGAGGGAATCTGGAGGATTCCAGTGTTTATGCTCAGGATGGAGATAATAATCCGTTCAGAGCGAGGCAAGAGACATCAACAATTGATGAAAGGAGAGGTTCGATTCTGTGTGCAAAGAAAATGAGGGATTGATTGGGCCGGTGTTTTTCTTCTCTCTATCTCTTACTTTAAGAAAAAAGGGGAAAAAAAAGTAGCCCGTCTTGTCAAATAAGAAAAGAAAAGGATGAAAAATCAGTCAATCAAAATGGGGCTCCACCTTTTTCTTTTTTTTTTGCTGTCTTTTTTCTGTTGGTTTGTTTGTTTGTTTTCCTCTGTCTGCCCACCTCTTGTTTTTCTCTGGATTGCGGAGGGGCCTATGAGCAGAGGAACGCCGGCATCAGAAAACCAATCACCTCGCCAGACGACGAGAGAACATAAAGGAGTAAATGACAAGCAGATGAAGGGGAGGATTTCCAACACCTGCTCTCTCCCTCTGTTTCTCTGCCTGCTTCTCTCTCTCTCCAACCTGTGTTTCCTTTCTAGTAACAGCCCCCTCCCTCCCAGCCTGTGTTTTTAGTGCATGGGCTTTGCCACAGTACTGACTGGATGCAGACGAAGTGAGATTCTCCACAAACGGAGGGATGCTCCTCTTCTTTCTTTCTGTCTCTGCTTTCTTTCCTTCCCTCTGACTCTTCCTCACACACTGCATAGAATGACAATGAATTGCACGCTGTCTACTGTGCCGGCACTGGGTGTCTGCCTGGCTCTCTGCCTGACACTTGGAATAGGCTGTACCCGTCTTCCTGTGTGTCTGTCTTCCTGTCTGTCTGTCTCGCCAGCCTAAGAGCTCGTCTGTCAGTATAGCTGTCTGTTTACCGGGCCATCTTTCAGTCTGTCTTGCTGCCAAACACTAAGATACAGCCCAGGCAGGTGCAGGGGGGGACATAACCCTACTCTCCTGCTCAAGTGCCCCCCCTGGTGTAAATCCTGACCCCTCCTCTGTCCATTGCGCTAACTAGCCTCCAACACGGCACAGGCGAATTAGAAAGAGACTCTAGGTCTCCAAGAGGATTTTAAACAATCCTATTTAATTCTCTATTTTTTCCTTTCTTGCCTCCTCTTCTTCTTTCTCTCTCTACCTGTTTCCTTCTTTTTTGCTTTTTTCCCTTCCTTCTCCTCTCCTCAGTGCCAGTCTCCTTGCTCGTTATCTATTCTGGACAGTCTGTCCCTCCTCTCTCTCCGTCACAGAGGGAGCATGAAGAAGAATGGTGCTGCTTCATAATGTATTTCTCCGCAATGTGTGAGAAAGATGGTGAAAAAGAAAAAAAAAGGGGGGTAATGTGGGATAAAGGGAGGGTTTCTTTTAAAATTGTTCCTTGAAAAAAAAAGAAAGAAAAAAAACTCCCTCCTCCCCCACAACAAATCAGAACAGAGACCCTCTCGAGGGGGGATTTTCAATTACTCGCTTTAGCCCACAAGCCAATCTGGAGAAGAGGCCCAGCTCTGAGGTGTGCACAAAAGTGTCGTAATCTCGGTAGGATATCCGGGCGATAAATCCGGACATGTCCAAAAGCTCCGTACCATTGCTCAAGCATCACTGCAGCCTATTTCACTTTAGATGAAGTCCTCGGAGCTCAATCGCGGGCTCAACAGGTTGATTGGTTTGCTGTAAGTCAACTCCTCTGAGGGTTGTCACCCTCTGCTTTTCCTGTAGACGGCTTCTTG
The DNA here is from genome assembly GCF_008729295.1 of Plectropomus leopardus. Lineage (NCBI taxonomy): Eukaryota > Metazoa > Chordata > Actinopteri > Perciformes > Serranidae > Plectropomus > Plectropomus leopardus. Next base: position 23,316,667 of record NC_056469.1, read on the forward strand.
TGTCTCGGTCGAGCTTCTCCAGCCTCAACTCTTCAGGCTCAGTCCTCCCTGGGATGGTTCGAGCTGATGGCTGGAGATGGTGGTGGCGGTTAGGTGTGGAAAACCAGTCGCTGGAGGCTGTATGTTGGCTCTCATGCTGCCCATTTGGTGTCCATCTCTGCAAGGCTTCACATCTGGAAGAACAGGAAGAGGAGAGGCAAAGTACAGAAGAGAGAGAGCGAGAGTGCAGGAAAGGTTAGCATGGTGACATTTGTGTCACTCTGCCTTATCGCGTACGTCATTCTCCTCCTCGTCACACTCCACCCTGCCTGTCGTCCTGCTGTCTATTCCGTCCTTGTCACTCTTCCTCCGACTTTGCTGCTTGTTTGCTCCTTCCTCCTCTCCACTCACTCTATGATTTGATCCTTTCACTCGCTCCCAAACAAGCTCATCTTCAAACGCTCTCACCCCCGTCACGTCTCTCTTCTATTCCCCTATATATCCAATCTTACATCTACACCTAGCCTGCTTTCATTCAATCATTTCACCTGTCTTTTTCCTCAATTCCAAGTTAGCTGTCCATCACACTCCACAGTGTCCAAGAGGCATGTGAGGGAGCACACTCAAGGCTGGGGAGAGACCTCTGACTGGTTAATGTGCCCGAGGCAACTGGAGGACTGCAGTCAAAGCTCAAAGCAATAGTAAGGTACAAGTTGTCATAGTTGATGGGTGTAGACAGCCTGGACTAGGCTGTCATTTTTATTTGAAATTCAAACTAGCATTCAGACTTGGGAAAACATAAAATATTTTATCTGCTAGGATGTATTAGAATTTAACATTCTGCGGTGAAGCAGCGCAGTAGGATGTGCCTTGTAATCCAGTGGGGTCGTTCCTAAAACACACTGTCCCTCTGATCCACAGCATGCCCTGCTGCCCTCAGTGACCTGATGCTGCTCTCTTTGCTGACGTAGAAGGGAAATGAGGGACATGAGAGCTGTGCTGAATGGATAATCATGACACCATCTCAGAGGTAATTGGAGGAAACATTTTGGATTCAACGCCAGAGATGGAGAAATGGTGCAAAAAGACATGGCTGTTTGCAAACTCAGTAAAGTGCAACTGCCTTATAGCAGCGTTAGCTTGTCACTCAAGTGAGGCAGCTGAGCGAATGAGCGAAGGAGAGTTAATTCTACAATGTATTTTAGGATAAGGCTACATGGGGTGCGCTCAGACAAATTGCACATCAGTTCAAATTCACTCGGCGTGAAAATGTGACAGCTCTCGTATAGACTGGCATCACTTTGGCTTTCAAACTAATAGGAGGGTAGCAACAGTCAGCTCATGTTTCGGTGTAATACAAGTTATAGGAATCATGGTTTGATACACTTAAATACTGTCAACAAAGTAAGACTTGTTAGGGGTAAAACTGATTTTAAGTTTTACTATTCATACTTTTATTATAGGTTTTATGGCGAACATTATTCGACAAACAAATAAAAAATGAATAAAAATGTGTAAATGACTATGTTCTCCTAACATGTCTGAACTTAGGTGGAGTAACATTCTCAGTTTTTTTCAAAACTCCAATTTTCATATTTGGTTTAAGACTTGAGAGTCACATGAGGACATTTTTTAAATCTGCAGGCAGCCTGAGACTTCTGACAGGTCAGAACATTGGCATTTGATTGTGCTCTCTTGCATTTAATGCATGAAAATAAAAACATGGGAGTCTTACCTGAATCAGATTTAGTTCATACTTTGATCCTTTTTTTCACTTCCATTATGCATATTTTCATTTTAATGCACCTTTATTTTGTGCCAAAGTGGATTCTTGCATCACTTTAAACTAACAATGTTCCAGGCAGACAGGTATGCTCGCAGATGACAGATGGCAAACCTAATGTTGGCTTAGACAGACTTGGATGCCTGTTTCTTCTCCTTTTATTTCCTAATACATCTTACTCCCTTTTGTTAAATAGATTGCCTCAGTCTGAAAATAGCAGCACAATGTCAGAGCCTAACTACCCAACAGGTAGTCTCGCCTCTGTTACTATGCAACAGTTTGCACCTGTTGAATATACAAAAGCCATTTTTTAATTCAAATAAAAAAAGTTCACGGCTGAGTGATGAATATGCTGTTAATGAAGAACAGCACAGAGAGAGCATGCATTGCTTTAAATGTAGATGTCAATTACACAGTGACAATATCGTCTCTTAACGAAACAAAATAAAATCATTAAATAGATTTTGTGACTCCTTCCTTTTTCCAGAGTCTGGTGAGGTGATGGTCCATTTAAAATGAAACATTAGAGGCCACTCAGTCTATCAGTTCCAATCAATACTGCTGTGTGGATACATATGACCCTCCTGTGACACCCTATCCTCCTAGGACCATTTAGGATGACACCATGCATGTGTGTGTGTGTGTGTGTGTGTGTGTGTGTGTGTGTGTGTGTTGGCTCACTGGTAAGGCTAGTGCTCAGTGTCTGCATGTTTGTGTCGCATGTGTGAAAAGATGTAGGTGGGTGTGAATTGGTGTGCAGAAGGTAGATCAGCAAGGCGTGCAGAGACAAGTGTCAGACGAGTCACAGCGTCTGTGTGTGTGTGTGTGTGTGTGTGTGTGTGTGTGTGTGTGTGTGTGTGTGTGTGTGTGTGCACATGTCAGAGCTGACATGCCTGAAGCAATTAAACACATTGATCTACTTCATAACCTTCTGTTCCACCAGTCCCACACACTGAGGCTGAACACACACCTCTGCCCTCTCTGCATTGTGTCACACACATGAAACGCTATCAAAATGACTGACACAGACACAGAAATAGCAACACACACACACACACACACACACACACACACACACACACACACACACACACACACACAGAGCATCTCCATTCATTGCCTGTGTCAGGAAAGAAACTCAAACGGTGCATCTGAATTCAAACAGAATGTGGAGAGGAGCTTGAAGAGACCAAGAGAGGTATGGAGGCTGTGTCTCTGCATCTCCATTCATTGCCTGGAGGAGTGTCAGGAAAGAAACTCAAAACGGGCGTCTGAATTCACAGGTGGAGAGAGAATGTGACACAGGAGAGGGAGCTTGGAAGAGACCAAGAGAGGTATGGAGGCGAGGGGGGAGGGGTGACACAGCCCAAGGGGGGAGGGAGAGAGAAGCAGGAGGGGAAGGGGGGGGGGGGGGAGCAACAAATTGAAGAGAGCTTTTCAGATTTCATCCAAATTCATCAAACTGGACGGACCTGTTAATGTCTCAATGGAGGAGGACTGAGGAGAGAAGGATGCTGGATTAAAAGAAGACGTAAGGAGGGATGGAGGGAAACAGGTGGGGGAGTGGTGGTGAGTTGGGATGGACAGCGCGAGTGGGTGAGAGACATAAGGGAAAGACCCATCAGTGGTGAAAATGAGCACAACTGCAGACTGGAGACGAGGGGGCAGACAGAGAGATGTAAGAAACGTGAAAATGAGAGGTGAAAGAGAATGTAAAGAGGAGGAAAAAAAAGGAGGCAGAGGAGGATGGACACTCACCCATTTCAACGGGCTCTCCACAGGCGAGCACAATCCCCGCTCTGTGATCCCATCCTGGGGAAAGGCGCAGCGAGATCCTGGAGCTCCCTCCGCTGAATACCAATGGGGCTGCTAATATCGGCTCACACACACTCACACCGGCACTGTGGAGGAAAAGGCACAAACACACAGAGTCAAGTCTGGGGGTAGTTGTTTAAATTATGAGAAAAAAAAAGCTGCTAAGCGATGCAAAGAGCATATCACAATAGAGGAAGACATTGCAGCAAAACTGCATTTGCATTCCTTTCTTCCTCTCTTATTTTCCTCTTTCTTCATGAAAAAGGCATCAGAGGCAGTGCACAAGCCAGAGGCATCAATACGCGCACACACGCGCGCGCACACACACACACACACACACACACACACACATACACACACACACACACACAGATATTTGCAACCTATACAAACACTTACTGAGCATATATTCAATCCAAGCGAGTCCCACAGCCGACTCTATTCTGGCTCCAAGCTCCTCGGCTTCCAAGGGTGTTAGACACAAATGAGTTGTCCGCTATTTTGCCTTTCCCTCCCCGTGGTTCCTCACAGCAGTATCTGATGCAGAGATAAAAGGATATGAAGGCATCCTCCCTTATTGTCTCCTCATAAGCAGCGTACATCCAGTTTTTTCTGTATCCATTTGTTGATTCCAATCCGTTCGCCTGCCTGTGGACTTCGCTGTGATTCGGCGACACGCGACGGCAAACTGCATTCACTTAGTCACCCTCCCCTCTGCCTCTCTCCTCTCTGTCTCTCCTCTTGCTCAATAGTATACCCGTACCTCCTTGGCTTTCTCCAATCTAATCAGCTCTCCCTCTCTCTCTCTCTCTCTCTCTCTCTCTCTCAAACGGCACCCTCCCACTCTCTCCCCTCCCTCCCTTCTGCTTCCCAACACACCCACTCCTTTACTCTCCCTCTCTCTTTCTCGCTCTCTCTCCCTCCTAGGTATTTTTTTCTCAAAGATGAATATCAACTCACCCCCCCACCACCACCAGCACCCTCTCTCTTCTCTCTGTCAGTCTCTGCGATAAGCATTTGAAATAAGGGGAAAAGCAAAAAAAAAACTGGCCATGAAGGAAATACACACACTATCTGAAACAGTCATACACACACACACACATACACAAACACACACCTGCCAACAGACAGAGTAATCATAGGGATGTGTTACATCCCGAGCCAGGGTAAACTACCCTGACAGAGTTTGACATGGCTACATGCTCAGGGTGACAAACACTATCACACCACCACACGCTTCGCCTCATACCCTATGACACACATCACACACTGACACACACAAACATATACATATCTGGACACACACACACACACACACACACACACACACACAGCACAATCAGATGTAAACACGCAATTGGGCTCATACGCACTGAGTCACATATTGACATAATGTCACTGATACGCACAAACATACGCAGGGGACGTAGAAGTAAACACACACACACATATACAAACATAAATCCTATCGGAGCGGGAGATTAGATCATACATGTATGCAGGTGTACACAACGCTGGAATGTAAGTAAATATATCAACTCATAGGTGTAGATATGGGGACATAGGGGACATGCCCCCTTCAATAGTACTATGTGCATTTGTCCCCCTCAATAAAAACATAGAAGTTGCAGAGGACTTATTTTCATAGCAACATTTACTGATTAAATTGATGCAGAAAAGGCACGAATTGGCAGCGGAAAAAAATCAATACAGCAGAGTATCGCGATATTTTGTGTGCCAATACTGTGTTGATACAGAGACGCTAAGGATTGATTTTTTTCATAATGTAGATTATTAATATTGCAAAAACAAACAAAACTTTTGGAAGACTACTAGAACTTTTAAAAAAATGCTTTTTCAGTCCACTACATTTTTTTTCCAAAAATAAAAATGACTTAAGTGAGATACTTTATCTTTAAAACTCTATTAGATGAAACAGATGTTGACCAATTTTTCCTTTCGGGACATATTTTACAGTTGAAAACAAGTAATAATTACAATATATTGCAGTATAGTAATATGTTATCACTATGCTTGGCATATCTCAAAATGTTTCAAATTGTAATAATAATGTATCACGACCAAAATATCATGATAATATTGTATCGTGGGGCCTCTTGTGATTCCCACTTCCACAAATAGTGCATGAAAATTCACAGAAATGTAGGATGTTAGGTGTTTGATTCTCAAAATTTACTGGGGGAGGGCTCCAAAAGCCCCCATTTCATATGTGTCCCTCCCAACCCTGAAATAAAACCAGTGTCCTTGTATCTACCCAGTTACTTCACAATTATCTCCAATAGCACAGTTACATTTTATGGTTCTTAAGTTAAGTTCAACTGCAATAGATTTCAGAGGGAAATGCATTTTTTTTTACTCCACCGTGTCTACTTGACAGCTATTGCTACTAGTTACTTTGGTTTCAGACGTCTTTTTTGTTGTTTGTTTTGGATATTTTATGTCTGAGTTGGACAGCCGACAGTAGAGAGATGACAGGAAATGATGGGAGAAGGAGAGTAGTACTGGGGAATGACATGCAATTATGTTGCAGTTTATGGTAATCACCACTGCATGGGCCATCAGGGCACCCTTTAGATTACAATTTCACCACCAAAACATGTAATCAGTCGAGAAGCAGATGTACACTTAATACAGTATATAAAGTATTTAAAATCATCTCCACTTAAACCAACATAAAATGCTGTTTACACATTAATGCATAACATAAATGCAATACTCCATAAAGGTCCTTGCTGCACAGTGAGTACACAGTTTACATTATTTTATACTGTTGCATTTCTACTTTTGCTGTGTTTCTACTTTCACTTAAATAAATGATTTGAATAGGTCTTTCAGCACCGGGCGTACACATGCACACATACTGTACAGTCACACATTGCTGAAAATCATCTCTCCTCTCACCAGAGCACCCTGACACTTCATGCGGGACTCCCTTGAATGGAGCTGACATCCTCCTCACTATTTATAATGTTCACTCATATAAGGCACAACTCCACAACAGCATGAGCCCACTGCGAGCAGACAGCAGTCTCCAGAGAAGCCGCTCACACTATATGATGTCACTGCCTGACTCCCATATCCCACTTCTATCACGCTACGCTGTCTCATCCCCCCTAACGAGACTGGGACGTTGGCCTTATGATGCCTCTGTTCCTCTCTGGTGCTCTGGTTGGTCCAAGTAGCCTTTTTCAATATAGATCTTTTTCTTAACCTTGCAGCCCCGATGCTCCCTTAGCTTTTCATGTCCTCCAAGGCTATTAAACTCACCACAGTGTGTTGAATCATTGATTTTGTCACTCTGTGCATGAGGTGGCTCTTTAATTGCTAGTGACAACACCGTGTTGCCCTACAGTGATATTTGTAAGTTAAGATTTTCAAAGAGATGTTTGGTTACAAGATTGCCCTTAGATTTTAAATTAACACAATGACATCTAAATCCGCCGTGTGTCGATTACTAATTAATCCACGTCGCTCCCATCCAACCAAACATCTTAAAACACACAGTGACGTAAAGTTAGGACCTATTTGTGTCTCCCATATTGACTAATACCCTCTGATTTGAGCCTTTGGATACATCAACTCTGGTTCGTCCACTAAGCTGTCCCCTAATCAAACAGGGAAGCAAATATAGTTTGTGACAATGCTGAGCTGTCTCCTCCGCTTTGGTCTCAAACAGCCCCCCCACCCAATGCTTCATCATGTTTTCACCTATTCACTTTGCATCTCATAAAATAATGCGCATCGCAAGATGTCTTTGTCCAGTGGGCGGACAGTGCTGGAACACCTATTACTCACTCATGCTTGAGCCTGTTAGACTGCAGCCATGTCACGCCAGAGGTTCCCTTAGGCCATGACTTTTTTTTCCAGTGTGTGTGTGTGTGTGTGTGTGTGTGTGTGTGGACATTTGGATATGACTGTTTCCGCATCTGTCCGACTTGCAAATTTAAAATTCTTTATTAGGCTCTGTGCACATGGTGTGTGTGTGTGAGGGTTGGGAGGGTTGCGAACACAGCTTTACCCCTGGCTGTGACCCACAGCTGCAGTTTTCAGGAAGTCAGGAGGAGTCTCCATGTGCTGTCTCTCCCATTCCATCAAACACACTGACACACGCCCCGCAGACCCAGTGTGTGTGCGCGTGTGTGTGTGCATGTGTGTGTGAGTGTGTGTGTTGTTAAATTCACCTCTGGTCTAATTTACCCCTCTCTTGGTTTTCAGCCCGACTAGGTGACACTGAAGCTCTGTGAGAGTGACGGCCTGCGTGATATACCTCAGTCTTTTTATATTTAACTCTTTATGACCTGGAAAGACGTCATTTTTCTTGTCCTGTGTTTGGACGCCTTTTACAGCATTAAAACCTTTGATTCTTTGGAAAAAAAAGGCAATGAGCAAGAGATGCCCAACAAATTGCAAGAAATTAGACAAAGCTGACAAGAAAATGACCAGAAAATTAATTTTTTGCTGTTTTTTTTTTTTTTTTTAAAAAAAAAAAAAGGACAGATAAAATTATTAGAAATGTATTCCAAAAAAATGTGAAAATGTCCAAAATTACATTACAGAAATATATACTGTATGTATACACACACACACACACACACACAATGGCCCATTTAATGGCCCATTTAATGGCTCATTTAATGGCCCATTTCTTTTTGGTTTTATTTCATTTTTGTTACCTTTTTTTCCCATTTTTGGCTTTTTTTCAGGTCATTTTCATCTTTTTTTATACCTTTTAAACCCTTTTTGGAACTAATTTTCAGGTCATTTTCTTGTAAATTGTTTTCTTTAATTTCTTGTTAATTTTGAGTAATGTCTTGTTAAGTTGCCAATTGTCCTCTCCCCATGTTTTTGAAAGAAATCAAGCCAATTTGCTCAGGTTAAACTATATATGGATAATCCAACATGCAGAAACCCAGTGACGTAATTTAACTTAACACTACTGGTGATTTTTTAGGCCTCACTGCATTAACTGAGAGTCTGCTGTCACTCTCTGTTTTAGCCTCCCTCCTTTCTCTAAATATGCATTCAACAGCTGTCTCTCTCTCATCTCCATCCCACACCACTTTGCTCTTGACAAATTGATGTGGAGCGCTTTTACATAACAACTATGTATCACACACACACACACACACACACACACACACACACACACACACACTCCATCCACAGCACAAATGTAAACCTTACTCAACCATTACACATTCACTTCGCTGCAGGTGTTACGAGCCCAGAGAATGTGTATTTGTTTTAAGAGTGTTTCCATACTTCTCTCTTTGTAGAACACAAATGTGGCTCCCCCTGTTAACTATTGCTTGGAAAGTATGCAAAAGAGGGGAGGGAGAGGAAGACGGAGGCAAAGAGGGGGGTGAATTGACATTCTGCCCGAGCACTGCGCTCTGCTCGTAGAATAATGATTAGCTCCTCAGTATTCAAGTCACAAATGCTTCACTATCAATGAGAGAGAGAGAAAGAGAAGAGAGAGAGGAGGGAGGATACATGAGGGAGGGGACACAGAGGGAGGAGACAAACAGAGTAAGGTGGGGGGGGCGGCGGCGAAGGGGAGAGAGGATGGACCACGAGAGAGGAGCAAACGGGGAGAAGCAAGGTGAGAAAGAGAGCACAGGATGAAAAAAGTGAGGAGTAATGGAGGACAAAACAGATGAGTATATAGTATGACATAAGCAGTGGACGTAGGCGCTAGTAATGCTGCAGTATGCTCTCACACACACACACACACACACACACAACACACACACACACACACACGCACACGCACACGCACACAACACACACACACACACACACACACACACACACACACACACACAGCATGTGTTCAATGTGCACATTTAAAGAAATGCAAAAGTCAGACAAATTTGCAAACTAAAAATGAAGCTAGTGCAAGCGGCGCATGCACACAAACACTCCTGTGCACCCTTACAAGCATGCACACACGCACGCGCGCGCACACACACACACACACACACACACACACACAGGGGGAGAAATACACCACTACACGCGTGGAGACTACTTTGTCAAAGTCACAGCAGGTACAGCCACCTCAGCAAAGAGAGAGACAGAGGCTATGTCGCGGGGGGCGGGGGGCGAGAGACAGAGAGACAGAACGGGGGGTGATGATGAAAAAGGAGAAAAGGAAAATAAGAGAAGGACAGAGGGTGGAGAGGAAGCATGTGCAAGCAATAAATATGCAATCACAAAGCATAGAGAATGATAAATGTATACCATTACTTAAATAGGTCAATCATACATTAATAACTACAATATGATAATAGCGTTGGGAAGTGAGCTGTAGCAGACTGAGTAGGTTTGCTCACTTAGTCAAATACAAAGAACTACATCATGTTTTTGCACGCCCCCTAACTCGGACTTTATTTTTTAAGACGGATTATCATAAAAGAAGTGAAATGTTTTTCAATTAGGATGGAAAAATCTTCAGTTAAAGTACTGTATATGTTTTAATAATTTCACTTGGAGAGCAGGGTATTGATCACTGTAACTGATAACATTAATATTTAATAGTATAAACAACAGATAGACCAAATGCTTTGATTTTAGAAGCCAAAACAGTCTTAAAAATATGGTATTTAAATATGATAAAGTGAACAACTTCATGATGTTGCCAATAGAATTACATAATCTTATTCAGCTTAAAATCTCCTGAGCCCACTGTCTCAAAGTCCGCCTGTGCCTGGGCTGTATGTGTAAGAGAGAGAGTTATACTAGTATAGTGGAGCCACTCTTTTAAATATAAATATGGATGCATGTTTTTAACTAACATACGTGCCATACTCCTCGCAGAGGTCACCATTGTTCTTTGAGATTCTGCATGTACATCTGGGGTGGTGTATATTCAAATATAACTTAATAAAACATGCCCGTCTCCCACATAATTTGTCTTGCAGGAACATATTGTGTAGCACTGCACATACAGTGCATTGACCTTAACGTGATTTATGATATTTTCCTTCTTCTGTAGCATTATGGCCATATGTGATTTTCACTGGTAAAATTTTTGACCTTCAATGGCCACATGATAGCTTGCTGTGATATTTACATTGCATCCCACAGAAATATACTGCAGTGCTGCTTTAGTTCTTTGTTTAGGGGCTCAAATAAATCAGTTCAGTCACATCTGAGACATGATTTTCATGGAATGCTGAAGGCAAAAATTATCGGTGTGGTATATAAACGCATGAGTCAATCCATAAAGTACGCTCGTACAGCACTTAAAGACATTACAACACATAGACACTTTAAATATAGCACTGTAACACTGCTATTAGTACCTATAAAGAAAAGAAAAAACAAATCCTGTTACCTTGGAAACAAAGCTGTGCCCAGCATCTCTTACTTGCCAAGATGTCAATAAAAATGACATCAGCAAAGCATGACTTTAATACTTCTCTGGGGACCCAGTAGTTAGTGTGTTTACAGTGACTGTATAGAAGTTTAATGTGGGACCATGTTTCTTATTTCCAACGATTTACTATAATATACCTCCAGGATATTAAAGCCTAATAGCATTTGCAGTCTAGCCTTCAGAAAGATCATTACAACATTACAGTAGACCTTTAGCCTGGGAACCAGACAAATCTGCGAGCTCTAGTAGACCTTGTAGTACAATCCCAAATTGCAGTCTGAGAAAGATTCCATTTATATATTCAATGGCAAAGCAATCGTAATGCTAACACAGTACTATTTACTCATTTATTGTTTTTTTTCTTCTTTTTTATGTAAAGTAAACATTAAGGACAAAAGATAACAGCTGTAAATCTACTTTTGCAGTTGCCAGGAGGGTAAATGAAAAGAATGTGGAGCATCAAGCTCAACTAATTTGAATTTGGCCAAAAATAAACAGTTTGTGAAATTAATAAAATAAAAAATTAAAATTAAAAATTAAATCAGTCAATTAATTAATTAGTTAATAATGAACCTAATGAAAATCATAATAAAATAATAAATAAGTTAAAACTTAAAAAATAATTATTATTATTATTTAAAACACCCAAGCCACGCCCCTTACTCTTACAAATAAAGAACTATTACTGATGAAAATATTTATAAAATAAAATAGAAAAAAGTTAAAAAGTAAACAATTAAGGTAAAAAAAAAAAAAAAATCACACCCGCTCCTTTCATAAATAAAGAACCGTTCCTAAAGAAAATTAGAAAAAAACAGCACAATATTTGCCTCCACAGTAAAATTTACCTTAAATTTAATGTACTCAAGTAAAGTGCAAGCGCCGCTTTCACAAATGTGCACTTAACGTAGGTTAAAAACAGAAACATTACCTGAGTAAAGGTTACTAAAGCTAACGTTAGCTTCCTCAGGATCAAGTTCCCCGGTAGAAAAAGCTAATGCTAGCGCTAACTGGCTAAAAGTAGTGAATGGTTTAACCGTTGAAAGAGCTATAATTGATCGAAAACAGCTATAATCACGATTGGAAATTAGCACCAACCACCAGCCAAATGCCGCTAATATACTTCAACACCAGCCAAAAAAACAATAGCAATGAGGAAATTGTTGACATAGCTAATCGTTGTGGGTATATCGCTAACACAGTTAAGCTAAAGTAGCTACAAGTAGGCTAATCAGTTAGCTAGCTTACAAATGCAGGGTTGACACATGAGCGAAAATTAGTCAAAAACGTTCACATTGACCATAGAAGAAACACTCCAAATAGTGCAAATGCTGCTCAAAAGACACACTTTAAGTCAGCTTGTAACAGTTTTAAAGGTGTGTATCCACTCTGTGTCAGCTGTTCTTACCTGGAGGTGTAACATAAGGCAGAGACTGAGCTCGTGGCGTCCTCCACCTGCACGGGACACTGTGATGTCAGCGAGTTTACTGCTGTGAGAGCTGAATATGCACATTTCTCTCCTGAGGGTCACTCGGGTATTTTTAGTGTTTATGATATAAAAAGAGGTGAGAATCAAAGGGATGCCCAGGGTGAGGGCAGCTACTGCATGTGTGCATGTTTCTCTTTAAAAAAATAAAAAAGTAACAAGGACATTCCTAAACCTGATGGTTATTTTAGGCCCATGAATCTGCATTTCATTTGGTTGTATTAAAAGATAAAAAAAAAAAACACCTCATTTCCTTGCCTGCCTCTACAGTCAAATGCCATGAATAATTTAAATACGCAATTGCAGAAACCATAGCACATGCAAGCACACACAGTAGTTTATATTCCTCTCAGCTATGTACACGCATCATTATAAATCATTTATTTGCATATTGGTTTGTGTGTATTTTCATCTGTGAGGTGCAAAATACAAACGCTTTCAGTTAGGCACTTAACATGTCAGCTTTCAATTAAGCTACTACATTACATAACCACGATGTTTCTGTGACTTTTGTTACAATACCACTGGAAAGTGTGAAAAAAACTGAATTTCTTTGTAAATACTAAGACAGAGGATGGCTATGGTCAGCTTGGTATTTGCTGAACCAACTAAGACACACTGCAACTAAAACCAGATCAGATATATCAACTAACATCATGATAGAGCATAAAAATCACACTTAAGTCTATGAGTTTACCTTTTGAAATCTGAGCAAATTGGCTTAATTTCTTTCAAAAACATGGGAAGAAGGCAACAAGTAACTTGAAAAGAAATGACCCAAAATGACCAAGAAATTAGTATAAAGTACAAGAAAATTACCTGAAAATTAGTCCAAAAAATTATAAACAAAACAAACAAGAAAATGACCCAGAAAAAGTGCTTGAAAATTACAGTAATTATGTAACATAAGATAAGATAATGCTTTATTGGTTCCACAGTGGGAAAATTTGCAGTGTTACAGCAGCTATGAGGTACAGGATAAAAAAACAATATAATAGCAAAAAATAACTACATATATTAAAAAAAAACAAGGTGCAAAGTAAATAAGAACATGGTTTTATATATGTAAATAAGGTGATTTTAAATATTTTTCTCTAGTTTTTTGCTTTTTTCCTTCCATGTTTTTCCTAATTTTTTTGAAAATAGTTTTCTAAATCTACTTATTTCATACAACTGGTGAAACATTTCTGCCAAATTTCTTTATTGCCTTTTTTTTCGTATTTTTTTAAAGAAATCACATCAATTTGCTCAGGGTTCAAAGGTTTAAATACTTGAGAAAGGTGTTTGAAAGCATTGCTCAAAAAGTGATGTCACTACAGGTTTTAAAGGGATAAACCATAGATTCAATACAAATGGAGTACTCTGAAATCTATTTTTTGCATCTCATTGGGAAAAATCTGTCCATCCGATGCTCATCGCTGACCCAGAACGAACAACAAAACCACAGTATTAAGTCTGATTTAAGGACCAAACACAGTCAGATAATATACTGCCTTTTCTAAAGCAAATAGACCATTATACTTCAGTCAGGCTGCTTCCCTTGAGCATAAGAGTCTCATAATTTCACCCTCCAGCATCAACAGTTTCATTACACATCTGTGTGTAATGTGTTTTCAGTTTCAGTGTTTGGCAGCAGGTATGATAAACAGCACTCCACCAGAATATCAGCTTTCAAGATTTGCTGGGAAGGAGAGGAGGGGAAAAAAAAGCATGTATTTATCGACTGGTTGCCTGTTGACTCTCTCAGAAAAGCACTGAAGAGCAGCAAGATTCTTGGCACTGCCGTCTTTTTGCTCCTCGGGAGCCCTCTCTTTCCTGATATGCTTCTCACTCTGCAGAAATGCTGCCATTTCCCCATTTCAGTTCCCCGCACAATCATCAGCATTTCTCCCTCCATGACATGAAAACAAACTAAGACTGAGTGCCTCTGCGTGTGTGTGGTTTCAAACCCCCGTGTCAGCAATCACTGGGTGGGAGACAGCCATAAACTGCGCTTTAGAAGCCTATAATGGGCTACTGCCGCGCTGGCAAAACTTATATCATATTATGCCTCTTCCCATTTAGACACAAATAGGATCATTATTTTTGGTAACTATACAGCAAGTGCTGGATAATTTCATTGCAGTACTTCCCACTGCATAATGCTGTACTTTCGCTAAATCATCATAAATCTTACTGTGTCCCTGTTATCATTGTATTTAATTACAGTGCGAAAGCAATCAATAACATAATGTCCTACAAATTATTGGGACATTAAGGTTGATCTACTATGCAAACACTGACATTAGTGTGCGTGTGAGGGGAAACAGAGCGCTTTGAACGGAGGTACGCTGACTTGTGCAGACTGTGAATCTCTCAGCAGAAGACCTCATACTGTTTGTCAAAAGGCAGAAGTGGCATTTACAGCCCGTAAAGCCCATCCCATCTGACGGGATGGGGGCAATGCCCTCGCGTCCTCCACTTTCTAAATTGATGGACGCTCACAAGAGTGAAAGCTGAAGAGTTTTATTATAAAGAAAGCAGAAGATATTTCATGGGCCACCACTTGTCTTCCCCTAATAAATAGGGTCTGTAAATACACGTCTGTATACAATCAAAGGCCAATTTTACAATCTGTTTTTAATCAGTTTGAAAGACTCATTTGGGGTACATTCTGTTCTGAGCGTTTCATCTGTCAGTGAATCTTTAATTCCTTAGTTTTACATTGAACAATGTTATTAATTTTTCTGCTGAAGAAATGCAAAATTATATCACTACACAGGATGGGACTTTTGTTGAAACAGGCTTAGAAACCTATCAAACTATATACATATGAGGTTATAACTCCAAACTTTACTCCAATAGTCTATATTTTCAGCTAATCTTTCATCTTTCTACTGTGTTGTCCTTTCCACAATAGTTTTTAGTCTTACATTTAAACAGTCTCCTCCACAATGAACTCGATGGCGTGCTGCGGCGACTGGCTTGTCTCCACCATGGTGATTTCACTGCCATCCATGGTGATGGTGGGAACAGTAATTCCCTGAGCTCCCAGAACGGAGGAAGGCAGGATGACGACTTGCGAGGCGCCGTCTATGCCGCTAAGCTGATCAGACGGGATCATGACGGTCTCCGTACCTCCTTCGGCTCCCTGCAGTACATAAATGGTCTGCACTTGGCCAGACTCGATCTCACCTGTGGTGGCCAGAGAAGACAGCACCTTGGCGCCCTCCAGCACCTTCTGGACATGCGCAGCCTCCGCCGCTTGTGCTGCCTGCTCAGCGTTCTCCACAGGAAGGTCTCCGTGTAGCCGGATGTGTTTATCCAGGTTGGAGCGAGAGCGGAAGGCAGCGGGGCAGTGGGGACAGGGGTAGGGCTTCTCCCCGCTGTGGGTGCGAGCGTGCTCGGTGAGCCGGGCGGCCACGCTGAAACTCTTGCCGCAAATCCAGCAGCAGAAAGGCCGCAGGCCGCTGTGGATGCGCTCGTGGTCCTGCAGATGGGGCAGCTGGCGGAAACGCTTGCCACATGTAGTGCACTGGTGGAGGAGAAGGGGACAGTGGACGATGAAAAAGTGAAGAAAATACAAAAAAAATAAGTAAGAGGGTGGTGAGAAAGTACAGTTATGTTCACAACAGTGCCAATGCACAAAACTCTACTGCAATTAATATTTTCTGAGACCTCTCTTTACATTTTTCTGCAGATGCAGCACTTCTGGCTGGGAGAGAGAACAGGGTAAGGGGGAAGACAGATACAAAGCAATAAAAACTGTTACACTGCAACCAGTTTCTCAGCTATTGATTAATCTGCTGATTAATTTCAGACAATTAGCTGTTTGGTCTATAAAACACCAGAAAAGGTTAAAAAATGTGCATTACAAAAACAGCTTAAAGTGATGTCCTCAAATGTCTTGTTTTGTCCAACCAACAGTCCAAAGCCCAAATATATTCAGTTAAATTTAACAGAAGACTAAAAAAAAACAGCAAATATTAATATTTTAAAGGAGTAGTGCGTAAAATTTAGCAATGTTTAGCAGTGAGACATTGAACTGGTGAGACATTGAATAAAGCTGTTTTACATTACAGATCCGTGTTTCTCTGTCGCTTTTCGGCTTGTCCGAGACAGGCTGCTGGTCCAGCACCTACGAAAATGTGCTCACCCTTTATCTGATCATTTAACATCCAGGTGTTCAGGAGGTTTTTAACAGGGGCAGAATCATCCTCTCCAAAACAAACAGACAAGCTGAATTAAACCACTAAAAACACTGAATAAAGCAGTTTCAAGTTAAAAATCTGTGTTTTTCCTACGCTGTTCAGCTTGCTGCAGAAGGACTTCTAACCACGGCAGCAAAAATACAAGTAGCTCTATCTAGTGCCAGTGTTTGGATTGTCCATTCTAGGCTACTGTAGAAACATTCAATCAATATGTAAATGTAAACGCCTGATTCTAAGGTAATGAAAACACAACAATTCTTTTTTTGTCAGATGATAATACACTAAAATAAATACAATTATTATGGTATATTCCAAATCTGCAGACATATCCCTCTAGATCCTACACACTGGACCTTTAATAAGCTGGATAATATTCAACTGCATTTTTCCCTTGATAAATGACTATAATTAACAAAATATCTGGCAATTAATATTCTGTTAATCAATGAAATGATTAATAATTGCAGCTCTACACGTGTAAAGAAAAGCATGATCAACCACACAGTGGACACCAGACAGCTTTGTCGCTGAAACATTGGCTCTCCGCTTGCTACCACCTGAGTGCAGACAAAGAACTACAAACAGATACTTGATTAAACCTGAAGCACTACAAAAGAATTACTTTGTTGTGCTTTGATTCCCACTGGGGACACTCAGATTGAATCTGTAATCCCTGTTGGCAGTTCTGCAGTTTCAGTATCTCTGTGAGATATACTCTGATAAAATTACCTTTCCGGTTGAGTTTGCTCTTTATATACTCAATAAATATAGGTGATCCTTCATAAACGCACAGTATATCTGATTTAAATTAAAATTTAGCCCCAAGACAGTGTGTTTGAGGACCAACACTCCCCGGACCCCAATCTTTAGCATGCCTGATAGATATTGCTCAAAGCAAAGCCACAAAAGTTAAATCAATTTCTACAGCCTGACGTGCTGCGATGGGCTTGGGTGGGTCTATAGTTGATGTCCTGCCTCGTCACCAGAGAAACAGAGAGAGAGTCCCAGAATAGTAACAGGCACAGAGGGGAGCTGACAGGCCCTAACTCAGCCCTGTCATTAATCACAGGTACACAGGGAGGGAGGAAACACCCGCAGGACACACACTGCACAAATGGCCGTGGTCCAGAACGAGAGACACGGCCACAGCTATGAGTGGGTGTGACCATGGGGGGTGAGGCAGTGCTGGATGTCAATTTGAAATACAGGCGTTAAAATGGTTTGAAAGCCTTGTGTAAAAAAAAAAAAGAGACACATTTTGATTCAAAACGCTGAGAGAATCTCACTTTTTATGCAAGCACACACACACAACCACCGTCCCTCTTACCTCAAAAGGCCTCTCATCAGTATGTGTCCTCATGTGAACAGTGAAGGTGGAATTGTAGGCAAATTCCTTGTGGCAAATCTGACAGCGGAAACGGGGTCGGTTTTTGGACCTGCCAAGAGTTCCTTGGAAATGGGCCAGCACGTGCTCCTCCAGGGAACTGTTGGAGGTAAAGCGGCGGCGGCAAGGCCTCACCGGGCATTTGAGAGGTGTCTGGCCCGTGTGGGATAACCGATGGAGGTCGAGGCCCTCCTGAGTCATGCAGCGGTGGCCGCAGAGGTCACACTCAATCTGAGGGAGGAGAGAAACAGAGAGGAAGGAAAAATGGACATGAAGAATAGACAGAGGGGGAAAATTAATGACAGGAGAAAAGGTCGGTATCTTCATGGATTGACGTAACCACAACGTCACAGTTTGATCTGGGTACCTTTGTTAGATGTCACCTCCCTTTTTGCTAACCCCACTTCCTCTCTGATTGGACTGGCAAAATGCCAAACTTGCACTTGTTTAATCCTTGTTAAAAATAAATCTGCCTCTCAGTCTCACTCTGAATATCTTTGCAACAAAAAAGTAAAACCGGCTGAAAAAATGAGAATAAATTTTCTGTGTTTCCGACCTGTCCGGTGCATCGTCCCCGACCCTGACCCCGTCCGCGACCAGTGTTCTTCTCCTCCTCTGTGGTAGGGCAACGCTGCATGTGGATTTCCAGCACTGATTGGTTCACAAACTGGGATGAACAGTGAAGGCACGTCGCTGGCTGCTTGTCTGCAATGAAACAGTGTCAGGTTTCAGGCAGGTGATCATACGCTCTCATCATCCTACGAGCAGCTACCGTGCCATGCTGATATCTGATGGCTGATTTGAGCTCGTTGATTGCTCGCTGTCGTTCTAACAATCGAGTAGTGGCAGGTGGTACATACAGGAATGGCTGCTGATTCAGGTGCAGCCAGGTTTTCAGCGTCAACAAAGGATGTGCCTGCTCATTATGTGAACACACGAGGTGAGTTTGACCTACAAATGCATGTAACAAGCTGTAGGGACCGAACTTGTCTTTTAATTAATGATTAAACAATAGAGCTCGAATAAGATACTTCCATTTGTACACTTGCATGTCGTGCACTGCGTATACAATGTAGACAGCTGAGTAGTGTGCAAATTTTGACAAAGTAGCATTGTCTAAAATCAAACACTGCTGCTGAACATCTAGCAGAAATTACAATCGCAAGATTTGACAGCTTTTCTTCTTTTGTTCGGTGAATTGCAACCAGGCGGAGCATTTGATTAGGATTCCTACAGCTGAAGGCAAGTGGGATTTAAGACTTTGTAAGACTTTTTTAATAACACTAACAATTAAATTTGTGACTAGTTTTACAAAAACTAAAATTACAGAAAAACAAAAAAAAACATGAACATAATGAATCTTGCCTTAAAATTTATTGTAACATAAAACATGACTTTATGTTGACGTTAATGCGAGATGCATTCAATTATTAAATGATTATTTTTAATTTACAGAGTATTTTAATTTTTTTTTTTTAAAAAAAGTAAAAGAAAAGAAAAAAAATATAGCATTTTTAAGACTGAAATGTTTATTTAAGTCATTTTAATATCAATTAAGGCCTTAGTTTTTGATTATAGAGTTCAATGCTTTAAGATTTTTTAAGGAGGAGAACCTGCAGAAACACTGTTGATGAAATTTTGTCACTGGCTTGTTTGCTCAATTTGACTACTTCGGTATTTATTTATTTATTCATTGTTAAGCGCACTTTCATGGCTCACTTTTATATCTCTGAATGTCCACAGCTGATACTGACGTGAACACAGTTATGAACCCAAAATGGCAAGTTTAAGTACAGAAGTATCTGATTTGAAACACCACATAGACCTTTTCCATTCAAGGAACTTTGACATGTTACAGCAGGAAAAAAGGTATAAATGATACAATCAATGTTCAGTTTCAGGGTCCTGGTATTGTGCATGCTGACTCATTGTCACGACTTACTCGGACACTTGAATAACACAGATCCATTGTCAGTGTTTTTGGCTGCCAGTATCAGCCAAAATGTCAGCTGTGAGAAAAGGCCTATTGATCTGTTAATGGATTAGTCAACTGACAGAAAATCATCATCATCACCACATCATGCAATTTTGATGGTCAAAGTTGTTTATGGAGCAGAAAAACATTTGCTGATTATAGCCTTTCAAATGTGAGAAATAACTGTTTTTCTGTTTTACATAATAAAGTCTTTTTGGTTGTGGATTGTTCATCAGACAAAAAAAGTATTCTGAAGACATCACCTCAGGCTTTGGGAAATTATAAAGTTCAAGCTCTTCAAGTTGCTTTTTTGTCCAGAACCTAAAAAAATACTCACTTCACAGTGGCATGAAACAGAGAAAAGCAGCAAATCGTCATATCTGAGCACTCACAACCGGCAAATGTTAGGCATTTTTTTGCTTGAAAATTGATTAAAGTTAATCAGTTATTCAGTTAATCATTTCAGTTTTAATCAGCTGCTGCCCTACGTTATAATCTGGAAAGACACACCACACTCTCACTGGGCTGCTCTTGAGAGCCCGGCTGACACTGATGGTTCATCAGCATGTCCGTAGGTCGTCACGCCAACATCTTGCAATCTGCTAACCATCTGCACGGTCTATCCCACTGGGGGCGTTCCACCCTGCTCCCAATTGGGACGCTCTAATTAAACTTTTAATAAGGACAATGTCAACCTATGGCCCTGGACTGATCAATGGATCAATCGCTCCAATCATCTCTCTCAGAGGAGCCACGTACCTCTGACCCCTGCGGCACGCTGACTCTTCAAGCTTAGCTAATGAGGTTGCCGGGCCAACGCCCCCCCCGATTAAGATGAAGAGTCAACATGTAGACCCAATTCATTTACCTCCACCTTCCTCCTCCGTTCCACATGGGACACAAATCAATGCAAAGTCATCGACTTAATGCATCAGCGGGACAATGCACATATAACTTGGACGTATGTTTGTGAATAAACAAGACAGACCAGACCAGGCAAGCTGGTGGGGGATATTATCACCTTTGCATTAATCAATATTAATTCACTGCATGCTGTGCTGATATGATAAGAACATCTAATCTAATTAGACTCCATACAAGCAGGCAAAAAGGGGGTTTGTAATCTGATTTCTTGATATGTTCACCACATTTATATTAATTGTAATGGTCACACAGCAAAACGTGATATGTGGTTGCTGTTTGCAAATTACTTAATTTAACCTGATTTTAATAATTACTAAATACGCTTTATTTTTAGGCTATTATTAGGTTTATTGTTGCTTTTTATAAGATAAAAATATAGAACACAGAAAGGCCATGAGGGATGCAACGCTTTTTTCCAACTGAGACGCTTTGGTTGCGTCTGATAGCTGTGATATAGAATTTTGGCGGAAGTAAAAATATCAGCACAAGGTAGAGTACTCGCTCTGGATGAAGGGAAGGCTGCAGCATGTGGGAGGAGCGAAGTGACCAACAAGTCGAAGTGGGTTGAGTATTAATTTCTCCTCCACTGTTGTTGTTAAGCGATGTGATGGTTAACCTTTGTGGTATTTGTCCAGCCCCTCCTCAAACTGCACAAATTAAAACTGCAAAAATAAAATACACCTAGTGGAAACACGTCAGTTAAAAAAACCTGCCACTTAGCAAAAAAAAGTGGTTACGCTTGCATGAGGTGGTATTGCAAATGATTTGAAAAAAACATATTTTGCAAAACTGCAATGGAAACACTTTTTAAAAATTTTATAGGTTGCAGCTATGTGCTTGTCGGTAGGAACTGGCTCCCTCAGGCTTGATGCAGCAGGTGCTGAGAAGCGTTATTGCATTGCATAACTTTTCAAAAGTTAAGCGGATCATCCAGAGTTTTGAATCCATAATTCTCACAATTCTCGAAAAACATAAAAACATCAACATTACGGTTGTGGCAGTTGTTTGCCATCTCCTGCCTTCCCTTGGTTGGCTTGTCAATGGCGTGGTATTGCAATACTGCAGTTATTACGACATAGGCAGCTGAAGAAAACAGATATTTAATGACAGCCCAAATTATTGTTGTTGAGCCCTTAATTCTCACCTTGGTGAGTGAGCGAGTGCAAGTCCAGGTCTTTCCTGCGTTTGAAGGCCTCTCCACATTCGGGGCAAGGGAATGGATGGCTGGTGTGGAGCAGTCTGTTCAACACACAAAAACACACATTTTAATGTACATTTCCAACCTGCTTTAACTTGTCAAACGAATCACATGGACACAACTCCAGGGATCAGCAACAGTCATACAAACAATTGCATTACACAGAGTGAAGAATTAAAATGTCCCACATGAAAAACACATAAAAACTGTGATTAAGAGGGGAAAAAGTCATGTTTTGGTTTTAAGCTGCCACCCCATATGTGACTCATAGCAGGATTACCAGTAAGTAAGTGCTGAGCTGTGCTTCAGGTTAAATAAGCGGTATTAGCTGAGTGTACAACGGCTGGAGATATTTTTTTTCTTCTTCTTTTTTTTTTTTAAAGTAAACTGGGAGGAGTCGGAGTTAGGACATGAAAGACTATATTTATCCATTGCATAACATTAAACTGGATATAGCCTTAGGGGAGGAGAGAAGTGTTAGGATGTATTCACCTAATGCTGCATCAGGCCTGTGTTCACAGCCAGAAAAAATAAAATAATTTTTTGTAGCTGCTTCTCATAATCTGAACAAACACAGATGATGTCAAAGTTTAGAAAACAAAATGCTCCACTAAGTATTGCACACATACAAATACACAGTATGCATCATGCATAGTGCTACGGGTAATGCTGCAGCAAAAGCACTTAATAACACAAGTCACTTAAAGTAAAGCAGGATGATAGAGGTGATGTGCAAGGACCTCTTAGTGCCCGTATAGGAGGCCAGGCTGTTTCTGTTCCCTGTTAAATAGACAAGAGAAATCAATATTTCAGGGACACCTGACCCTGAGTCAGCTGGGAGAATTAAAATTTCAGTCAGGGTCACCTCTTTTCTTAGCCAGATGTTCTTTAATTAGTAGGGGTGACACTGTACGTTCAGCATTCGCACAACACGTAGTTACACGCTGACTGGAGCTAAAACCATTTCAACCCAATTTTGAGAATCACTGAATCAATTGAAGCCATTTTTAAGCAAAACCAGAAAACATCAACTGGTTCCAGCTTCTAAAATGTAGAGCTGCTTTTCCTCACTTTCTTAAACAGGAAAGTGAATGTCTTTATTGAGCTGAAGGTTTGTTCTTGACCTTGAAAATAAACAGAAATATCTCAAGTGTTCTTCAGCAAAATCCATCTGCTGATGAAGAAAAGTGGACCTTCAGTTAAGATTGCTTAAGGACAAAAGAATAAATTTGAGGCTTTCAAACATACCGCTTAATAGCAGATTAACTGAAAAGCTTGAACACTGATTTCTGCTAGTTTGTCAGAAATTGCACGTATGATCTGCTGGTTTTCAGAACATGCCACTGGTTTAGCCATTCAGTATCTAGACAATCACAAGTGTAGCTTAAGACCAAATCAACACTAACACGTTGTCATTTTAAAGTGCCGTTTTAAAATCAAAACGATCTCCACACGAGCATTTTAGCACCGTTTCAGAGCTAATATCCGTCCATACTAACACGCCTAAAAATGCATGACCGTTGTTGTACAATGGGAATGCACGTCCCGGAGTAAACTGGAAGCAGATTATCTGCTCTGAAGTTGGTTGCTCAGTTCCAGGAAATAATAGGGAGATGGCAAAAAGTTACATCAGAGATTTCTTTGCTTGGACCAATGGTGAAGATGAGGACTTGTAAATGAAATTAACATGAGAAAAAGGTAGTCAGACATCAGAAAACAGAATTGGGAGTTGCTGCAAAGCAAATATGGCGACATGTTCCAGTGGTATTGAAAGAGTTATCTATCGCCAGAAGAAGCCATGGCAATGGAAAAGGAGCAGCACGCAACGACAATGAAATCACAAAAAGTATGTTGACCTGACTATAAAATTTTGGCTTAACACATTGTGACTAATAAGACCTAATCAGGGAATGAATGCTGTTGTTTCCAAAAGTCTTTTCCTGCTCATCCAGACTATAGCGCAACAGTGTTTTCAAATGTCTCTGATTTAGGAGCTCAAAGGCGCCTAAGTAGTATTGATGCTAGGCATAAACATAGCAATAGTTATGTGTTTTAAAACAAGAACATACTAGTGTGGATGTAGCCTCAAGATCTTTAAAAACTGGAAATTTGGAGGGGCTGTGGCCATTATTTTGGCTCTCCATTGGATTTAAAATGAAACACTGCAGTTAAAATGACAACTTTCAGTGTTCACATCCATATCTGGATCACTGTCCTGCAGGTAAAACACAGTGCAAAGCTTAAAGTCACTGCTTTAACCTTTCAGACACTGTTTTATTTCACATGCGCGCGCACGCACGCACGCACGCACGCACACACGCGCGCACACACACACACACACACACACACACACACAATGTTCTCTCCCCCTTGCTCAGCCAGGCAGGACAGGACCCAGCTCTTCCCCCATCCTGGGTTGTTATCGTTATCATCTTAATTTACTGGGCCTCTGTCTGTCAATCATATGTGGCTGCGGCTCAAGGGCAGCCAGACATCTCAGTTAGTGTGTTTGCCACGCAGCTTTAAGGTCTTGCTCAGTAGTCAGACACGGCTCAGCTACTACAGCTCCTGGCGGGAGGGAGGAGGTTTATCTAAATCCTGTCCTGGGTTCTGTTTGGAACCGTAATTCTAATGTATTTACGGTGTAAACAGGGTCGGAAATGATTGAATGTGGACAATCTGGTCCATGTGAAAATCCACAGTTATTCAGAGTGCTGAATATAACATACAGTATGTAGCTAAAGATGTTAGATGTGCTGCAGTTATTTTCCGTTTAAATTTCTGCAATCATATTAATGCTAAGTGTTACTGAAGTGTCATCGCTGTTGTGTTCTTACTTGTGATGTTCAAGCTGATCCTCCGTGTTAAACCGTGACGGACAGTTTGGACAAAAGAAGAGATGAGCAGCTCCCTCGTTGTCCAAAGTGCACACCTGCATTGAGGGACACAGCAGTCAAGGTCAAAAAGAAAAGGATTTCACAGCAAGTTATCTACCAAAAATATAATTCTCCCTTTTTTATAGAAATGCTAAAAGGTTTAAAATATGTGACAACAAATTTTAAAAATGAAGCATATATCTCATCATTTCCACACTACAAAAAGTTTCTTCATGTGCTATATTTAAAGCAGCTTTTATTTTTTTAAATGGTATAAATGAGATCTGGAATTAAACTCTTGGATTTGGAAACAGTGTTTCCCCTTTAAGCCCAAAAATGCTATAAATATGCTGTAAAATCTCCCCGTACGCAATCAACTCACCATTTCTATTTTATACTACCAGAGTTGAGGACAAGCGAGGATTATAAACTTAAAACCTGCAAATAAGGGTTCTCCAATCGATTGACAGCTTACCATTATGAGCAAATAATGATGATCAGGTGACACAAAACACATCAAAAAGACTATTTCTCTATGTGTCGCTAAAAAAGCTTAACTGGTCTTTCGTTTCTGTGGCTCACACTTAACATCCATTGTGACATTCATGGATTACTGCTAACCTGTGCAGTGCAGACACACCCTTTCTCCTCGCTCACATCCCTCTCTCTCTGTCACACACACACACACAGCACTGAAAGCTTCTGTAGAGGCTGCAATACACTCTGCTGTTTTTTGACAGTGCTTACATTTAGCTTTGTATTGTACCCACACAATCAATATGGCATCTTTATGTAAACCAGCTCTTTCTCATCTGCATTTCTCCAGGATTTTATTCTTATTCATTTTGTCTCTGCAACTAGAAACACTGGTTTGATTAGGGGAGACCAGGGGCAATTGGGACAATTTTTGGTTTTGATGTCATTACTCAAATACCTCTGAACTGTTTAGATACGATTTTTATGTTTTATGTTTAACTAAAAACATAATTGGACATCTACAACTTCGTACAAAAGTGTCTTTTCTCGTGTCAGCTGATGTCCTAAATATCTTCCAGCAGTGCAAACTTGAGGAAACACTGGAGAGAGAGGTATTTTAATACAAAGAAAATGATTGAGACTGTACCGGCTTGCGTCCACGCTTGCGTCGAGGCTCTGTCGAAGAGTGAATGCGCTGGTGTCTCTTCAGGGTGGCTGCCTGGGAAAAGTTTTTGCCACAATCATCGCAGCCAAATGGCTTGTTGCCAGTGTGGCTCATGCTGTGGCGCAGCAGGCTCTGGGAGTTAGTGAAGGACTTTGTGCAAACCTGCACAACAACAATAACCACAATCAGTGCCATAGATGTGTTTACAAAAGCTTTAAGTACACCTTGCGAGAGAACAAATAAAGCTGAATATGGCTACATTTGCTCAAATTATCATTTTTAAAAACAACATCCATTGTGCAGAGACACCAGAGAATCTGTCAAATATAATGAGAGCGAAGGTTCAGATTGTGTCTGCTTCAAACCTAAAACACTTCAAAAGCATTACATCATCTCCCTTGTCTGCTTCATGATGTAAGTGACATTTCCATCAAATAAAAGAATCCCTCAGATTCAAGAAACATTTGATTAAATTTTGAGTGGCACCTTGCACGTGAAGAGCTTTTCTCCCGTGTGGCTGTAGACATGGGTGCGGAGGAAGACGCGCCGGGTGAAGGTTTTGCCACAGTACGGACAAACATGGGGTAGTGGTGTGCGAGCCCAGTCCTGCAGCAGCTTGGCGGGTGGAGGGTGGTTGGTGTTGTCCGAATCTGCCGCTGTGCTGCCCTCTGATTCTGTGGCCTTGTTTCCTGACAACACCAAAAACTTTTCATTGAAGACCAAAACATCCTGCAACAAGTGCCTTATTTGGAGGATTTTAAAGGCGAAGTGTGTTTAATTTAGGGGAATTTGGTGGCATTTAGTGGTGAAAAGTAGATTTCAACCAGCTAAAACTTCTCCCAGCTAGAATCCCTTCGTTTATCAGGAGCCGAATTATCCACAGAGGTCTTTTCCTCTCTAAATGAATAAAGCAGGCTAATAAAACAGCCAAAAACACCAAATAAAGCTGTTTCATGTAACAAATCAGCGAACCTCGTAAATTCATTTCTGGTCAGCTTTTTCTAATCCGTGTTCAGGAGGTTTTTTACTGTGAGCAGAATTATTCATGGAGGTCTCCTTCTTTCCAAAACAAACATATCTGGCAATTTAAACTGATAAAAAAAATGAATAAAGAAGTTTAAATTTAAAAGTCCAAGTATTTAAATCCCCATAAGTCAGGGACACACCCTGTATGTAGATATAAATGGCTCATTCTAAGGTAAGAAGAACAAAACTGTTCTTATTTTCAGCTATTTTCACTAAAGAAATCATACTTATTACACTGGTCCTTTAAAACAAATATTTTCACTTACCTTTGAGTGCACTAACGCCGCTCAGGATCCTGACAGAGGGCTTATTTCTCTTAGCAAGAGGTGAAGCTGATTCACCAGCAGAGGCAGGCGAGGAAAGCAGCCGCTTTGAGCTCTGTGGGGCATCCTGAGGTTTAGTCGTCCCATCACCAGTTTCACCTCCATCCGCCACCTCTGCCACTGAAGTGAAGCGGTGCTGCCGGCGGTGGTACAGGTACTGGGTGGTGTTCATGAAGCTCTCGCCACAATGGGAGCAACTGTGTAGTGGATCCTCCAGGCCATGCTTGAGCTTACGATGGCTGACCAGCCCTTCCACATTGCTGAAGCTCTCTCCACACTGTGTGCACATGAATAACTCAGGCTGTGTGAAACTGGAGGTGATGCTCATGCTGGAAGGAGTGGCGTCCTGGCCCTGCTCCTCAGTCCCGTTGTTTTGAACTTCCTCCAATGTCTCTTCAGGAACCCCTTCCGCCCGTTCCTCGCCTTTCTGCCGGTGTTGCTTGCGGTGGTAAAGAAAAAGGGTGGTGTTTAGAAAGCTTTCCCCGCACACAGAGCAGCGGTGCAGCGCCTCTTCAAAGCCGTGTTGGGTCCTGCGGTGAGCCACGAGTTCAGACACCAGGCCAAAGCATGAGCCACAGTCCACACACAGGAGCACCGGTTCGGGCTTTGGCTTTTTGTTGGCCCCTCTCCTCCTGGGAGAGGAATCGTCTTGATTCGAGGTCGAGGGAGCTGCCACAGTAACTGGAGGATCTGAGCTTTGAGCTGAAGAGGTCTCTGCAACTTGCTGACTCTCTTCTTCTGCTATGGAATTCTCTACTGGCTCCGGTTTAACGTTTTCACTTTTCGAGGGAGAAGAATAATCTGGATTTACAGTTGAATTGGAGCTCTGAGCTGAAGCGGCCTCTGGCTCGGGTTGTGAAGGTTGTGTAGGTTCTGGCTCAGGTTGTGTATGTTCCTGCTCAGGCTGTGAATCCTCTGGTGGAGGTTTTTGGTTCTCGGAGGCAGACTGCTGACACGTCCCTTCTTTTCGGTGCTGCTGCCAAAGGTCCAGGCTCTTGAAAAGTTCATCACAGTCTCCACACTGATAGAGGATTCTGGGCTGGTCTGATGTCACGTTCGCACTGACCGCAGCCTGCTTGAGAACGTTCTTAGCTGGTTGCACGGAGGAGTGTCCTGCTTGGATTTGGATCTGTGGTGCAGCAACTGCCCTTGATATATTTATTACCTGTTGCTGCAAAGACAAGGGAGGAAAAAAGAGGAAATCAGATATTACCTTTAATGTTTCATTTGCTGCTTTTGCTTCTGTGTACTAAGGAAATTACTCTTTGTAATACTAATCAAAGAGCTGTTTCAAGTGAATTCAACCTGCAGTATTTTTCTTTTATTTCATGCTTTCTGGCAGATGAGGGATGAGAATTCATTGTTGGGGTATTGAGGTCAATTAGAGCAGCGTGTGTTTAGAGCCAAGGTTCCTCTGAGAGCTCCAGACGGCCGAGATAAGACCTCAGCCAGGCCGATAACTATCAAAGGCCCATCAGGGTTGAATGGGTCACTCCACAGGGTTTTGCTTTTGCTCCCTCAATCCATTTGGACGATAAAAAACAGAACATCAAGGTCGAGGTTAAAGACGTCTGAAACTGTCTCAATTACGGCAGTTCAATATGTCTCAGATACTAAAAATGATTTATGGGCTTTTGTTTTTGCATTCAGGTGTGTGAATACTGAAGACCACTTTCAGATGTGATCTGTCTGATCCAATAGATTTTTTTTCTTAAACAAATACAGACTGCATGTTAACATCTGGTGTAAAGAAAGCAGATATCTTTAAAATATAATATAAATGTCTCCTGCACAAATTGAAATTGACCCAATTTAGTGTTTTTAAAAGTGTTTTTAAAGTCCTAGTGCATAATAAATGATAATTTATTGTGAACTAAATCAAAATCTGAGGAAACATTGTGTCTAAGGCATAGACTGGATAAAAGAAGTGAACATTTTGTCACCCACTGGTTTATGGAACAAAATATTAAAGTAGTATAAGAGTGCAAACTTAATGCATTATTTAGTATAGCATATTGTTGAATTTATTCATACCATCTTGTTTACACATACTTAGTGCTCACAGTGATGTGTCCACTAGTCAGCGCTGTTCAGAGACAGAGAGGGGACAGAGCTCGCGGGGTCGAGCAGGTTCTGATGTTTTGACTGAGCTTTAACTTTCCTGGGACTTCACAAAGTTATGAAGAAAACCCAAAATGTGTTGGACTGTTTTATTCCTTCTCAAACACCCACATGGCTTACAGCAGTTTGGTCGTAGGCAGTTAGTCATTTTTGAGTTCGTAATTTTGGCTGCCACCATCTTTGTTTTTTGGAGCCAGAGGTTTGGATGTGAGGACGGAGCTGTGTAGGAGCGAGGGGTGGATCTGGGGCTATGCTAATATCCTGACTGACATGTCGCTGCCAGTGCAACTTGTCAGGGGCAAGGTAGCGATGCCTTAAAGCATGCCCTGCTGCATCATCTATTTTACTCTAAATGGGACCATATATAAGAAATGAACATTATTATGTTTTAAAGAAGACTTGAAACTTGCAATTGAGGAAATACTCATTGAAAAATGTTTACTTAGGTAATAAAGTGAGAAGTACGCCCATTTTCTCATGAGCCACGCTGCGACCCAAAGTTCTCAGGAGTTTTTTCTCAAAGACAACTTTTCATTGAACTAACAAACAGGTTCCTTCAGCCTATTGTGAACTCCCTTTCCACCGCAGTCCGAAGAGTGACGAAGATGAGGCAAATCCATCCCCTGACATATGAAAAAGCAACGTGACGGATTGAGGGCTGCTGGTGGGCGCAGGGGTGAACACACTCTGCAGCCTGTTGTTTGGTGTGCTCACCCGTTTTGACTGCAAAAACATGTTGGAAAGTAAAAATATATACATTTTCCTCACTGCGACATTTACTGCTGCATGGTATTGCTGCAAGTTGGATGTAGTGAATAAAATTCAAAGGAGGAAAATGAAATGAAGAGTTTCTCTGCAGCTCCAGCATGCACAAAACCGACAATTCAGCACACCAAAAAAACCCTCTCTCGCTGAAGAAAAGCCTGTTATAAAGGCTTTGTGCTTGATATTTATCTCAGATAAATGGACAGGTCTTCACCATTCTGAATGAAGCTTTTCATACTGTGCAAGAAAACCTTTGTTGGCCTTAGAATGAAGGCTATGCAGCCCCCCAAAAAGTTTTTAATATAGATTTTTGGGTTTTTCACCTCCATGCAATCCAAATGTCTTTCTCCTTCACAGACCTCAAAGAAAACACAACAAAGAAAAAGAAGCCTCATTCTGGTTCGCAATGATTCTGCAGCACCTGACAGTGTGATCTCATCATCCTTCACCTGCATGTTAGAAAAGTCTCACATTAGTGGTGTTTACTGTCTAACACATATGACAATCTAATGTTTTTTACGTTTATTTCATAGCTTTGTCATTTCTGAAACAAAAGTGAGTTGTTCATTTATATTTTTGAAGCTAGATTTTCATTATTACAGTGTAATTTAAAATAGATACCCCCAAATAAAGCACAGACTTTGTAAAGGGTGAATGGCAGTTGCTTAGACTACATGATATGCAGATATATGCTGCACACCCACTGAGAAAGCTCCAGGACTTCGGTTTACCCACTTAAAATATGCACAATGATACGTTAAAACAGTTTCGTGACAAAACTTTCACTTCAGCTATTTATTTCGCAAACACAGGACTGGGTGATGACAGTAACCTGAACAAATCCTGCAGAACATGCAGAGAAATGCTCGTCTTTCCTCGCCCCCATCCCGCTGAGCTCAGTGTGAAGTGTGTGCATATTGAGGGTGTGTGGGAGAGCGAGAGTGAGACAGTGACGCTGCATACGCTGAAAGTAGACAGCTGTTGGCTATGAGAAGAGAGGAGAAATTAACAGTGAAGTTGTCAAGTGATAGTAAATGTACAGTTTAAGTTGGTCCATGAATAAATACTGTGGCTCCTCAAGACCCAAGTAAAGT
This sequence comes from Plectropomus leopardus, assembly GCF_008729295.1. NCBI lineage: Eukaryota > Metazoa > Chordata > Actinopteri > Perciformes > Serranidae > Plectropomus > Plectropomus leopardus. Next base: position 23,348,149 of record NC_056469.1, read on the forward strand.
TCCTGTGTCTTGCTTCTCAACTGCTGGGTAAAATAAAGCTGGTAAGCATCAACCTGGGACCTGGAGGAAAAACAACCAGTGGTGCCCAAAAAAAAAATTGAGTAAATGAATAGAATTATTTGTTGAAATGGCCCCTGCATATGTATCAGCCACAAACAGCCATCGTTTTATTGCAATTAGGCATAAGCGGTATCACGGTATTTCAATATTTCCATATACCAGGATGTTTAGAAAATCAAAAATACAGACCCACATCTTTCTGTAACTTCATACCGGCGAGGCTGTATTGAGGATGTTTTGCATGCAGTGTGCATCACATACCCTGGAGGTTACGTGCATGCATGAGCAGTGTGCGTTCACACTGGCAGTATTTGTTGTTGCAGCACTGCTTCAGAGCTGCCTACTGTTATAACTACTATATTTCCACCATTAAAAGCACATACTCTGCTCTACAGTATCGTCAACAACATAGTCTTTCAAATGTTTCACAGTAAAATGCCTTGTGTCAACAACTGAAGCGAAGTCAGGTGGGGTTTTTTTAAACAGAAACAGTAAAGGTTGAGTAAAACAGATGTATGTATGTATTTACTCATATCTGTGACAGAAAAAGGCATTGAAACTGTAGTAAAAGTTGGTAAAGAGTTTATATAATGATCAAAAGACCTTTTTCACTACCTGTTTTTGCTGAAACCTGTGCGTATCGTGCAAACAAAAATCAGTGAGACTCCGTTTTTAGATGTGCTGCTTGAGCAGCGCTGCTCACGCCATCAGTGTGGCTGCACTGACCCGGTTACATGGGCGCTGAAATTAAGCAACAGGTACCACAACCTGAAAGTCTCTGTTTCGATAAAAGAGATTAACATGAATTCAGAAGGTGTATGGTTGTCATTCTCTGTTTAATAAGGGAAATGGGTGTAAGAATATTAGATTTTGTTGACATCTCGTGAGTGTATTGTATACTGAGTAGACTAAAAAATGGCAAGACAGCCAGCAGAACGTAGCTAACTCATTGTAGCGGCTCTGGGAAAGGTGGGATTAGCACTGCACACTGATACTGTCATATACCATATTCCCCGATGAAATTCAAGGAAGGTATAAAGGTATGAAAAAATAGATACCACAAAGGTCTAACTGCAATGTCACATTATACACACTGAAATCATGATAATCTAGTTTATGGGGTGGAGATACTTGCAATAAACCAGCTTATAGGAAACTGGAATCCAGGAAGCCATAAGGTTCCCAGGTTTTACAGTGTTTCTCCAGCTGATTCATCTTTCAGAAGGCCAATGAGTGATCCATCAGGAGAAAGGGTGACACTGACTGATGCATTTCTCATGCTCTTCTTCCCACTGGCGACTCAGGATGCAATTTGTCTGTCACGAGTGTCACCGTGCTTTATGGACATGCGTTGAAGACTGTAAAGATGGAAGTGCGGGCGCAAGTTCAGACAGCCCAGCCCTACTGCCAAACGAGGGCCAATGACTGCTTTTAACCCCGAGGGACTTTCTGAAGCTGTCATGGAAAAGGCAAAAGAAAAAGTGCCAGTCGCACCAAGACTTAGCTCGATATGTCAAAGTTAAACAGAGTAACTCGTGTCATTATACAACTTTCGAACTCTGCAATTCAAATAGCCTCTTTGCTGAACTCAGAATTAATAGAGCTCAGCAATATTTCCAAAGAATATATTCCAAACACGAGACATAATGTAAAAAATATTGAAGGCAATGCAAAAATCCACAAGCCTCTCACATTCACAACGAGCCAAAAAACAATAGAACTACAACTGAATTTACATACAGAGGCACACATTAACAACACAAATGGAAAACACTAAAAAAAAAGACAATAATCTTGAAAACTCATTGTTCATTATTTTTTAAGCATGAGGACCATGCTGGTAATTTAGCTGGACTTGCCAGACGCCATGTAAACATGGCATCCTGGACCTCAATGTGGCCTGCGATCTGTATTACATGTCATTCCCTCCTGCTCACACTTGTCCTCTACTATGATTTATCAAATTAATGCCAAAAATGATGCAGTGATGGCTTATACATTCTTTTAACCATGTTGCTATTGTAATGTATCACATAACCAAAAACAGTTTCTCCACTAAACTGCCATTTATGCTCCCACTTCAGAGCAGAAATCTATTTCACTGCAGGAAAGATGGTCTCTTCATAAGACTGGACTTGCTACGGAGTAGAAAAACACAAACACTTTTGAAATTGGTGCTACATAATCAGAGAAAAACAAAGAAAATGGGCTTCGGCTTTTGCTCAAGAGGTAGAAAACCTACAGTTACCAGAATGCACTGCGCCACACCAGACCAATAAACACCCCTGCTGGTGGGTGACATCATGTGCACTCATCCGTTTGACACAATGGCGTCCAGTAGGTAACAAACAATCCTGAATTACAGTTAATAAGTAAGCTAAAACATGTTTCTGAAAACATTTGAGGCGAGAAATTGGCAACAGTGACATAATCTTGGATTAAATTTGATCAGCCCTGCTTAGTTTTACTGTCTGATTTCAGTTTTCACAATGCAGGAAACGTTATGGCGGTTGCTTTCCATTTTCAAACTCACTATTACAGGTAAACAGGGCATTAAAATATGTTTCTGAAAACATTTTAGGAGAGAAATAGACAATACAGTAACACAATCTTAGTTTATATTCATTCAGCTCCATCTAGTTTCAAGGGATTCTGGTTTGGCTGCCTGCTTTTGACGGCCCACCTGCAAGGCCAGAGCGACCAACCCAGGGAAAACTGTGCTCACTGTAATCAATCCACTTTTAGCACTGCCACATTTTTGCCTGTTGCACCTGTTTGTCTCACTAATGACTCATTACGCTGATAAACAACGTGCTAATGTGTTATTTTGCCATTACCCTAGACAGAAAACAGTTCCAGGTAGCACTTAAGTACTTAGAAAACTGTTGCATAACCTGTAGGTCTTACTTCACAGCTATGGCCTGTTTATCAGGGTAAAAGTTTAGAGGTCTGACAGATGAACTGGTGCAATGACTTAGTGACTGATATTTAAGTTTACAGTTATCAGTATGCATATTAAATTTTCCAGTGCCAATAAAGATAAAGGGTATTTCAGCCAAACAAATGACACATTATGTCAAGATCTCCATGTCTACTGAACACAAGAATTTGGAGAAAACAAGATTGACATTTTCAAAATCTATGATTATGTCACTTATATAATCTTACTTAGGATGGTGTTTGTTTTCACTTTATTTTAGATAATAGTGGAAACTCATGCATTTATGTAAGTGTTGTCAATTTTCTTTTGTAGCTTGCAACAGCTGTCTCAGCCTGGTATTGTTTGTATTTATTGTTTTTAAAATGACCGGGTTTCTCTTGCAAAAGAGATTTTAAGGTCAATGAGACTTTCACCGGGTTAAATAAAAGAGAAAAAAAATTGAAGTCAAGTAACAATTACCACAAAAACAACTTTGTTGGCAATTATGCCCCATTATCAGTTTATCGGGTACACCTAGCTTAAGCTAATTCAGTTTAATACAACAGTCCTGCAGAATATTGTTTTAGAGAGTTGTTTGTTTAACTGTATGGTCATTTTGGATGCTGAGGTGTTTTGTGCTTTTGAATTGTGTTGCATTATACTGACAGCTTGTCCACCTCATTTATACCAACGAGGTTTGGCTAAATAACAGAAACACTTCTCCAAACCTTCAGGAAGAAGTAGTTTCCTTAGGCTGCAATAGTTTTAGCTAAGTGTAGCTTATGAACTGGAAACTGGAGGTAGATCATAGCTACAATGATTTATCAATTAGTTGTCAACTATTAAATTAATCACCAACTAATTATATGATCCAAAAACTGGCTTGAGTATTTTTTTTAAAGAAAAATATTCCAGTTGCTAAATGTAAATATTTTCTGGTGTCTTTCCTCCACTATGACAGTAAACTGCATATCTTCGGGCTTTGGACAAAATAAGACATGTGAGGACATCATCTTGACACTGATTGACATTTTTTCCCAGTTTTTGTTAGTTTCAGCCCTGGTGTAGATTACATCTTATTTTCATTCCTTAACATGCACTGTCACCATCTTAACCAAAAAATATCTACTTAATATTCAAGGACTAAACATATGACGTCAGCATACACCTAAATCAGATATTAATACACAGCAACCGTTTTAAATGAGTCAGTAAATCATTATAAACAACTCAATGTTAAGTGCTCTGATCAAGGTCACTGTTACGATGATGAGTGGCAGAGCACTGTCAATTTATTACTTAAGTTATTGTTGTCACTTCAATGTCATTCTCCGGATCTGATTCAGAGGCTTTAATTTGATCACACTCTGGTCGTTTCCGGCCACAGTATCGATGTTTTTCAGTTCTGTTCCCAGCTAAAATCAAGATTCTGCACTCGGGACACCCAGGCACGACCACAATGATGAAAAACGCTAAACTGTTGACAGTGCCAGTATTTACCCGACTCTGTAGGATCGGAACAGTGACGGAGGTGGTTCCAGGTGTTTCTGGCTGTTCATCCTCAGCGGTGCACGTCAACTGGTGCTCCAGTACCTCTTCCAGGGTGCCGAACTCCTGGTAGCAGGGGAAGCACATGTACACCGATGAACTCTCCATTCCTGCCAGGGGATTAGAAATCAAAAACATTTCATAAGAAGAGCAGCAATGCAAAACTGATTTAGATAAAGGTGAAACAGTTCATAACACTCAGCATGCTTAGAATCTGAAAGTAATATCAAAACGTGAGCCTTATACAGATGCATACCCAGCAGTGTATTGCATCTGAAGTTAGGTTGTGAACATTGCCCTCTTCTGATGAAAAGAAGTGCCTGCATATATTATCAAGACAACAGCTTGGACACATGCGCCAGGAGGCTAACCCTGGGGTTGCCAGGATGACTCACCATGCGCTGAGCCCTGGCTAATTGTTATTTTGACCATGCAGGTTGCTGCTCAGGTAGAGACCTTGCCAAGTCTTTCTCTCTCCCTCTGCCATTTCATGGGGCCCAGCCGGACATTTAGCTTCAACATCAATTAGATATGTGCTGTAATTAGACCCACTGGAAGTGCAGTCAAGTTCATGCTGCTGCTCCTCAATGTAGCTATAATCAAAACACAATCTCTGCATTCCTTCACACTCACTGGATACAGATCGCACCACATACTGCACCAGAAACTCTCCTCTTTGAAAAAATAACCTTAAAGATCAAAGAAATCCACATCAAATGTGGTGCACTTTCTAGTTGACCATTACCAGCAGTGACAATGTCACAACGACTGCTGTTGTTTTTGGGTGTGGTGGTCAGAGCAAGGGGATGGAAGTAATGGGCTTAGGTAGTGGGGAAGGGCCAACTGGTCTCCCACTGAACAGAATAGATAATGTTATTATACATTCACATAGAAATTTGTCTCACGCTTCACAGAGACGTGGCTTACAACAAATGGGATAAAAACAATAAATGAGTAATAAATAAGAGGGCCAAAAGGTTGGGATCAAAGTGCTAACAATAAATGCATATCTAAAACAATATCATGAGAAACTGCAGCAGTCATTAATATCTAATAATGTCATTTATTTAGTAAGATGACAAACGACAAAATAAAGAATGTTTTGGTGCATCACGGCTGGAGCAATCCCATCACAAGATGGTTTCTAGATTTAATTGTCAGACAAGGCTGTTACTTAAAAGGATAAGGCTGGCAATGTTTCTGTCAACAAATCCCAAGAGAAGACCAAACCAAAAATAATTGTTGGTATGTTGGTCGTATGTTCGTCTGTCTCTAAATGCTTTCTAACTTCCCCAGCGGATCTGTGACACTCAACCCATGTGTTCCTACTGAATATATAAAAATACTGAAAAATGGATCACATATATATAGACTAATTATTTTAAAAAGCCACCTTATCCAAAAATGTAATTACCTAAAACAGCTGGCCACTTTAGGTTTTAAGCTAAAGTTACTCAAATGGGGTATATGGTGTTTTTCTTGTGAGCTGTTTTCAGCTGCAGGTTTGGTGATTTAATGAGTATATACATTATACAGCAGTAGAGACTGACAGCTGACAGTGAAATTAACAACAGTAACCAAATTCAGTGTAATGAAGATGTCACTTGTGGCTCACTTGTGTATTCTTAACAGTGGAAGTCTTTTAGGCTTCATCGGGCATTTGCTACACAGCAGTACTTGTTAGTGGGATAAAGTCTTTCTCTGGGTCTTGATAATAGCACAAAAAATATTAAATATAGCCAAATTTATTTAAACGGCCAGGCCAATTATGGCCTGATGATGCCCCACTGCCCCCTGATAGGATGATGGTCGTAGTAATGCGGTCTGTGTTTATCTGTGTCCTTTTTTTTTAGCAGAAGCTGTACTGTCCTGGTGCAGATGGTCAGATACAAACCCCCCAGGTTTGTGCAACACTGCTACACCTCAGCTTGGCAGCAACATTAAAGGATCAGATGTGAGGTACTGTGCATCTGCTTTTATCCATTTACCTGTGAGCATCTGTTGTAATTTGCTTTTTCACAATGGGCTACATTTGTCTGAATTTGAGCAAATCTATGTTTACCAGGGTCCTATGATCCCCAGCTCAAAGTCCTCTTAGTATGACATGTTAAAGGGATAGTATCCATAGTCCGTGCAATAAGCCTCCTGCAGACTGAGAGATTTTTGCAATCTTACAAGTTTAGTGCAAGCTACACTCTGCAACATGGATCTTAATAAACTTGGGTATGACATCAAGTTTGATGTAGGCTGTGTGATCGCATCATCTGTTGAATCGCAGGCCATGACCTACATCCGACAACGTCAATATGCAAGAACCAAACATCCTCAGCGAGCATCATCCATCTATGCTGCTGTAGTGGTAAGAGCAAAATGTAAACAAACAAATCGAGATTAAAATAAAAAAAAATAAATAAAAATGCATTGCAAATGTGGGACTTTTTTTTAGGTGGCTAAGTATTTTTATTCTACCTGTTTCTCAATATTTCTACTTTTTTCTGTTGAACTTAGTAAATCTCTGTCTTATTTTGTGTCTAACCAACTATTATTGTCAAATTGAATTTGTTCATATGTACTACTAATTGAATTTTGTTTTTTTCCCTGTTGCATCTGTGATAAACTGAATTTGTATGATGTTAAATGCTGATAAAAAGACCTCAAAAAAAAATAAATAAATGAATACCCTTTGTTACTGTTTTTTTCGGGAGGGGGGGCATATACACATGTACTTAATATGGGGGGGGGGGGGCGTGCCCCCTACATCCCCCCGAAATCTATGCCAATGGCTGACTGTATATTTACTAATTAAACTGTAAAGCGTCTTTTGTCCTTCACTTTTGGCAACTATAATTAAATCCCTCCTTCAACAATCTCTTGCAATGTTATATTAATAAACATAGGACTCTGGAAACATGTGAATGACCCCGTCTAAACGCCATGAGTGTTATTGCATGACAGACAGTATGGATGCTAACCTAACGCTGTAAGTGTTTACAGCAGGGTCAATGTCAGTCCGCAGCTGTCTCATAAAGGGACACCGAGGACAAAAAATACGTTTAGTCCCTGCAATAACCGGCTAATACAAAGCCTTGCTCATGTTGGCTCCGTTGTCTGTTTCTCTCCAGCGGGGTGTCCGACCGGAGCTAGCATGAACAACAGCTGAGTCAAAGCTAACGGTTAGCAGCTAGCTAGCAAACTGTATTATCTCCAACCAGACTGTGCTGCTAACATGCAACGATGGCCATTTTTTATCTAGCAACATGGCTAATGTGCCCCCGGCGTGGCGGCTAGCCATGTTGCTAGCTCGGGAAACAACCGTCGGGTTATTCCGTGAAAGCGGGCGCAGATGCCACATTAGCTCGTCACTAAACCCTCTTTACCACTTGGACCACTGGTGCTTACTTTGTGATACCAAGGAGAAGAAGAAGAAAACAGCGAAGAAGGAGGGCGGGATGCGCTTCTTCGGTGGTATAATGGCGGCGAGAGACTAAAAGTTAACATTAGCTGTCTCCCCCCGTTGAAAACCTCCATACATAGATGTCAGTGTGAATTATATCACCGGGAAAGTAGCATTCGTATAAAATAAGTTAAAATAATCCAACATAACTCACCGCATTCAGACGTTACCGGTCGAGGAAATAGCACAACAACTTCAGTTTTTTCTTCATGTTAGAAGACTCGATCTGATTGGCTGAGTCCGTCACTTCATCAGCCAATAGCGTTCGACGATACATCTCACTTGCAGTTTGTAGTCCAAAAGCGCGCCAGCAGGGTCTGTGTAGTCTGATGGACTACACATTTTAATTAATTTGGGGTTTTTTTGTAATGAATTAGGCTACCTAGATTGGAAAAATCCCAGAAATAAAGTATTGTATGTTTAAATGTAGGCTTACAAATATTTCATTTATTCAAATTTATGTATTTAATTTATTTAAAATGGACCATGTACAGTTTAAAATTAGGAGTCAGCAGATTATCAGCCTGGCCAATTATTGGCATTTTGCCGATTATTTGTATCAGCATTTTATTTTAATGATTGCAGGTAAAAAATAATAAAATAAAAAGTGTCAACATGGGAGGAACTTTTACTTTGTAAAACCTCAGGGAGCTATTTTTTAATTCTTTTTTTTTAATCTAAAATTTCACTTTACTTTATAAAAATTGGGGACTTGCTGTATATCATACTGAATGCTTCAGTTTTTATTAAACATTTGTCAAAGGCATTTAGAGAATGTTTTAAGTTGGAGTTTGTTTTACTCCAAATTCTAAATAATGACAAAAAAGATTTTCATTTTTATTATAAATGCATATCGGTTTCAAATATCGGTTTTTGGTCTCATTAACTACTAATAATCTGTATCAGAATTGTCCCTGAAAAACCAATATCGGTTGACCCCTTTTTAAAATGTAAATGTTAGCATTTGATGCACATCATACCAGATTATACTTTAGAGGTTCCCAACTGATGACCCCAAGGACGTGTTAGTTATCACTGCTCACTGGCCTTTATATTTAAGCCATAATAGCTGATTAGTGATCCTAGGTTCTTCATTGAGTGCTAATCCTTTTCTGGAGCACAATTTTTTTGTGTTTTACTTGAACTCAGAAAATACTGCAGTGTCCCGATGTCAAGAAATTACAATTTTTTAAAATTATTATTATCAGTTACAATAACCCTAAAAAGAATGAAAATTGTTTTGTTTTGTTTTTTGTTTTTTTTTTTTGTTAAAAAAAAAAAGTTTTATTACAATAATTCAAACTTGACACAAATTTTTATAAATGAAAATGTGTAAAAAGTCTCCTTTTTGAAAACAGCTAAAAAAATGTGAGTTTCTCCGTCAGATGCATTTTTATCAATAGTCCTGCTGTATCAATCATCACAAATGTACACGATGTGATAACCATCGTTTTCCATACAACTATACTTTGAAAGCGGTACACTGCTGCAGCCCTAACTCCAGATGACAATATTGTACTTTTTACTGTACCACATTTATCTCTCTGATTCAGGATTGCATGTCTTTATTTTTATATGCGTAACAAATAAAGAGAAGTCATTATAAGAAATGAACAGCCTCTAAGACCTAAAGTGGTGCATGTTAAAGTTAAAGCATAGAGCTAAAATATATATAAAATATAACAGTATAAATTTGTGGTAGACTGGATTCTTCACTCATCATGGAGTCTTACTAAGAAAATGTTTTCTTCACAAATTCAAGGTAACATGCAGTGAGTAACTGATAGCCTATACAAATGCTCATTATGTGAGTGAAGTATTCCTTTAAGAGTTAATTAAAGCTAACCTTGATTTGCATCAGCGCAACACAATGCAGCATTGAAACCTTGGGTGCACTCTGACCTCTCGAAATGTTTCAGTATAATTACCACACAATGTTACCTCAATCTGCTACTGCAGCTCTTCAAGGATCACCTGTTGATTTTTTTCACCTTTTTCATAGGGCGACAGTAGTAATAACTGTCTCATATGACTTCAGCTGCCCTTGAACGCCCACATAGGTTTATTAAACGTACAGCAGCCTTACACTTATCAGATTTACCATCCTCAGAGTGAGAACAGCCAGCTGCATCAAGTATTATATACAGAGGTCGGTGGAAGTATAGACTAGCCCACTTCACACATTTCCCAGAATTACACAGTGCCCCAATGTGCCCCATGGCTGATTGGGAAGATGAGCAGCTCCTCCAGACTGCTTAACTTGACTCCAAATGGTATTAAAGAGCCGACCGGGCATTCAGCCAGAGGGGCCGGGGCCACTCGGGCTCCGCAGAAACTGTGCAATCTGCTTGACACTCTGCGGGATAACATTATTCAACCATGACATATCATATCACCACGATGAAGATTTAGCAGCCATGTTTTTCATTGAAGGCTACGGTTCAGGGACTGCGGGTCCCAGGAGAGGAGAGCTGTCTTTTCACGCTGCGATGATTGCTCAGCATTCTCACACATGCACCTTATTCATCTTTTCCCTCCTCTTCATCTTTTGTTGTGTTGTTTTGGCAACACCTCTAGCTTTGGGCTTGTGAGCGCAGCTGCTGTTGCACTCCAGTGGAAACAGGTGAATAACAATCTTCTTTTCTCTAATGGTGGAGGATACAAACTCTATATGATATACTATTATTGTAGTAACATTGATATTTAGAGATCCACTGAATACTTCTGCACATTATCAATGTCTTTTTGGTGATGTAGAAGTAGATGTTTTAATTAATAAAGGGCTGAGAAAGATTCTCTACAGAATTTTGGAGATTATATTCCCAATAAATGTATTTAGTCAGGATTTTTCTTTGTTAATTTTATGGCATGCAGTTTTGAGTTGGGTCACTCATGGGCAAGGCAAGTTTATTTGTGTAGGACATTGTGCTCTACATAAAACATCAAAAGCATCAAGACACTGCAAAAGAAACACACTTAAAAAATGCCATTTTAAACGAATGAAAAATGCCTTTAGAAACCAAGAAAACAGAAAATTAAAACTACCTAAAGAAATTACTAAAAATGATTAGAAAATAACTAAGACTGGTATAAAATACAAAAAAAGTTACATTACTGTGTGGAAGATGAATAAATGTTTGATTTAATAAAAGGCAGAGAAAAGTCTTCAGCCTTGATTTAAAGTATAAACCTGTCACACGAATAAAGTTATTGGATGGAAATGTTAAATATGCCTCCATAACAACAACAAAAAGTTACAAAAACCCAGATCTACACAGTTAGCATCCTGATGTTTGCTTTTAGCTCACTAAGTGACGTCTCACACAGTCACAGTCACAGTCTCAGACTCTCAGTCTTGTTTTTCACCATCTTTATCGAATCAAGACCGATGAGCTTAATTTGTTCCACAAAAAAACAACCTGATAACAGACTCATTTCTGATGTTATCCAGAGGATCTTGTTTTAGATTATGAGTAAAAGTTTGACTCCTCATATCTTATAAAAACAGTTAGCTACTAATCTTTGCAGTTTGGAGGAACTTTTGTGTTCCTCATACTATTGAATCTGAGTTTAGGAAGTTTCAGTGTAGCTGAGTCGAACACTGAATATAATAGAAATGATTCATTTGTTTCACTGAATCCACTTTTGTGATGTGATTTGTGGTGTTTGTCACATGGTTTTGTTGTTTGGTCAAATGTCGTTCTGCATATTTGTATTTATCAGTGGTGTAATATAACAAAATAATAATATTTTTTCACAGTACTTTAGTATTTTTTGGGAATATCTGCACTTTACTTGAGTTTCTAATTTTTTTGTCAACTTTCACTTTAACTCCACTACATTTCCTCAAAAAAATGTAAACTTTTATAGCATTACATTTCCCCTAAGCATTTTAGTTACCTGCTGCAAAATAAGATAGAAAGGGGTAAGGGACTGAAGGATGAATGAAGGAAAACCTGGAATTTGTTCTTTAAATCCTTTAATTTGTTTCTCTGAAACAAATTAAATTGTGTAATATAAGCTTCATTTTAAGGTGGTGTATGTTACGAAGAAATAAACGTCATAATTCTACAAATTTGGACCATTAAAAAAACAGCTTTTACTTGTACTTTGACTAAATACATTTAACATTATAAAATCACTTTTTATACTTACTACAGTAAATATCAGATACTTAGTATTCTATACTTCAACTCAAGTGTGGCTTTCAGGTACTTCATCCATCACTCGTATTAATTATGTGAAACCGTTGACTTTCTAGGATGCAAGAAACAAATTCAGAATTTAAAGTGAAAGTGAGTAAAATGCATCAGCATGAAGAGCAAGAGCAAATGTTGGGTTTGCATTCAGGAGTTCAGGAGTACAGCTTTACTTGAGTGTGCTTTCTCAGGCCCAAATAAACATTTAAATGTACTGAATATGAAAACTCATAAACTTGGTTATGAGGATTGCATCACAGAATTTGCTTTGCATGAAACCTTTTCATTGAGGGATTAATTAAACGTTGCTCTCGTTGTGCTGTGAAGTGGAGTCGAGCGGATCAGCAAACTCTGAAAGCGACCACTTTCAAAATGATGAAATCAGAACGGTTGTCATGGAAACCATGCTATTGCAAATGTCAGTGAAAATGTTTTTGACCTTGACTGATGAAATCTCTCACTTCCACAGTTTGATTATATCAGACGTGTGAGCAGAGACAATTGACATGCCGACATTTTAACAGTTTTGTGACGGTGGTGGATTGCAGTGGTTTAACTGTTATCTTTGTTTTTGACTTTGTCTCACTTTTCTTTAATCTGAGCATCGCATTGAATTCAGAGCTCATTTGACTCCCCTGACTTCAAGGACCTTCAGCACATACCTCAAACACGGCTGAATATCTTTATGGCCGCTTAACAAGAACCAAAGGAAGCCTCTCCCACACATCCGTCTCAGAGCGACTCACATTTTTCATTCAGACCAGAATCTGCTGTTCAGTGCTGTAAAAGAAGAGCAGGATTTAATGAAGTCTCAGGGCGTCTGTGAACTTTCTTCTTTCGTCTTTCACCGTGTTCAATAGAAAATATTTATAGGCTCAGGCAGAACCTTTGCTGCCCGTTGCTTGACTAAAATTTCTTGGTTACCTTCAAGTCTGACCCCAAAGTTCACCTCAGATAAATTAAATAGTTTGTCCTTGTATGGCCCGGCCCTGTCCGTGACCTCTATTCATAATCATAAACTCAAGTCTTACAAAGACTTTCGCTTCGTGTGATCATCTTTAAAGAAATGTTTCGGCTCACAAAATTTTTTGTTTAAGTTAGAAAATGTTGTAATTAGGCAACTTATATTTGTTTTTATTTGCAATGTAAATCACAAACAAGGATTTTTAGGGTTTGGAGCTTTTTTTACATCGGTGTATAAATGTGGAATGTGTTTGTAATTATAATACGATTCAACAAAATAAGATATATTAAAGGTCTAGAGGGTTTAGTGGCATCTAGCAGTGAGGTAGTAGGACTGAAACTTCTCTCATGTGCCAAGTGTGTACGTCGATACGCAAAACGCGAATTTAAAGCCAGCATTTGGTTTGTCCATTCTGGGCTGCTGTAGAACAACATGGCAGACTCTGGTGAACAGGACCCGCTCATGAATTTATAAAGACAACTTGATGCAGTGGAGGCAGGTCCCCAATTAAACTTGTAAAAATTGTATTTAAGTATGAAAAAACTTGATTTCCGCTGCATGAACTTACCTGGCTTTTTTCCATTGTGCATCCAATAGAGCAAGCACACGAGACTAAAAACAGACGAGAGCAGCTAGGTGGCTTGCTAACAAAAATGATTTAATCATGTGGCTCTTCTAGATTTTACAAATGTTATCTGACCAAATAGATAAAATCCCGATAGTGAAATGAGTCATTCCACAGAGAGTGATGCTCAAGAACTTTTTTTCATCACTTTGTATTAGTAGTGTATTAGCGGAGGAGAACAGGGCTGTTTGACACACTTTTTACATTAATTTTAACCCTTTATAAATTCCCTTTGAATCTGTGATGGAAACGTAAAGTGTTTGGTAGGAATGTAATGACCTCATTCTCCTTTATTGGCTTCTGTAAAAAGATACGGGCGGTCAAATACATTTCGTGCATATTTCGTGACATCATTCATGGGGTCAGTCGTCACACACAATGGGGTTGGTTTTCCCATTGACATTTTAATAAGAACTAAAAAAATGGAACAACCATAAAAATGAATTTAAAGTTAAATTTCAGTGTAATTTTTCATTGACATGCAACAACCTCACATATATCCTGTATTAAGAGACAATAGGAAGAAAAATTCAAAGTGCTATGTCGTAGGAAACTGGACTCGCTTGAGTTTCTTGAAGGCGTTTTACCATCTGAGAGGTTTCTTCAGTTCAGAACTGAGAGGTTAAACTTCTTCAAAAAACCACGATTTAGCACTTCGAATTACGATGACCCGAATGACTGAGAATCTTCAGCAACACATACAGAAAAAAAATCTTAAAAGAGCATTTTTCATTCATATACAACACTACAAAGAACGAAAAAAGAGAAACACCTGTGACAAATGAATATAACTGCCCTTTTTGCTGAAAACCAAGTCAGCAACCAAATTTAGTATCCTAATTAAGAAAGATTATTGTTAACCCATTGTGTAAATGCCTAGAAGATGAACACAGATGAACTGGATATCTAAAACATGACATGAAAAACTTTAAGTCCTCTTACCTCAGTGCCAGGTGTCTTACTCCCTGATGACTGAGGATGTGGCGACCTTTGACCCCAATTCTGAATATTTCAGTCCCAACATTTTTTAACAGCGCCCTCTAGGCATCTAATCAAAGTGATAATCAAAACCACTCTCCCCTCCTACTTTTTTAAGGATCTTAAAACCTCCTTCTCTCCTGGTGAACACACCCTGGTAAGTTAGAAACCAGAGACTGAAATTAGCAGAAAGGTAAATAAACTGAAAACATGAAATGCATGAGTAATATTCAGGGTTCCCACACATTTTTAGTGGCAACATTTCAAAACGTTCCCATGATCCATATTAAAAAAAAGCTCTTGCCCCACTTGCCATGTGTTCTTCAAAAATATCCTAATTGTGAAAAATCAAATATTTCGCATGTCTGAGCTATGTTACGTTAACAGCTATAAAAAATGTATTGTGTATGTTACATTACATGTAAGGTTATCCAAGGAAGATTACTGTAACAATGTCATCACAAAATTCCATGACTTTTACAAAACTTTCAATGATTTTTACTAACTCCATGACTTTGTTTTTATGATTTTGTGAGATTTTATAACTCTTCCAGGTATTCCTTGAACATGGGGTAAAACAAGTTATTTCTGGCACTGAAATTTCATCTCTACTGGAAATGCTGATTGGTAATTTGACTGAACACATCATGCAACACATAAACACAAGCTTCGTCTCTGTGTTTACAGGACAAGTGAGTAATCAATTAACATGCTGTTCTAATATCATTATGACTTGTATCCCCAACTGTGTGCTCATGAAAACACGGCTCACTTATTCAGGTATAATTCAATCACGACTGTGAGACAGGAACAGTTTCATCACTTTATTAATGAGTTTAATTATTTATACCAACAAACAAAAACTGTCTCTCTCCCTCCATCCCTCTCTCGTAATCATCTCCTTTATCCAACCGTTCTGTTCCCAACAATGACATTTTACCCCCAGACAATGGCGATAAAAGAGCAGGGTCACAGCAACTTAAAAACAGAGTGTGACAGATCAGACGGTGGAAAAAAAATAAACATTAAAATAGCACATTTAGTCAGCTCTTCATTTAGGAAAAAAGTACTGAGAATAATGTCCATGGTCTGCCAGCACACACACAAACACACATACATTCCCTGTAGCTGTGCTCAAGAAACTCACCAAGTATCTGAGAAGCACACACACACCGTACTCACGGGACAAACCCGTTACACTCATACGACACAGTAAGCGAAAACAGGAGACGGTCGGACACTGGAGATGATACATGTCAATGGACAGATTCATTATTTCCCCTTTCCTCCAGACACACACACATTCACACTCACTTACACTTACACACATTCACACATACACACAGACACACACAGGGTGATCCGTGCTCCCTCCCGACACAACGACCCCACAGATCCAGAGGCTTGTAACATTCCCTTCACATTGAAGTTAAACGGAAAACCGGAGTCCCGCCTGTTGGCTAACATGTGCACCTGCATACACACAAGACCACTGATTGGAAAGCACACACCAACGTCTGGATCTCAGTACAGTATCTTGGATGTGAAATCGTTTTACATGTGACACTGCTGGACTAAAATTTTGGAATTTAAAAAAAAAAACAAAAAAAAAATGTACCACCCCAGTGGAAAAGAAAAAGCCCCACCCACCCCCCAAAAAAGACACAATACAATAAATAAAACAGTTATGACAACATTTATGTGGGAAAAGGGAAAGTTGTGAAGAGAGAAATGGAGGGAGAGAGAATAAAAATGAAACATTTTGTTCTGTTTTTCCCCTCCTGAACCAGGGACTGAAATGAAATCGTATTTACAGACTGCGACTGAGGATAAACAGTCCGGCTGCTGCTGCGCCGGTCTACTAGAGAAAAAAAAAAAAAAAATTACAAGAACAACAATATAATAACAATAATAACAAAAATAACAAAATAAAATAAAAGGTACTTGATATTTACAGTTTAGCAGTGAAAAAAGGAGGAAAGAGGGACGCAGAAGGCAGAGGGAGGAGGACGAGGAGGAATGGAAGGGGAGGCTCCAAAAGCTGTTGGGTTTCGGGGATCTGAGCATCATTTCTGGTCTGATTATTACTGAGGTTAGTGGAAGTAATATAGTGTGGTCAACCTGGGCTGAACATGCACGTTTGTGTGGTGGAAGAAAACTGCCGCCAGTGGACTGCAGAGGCTGAGTAAATCATTCACGATCAGTTCCCACCTACCGCCACAAGAACATGATATGAGCGTCACACAGGCAGGCTGTTTGGGAAGGGCCGAAGAGGGTTTTTTTTGGACAAATCTCTCTCACAAACAAAACAAAATTCATTCACAGTCCCCCTTCTGCACAAACAATAGCTGAGCACGCTAGCTGAAATGACGACGACGAGCCGAGTGAGCAGTGAAAGCAGCCAGTAGTCTCTCTGCACCTGATTCTTCGACAAGCTGATAAGAAACGCAACACCGTAAAGTGACATAATTAATGAGGTGATTTTCACCCTACAGTGCCAGGCATCTGGGTTTATGACATGTGAGACATCATTGAGGCTTCTGTGTTGGATGCAACAGCTGGACAGTACACATAACTCGCCCCCTTTTGCTTCCTCTGCTCCCTTTGGAGATGTGCAATAACGTGAAACTCTTGGTTTACAGCTTAACCAATGACGACGTGAGCTTATACTGAAGAAACTGAAAACTCTGCTCCCTCTCATACATATAAAAGGCAGTTAATATTCAGAAAGAAACTGTAAAGACAGGCTGCGGTGCCCTCATTTATGTTAAAATTTAAAACCATCTCTTACCTAAAAATGAGCCAAAAATCAGCCAATTATTTGTTTGGTATCAAACTGGGAGATTTAAAAGAATTAGTCCCCATCGGACTGGGCGAACTGAAGATACTCGAGTAGAGTTCAGAGCAGAAAGTGACGGAAAGAGCCACTCGTCTACACAGTGGGTTGTACGATGAAACTTGCACGTTTAAATGTGCCATTTTTGACCCCACTGTAAGGATGATTGTCAATATTTGTCAGGCCTTACAGGCGGCCCCCATTCTCCACTCCGCAGCCAATCAGGACCCCATCTGATGGCACCACGGCCACACATAAAATATGCAAATAAAATGAACATAAAAAGGGATAAAAGTCAAATATAGATTATAATACAGCAAATTCACAGAACCTGTACAACCCTCCTCTCCTCATCTCCCAAACATCCCGACCAAAGTTTCTTTATTCTAACAGGCCAAACGCAGGCCAGCATGGACTTAAAACTGCAGCTTATATTAAGCCCAAGCATGGCTACTTAAATATCCTTAAAACAACCCTGCAACTTCCTGAAGCGAGCAGCCACAGAAACTGCTTTCTATTGGAAACGGTTAAAATTCAGGGAACATAGCGTTGCTGAGTGTGTATGTGGGTGTGTGCAGTTATTTCTTTTCTATTTTAAGGGTTTGGAGCCGAGAGGAAGGTCGAGAGGGAGAAGAGCAGAGAAAGGAAAAATGGGGATGACAAAAAGAAAGGATGACAGAGGGATGGATGCTCAGGTGCTGTTGTTGATGGATCCAGGTGCTGAGCTGGGCTGGGCGGTACTGTCTGACACACTGCCCTCTGCAGGGGGAGAGAAGGAGCACACACGCCACGGAGAATTCACTGTTTCTGCTGGATGGTTCAGTGACCACATGTCTATAAATGTCTTTAACATTCATATAGATATCAGAGAAGCCAACAACTACGTATTTTAAGAGAAAAACTTATCTCTTCACTTAGCTCTGACTTAACAGCTTTGCATTTTGCTTAACACTTACACACTGCTGCACCTCTTTAAAATGTTGTATTTTTCTTAATTTTCTGTATTGTATACTCTCTTTTTAGCTTTGTTTTTATTTATATTGTCTCAATGGGTTTTGTTTACCATCTTTTGTTATGCATTCTATTTATATCCTTATTTTAATCGTACTTTTACTAGTATTATCTAGTGAGTTTTATCCATTTGAAGATGCTTTCTATGTATTCTATTCTGAACTTTTCTTATTTTTACATGTGGATTTTATTATGTCTTTATTTCTTTTATATTTCATTTGAAGCACTTGGTGAGTGTAATTTCTTTGTTGTAAAGAACATTGGGCTGCATTTCTTATAATAAAGGTGATATACAAATAAAGTTTATTATTGTTATTAAGTGTGAAAAGAAGTCGACTAAGATTCAGAGAGTTTGAGTTCAGACTGGGGCAGGGTGTCTACAGGTATTAGACACTAAATAGCTTGTTAAGACCTTTTTTCAAGATAATTTTTATCACATTTAAGACAAATTATCTTTTTTTTAAATTCAATTATAAAGTATAAAGTCTATAAAGTATAAAGACTAGTAGTTTATGTGTGGTCCTGTGCGGAGGAAGGTTTTATGTAGAAATATGGTGATTAGAGCGAGTTAGGTTAATCGACATTTTGCTAAAAGGTAAGTGCAAGTGCACAGTAAAAAGACAGTTTAAACTTTACTGGTAGGTTTAAAGATTTGTAATATTAGACATTTCACACAGAAAAGCTTGATTTATTTTGACAAAAAGAAAACACAAGGTGGATGTATTAAATAAGATACAATGTTTGTGGTGATTAAGAACTCAAAAATTCAAATTTACCGCTACATCAATGACTTTTAAGGCCTAATATTTATAAAACTGAATTTAAGAGATTTTAAGGTTTTTTTAAGGATCTGCAGACAAACTGCTGAGGTTAGTTTTAGATCAACCATATAAGCCAGAAACACTTTATGTGGGCTAAAGATAACTGGATCCCCAAAATAATCTTTAAGTATCATTGGACACAGTTTTTTTATTTAGTTTATTTTGATTTAACTTTCTTTTTTTTAGATTATTTTGGAGGGCTTTTTTGCCTTTAATGGACAGGACAATTTAAGCATGAGAGGGGGAGACAGAGAGAGAGGGGGTGAGCGACATGCAGACATGCCGAGGCCGGAATCAAACCCACAGCCGCTGCAACCCCTGTACATGGGGCTCTATCCAATGAGCCACTGGGCACCCGAGATTTAGCTTTTTTTTTTCTTTTTTTTTTTTTTTTTTAAAAACATCTTGTACACATTATTTCTCATTTTAATTGCTCTACTACACTGACACTAATAGTTTTTTTTTTAATTTTCATTTTCTTCTTTTTTTTGACAGAAGACCTTATAGGTTTCTACCACAACCTCACACGCACACTATATTCATTATTTCACCTAATTTGCATCTATATGTGTGAAACAAACAAAAAAACAAAATTCACTAGTTCTCACAGAACAAAAATGAAAAAAACAAATCCAGTAAGAACATGAATAAATGTATAAATAAAACCCATCCCTAATACATGTTTCGATGAAAAACGACATATCACGGATAGGTTTTATTATTTAGCATCAAAAAGAGTATCCCTTTTTGTCGTCATACGTACCATGTGAGGCAGGCGATGTCTGTGCACGAGCGTGAGGAGGAATGAGTGTGGAGTTCAACTGGGGCTGGATAGACAGCTCTGAGGGAGCAGAAATGGCAAACAAAATTTTAATTACACATAAAACACTTTGGGTCTAATGACAAGACATCCAACCATGAGACACTAACTGAAGGTAATCAGAAGTCAAACGAAAGAAACACAGAATAAGGGAGAGTAAAGAACGACGTGGAGGTAAACTGACCGACAGGACTGAAGTTGAAGAGGAGCGGCAGTTCTCTCCCGCTGGGCAGGCGGGTGTTGGGCTGGCGCAGCTCATCAAAGAAGGCGTGCGCACACGCCTCGAGGGGAGAGAGCCTGGTCACCGGCGTGTATTCCAGCAGTCGAGAGCAGAGGGCGATGGCCTCTGGTGGGGTACGAGGCTTAAACACCTGACAGAGGAGAGAGAATTAGAAATTTGGGCCTTATGTAAATCCAAGACTTTTATAGAGTGAGAGGCAGCTGTGAGGAGGGGGAGGACAGCTGCCTCTCACACACAGCTCTTCGCTGCTGATTTTTTTGTTTACTAAGGCTAAACTTTTCCAAATTGCAGCCATGGCTCACAGTGTGACCATTTTTTAAAATTTGATTTTATAAGGAATTTAAAAGCACGACTCAAAAGGAGGTTCATAACAAAAATCCCAGAGAGTGGTGCTTAAAGCCTTTCTGAAAACACTTATTTCAGAGACAACAGCGAGGAAACTGAAGCTGAATTTACTGAGTCTGAGCTCCCTTCAACAGATCAACATCAGCTTCAAACTCTGATTACTCTGTCTGAGACAATAAATAAAGTTTATGATACTATTTAGCAAAATCAAGCTACGTTAACTGTTATATTGTTATTCGTTCCATATTTTTTTAAAAACCTGCAGTAACAGGGCAGCTTCTGTGTTTTTAAAACTGCATTCATGACTCAAGGTTATATTTATTGTTCCACTAAAGGGAAATTTGTTTTTGCAGGATTCACATACAAAACAGAATGCACCAGAAAACATCAATGACACATCAACACAATAACTCACAGAGCAAGAGCGGGAAAAAGGAAATTCACATACATGTACAAGAGAGCAAATGTGCAAAGGAAATGCTATTTGCCAAGACTTTCAAGTCTTAACTAGCTAACTATCGAATGAATCCACAAACTCTGCGTATATGTGCATGTAAATTTACTGTTCTAGTTTTCTTCATCTTCCGACGGCATTTTCTTATCCCATAAAGGGCAAAAAAAAAGAGCTGTTCCAGAAAGACATATACAGTAAACAGGGTTCCCACACGTTTTCATGGACAAAATTTCAAAACTTTTTCATGAATTTTTTGGGTCCCTTAATAAATTATCCATTTCAGAAAAGCATTCGCATTAATATGTCTGCAGCACTGGCTGGAATGGTTACGGTACTTTTCTACACATACATGTTTCCCAGGACAAATGCCGCCACAACGTCGCACACACACACGCACGCACACGTAACCTGTCTCAAAGGCAAAGAATGGCTGGTATAATTCATGGAAAATTAGGAACACAGCAAGTTTTTCATTTGAATCAAGCAGCAAGTAAGTTGTTTGTGTTTATTTGTCTTACTTGACATCACACGTCTTTCGATGTGGCGATTACCCATTGCAATTTCGATGCTGGAACGATACTGTGCGGCCCTATGTCGACACATATCAGAGCTACATTATGTCAACAGCTGACTAACAGAAAATAAATTCACTGATATCACATTGAGTGGAGGTTTATCACCGGAAGATTACTGTAACAATTAATTTCAGAACATGCAACAAAATTCAATGACTTTTCCCTGACTTTCAATGATTTCTACTAATACCATGACTTTTCCAGGCCTGGAAGTTGAGACTGTTAAATTCCACGACTTTACCCGGTTGTCCATGACGGTGGGAAACCTGAGTAAAACTTCTCACTGATGTTTGGATAACTGCTATCCAGGATTATTAATATTCTCGAGCAGTGTGAACGTACCTTTGTCCAAGGGTGTGCTTTGATCTGAGGGAATTTGAACTCTGTGTAGTTAGGATTCATCTCCCGGATCTGCTCCCTTGTTGGTGTCCCCAGGACCTGATTAACAAGGATGAAAAATGTATTTTCATTAATATTAATCACAGTCGTTGGGATGTCCTGCATGCCTGTATACACTCTGTGGAGGACGGATTGTCACATTGGATGATAACACATATCGTTTGCCGTACTAAGTGTACAATTTGCATCATCCTTCTGGCTATATCGTTTCTCATTTATTATTACCTGTGTATTCAAATACTATATTTATCTAAAAGTACACAAGAAGCAAGAGTGGCGTCCGAGGCTTTGTCCCTGAATCTTTTATTAAAAGCCCCAGATCTAAATATATGGGCTAATGATATTTTAAAAAATAAGAATAAGCCTAATAAAAGTCACATTCCACCACTGTTTTTAATGTTAACAATTATAAATGATTCTGTACTTAATGCTAATTACCAACTACTAAAACATTTTTTAATTTCAATTCATGATTAATCTGGAAAGGAAAAAAACAGTTTATAAGTGTAAATAAGGTGCCACTGAGTGTGAAAAAAGCATCAAAATAGAGCTTGTTAAAAAAAAAAATAAAATCTTGCAGCAGTATCTGCTTGGACCCCCCTCCAAGCAAAGACACAAATGTCCTTAAATTTTTAGAAATGCCCCTGGTACACATGCATTTGAATGGGAAGAAGTCAGTGGTTCTTACTTTTTCTGTAGATTTTACAAAAACAGCTTCTTGATACTATACTGACAGTTTCAAATTCAAACTTCACACCATGTCTCTTTTCATCTAGCAGCGTGTGCGGTCAGTTGGCTTGCAGCCGTGTTTGTGGTATTTGGACTGTACCTTGATGATCTCTACTAGCTGGTCCACACCACTGTCCCCGGGGAATATGGGCTGGCCCAGCAGCAGCTCAGCCAGTACACAGCCGGCCGACCAGATGTCAATGTTGGACGTGTAGTCGGTGGCACCAAAGATGAGCTCTGGGGCACGGTAGTACCGTGAGCAGATATAGGACACATTTGGCTCCCCTCGAACTAGCTGCTTTGCACTAGAAGAGCAAGACGAAGCACAAACGACAGTTCGGGAGGGGAACGGCAGTCAACTTGAACCTTTCATTTGACAGTGTTTGACAAAACCACAGCATGTAAGCAACCAAGACAGAGAGGTAAGAAAGACATATGACAGATCAACACAAGGAAAGTCAAGACAGGGAAAGAGAGATGGCTACACAAACAGACAGCCGACTCAACATGCACGCTGAGACGCAGACAGTCACAACAATGGAAAGAATGATAGAGACAGACAGACGCGTCCAGAGGCAGACTGGTACTGACCTGCCAAAGTCACAGAGTTTGAGGATGGCCGTCTCTGGGTCCACCAGGAGGTTCTGGGGCTTGATGTCTCTGTGACACACGCCCTGGGAATGGATATAAGCCAGACTGCGGAACAGCTGGTACATGTACACCTGAGGGGGGGGACAGAGACGATTGGCATTATGCCCGACAGTGTAAAAAAAACGTAGACAGAATCATGCAGAAATTTAAAGAGGAAAAGAAAAAGAGCACCTCAGGACCCTAGAGTTCACTGTTATCATGTCTTTTCCATGTTCTCATGCTTAGTCAGGTGATTCTTGACTGACAGGTGGTACCTGAGCTCCTGCGCTCAATCCGAGTTTCTGCGGGTTTTACCCAGTTACATTCGGGACTTCTAAATATCACACTGAATGCAATTTGATACCTCTTTCATGATCATACAGGCCAAAATATGAAAGTATAATTGCAAACCGGTCGGGACAATATGGCCGGGAATTATCACATTTTACTTTCCAGCAGTGTGTAACAACTATTCCTAATGAAATAATTCATTAAATTATTGCAATCTGGACTGGGATAAGTGGGATGGATGGCTCAACCAATAAAAAATGATTTATTCTATTACGGCAATTTACATTTTTGCTGAAAATCGACACTTGCTCATTATAAGATGATGAGCTTCCCATCTACAGCGCTCCATAAATCAGATTCAACAGTGTTCTACGAAGCACAAACCACTGTCACAAAAATCAAACTTTGACATTAGACCCAGTGTTGTTTCTTCAGAGTATACCTATGGGACTGCTCTCTTTATTCACTGGACAGCTGACTTTAATGTGTTAACTTCTGCTTCTAGCAAGACGATGTATTCTGTTCCAGTGGATTCAGGAGAAACCTGCCTCGATTACACAGTGGCACAGAGAAACTTTTAAGGTTTTTCCTATCAAACATCTCAGTGCTATTTTAAAAAGTAACAGTAATGTCTTCTATAATATATGGCGACCCCTTCTTGCTCATCTTCCTAGTGATCTTGTTGATCTATTGCAGAAAGGGCGCTTGCACCTTGTCTTCACAAATAAGTCACAGACGGTTAAATCTCTTCCTCTGAATCTAACGCAAACAATAATGCATGCAGTGTGGTCCAAATGTGTGTTGATGTGACCCATGTACTTTATTATTATTAATAATAATTATTATCATTATTTTATTC
Source organism: Plectropomus leopardus (assembly GCF_008729295.1). NCBI lineage: Eukaryota > Metazoa > Chordata > Actinopteri > Perciformes > Serranidae > Plectropomus > Plectropomus leopardus. Next base: position 23,372,908 of record NC_056469.1, read on the forward strand.
TTGTTCTTGGTAATTTGGCGAGATCTGTGCTTTCTGGTTCGTTGTTTGTAAATGTAAAATTAGTAAAATATTATTGAGGAAAAGAAACTTAACCTTTCCCAACATGCAGTGATACAAAAACAGTTACTGCCTCCAAAGGACAGGAGAAAATATTAGACTTTTGCAAATTAAATTTAAGTCATTGGAGACATGCAAGAAGCAAAAAGTTTCCTACACAAATTCAGGGTAAGTAGGTGAGTAATTAATAAACAAATGGTCATTTTGCAGGTGAAGGATTCTTTGAAGTCTATCTGATCAGCTGCGAAACGGAGCTATACACATCAGGCTCCTTTGCTTGTAACAAGATGATATCATTTCTTTTGCAGAGGCAGGAGCGAGTATTGTGTGTGTGTATTTTTATCACGTGCCACTCACTTCAATATGTGCCCTGACTATGTTTTTGGGTGCACTGTGTAGGTGCGTGTTGAAAGAAGCAGCTGCGTGGCGTCTGATGCAGCCTGCAGTGGCGTGTTTCTACAACAAAATAACAGGGGTGAGAAATTCTCCCTGAAGAGGTGCAGCTATCCTCATCCAACCCCGATTTGACATTTGTCTGCGCAACCTAGGTCAATGAAGTCATTCTGAAATAAAAATTGCTCACACAGTTAAGTCTGCATCCATTTAATGTGTCTGTGGGACGCAGACGGTAAGCATCTTAATATGACAAATCACTGTCATCATCACCATTATCATCATTATTACCCGCATGATGAAGTGACAGCAGGCTGGCCGCAGATTACAAAATGAGTACAGACAAGATGACTGAGGGATGAGAGATGATGTTTAAAAAGGGGGCACGGAGAGAGAAGAGGGGCGAGGAAGAGGTAAACAATGAGAGACATGGCAAACACATGGAGACCGAGGGGGTGGGGGGGAAAAAGACCCCCAGATACGCTGTGATAGAAGTGTGTGTCGCTGGAGGATGGAGGGATGACAGAGGAGAGAGAAAGAGTGAGAGAGAGAGATCAGTATGTGTCTCAAAGCCACAGGGGAGCAGCAGGCTGAGGAAGTGAAATGGGCCATGAGACAGCTATAATGTCCTCTCTGCTGCTACAGACACGGTAAACACACAAACACTCTCGAAAATGAGCACCCTTTTAGACAAGGAACCAAGTGTATCTCAAACAGATTAATTCCCGTGGGTCCATCTTTCCCTTTCTGCTTTCATAATCCTTAAACAGTGAGCCGTCTGTGAAACTCTGAAAATACTCCGTTGTTTGTGGCGATTACTGAACATTTAATTTTCAGCTTCCACCGAATTTTGTTAAAAATTGCTCAATAATTGATGAAACTCAATTCAAGAGACTTATGATGAAATATTTAAATCTAATCCCAAAGAGAGATGATGACCAAGCATGAAAACCGGTGACTCATCATGAGCGCAAAAAGTGCAAATGAAACCCATTAGTCCAAGTGAACATATCTGCAATTCCAAGTCGGAGTTGCAGATTGTCACTTTAACTCTCATCTTTTTAGAATTAAATATTTACAGATGGTAGTGTACTTCAAATTTCAAAATCACCAAGAGCACAGATCTCTGCCAAAGACCTTCAACCTGTAAAGAAGCCTGTATGTATGCAGCATCATAGATTTAAGCAAAAAAAATCAAATGCATTAATCCCACATCACTGTAAAAATGGACCCAAACAAATGTCCACTTATTTTACATTCTCTGCTTTTTTTTTTTTTTTGGATGAACAGACAGAAGTGAAAACATAACTTCTTTAAGCGTTGTGAACTCATCATAAGTTTGTTGTCTAAAAGATCAGACAGTATATCTGCTTCTATGATGATAGCCACACTTGTTACTTCACAGAAAAGAAGTGTAACTGACTTGATTAAACTGTCGCTATGTCAGTTAGAGTACGGTGGATTTCCAGTTTCGCTTAACTCAGCTTTACCCAATTTGATTTTGTGCAAATGGAAGATCGCCAGATGGGAGACCTCCTGGGAGCTTTAAGGTTCTGGTTAATGATTGTTGCTAATGAAAACCTACCTGCTTAAAAGGCTGGCCACCTCCATCTCCAGTCCGATTTAACACACAGCTGATATTTTTGTGGTTTGTTTAAATAGCACAACAAAAGTGCATATTTAATGGATTCAATGTGGACAGAGAGCTCCGATGTTATGCGACGTGGTGTGATAGTCAGACACTAGTTTGCTGTTGGGACATTCGGTCATAATGCTCCACTTGGGAGCAGCTTCTGAGCAAAGTGGGACACCTTGTAAAACTCAGCATACTGGTCCAGTCTGATGTTTGGCTTAATATCAAACCAGTTTGAACATTTTTCAACTGACTGAACCCTAACCCTATGTTGGCATTGTGAAAGCAGTTTGGGTGAAATGCCCAGCTCAACAGCTGTCAGCTGTCAATCAGTTGTGTGTGTGTGTGTTTATTTTTTTGTGTGTACTCACCTTAACATAGATGATAGGGATGGTGGTCTTCGCCTTGTTGAAATGCCGAGCCACCCTGTACACTGTCTCGGGGACGTAGTCCAGCACCAGATTCAAATACACCTCATCTTTCTGGAAAAGAGAAAGAAAAACTGTATTACTAGACGTAAAAAGTGAAAGGTAATATGAAACAAACTACACTAATAAAATTGTTGGGTTGTACATGGAGTGAATAACAAAACAAAAAACAATTATTGTAACTGTATGCAGTGATTAGCTGTATGATTGAAGATTGCAATATAAAACATTAATCTTGTACTTTGCACATATTATCTTTAATGGATATTTGCTGCAAACAATGATTGAATAAACAATTACCAAAGATGAAACTCATCCACAACATTTACATTTTTAAAGTAAAAAAAAAAAAACATAATACATCTATTATTATGAATGTAACCATAGTTAGCCTGCCACAGTAAATTATTTTGGAGTACAATGAAGTGTGAACAATGTCTGACTTACAGAGGGGGGGGGGGGGGGGGGGTATTCAGGCTCTCTGACACCAATGTACTGCTTCATTCATTGACTATAAATCAGACGGGGTACAACGTGGACAAGTCGCCCGACTATCACAGGGCTGACACACTGAGACAGACCATTAATGCTCATATTCACATGTACGAGTAATTTACAGTCACCAGTTAACCTAACCTGCATGTCTTAGGAGAACCCAGAGAAAAACCCACACTAACGCAGGGAGAACATGCATAACAACTCCACACATAAAACAGGATACATCAATTACTCTAAATCATGTGACACCAAGGACCCAGAAAGGACCAAGACTGTTGGGGTGTCGTCAATCATGCCTCCACACTCCTAGCTGACGACTCTCATGTGACACCTTGACCATTAGCGTACTAATGGTCAACCTAAGATTTACGCTTCAACTCTCGGCAGGTCAACTTTTTAGAACTGAGGAGGCCTTTCGGAGAAAAGCCGAAACGTCTTCAAGAAACCTCAACAAGTCCAGTTGCCACTTTAAAAGAAACTTCGGATGCATGAATTACTTTTTGTACTAACTAGGTTTACATACAATGACAAAATGCAGCTGCACAGGGCTGTACATGGCTCACTTAAAAAAAACGCTCACTTAAAAAAAACGCACCTTAATCTGAGAAACTATTTTCTTTCTAGGACGTACAGTTCAGAGCTTATGGATCAAAAGCCAAGTTTGGCTGATACAGCTCATGTTTTCTCTGATTTTGACACATTTAAGGCAAAGCAAAACCACAATAATCACCTCAACAATTCAGCAATGGTGCTTAAACCCTTAAAAGTTAACAGTGTGACTTTAACGTACAACTAGAAGGACACTCGGAGAGCGCAGACCTCAGCCAAGGCCAATAGTCCAGTCTTCTAAAATTTGCAGATCTGCAGGCAAACATGTTAGAATTATGTCAAAACATGGTTTTGCCTTGCCGAAGCCTAATCACATCAGCTCTGTATGCATTTGGTACTTCTAAACTGGAACTGTTTTAAATTGAGTCAAATTCAAATTAATATCTCTGGTGGAGCTGATTTTATTACAATTTACACGTGGATGTGGTTATTATAGTAAGAGTATAATTAGTTGAATAATGTGTTTTTATTTTAGTTTCCATAACCACACCTTAGTTTGAGGAAAAAGTGCTGTTACAATCGTACCGGTTCTCCCATGAAACCACTGTTCTCGAGTACCACCCCAGAGGATTACTGGTACCCGTGAATGTGAATATTGAACTCTCCAAAATTCAATGGGTTCTTCTGTAGCTCCTGCTACACCCTTTCAAGTTTTATGAAAATCAGGTTGTTTTTTATAAGAATCCCTCTTACTAACAAACAAACCAAACTGAAAACAGAACTGAACCTCCTTGGCAGCAGGAACAAAGACCAGGATCAACTTGTCTAAAATATGCCTATGAATCATCATTGATGCATGCGCCATTAAATGGCTGGGTGTGGAGGCAGAGTACATCATCTAGAAACTTGATTCCTACTGCAGTAAACCATCAAGTCAGTGCGTACACACCTTCTCTCCACTGGAGTAGAAGAAATAACGTAGCCTCACAATGTTGCAGTGGTCCAATTTCCTCATAATTTGCAGCTCCCTATTCTGCAATGAAGAAAGGAAAAGAAAGAGAAATGCAAAAAAAAAAACAGGAACTGTGAAAAAATGTGTTAAAGCAAACTGGCACAGGTCTGTAATTCAGGAAAATTACTGAAGAACATCATATTCTGATCCACAGAGTAACAAAGTTGCTTACATGTACCAAAAGCCAAATGATCTTTTATAGATGTTAAGTTTACAGCTTTACTGTAATTATCTAAATGATTCAACCTGTCGAAACATACCTTAAACCTCTTGTCTTGGAGAACTTTCTTAATTGCCACCATCTCCTGGCTGTCGATGAGGCGGGCCTGGTAGACCACTCCAAAAGAGCCATTTCCTATAACTTTTATGTCTGTATAGGACACTTCCTGTGGGCGATCGGGGCCCTGGCCGGGTGTGGCTACCACCGTCGTCACCTTGCCGCTGTCTCCTGTGGAAGAGAGTACAAACACGCCTTGTTAGAAATAAACGATCAGAGCCCTCCCTGTCAAGAAAAAACACTGCAGCTTTACAGCAAACTCACACAGTCTCATATCTGAAAAGCTGAAATGTACAGAAATTCAGTTTTTTAGTGTTTAGAAATGCGAGCAGCACGGTGAGATGACCCTCTTCAGTTAGGCGTAAGTGTGCCCTCAACGAAGAAGTTAAACATCAACAAGCCCTTCCTCTTCTTTAAGTGGCTGTGACCTATGTGGTGGCTCCCCAGACACACTTCACTGGCTGGTAATGAGCTCCTAATACTCACCAAACACTCTCCCACTGGTCCCCTGCGTGAAACAAGACTTAACCCTTTTCATGCTGGAGACACACACACACACACACACAAACACAAACACAAACACAAACACACACACACACACGATGCATGTCTACTTCTACCACGTTCAACCTCAGTTAGACTCATGTATATGACACTGCTGTCAAATACCCTTTTTCAAACAAAGTTAGCGTGTATATGTGTTATTTAAACTTGACAAATACCTCCTTATCCACTGCCAGTAGACCAGACACGTGTACACAGCTCTGTGGTAGATGATATGTCTGAAATTAACTTTTTGACTCACCAGCCAAGCTGTCTGGTAGATGAAAAAAATCTACCAGCCAAGTATATTTTTTTCCTGGCCAAAATTATAAATTTCCTTATTTGTTTCATATTTAGCCTACATTTGTTTCAGCACATCTGAGTAATAATGAATCATATTGACTGCAAACTACGTAATCCAAAGCAAAATTATCTAAATAAATTGAACAGCTCACCATCATAGCCTCAGCATGTAAATATTATCACTCTGGTAAGCTAAGATGCAGTGTATTCGTCCAGGGCTTTTATTGTGAAAGGGAAGAACGGAAGAAGTTACACTTATGTGCTGCCGCTTAACAATAAGAGGCAAAATAAGGGTTTGCCGTCTTGATTTAAACTACATGACCTCTGTGTGCTCAATGTTAGCTACCAGCGGACCGGTGGCAAGTGATAGTGAAGTGGATCAGCTGATGTCCCATGCAATAAACAGCGCTGCATAATTAGGAGCACTCGAGACGGTCAGGTTTCACCCTGCCGGCTCTGTGTCTGGGAGACAGAAAGAAGAGGAGCAGCAGAGCCGGGCGCCCCTAAATAATGCCGAAACATAGCTGTGACTCTCTGCTTGGACATAGAAGGATGCTACTGTGATGCTGTTTCATTGCATTGCGCTGGAAAAGGGGCAAACGGCCACCTGGATGTCATTTTTCCATTACTGCCGATAGGAGCTATGACTGCAGGATCATTTGTCCTGGGAATGAATGCAGGTAGTAACCTTTCCCATTACAGACAAAAGCCAGATGTTAGTGAGATTTTTATCCAGTGGAAATTCACAAAAAAAGAGTTAAGTTATCCTTGTTGTCACAATAAACAGAGACTGGAGTCTACAACAGTACTCCACTCATGTAACAGCTAAAATAAAACATTATTTAATTACCAAATAAATGACCGATACAAATTTGTTTCAGTTTTCCTCAAAGCTAGATTCTGTGCTTTGCTGGCCAAATTTCTCCGCCTATGGCTTATTTATGAAAAGTTGTCTAAATGTTGTTTAATCTCCACTGACATTAAATTCTCATTTCAAACAGGAAGGACTGGAGTACTTCCCTGCAGCACATTAAACCCAGTTCAGGATGAAGAAGAGTCTCAGACACGATAGAGCGCACATCTATTGTGTCTCTGTATCAATCTGAATCGTATATTAAAACCTCAATTATAGTTCCAGCTTAGCACCTCTGTAATGTCAACTACCTCTATGTCCCCATATCAATTATACACATAAACCCCCAGGATAAGTTAATGTATTCCCTTAATGTGGGCCAGTTTAACACACACACACACATATATTTGTGTGCATTTTTTATGTTATCACATGTACAGATGTCCTCATTACACTGTTCTATTCAAATATTTTATGAATGGTGTGCTATAGGTGGACTAATAAGGTTAAATTTAGATTTTCTCTAACAGCTAAAAAAAAGGTATATTCTAATTATTTATGTCAGGATGTTTGACCTTGTGGAAATCAGACAAAGTGAGATGTTCAAGATCTAACAGTAACTGACAGCTCTAGTTAGGGTCAAGTAGCTGCTCAGTGTTTTACGCCTGTGCCCGTGTTGGGTCAAGAATGATTTGACAAATCGGCACCAGAAGCAATGACACTGGGAGGGGAAGAACAGCAGAGAAGAGGCCAATTGCCAAAAGGCTTGTCAGAGCCTGTGATAAAAATTGCGTGGACAGTAGCACACCCAGAAGTGCTACCATTTCCAGGGCTTGCTCACTTCGCCTGTCTCAACAGGACCCCTCCTGATCCCTAGTAGGTCTCTGAGTCTCAAAATGGAGTATTGAAGTATTTTGTAAAAAACACGAGACAGTAAATTGGCTTTATCGACTGCTATTTCTGTCAGGAATTTATTGAATCATGCAGTGTTTTTCGTACAAATTAGATCCCTAATTGATAAGTGGTGACAAAAGACAACTGAATACTTTGCTATTTTTGTAATTTTCCAGCCCAAACTTTTTAAAGGTTATCAGCGAACTGCAGCCGATAGCATATCCACATGATTGGCCTAGATCTGATCTCTACCCTCAGGTCAGCGGGAAATATTCCACTTTTGAGATCAGTCGCTGTGTGGTTCCTGCACACCCCTGTATCCTGTATTCAAGCGCCACGCAATACAATGTTCCTCTGTATTTCCTTTTAGCATCACTTTCACACCCTTTTTTAAAACAAGTTAAGTCAGAGGGGAGCACATTAAATATGGAGCAGCTGTGGCATGATAGTCCCTTGAATAATGAATGCAAAGATGAGCACTCTGCCCAGCTGTCAGTGAATAGCTTTGGTTTCTGATACGTCAACGCAGGCCTGATGAGTAAGACAAAAAGGGACGAGCAGAGTGACTCTCATCACACACCCACACTAATGGGCAATTAGCTTGGGGTTGGTTTGTAAGTATAAATCTCAAGATCATGTTTAACTTGATTAAATGGTCAAAAATGGCATGATAAATTACAAAATCTATTTTACCATTTAGTGGCCTATAGGTATTATAACAGAATTTTACCTGATGCTGTGTGGCGATGTATTTCACTGGGTGTGGCTTGGATAAATCATAAAACTATTAGTGCCATTATGTCATAAATCCACAGTGGCATGTTTCCCGTCCTCCACTATAGAGGACGTATTATACAAATATCTATACAGATGGTCCTTAAATTTGCCAATCAGAAAAATTAATCTCCCGCCTATTGAAGTTCAAGTTGTAGTGTTGTCTCAGGGGTCCTGCAGCTCCGGGTCATCTGGGAGGAGCTCGGAGTAGAGCCGCTGCTCCTCCGCGTTGAGGAGAGCCAGGTGAGGTGGCTCGGGAATCTAATTAGGATGCCTCCAGGACGCCTCCCTGGTGAGGTGTTCAGGGCGCGTCCCACCGGTAGGAGGCCCCGGGGAAGACCCAGGACACGCTGGAGAAGTGGCCGTGGAGAGGGAAGTCTGGGCTTCCCTGCTTAGGCTGCTGCTCCACGACCCGACCCCGGATAAGCGGGTGGATGGATGGTCCTGCAGCTTACAGCAAGTGGAATTTTTTAAGACTTTTTCAATGCCACTAAAATTAAATCTAAGACTGATTTCACTATAAGCAAACTAAGACTTTAAAAAAATCTTAATGTGCCATTTAAGACATTCTTAGACCAACTAAGGCATTACTTTTAGATTGATTAATTCAAGGCCTTTTAAGACATTTTAAGGATCCACGGAGACCCTGTGGATTTATCAATACATATCAATTCTGAAGATTTAAAAGGGTGTGAATACTAATTTTCTGCGGCACTGTTACACTAATACCAGCTGTGCTTTTTCTCTCTCTTATTGTTAATATTAAAAATAAAATGCATCCTTGTCATGTTACAGCCTTGTTATATTTTAAGAAAAAGAAATTCTATGCACTTAATATGAATTTTTCACCATAGTATCGACAATTGGATCAAAAATTCACATTTTTCAAGGTATGCTATGATTTCCAGTAACGGTGACAATGCTATTATTATTTTGTTTTGCACCTCACAGACTCAAGATGACGCTCTTGCAGTGTACAGTTCCACCGTTTTCTCTCTGTTTACAACTCCAATACCTCAATTCACCTGGGTCAACTGCTGCTCTCTTTTTCCCAAATTTAAAGTCTATACAGCCTCACAAGGCATGGAACTCATATTTTTTTTAAAAAATATAAAATATCATTAGGCCAGAAATTGGTACAATTGCTGTGGAACTAAACAGAGTCAGAATCCCACTGAAACATTACATTTCATGACACGATGAAGAAAATATTTTTAATGTGGATTGGTCACGTCTCGTCCATATCTAATCCACTTAATAAGGACAGAAACACTAGATCCGTATCTTTGCATGTCTTTTCTTGACCATGTACTATGCCACCAGTGATGGTTGTGTGTGTCAGCTCAGGATATGCATGCAGGATGGAGACAACTGAGATTTTAAAGGATGTAAAACATGTAATAACCCACAAATCCCTGTTAAACGCTTAATACTTTTGAAATGGATAACTAGCAGAAGAAAGGTACATATCAATGTTAAGGAGTAAGTAGGCCAAATATAAAAATAACATGGATAATAGGGATGGGCGATATGTTCAAATTTTCTAGCCCACCACCTCACAACTGACAACATGTGATTTATTTGTGCAGGTGGCGAACAAGGAAAACCAGTGCCTTTAACATGACTTCTCATGTACGAACACACTGGAATTAATGTGGCTTTGTACTGAACTAAACTGAATTCAATTGAAATTGTCAATTTCTGGCGGGGGAATACTCGCTCAGACTCTCACTCTTCTTTTTATTTGATCAGATAATTTCTGTTTTAAATCAATTCTACATTTTTTAATAGGCAACTTTCCTGTAAAACTATGAGCGTTTGAATTACATTTTACATTTCAGAATTTTAGTTTTTTTGTTCAATGAGAAAGGGGCTTTGTAAAAGGAAAAAGGTTTTGGTATTGAAAAAAAAAGCATTGTTTTGGTATCGCTACGAAGACTTGGGTACTACATCGTAATTAGCATTAAATAATATTAAACAAAATGAAGACCTAAGAACAAATTTGCAAATAGTGCTCGTTAGGGCATTTCTAATCACTTCACATGTTTGGCATCGTCCCTAAAGGCTTTCATAAGCGAAAATGGCTGTATATTTTCAGTCAGTCTCAGCTGGTCTCTTTCATTTCTTGCTCTCAGTGATGATGGTGTCTTTCAAATATTGTCCATGACACAATTTAACTGTCCCCATTAACACATTTTTCCCTTTCTGTTGTCAGAAAACTGAATGAGTATGAAGAAGTGGTTCAGACATGGCTTGTTAATGTTACCTGTTAATCACCAACAGTTATTCCTTCAGTGCTGCAGGAAAGCCATTGATTAAATAACTAATACATGCTGCCAAGTTTTCTGACAGCAGTAAATGGAGGTTAATGTTGACATCTGTCTTGTGTGACTGGCAGTATTGACAAAATTACAGAGAGTAGATGCAGCAGAAAGCAGCCCTCTTAACATTGCTGCTACACAGCATGTAACCATGTCTGAGCAGGGACACATCATCCTGCTAAGGCTCAGTTTGCCCCATGCACATTAAAAAATTAAGCCTGTGGTTTTCGGATTTAACAACTCCAGAGAGCTTAGTTTGGGGTGTGAAAATAGTCAGGTTGGTTTGACAAAAAGGTAGAGATGGTGAGATGTTTCCAGATTTGACCGGCCTAGTCTCAATGTAGTCTAAAATAGCACTTTTGCGAGGGTTTCTGCGGGTTCGAGGCACCTCTGACTGACACAAAAACAATACTTTCACAGAATGCAGCAGATTCTGACGATCACGTCCGAGACGTTCTGAAAACGTAACGAGGGAAAAAGTGAGCGTACATTCAACAGCAATGAATGAGAGTGAGCCAAATCACCCGATGAGGATCTGCTGATCTGCTGCATGTACATGCACAGATTCACTACACAGCAGCTAGAGTCCACTTTGATCTTCGACTCATTTTCTTAGTAATTTTGTTCTAATAATGAATTATTGATCAGTATTATTTTCTGCCAGGCTCCATATAACTCATTTTTCTTTCCTGTTTTGAAAATGCTATTTGACACAAGAGCTGTGATGCTATTTTCTTCTGTCTCTCCCGGGCTGTCCTTCAGCACACCTCTGTCCAACCCTACAGATCTTCAGCCAACTGCTACCGCTGCATAGCTACACGGCTCCTAAGCATTCTGCAAGTTCTTGTCATTGCACCAGTAAAACCAGCTGGAGGGACTTTGCTGCTGACAGACTACTGTTTCCAGTAGAGGCATCAAAATGGGGAAGATGGTGAGCATGCTATCCATCGGCGTAAAAGTATACAGCCTACTTATGACAATAAAAAGCGTCCTCTAAGGTGTACAGAAATTAAGTTTTATTCAGAACTTCTCTTCCACTTAAGGGGTTTCGGACAGGGTTGCACAGACATTGTGCCAAATAAAGGTTTACCAAACTGTTTCCACAATGCCAGGCTGGAATTCAAGGGTTCCCACACATTTTCATAAACATAATTTTAAAACTCTTCGATGACTTTTAAAGGACAAATAACATCATTTTTCATTTTGGACAAGTACGGCCGTCATTGTAGCTGCAGCACTTGCTGGCCTGGTTACATTACTATTACACACACAGACACACACAAAAGAGAGTCCCGTTTCTCATAACAAACGCTGCCACATATAAATGTAATCTGTCTTATAGTGGAAGGCTTGTTCGGTATTGGTCATGGAAAATAAGAACTGTGCGAGTTTTCCTTTTATATCAAAAAGCAAATCGTTGTTCGCATTAATCTGCCTCACGACATGGCATGTTTCTTGATGTGACAATTACACAAAAACGATTTATCGCGCAGCGTGAAGTCGATGCATATTAGAGCTATGTTATGTCTTAAGTACGAAGTAACATGATAAATTCACTGTTATGTTACATTACGTGGAAGGTATTCCCCTAAAGACTATTAATTTTAGTACACAAAACAAAATTACAAAATTCTAACATTTTCAATGATTTTTACTAAAACTATGACTTTCCCAGGTTTTCCATGGCCGTGGGAATCCTTGAATTCTCACTTTCTTGATGAATGATAACTTAAGGTGGTTTTATGTACTGGACCTACTGTTTAAACTCATGCATAGGTGCTTTCATATAGGTGAAGGCATCCAGGTGAGTACTTAAATTAGGCTAAGGTACAGTAACCATGTGCTGAAGAATCTGTAATTCGTTTTTGGATTGTTTTCATTTATTTACTTTTCTCTAGGCCACCACATGACATATACTAATGCAACCCTAGTCCTGTGTAAGATCAGACTTAAATAATAGCTTCCTCGAGGGGATATAGAAATGTAATTTAATTCAGAACTTCTCTTCTACTTAATGAATGCTGACAAGGTTGCACAATGTGCCAAATAAAGCTTTACCAAACAGTTTCCACTGTACTAAGCTGGATTTATCGCTCTCTTGAAGAATGATGACCTGAAGTGGATTCATGTACTAGATCTGCTATTTAAACCCATGCATAAAATGTACAAGTGGCTGCTAAATTTGCTTCACTCACCAGCCAAATGATAACAATGGTAGTCTATTGAGTGGCTGGTAGATTTTCGACTTCACCAGTAACAGTGGCAGGCGGGCAAATAGGTGAATTTCCAACCCTGACATAGCTGCTTTCATATATGCATAAGTGTAGGTATCCAGGTGAGTAGTTAACATAGGCTTAAGTACCGTCACCATTTAATACGAATCTGGAGCTCAGTAATTTGGTTTATTTTCTGTGATTACAATTTCCATTTCTTCATGCTACCACAAGAAGACCACTAGCAAAACCCTCGTCCTGTACAAGATCAGACTGAAACGAGGACGACGCCTAAAAAGTTAAACCAGATAATTTAAACCTTCTCATTACAAACGCTAGCAAAGCTACTGCAGCTAGCTTACACATCTGATATTAATGTCGAATATATTAAAGCGTCGGCTAACACCAACACCGTTCATGGGTTACAGTGCAAACACAATGGTTAGGTAATGTTGCCGAAAACATTTACATAACGTTATTTTACCGTCGAAATATCAGCAGCTTAGTTCCAAGCTTGCCACAAGCGGCTAACGATAATGTTAGCAATGCGATAAAAGCCCTCGATCGCAACGGCTCTTTAATGAAAAACACAGCTAACGTTAGCTGGACAGCTAACCGAAGTTAGCTAACCAGCTAGCAGCTCGCTGGCTAAGGTTTGCTCCGCGACAATGATCGACCCCGAGTCCTCTCCGGCACATTCATCCAAAAATAACGAACAAGCAGCGTCTTTGCAATAGCGCGTTAAATGGGCTAGTGGGGGGAATAAAAAATAAAATACTTACTGGGGAGTTTCAGATTCCCAAAGCTCGTCGAGCTGCTTCCACTGGCTTGTGAAGCCCCAGTTTTTCCTGTCGAGCTTCCGCCGGCTACTGCTGATCCGGCACCGGCTGCAGCGGATCCGGGAGCTCCGGGAGGCTCAGCGAATGAGCTGGCCCTGGGCCGCCCGCTGCCGCTCATATTTGTGTGAACTAAAGCCGGGGCAAGGTTGGACGTTGTTAGCAGCCAGACCGGCACAGACGTAAGCTATATATGTGTATATTTTAATATTCGATATAAATATGAACTACACTTACAGCGTTCAGTACAGGTTGCCCGTCTCCCCCTTTCTTCCTCTGTAGAACGGTGATGGTGGGGGGACTGGGGAGTTGACGCACAACGACGTAAAGCTCGCAAGGGTTATTGGGAACATGAGTTCTTGGGGTATTCGAGTTCAAACTGCAGTTCTAAAGAAATATGACATTGAAATTGCAAATGTCTGATTTTTATTTTCAGTTGTTGTAAGTGTGGCTTTGTTTTAGTCTGTTTGCATGTGTTGGTTTAAAATTTTTCCAGATTAAAAAAACAGGTTTAAAACAAAAGGTTATTTTGCAAACAATACCATTGTTATCATAAAAATGTGTTTTTTCATATACACAACTCAAACAGTCAAAAGAATTATTCTGAATCTATCCAAAAATAATTTTATACATGAGCAGTAGGATTAAAATTCAAGTCTACCCTTTCATCTTCATGTTTGCATATTGTAATACCCAAATGATACATTTGTTATGGACAAAGAGCCAACACAGTATTAACCAGGACAATGTATGACAACATATCACAATATATGTAAGTTTCAATTATTTTAAAAAAACAAAACAAAATAAACTATAGTTCTAATTATTAGAATAATGTATTTAAATAACATTACAGAGAGAATAAATTGGTAATTAGGCTATGAGTATTCTTTTTTCGCACTTATTTCTCAGGTAATTTCCTTGTTTGTTCTCATTTTTTACTTTCTTTTCTTTTTTAATGCCTTTTTCCTGGTCATTTTCTTGTTACTTTTAAGTAACTCCTAATTTTTATTCAGATCATTTCTCGTAAAGCTGCTCGTTGACTTTTTGCATGTTTTGCCTGAAATCAAGCTAATTTGCTCAATAGTAACAAACAAACAAAAAAATCAATGGGCTCGGGGAAAACTGTACTCCAACGGTCAACAAAAAAACTACAATGCCCATCAGTATATCAGAGCAGATGATTGACAGCCAGCCTGTCCATTTAGAGATTCTGAAATATTGCGACTACCGCATTGGGCGGGGCTTCGTATCACAAGAATGAAGACGATCGGCGGGCAAACATTTCATTTCACGCGTTGAATTTTATTTTCCCACGGAAATTTTTCATATTTTTGTATTTTCTCGCCACAGACGGTAACAAGGGACTAAGAAAAAGGCGCAGGCTCGTGTGAACGAAGAATGATGACTACACGAGGGATCGTCCAACGAGAGTAAATGAGAGGTAAGGGGAAAGAAGGGCCCTCCGCCGCAGCCGGAGAGCTGCGGGGAAAAGTGGGTAGCGCCGCCTGACGGACCGCCCGACGAACCGGGGAGCCGCTGTCAGGAAACCGCGGTGCCGAGAAACAGGTCTGTAGTGTCGGAGGGAGCGCCGCCAACAGCTCTCCATATGCCATCACACACTGTAAACAAAGATATGAATCACATATGTGAGGAAAATCAGACAAGAGTCAGCGAGGTTGTACTAAGTGGTGGTCGTATTGTTAGCACTGTTAGCATTCAGCTGGCTAACTGCTGAAAATTGCGATGTTCGCGGGATTGTTCCAGAAAATCTGCGTAAACACCGCTGGATCTGTTTATTTTATACATTAATGACTAACGTGCCGCCGCTGTTTGCGTTGTGTTACACTGAAACCATATATTAACCATGTGAAACCTATCAAAAACATGCGGAGAAAGCAATGAGCAACTTAACAGCACATGGTGCAAAAATGAGCAAGAAACGAGTAAAAACTTAAATACATTTATGAAAGAAATTGTCCTGATATACAACCTTTAAAAAAAAAAAAAAAAAAAAATCAGATCTCATCATAACTATTAATTTATGCTAATCGTTATTATTAAAGTAATTAGGTAAACCCCTGTGTGTTCCCACAAGTGTCTGTTTTATTTTATTTTATCTGTCTGGTTTGTAAATACTTGTCTTTTTTTTATTTGTAAAATGTTTTGACCACTGAATGTACGGTTTTCAAAACTGTAAAATTTAGTTATAACAATAATAATAATTAGTAAAATGTAATAAAATTAACTGAAAATATGCACACTCACACACAAATTTATATGCATACATGTGTGTGTTTGTATTTAAAAAAAATAATTTTCTTCATCACCTTTAACAAATTTTTTGCAGTTTGTGGGACATTTCATGCCAAGCTGGTCATTGTGTTTTCACTATGTTTTTGAAGAAATCAAACCAACTCCTGACAGGGTTCAGTAATTTGTGAAAGGCGTCTAAACTCGGCACTAGCAAACTGATGTCACACCAGGTTTTAAAGGGTTAATGACTTGATAGCTACTATATAAATACTGCTACGTAACACCACTTTACGTAGCGATAATGTTTAGTTTTACACGTTGTCATTTAACCTTCTTGTTTCTCACAGGTGAGCTCTTACACTGGCCGTCTGGATGACAAAATCGTCTTCATTTATTGGACACAGAAGTGAAGTTTCAGTCGACCACCTCCTCGCCTGTCACACATCTCCTTTCATGATACACTTGCAGCCTTAATAAGACAACACACACACACACACACACAAAGTACCAACATGGCCGAGCAGCAGGAGGAGGCAGAAGATGTGTTTGTGGAGCACCAGTACATGTGCAGCGAGTGCCACCAGCTCTTCAACACCCTTGAGGATGTGCTGATCCACCAGCAGATCCACACCGGCCAAGAGGTCGAAGGAGAAGGGGAGGTCATGACCATCCAGGGCGTCTCAGAGATGGGGCAGACCCAGCAGTACCAGTGTCTGGAGTGCGGGGCCCTGCTCGTGAACCCGGAGGAACTTCTGCAGCACCAGGAGATGCACATGAGAGAGGCGGGGATGGAGGTGGAGCAGCAGGGTGAGGGATTTGTGAGCATCGAGATATGAACCCTCTGAAACATGAGTAAATTGGCTTAATTTCTTTCAAAAGCATGGAAAGAAAGCAGTGAGCAGCTTAACAAGAAATGGCCCAAAATTTAGCAAGAAATCTGTAAAAAGAACAAGAAGATTACTTGAAAATAAGCAACAAAAAAGAACAAGATATTGACCTTTAGTGCTAAAAAAAAAAAAGACTTCTGTAAAATATTTTTAAATACGTAATTATAAGATTTACAAATAGAGTTTCCTGGAAGATTTTTTCACCAGTCTTTTTTCACAGCTAATTTTCTTCTCAACTTTTACAACATTTTTGCAGTTTGCAGAATATTTCTCAGTCGCTTATTGCTGTTTTCCCTGCGAAAATCAAACCAATTTCCCAGGTTTAAATGCGTGTGAAATGTATCCGAATGCAGCACAAGAACACGGATGTTGATCCAGTAACTAAAGGGTTAAAGGATGTAAAGATTCTCTGTGCATGATGCAAAATGATGCTTTTATGTGGAGGCCTTTTTATAAAGAGATGCTTGTATTCAATACTAATGAAAATGATACAAACTAATTGTGGTTTTGACACTTTTTTCAAATTTTCACACCTTTGGAAAATGAGTTCAAAAATGTAGTTTTCATTTGCATAAATATTAGTCATAATACAATTAAAACAACACTAACCGCCCGTGTCTATGACGGTTCCTCAGAGCTGTGTGAGGTTTTGGAGGCAGAGGAAGGGTCGGAGGGGCAGATTTCAGGACCGGTTCAGTACCAGTGTCTCGACTGTCTGGCTCTGTTTGACTCACCTGAGACCTGGCTGGAGCACCGGAGGACCCACAGCAGGAGCAGCACGCACAGTAACACCGAGGCCGTGGTATGGGAGACTTCTTTCAGAATTTTGTTCTAATCTGAAAAGTAGAACAAATTTTCCATTTACTGTGTTTTTACTAAGGTAATCTCTCTGCTATTGTCACAATTATCGGTGATTTATTGAACCGACTGGTGGATTTCTTCAGCCTTTAGGAGACACAGTGACAGTTCAGTTTTTTGAAGGAAGTTCCCTCCTGAATTAAACATTAAACATGTTATTAACAGTTATTAACATCACGTTCACGTTGGGCTGCAGAGGTTAACGATGTAGGTTATTTTTTGCACCCACGTCACAGCATCCGATTAATGTGGCGCGTGACGTGCATTGCAGGGTTTGTACAAGGTGCTTGAGGTGCTTGAAGTACTTGAATTTGGCACTGAGAAATTTAAATACACTGAAAATCAGACTTTTTTTTTAACTTGGTTGTTGAAAAAGTACTTGAATATACTTGAAGAACAGAATTGTAAATTACTTTATGAAACGTATTTGAAAAGTGGGTCATATTTGCCTTTATTTTCTGATGCCGTGTAAGCGCTATGAGCTCAGATGGGTTAGTAAACGGCGGTAAATAGTCAGTGCCAGGATGTTTCACTACAAAACTCTGATACCAGAGCAGCGTCAGCCGTAAGCACAAGGTTTACCCACAACTGCACCGTGCTCTCCGCCCCCTGTATTCGCCTGCTACTGTTTTTCTGCACATGCCTGAATAATAACAATAACCAGTTAATTTCTAAAGCACTTGAAAAAAGTACTTGTCAGTCCTTGAATTTGACTTTCCTGTGTCTGTACACCCATCATCTTTATGGGAAGAATCAAAGTAGAGTTTGTGCTCATTAAAGCGGCAGACGCTCGGTGATACTGGGTCAGATCTCATAACAGAGTGAAGCTGATGATGTAACAGCTGTAAATTTGAGCAGTAACACTCGCTATAATCTACTCCTAATTTTTTTTTTTTTTTTTTTTTGCTGTGCTGAGTCATTCTCGTGCGCAGCTCCAGATCTCTGGATGGTGAAGCCACTTGGCAGTTGCATTCATTTAATTTGGGTCAGGCCCTGATGCTACAGAGTGCATTCAAATTGCTTCAAAGCGAAACGTTTATCTCAGTGGCTCTCTCGGTTGTGTCGGCCAGCACAGATTGGTTTGCTGCGACTGCACTGTAATTCTAGAAAGTACTGGTTTGAATGGGCGTCACGGCCAAACGGCAGACGTCTCGTCTCCAAAGCATCTGATAATCGACTAAATTAAAAGACAGGAGCACTGAACTTTCAGCGTCTTAGCTATTTTAAATTTAAGAGCAATTACCAAATATTTTAGGGCTGTGCCCGACTCAGAATTATGTCTGTCGAATCAGATTCGGCCGTTAAATTCAAATATTCATTGTTTCTTTTTTTCCACGTAAGGTTTTACAGTTTAAGCCGGACTCAGCGGGACGTTCAGTGTGACAGTGGCATTCATGTTATTCCTTTTTTAATGTATTTTTAGTTAATGTTTTATCTATTCTATTTCCTTTTATTTGTGGGTTGGTTGCTTTTTTTGTTTCTGTTGTTTATTTCTTTGTGTTACTTTCTGTTGACATTATGCACCTTGCATTATTTGTCCTCTGGTTTTAATTTGATCCTGACTCGACCCCAGTTTCTTCTCGCTTGTGTTTAACAGAACCATCTTTGTATCCCATTTCCTTTGTTTGTCAAGGCACTTTTTAAACTGTTTTTAAAGGTGCTTTATAAATAATGTTCTTCTTCTTATTATTATTATTATTATGGCACTAACAGATTTCAAATGCACAACAACATAACCAGATATCAAACAAAAACCAGAGGCTGCAGCACATTAAGTTGCTGTGAGCTAAAAATAAACCACTTCCTAACAGAAAAGAGAGGATAATCTTATTTATCCTGTGTTTCTTTTTCTTTTTCATTTCATGTAAAGCGTCTTTGAGTACCTAGAAAAGCGCTGTATAAGTCCTATCTATTATTCGTGTTATTATTATTATTATTTCGGAGCCTTACAGTGCTGTGTGTCTCACATCAGCTGCAGCCTCTACCAAAGAGTAGCACAATCGAGAGCTCTCACTCTGCAGCAAAATCTGCTGACCAATAACGTCCCAACAAGCGAAAAACAAACAAGAAAACGTCGACTGAGGGGTCTCTGACTGATGATTCAGATCTCAGACTATTGCGTAATATCTGTGGCCCCGCATTCACTGAATATAAATCCAATAACTTGTGTTTTCGGCCCTTGCGACAGGAGTATGTGCTGCAGCCTGATGGCACCGTCACTCCACTAAACAACGTGCAGAACTACGTGCTGAGCGAGCAGCAGGCTGGGGAGATCTTGGCACAGGTACTTGTGATTGTGAACTCCTCACAACAGAGGAATTAAATGAGACGAAGGCTTTTGAGGTTTTGACCTTTCTGTGTGGATTTTCCAGGTACTCGCTCAGCAGCAGCAGCAGCAGCAACAGAAGAAACGTCCGTCTGTCTCCAAACCTTCTGCTTCCTCCCGCTCCTCCCTGCTGCCTCCAGTGACGGCGATCCCCGGCTCTGCCACCATGCACCTGCAGATTCTCACCGCTCAAGCTCTGGCAGACAACCCCGCCACCCCCAGTCAGCGCCGCTCCAAGCTGCCCCCGCTTTTGCCTGCTGTGGCGCGGGGCTCTACGGGAAAGCTGGGTGTCCTGGAGAACGGCGTCCAGAGACTGGAGCTAAGGTTGGCCCCCAGCGTCCAGGACGACGCCCAGCAGCAGACAGAGGTGGTGGTCATCCACCCGTATGAGTGCTCCGAATGCTCCCTTCTCTTCCAAACCCCAGAGGACTTCCTCCAGCACCAGGGAGAGCACTTCCTGTGTCAGGACAAAGAGAGCGGAGAGCCAGGCGTCATGAGCTGCTTTGAGGACGCGAGAGGGAGGGAAGAGACGACAGAGAAGGCGGAGGACATGAGAATTAGAGTAGCAGAGAAGAAAACAACAGTCTGGACCAAAACTCAGCAGTGCGAGCTCTGCAAACGCACCTTCACCTCCGTCAACCGGCTGGCTTCTCACAAACGCGTCCACGAGCAGGGCACGCATGAATGTCCAGAGTGCGGCAAGGTGTTCAAGAAGGCGACGTCACTGCAGACGCACATGCGCACGCACTCGGGCGTGGCGAGGTACCTGTGCGTGGACTGCGGCAATGGCTTCACCACGGAGATGACTCTTATCATGCACAGGTAAACGCCGCAGCAGCCGGGATCGCCGAGAAAAAACTGACGGCTGATAAACGCTCTGTTTCATCTTCTCCCTCCTGGTGTCTTACAGGAAGTCCCACACTGCAGATCCTCTTCACAGGTGTCAGTTCTGCAACAAAACCTTCACCAACATGACCAAGTACCTCTACCACCGAAGAACCCACCTCAACCGTGATTCGTCTTACCCTTCTACCACCATCTCCATGGTAACAAGCATATCCACTTTACCAATTGTGACCACAACCTTAAGTTAATCGGGGCACACGCTGGACGATTTGAGGCTGTTTTAGAAATATTGCTTTTTATTTCTACTCCCACTGCGCTTGTTCTAAGCCAAAGTATTGTTTGCATTTTGTGAAATATGTTTTATCTAACGTGTGGACCTTAAATTAATGACTAAGGAGAAATCTGAAGCTGGTGGTTGGACCAGTTGGGAACCGCTGGGTTAAACTGTACAGCTGAATGAGAAAAAAGGCTCTGACCTTTAGGAATCAAGAGCCTGAAATGTATCCAAACCAGGCTCTCCGCGAGTCCTTAAAGTCTTATAAGGAAGTGAATTTATTAATCTAAAAATAAGGCCGTCATTGGTATAAAATTGACCTAAATTAATCTTTCAAGCCTTACACATGCTCAAACATGGGAAGCAGGATTTTATGAGCTATTTTTTTTTTCTGCAGTTGCATTGCAAAATCTCAAAATCTCTTCCATGTTTTACTCAACATTTGTTGCAGATAATTTAACTTTGTAACTTTGGTTTTTGTCACAATATTTTGACATCATAATTTGACACAATGAACTTAAAATAAAACTAAACTTAATTTCGAGGGGCATTAAAAAAGTCGTAAAAAGTCTTACACGTACCTCGCCTTAATCTGCAGGAACCCTGATCCAAACGCATCACAGCAGGTGGGGAAATGAGGGCCGGCTAAAATTCTGTCTGACTCTAAAATGAGTCCTGGAGCTCAGACTTCATGTCAGAAACGGTCTGAAATCGTGCAGCGTGTGTCCAGCTTTAGTTTGACGTTTCAATCAAACTAATACTTCTTCCTTCTGCAGGTCTCGGCTCCAGTCAGAGCTTCTCTCTCTGCTCTGGCGATCCTCCAGAGAGCGAGAGAGAAGAATTCCCACACTGATGAGGAAAACCTGTTGGCTCCTCTCACGGAGGATGAGATGGAAAAACTGGAAGAAGATCCAGTGCAGAGTTGTCAGATCAAAGTTCAAGGAGGGGAAGTGGAGAAGCAGGGGGAGGACAGCAACATGGACGTCTCTGCCCCACCCGAGGGCAACACGGCTGACCCTCGGCAGGTGGAGGACGCCCCTGAGTCTGGCTTAGCTTCAGACGCTGCCGGTGAAGTCAAAGCTGAAGCTGCGTCCTCGGACAAAGGGCCTTTTTCTTGCCGTTCGTGCTCTAAGACCTTTACCTCCCAGCTGCAGCTCGTCCGCCACCGACGCAAGGCCCACATCCCCGAGCGCAGCTTCGTTTGTGGCATCTGTGGCAAGTCTTTCAAGAAGCAGATCCACGTGCGCAACCACATCCGCATTCACACCGGCGAGCGGCCCTTCCAGTGCTCCGACTGCGGCAAAACCTTCTCGTCTCTCGCCAACCTGATGAGGCACAATCTCATCCACTCTGGCGTGCGACCGTACCGCTGCGATGTCTGCCACCGCTCCTTCTCACAGTCCTCTAACCTCCGTCAGCACAGTCTGCTGCACTCCAGTGCCGCAACGCTGTGCTGCCCGGACTGCCCCGCCACCTTCCGCTGGCCCACCAAGCTAGCGGCACATCGATACACCCAACACCCCGGGGCCCCGGCTCCTTTCCCGTGCCCCGACTGCGACGCTGGCTTTCTGACCAGGAGACAACGAGACAATCATTGTCTGGAGCAGCACCCCTTCATGGCGCAGGCGGGTGCAGAGAGAGAAGCAGGCAAAGAGACGGACAGCCAGACTGAGCCGAGCAAAGATCCGACCGCAGAGCCGTCCACCTCCGCCGCAGCAGAGACACAATCAGGGGATTCAGCCGCGCACGTGCGAGGGGGTCTAGATTGTCACATCTGTGGGAAGAAGCTCAACTCTCCGGCCAACCTGCGACTTCACAGACTGAGCCACTTCGCCTTAGGCCCCGGGCGGCCGCGGTGCCCCTCCGGAAAGCGTCCTAAAGCCCACCAGTGTCCCATCTGCGGCAAACTGTTTGTCTCATCCTCCGGAGTTGCACTTCACCAGCGAGTCCACACCGGCGAGCGCCCCTTTCCTTGCCAAGTGTGTGGCAAATGTTTCCGTCAGAACACTCACCTGCGAGAGCACCTGCGCACACACTCGGGCGAACGCCCATTTCGCTGCGAAGTGTGCGGCAAGGGTTTCATCCAGAGCATGCACCTGGCCGAACACCGCCGAACGCACACGGGCGAGCGGCCGCACGTTTGTCCGCAGTGTGGAAAAGCCTTCAAGACGTTCTCCAACCTGAGGAACCACAAAAAGACCCACGCCAGGCAGCAGAGGCTGGATGAAGAGGCGGCTGCACAGGCCGCCGTGGAGTCCAGCTCTGCCGTGGCGGTGGTGGACGCTTCGGCAGTGGAACTAGCGAACAGGCAGCCTCAGCTCATACAGATCCAAGCCGCAGATCTTCAGCAGGTCAGAATGTGTTTGCTACTAACGTCGTCCTTAAAAACCATGACAGAGGGCGTCAGAGGCCGTAAAGTAACTAAGTACATTTACTACAGCACTGAACTTAAGTATGAATTCAAGGTACTTGTACTTAACTTGTTGTATTTTCATGCTACTTTATACTTTGCACTCTACATATAAAGATTTTTGCATAAAAATCAGTTATAAAATGTGATGTTTGTTATAAATTAAATTACCATTTTATACAAGTACTGCTGCAACAATTAGTTAATTAATCAGTCAATTCACAGAAAATTAATTAACTATTCTGATACTCTGAAGTATTTACATCTTTTTTTTAAATTGTATTTGAGTTTTGGGAGGTGTTTATAATTTTGAGTTTTTGAATGTTTTTTCTTCTATCTTTGGAGATTTTTTTTGGGTCCTTTTTTTTATTTATTTTGAAGTTTTGAGTGTTTTATATTTTATTATATATTTTTTAGATTTTTTAAAAGAATTTTGCATTTTGGGGGTGTTTTTTTCTTTTTTTCTTTTTTTTTTTTATTCATATACTCTATAACATTGAGTAGTTTTGTTTTTGTTTTTACAATTTGTGATTTTTTTGGACGTGTTTTTTTTTCTCTTTTTAAAAAAGATTTTTCTGCATTGGGTACATTTACTTTTCATACTTTAAGCACATTTTCCTAATTGTACTTTTAGTATGTGCAGAACCAGTTCAGGTCCAGCTGAGGTGTGTGAATGAAAGTAAACTGACCTAACTGCATTATCCAGCTGTGTTCGTCCAATTCGACTCAGTACGATTTCAGTCGGACTGACATGTTCACATGCATTTTTTAAAAAATCCAGATTCAGTCAGACTAACACATTAATTTGACTTTTTCCAACATCATGTAAACGTATCGAGTGAATGACCCATTTAAGGTGAAAAAATGATCAGTTAAAATAGAGAGGGGGACGTAATCAGCACCTGTAAATGCGTCTGTGTGCTCTCTGCTGTCAGTTGAGCTAATTCTGGGTTGTGTTTCCTCCTCTCAGACACAGGGCACTCCTACCATCATGTGTAATGAGTTTGGGGAGACGATAGCCATCATTGAGACCAGCGAGGGAGGAGCGCTGCCTCTGGAGCAGGCTTTGGAGATCTACCACACAGCTTTGGAGAACGGCCTCGCCATGGACACAGTCGCTGTGGACGGACTGCAGCTCATCTGAGGATGAGTACAAGCGGACAGAACACAAATCCTCCTGAATTGACAAGTTCAGTACTTGTCCTTATACTGACACTGACTAAAGACTAATTGACTACTGAGAGGTTGAGTATTCTGGATCAGATAATTAAGTACTCTACAGGAATGCTGTAAAATGACAAAAAGCATATTAAGTTCAGCAAACAGACCAAAGTAATTCATCTTCCCTGTTTTACAACACTATGAGATGGATCAGTGTTAAAGTTTATTGAAAAGTGCAAACTGAAATCATAGATATGCCATTCATTATGATTAAGGACCATTGGGTGTGCCTCAGATGACATTTGTATCATTAATTTGATCATTTATACAAAATGGATGTGATTTTTCTTCTGTTTAAAGGGTTGATCGTGCTGTTGTAAATAGAAATCAATAAATGTTTTTCCAAGATGATTTTGCACCCATGTTCTCATGCAACACAGCTGGGGATAAAACACTTACCTGTTAAACGATAAACCACAGCGTTAAAACGAAGATCCGGCACCCTGCTCTTGCTCAGCATCAGAACGTATCGATTATACAAACATTTTGATCCCTCTGGACCTTCGTCAGGAGTATTCAACACAACTTTTAACAACACTGATCTCAATAGTGCTCCGCTCATTTGACACAGGTGTGAAACAATTACTCGGCTGTGGGTGTGTTTAAGTCGCGGACAGCAACATGAGTACCACCTGTCACACTGAATTCCACATGAAAATGATACAAAAAAAGACTACAAAAAACATTTCCCCTTGTTTCCCATTTTTTAAAATGTGGAATTTAATGTGACAAATGGTACACGTTACTGTCGTATGTTGAGAAACACCCAACAGCTGATTAATTGTCCCACACCTGTGTCAAATGAGCTGAGCACTGTCTAAGATCAGTGTTGGAAAAACTTGTTGATTCCTCCTGACGAAGGTGTAGAGGGACAACTATTTAACAAACACTATGTTCACACTGCGGGCCCAAGCGGTCCAAAAAATTAGATTTTTCAATCACTAAATTAAGTTGTTGAGCAAGAGCAGTGTGCAGGATCCAATTTTCACGATTCAACTGACATTTTTCAACACACGTGCACCTGAGATAGTTGGATGTGTGAATATCTCTCTTTAAACAAAGTGCCTGTGATAAACTGTAGTAAAATTCCATATGGTTAGTTTTAATTTCAAATTTGAATTATTAAAAACTGTGTTGCATTACCGCACTTGAAAAACTCAGAGTAGATAACCACAGCCAAGCAAAAGTCACCCAAACGCATGGCCACATGGTGCCGTCTTTCGTGTTCATGCACATTTAACATGTTTTTCATATGTTTACATGAGATACTGGCATTATTTTGATGTTAACACAACAGAAAAGTGAAAATTGCTGCTAATTTATTTGTGGTTTTCAATAAGGCCCCCATGATATTAAGAAAATCAAATGTTCTGATATTTTTGACCAATTACTTGGTTGATTATTGATGCTTTCTCAAAATGTTTACACAATAAGCTTTTTGATAAATAATCAATAGTATTGACTAAGTGGTTAAAGGTAAATAATAGAACTGCCAGAAAAGTATTAAAAAAAAATGGCATCACATTACCATAAAGCAACCTATAAAACCAGGAAAAGACAACAAATCTACAATATCTAGTCTCGTGTCTCAATATCAATATGTTATCAATATATTGCCAAACCCTATTTTTTTGCATCAGCTCATGAGCTGCTGTTACATTTAAAAGGAGCTGGACAAAAATGATGCTTAACTTTACGTAACATTCTTGATAAATGTATCTCCGCTTAAGGAAAACCCATTTTTCACATTGCCAGCGATAAAATCACTTTAATTGAACACCTATTTTTATTTGCATACTGAAAGATACAGATACAAACTTAAATTATTCATAGAAATTCCTCTCTTGTATACTGGAACAGCAAAACAAGGAGTATAACACAAAAACATTAATAGCCATATTTATTATTGTTTTTTTTTCCATTTCATGTGTTTTCCCTTCGGTAACGGGTGTCTTAAAAGTCAACTTATGTTCAATGACAGATTTTTCCTTATCAATAATATAACGAGTCTACTGACTCTACAGTAATTATTTACAACACAACCAAGTCTTGCACAAAGACACAACCAGTATTAGATCCTACCAGCTCTCTTTGATTCGTCCCCCTCCCCTCGCTTCCCCCGGTTTTCTCTCCGCCTGCATGAAAAGGAGGTCTGGAGAGAGCAATAAAGTGACAAAGGGAGGAAGGAGGGAAGGAAAGAGGTGGAGGAAGGAGATGTACAAGTGTTGAGGCTATAGAATCAAACTAAGCGAGGGGACAGAGTAACGGGGTCGTCTAAAAACATACAGCTTATTACTGCTGAAAGGATATAAAGGTCCACGTTGTGTTTTCTCGTCCTCTTTGAAATGAATAAAAATAACTGCACCGCAGGTCCTTGCTGAGGTGAGAGGCCAGTCAAGGGAAGACTACAATGGAGGAACTGTACAGGTGTGAAGCAGCCTCTCTCACCTGCCTCCAAAATTATATATAAAAAAAAAAAAAACAAGAAATCAACAGCTGGCGGAAAAGAAGGAAACATCTGAACTAAGGACCGGGGTTCACTGCAATGATATGAGTAATAATAATAATAATAATTATTATAATAACCATAGGAATAGTACAACAACAAACTGAATATGACCATGTTAAATACAAATTATTTTTTAAAAAAAGTTAATAAAACTGCTTGGCAATAGAGGCTTGAGGCCTTATCAGCCCGACCTCTACGACTAAGAGCCAGGATGTGCCCGCTGACTCTGACCCACCTCCGTCCTTCATGGCGAGCAGATGAGAGGCACAGGAATGCTCTGTTCCTACCTACTGGCATGTGCTAGCGTCAGTCGCGAGAAGGGAGGACTTGGCCAGACAGGTAAATTGCAGGAATGATGGCACTGCCAGAAGTCCACTTGAGTTTCAGTCAATTTTTTTTCAGTCACCCTCGGTAGACCTCCCCTGAAGGTCTACCTGTGAGCGATAAAATGGAGAAAAAGATCTTTCCAGGTCCACAGTAACGAGTTCTCTTGTCCAATCAAATAGTTTTCGGCTGTTGAGGGCCCAGCCCCCTAATGTCAGCAGAAACAAGACACAAGGTTACAACAGTTACGTCTAAATACAGGTTGTTCCTCGAGCAGAAACGTACTCCTTTTACTCCTCTAAACGCTATTAAAAACAAATATCAAAACACGAAGTGTCCCCATCTTAAAACCGCTGACGTCTCGTCGTCTCAGAATGGGTTAAGCAGGTTTCTCCATCCAAAAACAAGATTCCTTTCTTCTTCAAGGCAAATGAGTGCAGCTGTACACAATGGTCCTTCGTTCACTGGCATCAATGGGAGCTTTCCTCGAGGTGGTTAATACAGAGTGCTAATTCAAGTGTGGGAGTTAAGAGTTTGCAGTGTGTGTGTGTGTGTGTGTGTGTGTGTGCGCGCATTGTGGTAGTTTTTGTGCCACTGGCTTTTCATGTGTCCTTTTTTTTGGTACACATTACCAACAGTAAAAATAAAGGCCCAACACTGCATACAAACATCTCTCCCTCTCACAGGTCGGCTGCTGAGGATGGAAAGAAAATCAGCATCTATCTAGAGGAGAGTGTGAATTTAAGAAAAAGAAAAAAGTGTGTGAAAGCGTGTCGGGGTTGGAAAGCTGTGACGTCAACAGTCACTGATTGGTCAATCTAACTTGTCAGCGTCCCTCATCTGGAGGAGTCCTGTGAATCACGAGGATCCTCTGGGCTCCCCTCTGTGCTCTGCTCCACGTCTTCGTCCTGCAGGTCCCCACCTCCTCTCAGAGATCCCTCTCCTGACTGGGAGCCAGAGGGTCCAGGGAGGGGGCCGACTGAGTCAGGGATGCCTAAACCAGAGGCATCGGAGGGGGCAGCCGTCTGCATGATCTTCTGCCGGACCTCCCTGATCTTCAGCTGCAGACAAACCTTGGTGGGAAATATATCGGAGTATCTTGTCTGGAAGGCAGCAGTGGCCTGAGCTGGAGGAGAAAAAAACACGAATCAATGTCTGCAAGTGGAAACTGGATCTGACAATGCTTGTAGATATTATATATATAGATATATATACACAGGGTTCCTACAGCTTACAGGAAGTGGAATTTAAGACTTTATAAGACTTTTTAATGCCACTCAGAATGAAGTTTAAGTCTGATTTCACTATGACCAAAATTGGTCATAGTGAACCACCAAAATTTTTGCACAAATATTGACTTTGATATAAAACATGACTTTTGGCAATGCAGGTGTTTTTTTTTTTTAATTACCCATTACTTTGAGATTTAACAATGCAAAAAAAAAAGATTCATAAAACTGTACCTTTTATGTCTGGGAACTTTTAAGACTTTTGAGGAACTAATTAAAGACAGTTTAAGTCCAATTAAGGCTCTATCTTTAGATTGGGTAATTCAGTTACTTTAAAGACTTTTTAAGGATCCGCGGGGACCCTGTGTATAGCGTGTGTGTTTGTGTCTTACCTGATGGAAAGAAGCCCTGCTCCTGGAAAAGCTGCATGACCAGCGCTCGTCTCTGGTCCAGCGTTCGTCGTAGGGACGAGTACGGCACCTTATCGAACTCCAGATCTGTCAGGATGTCTTCTCCGTCTGTGGCTGGACGAGAGACAAACAGGCAGAGTGGTTGACTCTTCAGAAAACTAGTTTCGATAACGAACATCTTTGTTTATGTGTATTTAGAGGCCATATCTTTAATCTCGTGTAAATACAGCAGTGATTCCTATCTGGCTCAGGTATTTTTAGATTTTTACACTGGTGCCAAGTGACAACAAGGAAAAACTTTTATTCAGGACGCACTTAGATTTTTCCAGAGCTTCAAACGGCAACTTTATTTTTTTGTTAGTATTAGGCTTTTAGACTAACAAAACCCTTTTGTTACCACTGACTGTTGGTTTGGGCATGAGTGGTCATGTTACTGATGTTACACTAGTGTGTATGACTGTAATGTTGACTTTTTATTTTGTAGCCTAAAGATGCCCCCCACCCCATCCCATTCCCTTTTAAAAAGTAATGCATTAAGGTACTCTACACATCTGATCTATTTGTTTAAAGTAACAGTACTTTTATTCGAGTGCCATATTCTGGTTCACCTCTGCTGTTAGTCACTTGTGTCTTTTACTATTTAAAAAAAATGACTTTTGAAAACATGCATGGATTATTACAGAAATGACAGCAACCAAAATAAAGCCAACAAAGGAGAATGAAACCCTTTACATGAACTCTTATACTTTATAAAGAAGGTCATCAAGACACAAAGGATAAAAAACATTACAATAAAAGTGAAGTACAAACACAAAAAACAAGAGCTCTCCCTATAACAACACTTCTTTAACACCCGTCATCTATCCAGAACTCAAAAATAAAAGACCCGAAAAAATTACATGACTGGACGTATACTTAGACTTCCTCGTGTGTTACCTGCTCTGTCAAAGGTGAAGATGTCTCCCTCACACTTGGCGGCACTTTTAGGCGTGTTGGGCTCCGAGCTGCAACTTGAGCGCCGCCGACTCTTTCTCTTGGGCGAGACCTGCTCATCAGTGGCCGAGTCCAAATCTACAGGCACAGAGAGGAAACAAACTTCAGATCTTGATATTTATCAGGATCAGAACAAAAAGCTGTTCGGGGCATCATGCAGTTCTACTTTTGCTTCCATAAAAGGCAGCAACTATCTGCTAAAAGCTTTTAGTCGGAGTATCATGTGACTGAAACCTGTAGAGTTCTTCCTCTTGCGGCGATAGCTGCCCAGAATGGCGCGGGGTGAAGTGGCCAGACTCTGCAGGGTGGGTGAAGGTAAAACCTCCTCAGGCCGAAACTCTGGCAGCTCGGCAAAGCGCTCCTCAAAGTACACCTCTGACAGCACCCTGCCAGACCAACACGCGCACACACACACAATATACAGCATATATACACCGTCCATCGATAACTTGTGCAGCATTACACTAAAGATTCATAAAGGTGTTAACTCACTTATCCACTGAATCAAAAGTCTTCTTCAGGGGTGGTGGGCGAGCTTTGACTTTTTTGGGTGTAGGACCATCTTTGTCAGTCTGTGGGGGGGGCAGGGTGGGCTCTGTGGCTGATGGAGGGGGGAGAGGAGAGGAGGGGAGGGACTCCTTCCATCCAGCCTGCACAGAGAATTTGATTTAAGTATTTTATAAAAAGTGACAGACAATGGTGGACGATAACAAAGTAGACTTACTCAAGTACTGTACTTAAGCACAGTTTTTGAGGATCTGTACCTCATGTGAGTGATATCTTTTGGGGGAAACTTTATACTTTGACTCCACTTAATTTAAAAAACAAATATTGTACTTTTGACTCCAATTATGTTTCTAAGAAAGGCTTTTGTTACTCGTTACATTTGCTTTGAAGTCAGCGGATGTTTTTTCGCACTGTCGACGGTAGCTCACTTTTGGATTTTAATTTTGGTGTATAATCCACCCAATTTTAACGCTGTCTTAAAGTTATTTTCTGTAGTAACTTTATACTTTTTTGTGAGATTTATTTTTTGTCTAGCAGAGTTGCTGTTGAACAGTTATAAAGCTAAAGGTATATAAGTGTGATGGTAAGGCAGGTTGTAATATATAATTTTTTGAAGTAGCTGCATCTACAGCAGCGCCACTGTTTGCCAGAGAAGACATTAGCTGGAGGATTTGAAGACTTGTTAAGCTAGCACTTAGTTGAAACAGAGAGACAAACAAGAGCTGCAGTTAAATTAAAAAAAAAAAAAAAAAAAAAAGATTATGGTGATCCTTTTGTTAATTAGTCTTTCTGTGGACATTTTTGCAGGCTTTACAGCATATTCGTGTAATCAGAGAGAGGGCTGTGTTAGAGTCATTAGGGTCTGTTAATGTATTGTGAAAATATAAACAATGTGTTGAGATTAAATGAAAAAATACTTTGAATACTTATTTGTATAAGCAAGTATTCCAGTAATTCATCTCAAGAAGTAATATGACTTCTAGCATTGGAGTAATATTTGTAATGAAGTCGTGTACCGCTGGTCATAGATGATGTTAGAAATCAGCATCAACTGCTCATTATGTTGGAGCTGAAAGCCAGTGTGTGATGCTCCTCTCACCTCTTTGGTGGTTGTGCTTTCTCTGTGTCGTGTGTCGGAGGAGTCCGCTGCACTGGAGCCCTCCAGGGGTCTGTCAGAGGACAGCGGCTCCTCAGCAGGATGTGTTGATGGAGACCCCGTCTGCCCCACCAGCTCAGGATCAAAGGAGAAGCGACTAGTTGCTGCCGCTTCTCTTTCCTTTTCTCTCTCGCGCTCCCTCTCCCGCTCCCTGTCTTTCTCCCTTTCTCTCTCTTTTCCCCGGCCTCCTCCTTCATAGCTGCCCACGGGGATGTTCGCCACTGTTGCCTTCACCTTCTGAGGCGTCCTTACTGGAAGCTGGGTTAGTTTGGGTGTACCTGGTGCACTGCCTGGAACGCAGAAAGATGACAACATGTTGATTCAATGAACTCAGAGAGCTGAACCCTAATATTAGGTTCACACGGATAGAACGTATATTTGCAGAGAAAGAGGGCTGTGGATTTTTCCTCAATCACTTTCATTGAAAACATGTATTTTAAAAGCCAGTGTGAACAGAAGGACTGATTACAGCAAGAAAAGTCAGTTTCAATTAACATATTAGGGATGTCAGTTTCTGTTCATTTTGACAGCCCGACACGCATTAACTGGAACTAACTAGTCAATTTTTAAGAAAAAAAAGAAGGGCAAAATGATGTGTACAAGAGGCATTTCCTTTAAGTCGGGCGTTAACGTTTTTTACACTGTTAATGCTGCTAACAGAGCTGTAAGAGCAGACAGTGTTAACAATTGCTCCTTTTACATCACCTCTTCAAGGCAGGAATTTCATGCCGTTATTCCAGCTAACCATGCTGTATAAAAAGTACAATCGCAGAATGGGGGAACAGAGTTGTCTCGCCTTTAAGCTGGTATCAAAGGGCAGTAACAGCACCAAAACGATGTCTGTATTAAAGGGACAGCCAGCAGGAAGGCATCATGGCCGGCAAGGGTGTGACAACGTGTTAAGTGTTTCAAAAAGTTGGTGATTTAGAAAGTAGCTGTTAGCAGATAACTCAAGAACAGTAGCCGAAAACGTCTGCAAATCGGGAAAACAAGTAGATTCAGGAGCACCTTACCCTCTGAGCAGAGGACGACATTAGCCGCCATATAACAGGGGCGGTAAATGATTGTTATTGCCAGGTTGATCCACTGTTTTAAGCATTCACCCATATCTTATTCTTAGAACTAGAGGCTGATGTTGTGTTGCATGTCACGCCCATAACACCTCTTTTGGTTCTGTGATGCTGACAACTGATCTAAAATCACACACTGAAGCAGCATGGTGCCGCATTCATTTGGTTCTGTGTAAAAAGGCAAAGGCGTCAGAAGAAGGGAGTTTGTAGCGACCCTATAGCGAGAGAGGGGTCGCAATTGTGTCAAAATGCCATCAGTAGCAGTAATCATCAAATGAGTGGCACCGCTATCTAGCTCCTACCAGACCAGGTTGTGAACATATTTTTAGGAGTAGTCAGCTTTAGGATGCACTAATAACATCAAACATCAGGAGTCAAACACTGACATAAAATAACATGATAAAAAAAGTATCACCTGCATAATGTCATGCAGTATTTTCCCTCCATCTCATTTTTGTACATTTATGAACAAGGTAAAACAATTCAAATTTCATCCCCCTTGTTTACTCGTACAAGTGATCTCTTTTTTGGATGAACAGGAGAGGGGCCAGAGAAGGATGTAGCTACAAGCAGCACATCAATAAAAAAATATAACTACCAATCACAACCTCGTAAACAGAGTGTATAATAGAAACAGAGCACGTGGGCGTACCAGGTGTTTGGAGTGGAGGACTGCAGGGCCTTATGGACACAGCTGCGCCACTGGGAGGTGCCACTGAGCTGCTACTGCTGGAGGTCTGCCTCTCCTGATGTCTGTCCGAATGCGTCAGCATTTCTGTCTGCCTCTCGGCTTGTCTGTCAGTCTGTCGATCCGGGGGTCTGTCCGGAGGCAGGTGTCTGTCTGCCTGTCTGTCTGGATGGGGTTGCGGATGTGGGTGCGTAATTGTGGTGGGGGTTGCCGTGTGTTTGGACAGGATGTGGGGGGAAGCGCTGGAAGGGCTGGAGACGGAGTAGACCACGCTGGGGGGTACTGCTGTCATGGAGACCACCCCTGTTGCCATGGTGACGTTAGGTGACGGAGGGTAGATGGCAGTGACTATCTGGCCCCCGGAGCCTGAGGCAGGGGCTGAGGTGGAAGGCTGTGGAGACTGAGCTGTGGCGAGGAGCGGTGGCTGACCTGGATGAAGGAAACCCCAGAGGCCAAATATTTTCATTTTCTGCAACACTCACAGTGTCGATCCAAAACATTCACATCAATAAATGTTTTAATTGCCGTTTAATTTAACAAATCTGTGATTGAGTCTTCCAGCTGTGGGTCGATAATTGTCCCTGTGAATGTGCTTTTAATATTGTGTGGGGTATTTAACTATTTAACTACTGAACCAACTGCTGACCACCAAAACAGATGTTTGTATATGTATTCAGTCAAGTGACACATCTGAATAATACAGTGAATTTTCTGCACTGTGTTGAGGCAGCCTTCACAATCATAAAAATCTTTGAAACCAGAGAAAATTCATTTGGTTTATTTTAAAACTTTAGGGGAAAAGGCAATGAACTAGAAATGCCTCAAAGGAAGTAATGTCTGTTTCCTAACTTTGCAAGAAATGAGGAAACAGTGACAAGAAAGTGTCCTGAAAATTAGTTTAGGAGAGAGATAACACCATTTTTTCCCATTTTTTGTTGCTAATTTTCAAGTCATTTTCTTGTGTTTTTTCTTTTCTTTGGCTTATTTTCAGGTAGTTTTCCTGTAACTTAAACAAAAAAATTCTAGCTAATTTTGAGTAACTGCGTGTTAAAGTTGCTCATTGCCTTTTCCCCATGTTTTTGAAATAAATCAAACCCAGTTGTTTCAGTGCTGTTCATTTTACAATCTATAACAGGCACAGTGGAAACAGAAGACTATATTAATTCAATATCTTTTTTTATTTTATTCCATGTATGAATTAATCTGAGATACAAAACTGTTTTAAATGTGTATCTGAGGGCAGATCTTTCCCGAGCAATTGTGAACTAACAGAGTGTGGCAAAAGATCACTTGGATACGCATATGTATATTCTGTGCCACAAGACTAGAGAGGCTATTTATACTTCATTCACACATTACACATTACAAACACAGGCCTACTACGATTAAAGCGGAATGAAAGTCGTTAGCACAGATCTGTTTGGGTTAAACAGGCTTAAGGCAAGGCATTTTAAATGTGTTTGAATTCATAGGGAACAGCAGTGAGTATGTGCATTATGTACCGTAGTGTGCTGATATGGAAAAAAGTGAGCATATGCATGCTAAATATGGACGTATTTTTGAGTGTGCTGTTGAGGGACACTATTGTTCCACAATGTAATGCATAAAGGAAATATAGAAGCTGCTCAGAGCTGGAAAAAGCTTAACTGAATGCAGATGGTGGTGAAAGATCTTGTGGGAAAAAAAGTATTAAATCTCAGAAAAAGCATTTCAATGCGTATTTGTGAAGTTTAATTGGCAGAAGTGTTCCAAAAGCCAGTTTGGTTGGCATTCAACATATTTTATAATTTCCTGTTAGTATAAAATGATGAGGTAAGCCGATTTTTTGTACACTACTGGCTAAAATATTGTACTGCAAAACTCGATACTGTATAAAGTTAGGATGGTAGTAGCTATTACATATACATACATATATATATATATATATATATATATATATATGTAATAGCTACACTACATCACACTACACTACATCCTAACTTTATACAGTATCGAGTTTTGCAGTACAATATTTTAGCCAGTAGTGTACAAAAAATCGGCTTACCTCATATATATATATATATATATAATATATATATATATATATATTGGAAACAGCATATATATATTGGAAACAGCTATAGCGTGCGTATAGGATGACATTTTTCTGTAGGCCAATGCAGAACTTAGCTTTGCCCTGATTCCATCTTTTAAAGCCTATGGGATCTTTCCATTGGATTTTGGATTACTGTAGAAAATAAGTATAGTGGCAAAGAAAGGAGTTTATGATACTTATATGTTTTGTTCACAGATAGTCTTCACATTTGAAAACCACTTTTTGACTTTTTGGATTTTTTAAGCTTAAATGCCATCACCGGAAATAAAAAGCCAAAGTACAACTATACCACAGTCACTTGACTTGATGTCGCCAACACAATGAGGCTGTAAAGCCCTGTTCTGGGCAACTCAGCGTGACGACGTTTTGCAGTCTCATTTTGCAACTTATTAGCAACCACCTTTTTTAAGACACATAAAAGCATCAAATTTCACGAGTGGGGTATTTACTGAGTCTCTGGCTTGTTTTAACCACAGACCTTATTTCAGGCATCTAATCAAAAAACACTGTTAAGAGGTCAAACCTCAAGCCACAAAAAGAAGTTTCAGCTCATCTGCAGCTGGCATTATCAACAAGGCCCGGGACCCCCACTGACGTGGATTCGCATCCCACAAAAAGTCTGTTATGTAAAGTCTCAACATGTGCCACAATACGTTATATTAACATATATCTTCATCTTTTAATCACTATCATCACTGTACATTATTGCACATATTCTCTAAACACAAGTTAGGCTTTTCTTTTAAAGCTTATTTATAAAATATTTCTTTTAGTTTTTAAAAAAATATGCTTTCATTGTGAATCTTGACTCCTGATTGCGGTACTTGCTTTTATGTTTTCTTTTCTCTATTATGTTTGTTGTTATGCACCCAACACCAAGGCATATTCCTTATATGTGAGAACCTACTTGGCATGCCTGTTATTCTCAGCACATATTTATCTATCTGTCTGTCTATCAATAAAAAAAACCTGAAATCTAAGCTATGAAATGAAAAACTTTCACATCTGTCAGAGGTCAAAATATTTTGTTGGATGGCCAGATTTGTCCTAAGTGCTGCCATTTGCCTACCATTGTTGTAGTTCATATAGCTCATTTCATACATTACTTCAGAACCAGAATGCATGTATTCAGCTCTTCACAGCACTGACCTGCAATCAGTGGCTGAACCAGCGTTTGTCCTGGCGGTGCGATGGCTGTGAACCCAAGTGTTGCCAGGGGCGATGGGACATACGCAGATCCGGGCAGGGCTTGCTGTGTGGTGGAGGAGCCTGTTGTTGTGGAGACCAGAGGCAAAGTGGATGGGACCCCTGGAGTGGACTGGACATAGGTGATCCTGGACAAGGAGGTAAAGAAGACAAGGTGATTAAAGGACAGAAATATTAAGTATAAAAATAAAGACTGCACAGGCAGAGCGAAGACAAGGACATTTTTGTAATGAAAAATGTCAAGAAAGGTGTAGCTGTGGCAAGAGAAGGTGTTATGGTACAATAATGAGTCAGAACAGGAATGAAGGGAACAGAGGCATGATTACAAGGAAAGAGGAAGACAAAAAAAGAAGTGCTGCAGTGAGGGTCAGTGGGTGAGTGTACATCACGGCGAGCAGCACTAGATGACTAGTGCTCTCTGTGTGTGTGTGTGTGTGTGTGTGTGTGTGTGTGTGTGTGTGTGTGTGTGTGTGTGCGTGCGTGTGGTAGGAGCTGAGAGGTAGTGTGGGGGTGGCAGGCAGAAGCAACTTGGGCCACCAGCAGCATGACTAACACATCCAGAATAGAGCTGCACTGCTACAGCTGCACCCCTGCTGGAGTTTTTGTTTCTCCTATTGTCTGCTCGCTATGCTCCAAGTAATCTGGACATCCCTGCCATTACGAGCAATACAGCTTCCTTAAATGTATCATTCATCAAACCTGGAGTAACACAATGTAACTGAGGTTTCTTCAATCCGCAAAAAAAGGGATATATTTATTTGAATTAAAATTGCAACATAATTTTTAGATTCTTAATAGATGCATTCAATCACGGCTAAAAGAGAACAGAGTTTCCCCACACATTCATTTATTTGTGGCGGCCTACCACCATTAAAACATCTGCTGCCACGTACTGAATTTGTATATATAATTTTTTTTGAGCTGTACCGTTCATTAGCAGGGGTGGGAATCATCAAAAGCCCACCGATACAATAATATCATTATATTTAGGTCATGATACAACATTATTGGGATTTTAAATGTTTTGAAATATGCTGAGTATTGGAACAAAATTGTAATTTATTACATGTTTTTAACTGCAAATTCAGGATTTTTTTTGTCAAATTTTTATTTGGCTCATCTAACTTCAGTCATTTTATTGCAGCAACATGTATCTAGTAGACTGAAATTACAGCAATTGATTTTGTTGTTCTAGTAGAGTACCTAAAGTTTATCTTGTACTTGTAACATTTATAATTTATTTAATAAAATATTGAAACTTGGAGTCCGTTTATTCATTCAATATTGCTACATAAAATATCATGATGCAATGCTCTATCAATTTTTCCTCCACCCCAATTCAATAGTAGCACTATTGGAATATATAAAACATCCCATTATTCATTGTAGCACATTGTCAGAGCACAGAAAGTACTCTGGGCACAGATGGAGTTTTGTATTTTGTGTGGATGTATTTCAGTGTGTGTCTTTGGGGATGTATTTTGTGTATTTATTTGTGGACATATTTTTTCTGCATGGATTAGCTGTTGTTTGTATACACTTGCGGATGCTTTGTCTTTTATTTGTAAAATTCAAATTTTTAAAAGAAGCCTCCTGTGGAAAGGTGTTGCAAACTAGCATTTCACAAACACTAAACACATCTGATTCCTGTGCATAAATGTACAATTCTAATGCTAGAAATACAGTTTTTACTTAGATAACATCTGTTTTATCCCACTAATAACAAGAGTAACAGTCCACTCAGAATAAATCAGCCTTGTTTAAACCTGATAGGCATGAACTGGGCCATGTGGAGAGATGTTTATTCTGTCTGAAATGGCTGAATAAATCTTTTATCATCTATCCAATGGGAGAAAGTTGTTATGTAAACGATCTTCTAATTGCTTTACTTTCTATTTTTGGGGTAAAAACAAAATTTCTTTTCATGCACACACAGTTGATTTAACTCCAAGATGGCTGCAAGGGATTTATCTTTAGTAAAGTGATGTTTAATAGTTTTAGTCAGATTCGAAATCAATGCGAGTCCCATTAGTGGCTTGCTCTCTCTCATTTGATAACAGTGGGAGAAATATATTCTGGGAAAAAAAAAAAGAAAAAGAAATTTTGCTTCATTAAAAAGCACAGCACTAAACAAGTAGAGGTGATCAAAGCTGATTCATCTTTTTAATTGTTTGCTCATGTGTTTGAACACCGTTTTCTAAATATTTAATCTGGAGCACTTCTACAGGACATGCAAATATAACTCCTTATCTATTCTTTTTTTGTTTTTTTTTTTTGGAAGCACAGTGTGAATCGTTTCATGGAAGTTGTCAGTCGGATTTATATCATACGGAAACAAATATTTGGCTCATGTAAACTCCAAAGAATCTGACAATAATGGAACAACTACAGAGATCAACAGGAGCCCAGGGTAGGATGAGCGAGGCTGGCATATGTTCATAAATAGGTGCCTGTTTGTCAGAGCTGAGTCAAGATTTACTGGCACATAATTTGTTTATAGCCCCTTTCAGACATCTGATCTTTAACGTTGTTGTGTTTATCTATCTGGAAAAGAAACAGCTTTTAGGCTTTCAAACAAACACGCTGTAGATTTCTCCATCATTTTCTCATCAGACAGAACTATGCACAAATATAATATAGCACATATGCCAATTAGAGCTGCAACGATTAGTCGATTAATCAATTCAAGTCAAATGAAAAAATGAACTACTTTGACTCAACTGATGTGTTGTTCATGCCATTTTTCATGTAAAAACAACAAACATTTGCTGATTTCAGCTTCTTTGATTTTTGTAGAAAGGATATTAAGTAAGATATCTAAGTTTCAACTCTTTCTCAACTTTTTTCTTTTTTTAATATGCTGTTTAATCTGAAGTTTGGAACATTTTGCTGGATTTTCATCCTTAAAGCAGCTGGAATTAAAGTTCGAATTTTCGATTTCTTAATCTTCTGTGAAAAACAAATTCTCACCTGAAATTGGATCATCTAAATCAACAGATTTAATTTACTTGCGGATAAGAAAAGACAACAGGGCCAATGTTTAAAATTGATTACACAGCTAAGAAGTTTTTAGCACAAGTGATACATCATTTTTTGTTCTGAAGAACGCAAAATACTTTTGCAAACATGATAGCAACACATTTAAATAACAGCGCATTCACATGGTTAAGTGCATGTGTGAAAGAGTCTTTTTTTAACCGTCTTTAAGTGGCAGGTGGGTTGGTTTAGTCTCATGAAAATAAAAAGGATGCTAGGCAGGAAATTACAGGAAGGCATTTCACAGTCAATTTGGAATAACTGCTGAAAACTAATCGGCACTCTTTGTTTCGTTTATTC
Organism: Plectropomus leopardus; assembly: GCF_008729295.1. Classification (NCBI taxonomy): domain Eukaryota; kingdom Metazoa; phylum Chordata; class Actinopteri; order Perciformes; family Serranidae; genus Plectropomus; species Plectropomus leopardus. The sequence goes on from NC_056469.1 coordinate 23,413,093, forward strand.
TGGTGCAACAAAGTGGTAATGTTTACCACTTCAGCACAAATTGTGAGCCAGCAGTTACCTGAATTCAGTTGTTATTTGACATAGTTGCAGCCTATGTGTCGAGCTTGTCAAATGTTATCAAGTCAGCAGTGTTTCAAGATTTATAGGATCGATATATTTTTATTTTCATTGCAATTTGGTTTCTTGTTTTTTTTTTAATGTTTAATGTTTTTCCTACCTGGTGGGTGCTGGTGGCAGGAGTACAGCCTGGGAGGGTGCTGATCCTGGAGCCACCACAGCAGCTGTACCCACTGTCACAGGGAAGGGGCTGGCAGGGTGGACTGCTCCACCCTGAGGCAGCTGGGACTGGACCACAGGCATGGGAGCTATCTGGATGATCTGGCACGTAGCAAGGAAGCCATAAAAAAGGAATACAACAAATACAAATGAATGACTGTGCAGTGTGTGTGGTGAGCTATAGGTTCGTTTTTATTTAGTGTGAAAAAATGACACAATTTCTATCATTTTCATGTCAGTGTCTTCAGGAAAGTGCTCACTGACCTTGCTTCCCGTCTGAGCGCCGTTCTGGACTGGAAGAGGTGGAGCTACGATGGGAAACTGTTGGGCAGGGGCTTGCGCTGTCCGTACTGTTGCCATGGGAACAAGCATCTTGCCCTGGAGCACTGGAGACTGTGTTTGCACTGAGGCAAAGACAGGGAAAAAGGAGAATGGGCATTTTATTAGGAGTCACCACAGAATAATAGATATATGTTAGGGCTGGGCAATAAAATACTAACAATAAATATCATTTATAGTAATATTATAGATAAACCTGCTATTAACCAGAAGAAGGATAAGAAGTAGTGGTAGTAGTAGAAGAAAAAGTAGACGAGATTAGCTAATAACATTATATCAGTAATACAACATTCAACACCCTGAAAAAGTTATTTTTAGTCTAATTGTTTGACAACAGATAACATAAGTGATCTACCCCAAAACTGAATTTGCACATAACACTAACTACATTAGCTGTATAGTGGACTCATCTAATGCTCATGGTAAGTTAGCAAGTTAACTTTGCTGACTAATCGCCTAGAACGATATGACATAAAGTGGCTAATGGTAGAGTGAATAAAACTTTAATACATCTCCTCATCTGTAAAAATTTTTTCTGCCTCAGTCACATCTGAAAAACTTTCATCACTACTTCACAAGTCCATCTTTTGTTATTGTTTTGATTGAGAAATGTCAGATGTTACATACTGTGTGTGTAAAACTTAAAGACAGTACTGGCCACAGTTGACTTTTTTGTTTTATTTATTTATTCAGCTAAAATTGTCAGCTAAATCACTTAAAAAATGTTTTATACCATCTGCACAAAGTTTCAAATGCTGCTGACTAGAATTAAGATTTCTTTGTCTATTTACTGACATTACTTTGACTATAATCGTTTTGAATCTAGTTTAGATTTGTGAAAAGTTCTGCTGTTTGGCAAATGATGTCATAATCTGACAAAAAAATAATAACGGAAACTTGGAGGGTGATATGGCCCTAAAATAATGTCACAATATTTCAGAGTATTTTTGCAGTAATGATATTCTTGATAATTTGACAAAATACTGAAAAATATTTATTATTAACTTCAAAAACAAAAACTGAAATAAGTGTTAATGTTTTTATTTTTCGTTTGCCTACAAACATTAAATAAAAAATATACAAAGATTATCCTGTTTCTTTGGTTTGTAAACAACAGCAGCAAATCAGATTCTGTATAAAATATAAGTACACCAAAATAAAATTAAACACAAATGACACACCTAAACGGTTGCCTACTACCTCAAAATGTCCCTAAATGAACCTTTTTAATTAGCAATTTTGTGTTGATTTGAGTGTTTTATTGTGATAATTATCGATATCAACTGATATGACCATTTTTACTGTGATGACATTTTTAGCTATGTCACCCAGCCCCTGTATAAGCATCTGGTTATGACTGCAGCCTTAACAGTCTCACCTCTAGTTCCCGGACTGACCACTCCCACTGCTGAGCTGGACGTATATCCTGTCAGTGAACTTGTCCCCTGCTGCTTTCCATTGGCCAGGGACATGTGTGTGGGTGGAGCTGTGGGCAGGTTGAAGATACTGGTTGGCTGGCTGAGCTGCTGAGGTGGACTCTTGGGGTTGGTGTTGGCAGGTAGGGTGGGCAGGATGTACTGAACTTGTGTGATGGCCTTACCCCCGTGAGGTGCTAGAGAAGAAGCGGGGAGGAACTGGGGCTGAAGCAGGGACAGAGGCAGGGGCCCGTTGGTTTGGCTATGTGGTACTGAAACAGCGGAGGAGGGCAGGGCCTGCTGCTGAGAGGGCTGAGGGTGGTGGGCAGGGGTGATGAGCTGAACAGCAGGCTGAGCAGACAGAGCCCCTCCTAACACCAAATTAGTCACTACACCACCAGGGCCCACGCCTGCACCTACAGGATTAGGTGATGATGAAGAGTAGTACCCACCCCCTGTGGCCGGGGCTCCGCCTCCTGCTCCCGAACCAATCAGAAGTTGTGGCTGCTGGTGGGGAGTCAGGGACTTCCTCTCTGGCGGATGCGGGCTGGATGATGTGCCTCCATCTCTGGGTTTGCTGGCGATGGGGAGCGGTGTGCTGATAACAGGACGCATTACATTGGTCACCACCGTAGACGCCACCCGGACAGCGCCAATGCCCAGGGGAGGGTTTCCCCCCAGTGAACCTACTGATGAGGAAGGATGCCCTCCGGCTGGAGACGTGGAGATGACTGACTGGCCAGAGGAGAGGGAGAGAGATGTGGCTTGCACTCCTCCTCCTCCCTCTCCTCCAAATGTGTCCTTACCCTCTCCCTCTCCTCTTTCCTTCCTCCTGTGATCTGAAAACCCTCCTCCTCCTGATCTCCCTTCATCGTGACGCTTGCTGCTGGGGTAGGAGGACAGTGAGACACTCCTGCCATGAGGGGTATGGTGTGTGGAAGATGATAATGCAGAGGAGCAAATCACTGGAGCGAAAACTCTCTGAAAGGACAGAGAAAATTATTTTGAGAGAACACGAATGTAATTGAGAGCAAATACTTAAAAATGACAAGACAGACTGAAAAGCTCTTTAACAAGTGAAAAATGATAGTTAAAGCTGGTCACCTTTTGTTCGCTTTCGTCTCCAGAACCGTTCTCACTGTCGCTGTCTGTCACCCGCTCCTTACACTTGAGATCTATGGAACTGCTAGGATAAGGGTCCTCTGTGGAAAAGAAAAATACACTACAGCTACACTTGACAATCCTTGCATTTTATAATCCAATCAAGTCAGGGGGTACTAGTGTCTGAATTAGCTCTTGGTATTTAAAATCAAAACATGGTAGTAGTTAAAAAATTGGATATAATGACGCCACAATATGAGCCACAGTATGTAACTGCTGGAAATGTCCAAAGTGGTTCAGTGACACCAGACACAGTGTACTAACATTTATTATAAATCTAACTGAACATTTGGTTTTAAGAGCTGAGATGGTCCAATTTCTCACCAATGACATCATCATCTCCTTCCTCTTCACAGATGACCATGCGCTCCTCGTCACTGGTCATGTCCTCGCTGACCCCCCGCTGGGACTGTGACAGGGGTGGAGCATGACTGGAAAACTGACTGCCACCATCCCCACACATCTGAAAAAGGAAAGTAAGAGACTCTGTAGCTGTAATACTTTCGAAACAGGTAGGGCTGACACCATCTTGTCGGTTGGTCAATATGTTTCACCCAGTATCTACCGAAATTCTCATCAGACAATTGCTGCGGTTACTCTCATAATAAGGCTGTGTATCCACTAAAGCGTTCTTTTCCCAGTTGAAAGTTTCAGGCGCTCTTCTGAAAGCAGGAGCACTAGACCATTTTGGAGGCACAGTTTTTTCAGCTGAGACACTTTGGTTGCAGCACAAGATATTTGCTCTGGATCACAGGAAGGCTGGAGCATGCAGGGAGAGGATGGACCCGCTGGTTTATGGGGTCAGCAGTATTAATTTCTCCTCCACTGCTGTTGTTGTTCAGCACTTGTACATATAAAATGTGATGCTGCAACCTTCACTTTGACTTGAAAAAGTGTAAGTGACAAGTGCAGTGTTTTAGCCATACACTGTATAAAAAATGGACACAGTTACTATGACATCATCCAATTGTTTGTGGACTGCTGTTATGAAGCCTCGAGTTTGGTGTTTTTGCCGTTGCCATCTTGATTTTTGGAGCCAGAAGAGACCATATTTGGAAAAGAGGTTGGAGCTCTGGAGGAGCAGGGAATGGAACTGACTCACAGACAGTCTGTCACTTGAGTGCCCCCGCCCGTAAATATGCGCAACTCTGGGGCTTAATAAAAATTAATGGTTGAGTTACATAAAAACCCACCCCCTGTAAAGTTGTCATGAATGTTGAAATTAGCTACAGAGACCAAAACCGTTGTTTTGTACCAGGCTATTAACATGTTTATAATTGCTGTAAAGCCTGGCAATTTAACATAGGGGTTTATGGGGATTTACTCTGCTTCAGAGCCAGCCTCAAGAGGCCATTCAAGGAACAGCAGTTTTTGGCACTTCCATATCAGCTTCATTTTTCAGCCACAGAGGCTGGCGCTTGGTTTAATCCACTGTTGAACATTTTTCAACTCTCTGCACACCAAATGCACAGTTCTCAGTGAAGAATAGACACTCACTGCTACATCAAACTGCTGCCATTTGTAGCACAAACAACAACACTCCCATCTTAAAGAATTGACAAAATGCGCTCGCCTCCAGGAAAAAAATTACTCCAAAAATTCAGTGGTGGAAAAGCAACTCCACCAGGTAAAATGCACTCAGTGCACTGTGGCTGAATTAATTTATCTAAAGATGACAAGCAGAATTTTTTCTCCGAAATTGATCAATTGCTTGGTTGAACTGAAGGCAGATTTTTAGTTTACCAAGACTTTCTTTGGTTAACGTCAGCCCTAGAAACATTGTGACTTCTGTGTAGTACATGTTAAGTATGAAAGATTGATCACTGAAAATGCCTAGTACTCATTTTCATTTTTTCCATGTATGGGAAAAGCATGTCTGTCAGACAAAACTCTTTCTGTTGCAGTGACTTCTTTGGAAAACAAACCAGCTTATCTGTTTACAAAAACAGCAGTAGAACACTGTTCATTTCTCCAGCAGTGATAATGGTCTCCAAATTACAATATGCAAAGATGCAAATTACAAAATCATCTTTCCATGTTTTTGAGTTGAGCTCCTCTCTTACCTGTGCCAGTTCTGCCAGGGCCTGTGTGTTACCCCTGTCACTCCGCTCCAGGCTGTGCATGGCACTTTGAGAGAAGGCTCTGGGACGGGTAAGCTGGCCCACATGACCTTCTCCTGTACTCCTTTCAGACACGCCCACCAGACCTGGACCAACACCCTTCAGCTCCACAGAATGGGGCTCTATCAGGAGGCAAAAGAGGACTGTGTAAGGACTGAAATTGATAAGAAAACTGATAAATGTTGAAAAAATATACATGTGTATTTTGTATACTGTGCGAGGTGAGTGAAACCAACCTGTAGACTCAGACATGCTCCTCTCTCTGATGTCTTTGCCCCCTGGGACTCCCCGACCCTCAGAGCTGGACTTCTTCCTGTCTTTGTTGCACCACTTCCAGTCTGGGTGGGCCTTAAAGTGGGCCTCTTTTACCTGAGAACAGGCGAATTCACAAGAAGGAAGGAGGGGGTGAAAAAGAAGACAAAAACATAGTGTATATATTACAGGTTAAGACAGAAGCATTAAGTCGTATGTCTTAAGTTGTGTGTCTTTTTGGTGTCTGTAAATGCATCAGTGTACCTGGAAGGCCAAATCATGGTACTTTTGTTTCTCCTTAGGCCCCAGAGCGTACCACCACTCGCCGAGAATCTTGCTGACTGTCCTGTTGTCCTGATTTGGGTGCCGTTGGTGCACCAACGCTCGATGGCGCTTACTGAAAATCATAAACGCATTCATTGGTCGCCGTATGTGGTCCTTCTCTCTCTGAAAGAGTGAGCAAGGGAGATATAGAGATATTTTTAAGTGAGAGGAACATTAAATATTTTGATGTTCTAGTTAGAGCAGTAAAAAGACAACCTTTCCAGGGCTGCTCTTATCTCCATCTTTGGGCAGCGCACTAAGGGACTGAGTGCGCCTCTTCACTGGTGATGTAGAAAGTGGTGGCTCTGGTACAACTCCTGGCAGGAAGCTGAAGGAAACAAAAACAGCCCTCTGTTTGTAATCTTTATTATATCTTTTCCCTGGGGACAATATGAACAAGCAGGCTTACAATTTTGTCTTCCCCTCTTTAATATTTAAAACTGGGAAACTTTCTGCTTCCTCACTAGTATTATTTATCTTAAAGCTGCAAGTCTATCAGATGTAGACACAGAGCACAAGCAGTTCATCTCCCATGAGATACATCAGAGCAGATTCAGCAGATAGCTCATCCATTTCAATGGCTGACAGCCTGGCCACTGCCTTTCATATAGTGATAGAGCCCAGAGATGGAATGCTTTTGTTCCCATCTGCTTTGTTCTGGCATTGAGCTCTTCTGCCCAAATTAGCGCGAGGATACAGAAAATATCACACTCCCATACTGTATGTGTGGGTACACAGTACCACACAGAAAATTACTGTGAAGGCTGACTAGGACAAATACATAACCACTTTTTATATATGGACACTGATAAATGTATATGTGCAGTGTGTGACTTTGTGTAACCTCACAGCTTTACACACAAAATCACTGTGAAACAAACAACAATAAAAAAAAAAAAAAACAACCCTGCACTTACGGGTCATCCACGTCACTCTCTGTCTCACTGTCAGGCCTCTCCCTCTCTGCATCTCCTTTCTCCTTCTCTGGAGGCGGCTCATCAGAAGAGGGAGGAGGCCGAGATGGAGGACCTCTCTCTACAATGGGAGGTGGCTCTGCAGGCTCCTGTGACGGCGCTGCCACCCCCTGACACTCTGAGGAAGAACAACGATTACTTGATCAGAGCAAAGTAAACAATATATGGTGTTCAAAACAGCATTAAAATCTAAGAAAGATTACACAGAATAGCACAATCTCTACAGCTATTAGGTCAGACATAAATGTATTCAATACCTGTCTTCAGACTGGCTGCTTGGGGGTGGTTGACTGGGTGCTGGCCGTCTCCTGGCTGAGAAGAAGCCTCTGATTGGGTGGGTGCCAGGAAAGGGACCAATGAATGCCAGGGGAAGACTGGAACTGACCGGGGCTCTACATTGGTCCACACTGCAGAGGAAAACAGCATTGTTTATTACTAACAGCCAACACCATCTGATGTCCAGTGCTTAATAAAATTCTTCCCTGCGCAGAAATCATTCAAAAGAACGAGGCCTTCTTTGCATTCAGAACACCACGATGCTATTTCCTTATTTGGGGAATCACTGCTATACTCCCACCAGACATGCATTCCTACTCCTATCACTGTCTCTAATCATTTCTTACAATTAGTCTGCAATGCTACCACATGTTTTTAAAATTATTTTGGAGCAATATAACCACAAATTAACCACAAATTAAGAACCATTATTGGTTACTCCCAATGATGCACAGCACTACTAGCTTTCATTTTAACCATCTAATAAGGGACTGGTTAACATCAGGGACACATGGTGAATGCAGTCAACTATGTGGCAGAATACAACAATATCAGTATTCTGAGAACTACAGAGAATATCAGAGCTGCCACAGTATCCCACCTCCAGCCACTTAACTGGTTAAATCACTCCAACAACAGCAAATTTACAAAAGGACTCTCTGTTCTCAATAACAGGCTGGATGGAGAACAGAAGCTGGTACACTCTGAACCCCCATAAATGAATAAGGGATTGTATGAGTATTTTTACTTTTAAAAAAATCTGTCTCTTACATGCCTTCAAAAATAGGTTCTGTCTGTTGTTAATTCAGCACAAGAATGATGCTACAAGTAAACAATAATGACGTATTGCTGTATGTTTACAGATCTGGCAAAATCAAATGATACTGTGTTGTCAGAGTAGTAACAGTAAAGAAAGTGACATGGACTAACCAAACATGCTTAATCCTTGTCGGAGGTACTGTGGATTCTCTGATGAGAACATGGTTCAATGAAATCCTTGATGTGTCTCCCAAAAATAACAATAATGTATCCTTTAAAAAATTATTCTACAACAAAAAGAAATCCAGGTAAAGAAACATCTTTGATCCAAAATCTCGGGCTAATATTGCTGGGAAGCTCACAGATGACGACAGGTGCTCAATGGTGTCTGTATCCGTTTCATCCCTACTGGTTGCGGTCATCATTCACAGTAATGACTGCATCACGAGGATTTTAAGATGTGATATAGAGGGATCCTTTTCTTAAAAAAAATTCCAATTTGAGTAAACATGAAATATGTCTTTCAAGTAGAGTCCATCTCTCCGTATCGCAGAATGCCGCAATCTAACAACGCACATGTAACAAACATCAGTGGACAGAGTGTACTATAATCGATTACAATACATCACAAAACCTAAGTTAATTTTTTTAAAAAAACAAAATAAAACAATGCAACAGTGTATTAACGTGCCACTGAAACGATGATTATGATCGAAAGCAGGGTTCCTCCTCCCTTTGGTCTAATTACCCCCGATGCCCTCTCTCCCTGTTTGTTTACATTACTACAGCAGCTTGGTGATGAAGGGGTTAACAAGGCCTCTAGCCCATCCACGGCCTGGATTAAAACATCCGCCCGGAAACTACGCAGTCTTTCTGGGCCATGCCAAACCTTGCTACAGTGCGGCTGCAGGCAGGTGGGCTCGGCAAGCACATGAAGCCCCCGAGTGTAGCAGTTGAAGGGCCGCTTTAAGAGGGATCCGTTTCGATCAGGCAAAGCAATACTGCAACAAGCAAATTGGGGGCGATAACAGCTAAGGTGATACGTTTATAACTTGGAAGAGCGGCGAGAGAAATTATTGTCCAAGTGTGCACCCTTTACTTACACATTTAATACTTCCTGATTCATATATTAAACCATCAGAGAGGCTAATTTAGCTGCCTCTTGCAACAACCGGATCCTCAAGTGTACCGCTCCAAATTGGACCAACCTCTCGGGAACGCCCCTGGTCGTGCACCCGCCGCACAGACAGAGGCAAAAGAAACGCGATTGTTCTCATGTCTCAGCTATAAAGGCGTATACAAACTGCCAAAATAATCCGACGAGGGCTGCTTGACAAGTGCATTAATACCAACTTGTTTTTCCCATTACCTGCCCCCACAGTTGTACCATGCACCTGACTTCTTAACCTGGCACTTTAGTTAACACCTGCCAAGATCCGAAATAAAGAAAAGCGACCAACTGGGGTGTTTACTAAGCATTAGCAGATATCGTTGACTGTAAGTCTGGTGCATTCATCCATCACCCGGTGCTTACAAACCCTGCTATCCATCAGTTTGATTATCAGGAGAGCTAGCAAACACTATAGTCTCTACTACAACCTCAGCTTGTCTCTGTACAGCCTCCAAATTCACCAGCTCCGGTCCTACCTGGCCAATCTGGCCACAGACCTGACGCTAGCTAGTTAGTCTACAACACAGCGATAAAAGCGACCACGGTGAGGGCTCCTGGCTCCGAGCAGAAAAAGGGGTGATGAATCGCAGTTGTTTCTCTCCCACAAGGCAGCAAACGAGCGGCTGGTTAAAGACGGGACCAAACGGGGGGGCTTCACGAGAATACAGTAACGTTAAAGCCGTTGTTGAGCTCCGTCCGTCTGCAGCAGGTTAGCTAGCCACTTCGTGCGGACGACATCGGCGCGCGCACCGTCCAGTGCGGTTAATACTTGATGTTACGAGTGTTGTTTTGGTCCAGAAATGTTCTCTACACAGCTCCCAGCCCGAGTTTACTCCCTTATTTTTGTCTCGTTGTCTCTCTCGCAAGCCTTGGCCCTTTCTTTCTCTTTCCCTCCCTCTTCCTCTTGTTGTAAACTAGGCTGCTTGCCCCCCCCCCGCACCCGCCCCCCCCCCCTTCTCGTCCTGTCAACCTCGCCCAGCCTTGTCCCACCTCCCCTCGGCGAATCCCGCCTTGCTATTGGCTGAGAGAGCTACCTGTCATCTGCCCGCCGCAGGCTCTGATTGGTCAGCGTGTGCAGTGGAATGTCAGTCATATGCAAATTTCACCCGGCTTTACCACCAACGCCTCCCCTTACCACAAAAACTGAGCTTATCTAAAGCACACAACCCTAATAAACAAAGAATAATCACGTATTTTTATCGTATCTATGTGGAAACACTAGCTTGTGTTTAATAAATGCTTCAAAAATGTGTACTTTTGTGTTTCTTTCAGTAATCCCACCCCACGCTTATGCCATTGGTGCAGGACTCGTAGTAAACCTTGACTGACGCGTGAAAGAACCAATCCATAGCCGACACTCAGATGTAGGCCAACCAATGGGTTAACAGAAGTTAGTCAAGATCCCTCCCTCTTACGCTCATTTAATACCATGGTTTAATACCCATACAGACCTTCCGGTGCAGGACGGCGCTAGTGAGCTATCTGCTGTTTACTTTCCAAGCTGCTTTTGGTCTTTTTATGCAATCTGCACAGGGGGTGGACGTTCACAAGGGTTCTGAGGTCAAGATGACAACGCACCTCCCGTTAACCTGTATATATATATATATATATATATATATATATATATATATATATATATATATATATATATATATATATATATATATATATAATTTTGTATTTTTTTCCTACTTTATATATATACATATTACAAGGCTGACTACATTATAAATCAGCAATATTAACTAATAAAAAGGTTTTTTTTTCTCTGGTAATGCTACTTTGGTTTTAGAAACACTGTTTTTTTAAAAAAATGTTTTAATAAACCATTATTTAACCAGAAAAAAAAACCTTGAGATCAAAAATGTCTTTTTCCTGTGTCCTGGCCAAGTCAGGCAGCAACATAAGTTACAAAGTAGGAAAAAAATACAAAATTCAAAATGTCTACTTAAAGGAGAGAATAAAAGCATGTAAATATGTGCTACAAGTGAACCACAAAAAATAAGGGCAGCTAAGATGCACTGTGACACTGGCATGTAGAAGATGACATACAAAAGTCCTGTGCTTTGACAGAGCGTTAAGGAAACAATGAGCGCAGCTTTAAGTCCTTCTGCAGACGATTCCACAGGAGCTGCGTACATAATCGCTCTTTTGCCAAACTCCGTATGTTCCCTAGGTAGAGACAATAACAGCATGTTCTGTGAATGGAGAGCAAAGCCATTTACATTATTTTGACACATAACTATGCTGGAAATAGGCCCAGAATAGCTTGGTAAACTTGACGAAGCATCGTATTTAGAGTCTACAAAGTTTTAAAGACAGCCAGCGAAGAGTAGACAGACAAATGATGTAATTTTCCAACATTAAAAGCCCTTCAAATCCCCAAATATCTTTTCCATGTCTCCATCATGTAAATGTGCCTCCTCCAGACAAAATTTTAAATGTTCTGATGCAACACTCACAGGGACAGAGAGAGAGAGAGAGAAGAAGAGAATTGAAGACAGGAGAGCAGGGGTGGTTAGAAAGAGAGGGAAAATGGGTGGAGAGGACCAGAGGGTAAAAATAGACTGAGAGTCATTTTCAGCAGGAGAGGCAGGGAGGGAGGCATGGAGGAGGAGGGTGGGTGGGTTGGAGAGAAAACAACTTGTGAAAACAGACTTTCTCTTAAAGGGAGGAAGGGCGTGGGGGGGTGGGGTGAGGGACAAAGGGAGAGTATTTAAAGATACCTACATATTGTTAAGGTATAACACAGCTACAACAGAGAGGAAGAAGACTCATAGGCATGATTTGGTTTCCAGGCATACTGTATGAGTCAAGAAGTCAGATTAGCTCATCTATCCATGAGACAAATACAATACTAGGAGGGACTTCATTACCACTACAGCCAGTCAGCGCATCAGGACTCAGTAAATGACCAATGAGGTTGTGAGAGCTTCTGGCAGCCGCTGTCCTCAGTAGTAAAAAAGTTAACCCTCTCAGCCCCGGGTTTGCTAATAAAAAGGGCTTACTTATACTGGTAAATCTAAATTTGTATTTGTGCAACTAAACAAGACAAAAGAAATATTTTCAAAAAAAGGAGCATAACTGCAATATATTTAAAGCTCCTCTGGCTGTATCTTGCCAAGTCATTATCACCAGTTAAGCATCTTGCATCATGTAAAAATATGGGATGACTGTCTGTACCTCTTTTAAGACCAGGGGTTTCCACACAGGGTTAACCCTTAAACATGAGCATTTAAAATCAGCAGCCTGAGACAGGAAGAAATGTCCCACAAATTCGTGAAAGGTAACTAAAAATGACCTGAAAAATATCCACAAAACTATATTCTTGATTCTTTTAATGCTACATTTAAAATGACAGAAAAGAAAATATATATATAGAAACAGAAACCTTTCTGAAAAAAAAAAAAATTGTTTTTCTTTTTTTGTGTGCTCATTTTCAGGTTATTTTTGTTTGTTTTTTATTGTTTTGTTTCTTAATTTCTTGCCAATTTTTGGGGCTATTCTTGTTTACATTGCTCAGTGCCTTCTTTCTGATCCTGAAGTAAATCAAGCCAATTTGCTCAGGTTTAAGGGGGTTAAACTAATAGGCATTAAAAGAAGAGACAGAGACAAAGAGAGAACAAGAGAGGCTTATCAACTGCACCAAGCACTCAACAGGTCCAGTGAACACAATGTGTTAAGGGGAGGGAGCTGGACAGCTTGTGAGAGAAAGAAAAAGAGGGTGAAAGAGGGCAGGGGTGGAGATGAGGGATTACTGTGGCTGCTCAGTGGCTACAACCCTGGGTAAACATTACAAGCTCTTGGTAATGAACTTCATCTGACCAATTATTCAGAGCAGAGTGATCAGTTTTTCCTTTTGTCTGGTTTGAAAACGCCTAAATGCTGGACTGATTTACAGCAAACGCATTTGTATAAAAGAAACATTTTTGCCATTTAAGAGATTATTTTAATTGTAATACAATAGCTACTAGATCACAAAAAAAGCACAATAAGAAAATCTGTTGACTGCATGCATGTAAAGTTGCAAAGAGGAGTTGAGGCGGACATGAGACAATGGTGGGAAACCACAGAGTTCTAGCGCTTAGTCATATATAAAAGAGATAAGCAGTGAGAACCGGCAAGAGTAAGAGAGGTGTGAAAAAAACAGTGGCAGAGAAATTCCCCCTCAGCTGAGCTTAACTATCTCTCCCTGCTGCCGTGCTGGCAATGCAATATCTGTGTAGGTGTTCAGAGGCTTTCGTTGGCTGTCTCCTCTTACAGACATTGTGCTTTTTAATGTGGGTATGTATGCATGTCTCTCTATCCCCCCCCAATTATTTCTGTCAAATGCCACGTGACTTCACACAAGAAACTTTTCCCCCCTCCTTTTTTACCTACGCTGGCACCGTGCAGGCGGAGCGCCCGCCTTTGCTCACTCTCCCATCCCACCTCTCTCATCCCTTAATTCATCTTCCACCCCTGTGCTCTGTGTCTCTCCCTCCCACAACCCACCATTTGCTCCGTCCAATTATAACTCGATCCACCAGTCTTTTGCAGTTACCATGGCAACAGCTATGTTGGGCACAGGTCCCCGTGTCGCCCGTGGTCACCAGTCTGCCACTGACCATCACCATCTATTGCATCGAGATAAAGTTAACCAATCATTTTTACATGATGTATGGATACCCAGCGGGATGGCTCAGTGGTACGCAATCAGGAGATTTTTTTTAAGCCTCAACCGTCAATTGTGCAAGCTCCGGTTAAAGTATAAAAAAAAAAACAAAAAAAAAAAAACAATGGATACTCCTTTTTGGTTCAATGTTGCAAAGCAAAGACTATGTATTGAGAGGTATAAATGTCAATTTCTAGAAGATGAATAGATCTCATCACCAACAAAACACACTTTACACTCTGTGGCTAAAAATTCACTGACTATCTCTTCCCAACAGCGAATGATAAGCATTGTGGAAAATACATGAAACTTCAGACCAATGTTCCCTTCATCCACTGTGTTAAGGAACTTGTAATGTATGAATTTGGCCATCTGGGGGCACTACTACCCTGCAGATAAATGGCCAACGGATGGGCAGCAGCAGAAAACCAGTGCAAAGACTGTGGAGCTGGAGATGCAAAAAGAGAAGAGGAGAGTGGGATGAAGGAGAGCAAAGACATTCCTGAGCTAAATAAAAAACTCTCCTCATTCCAAACTTCGGGATGTGAAGATCACATGAGAACTGTGATCTCCCGAGAACAATGATTATGGGCTCAACTGAGACCCAGAAGACGCAAATTTGAATATGGGTCCAACTTTACATGCATGCAGTCAGAGTCTTGGAGCCACCTCAGACTATGGAGCCCCACTGCACCAGTGCATGTTGAGATTCTCCCCAAAGTATGCTTCGCCCAATAGGAAATAGGATTATCGTTGCACATGACTTTTGTGGTAAGTCTTGAGGGCTTCACATGCGCTTTGGTGCCAGTCTAGATTGCTGTGTGATCCAGATGTGGTTGTTGCCATGGCCAGGGAGGATATGCGGGGCTTTAAGCGTTACGTAAAGCAGGGGCGGGAGGGAGTGGGGATGTTATTCCCGGGTATCCGTATCCGGGTAGACCAGGATGAAGAGAGCGAAATGGAGAGGAGGGGAAGCGAAAAACACTGCAATGCGATGGAGCAAAGGGTTAAAACGAATGTGTCATAATTTTTTTAGAAAGAAAAATTTTTAAAAAATGAGACAGAGGCGAAGCGGAAGGGCAGAGGAAAAGACGTATCTGAGTGCAAAATAAAAGCGCGAAAAAGTGTGTTCACGTGTACTTAGGGGAGTGTGACATGTTTACTCAGTGTTGCACAAACTGCGTGAGCGTGTGTGTGTGTGAACGACACAGAGAGACAGAGAATTATGCACACTACTAAATTGTACTTTGTATCATTTTTAACAGTGTGATATTGATTTATGAGTAATATTGACATATACATCACAACAACATTTAAGATGCTAAAAGTATGCAATAAAATATTTTCTTGCTTATGAAACAATCATGCTAATAATAATAATAATCATGCAGCACGGTGCATGAGATGCGGAGCACTTTCACTACATGGTCATACAGAGAAAGCTGGTGTTTCTGTTGAGACTGGGATTTGGATACAAGAGTACAAATAAACACTCACTTAAGACCTCTACACCACCAAAGTCATCTTGCTCCTCTCTATAAACACCATGCACATTTTCCTCACTGACTTCAAAGCCGGACTGATTGAAGATGCCACTCAAGAATGCAATGAAGTAAAATATTATATAAATAAATGCTTATTTTAAGGGTTGCAATTTTCAAGAGAACAGTAGTAGGAGTGAAGGTTTCTGTTGTAAATATAAAGAATATTTGATCTGGAACACTTCACTCACTGCTTACATAATTCAGAGGAAACCCTCCGATTATCCCACAATGCTTCTGTTTTTGGGAATGTTGACGACTAAAGCACCCGAAGACTGACTAAAGAGAAGCCACCAATAACGTGTTGGTGTGTAAATGCGAGCATGTTGAAGTTCCTCCTCTCTCAGTGGAAAGTGACACAAGCACACGTGCCCCCCCTCCTCAACACACACACACACACACACACACACACACACACACACACACACAGCGGCTGCTATTTCTATTTGTGAATATTCTGTGTTATGTACAGGCTACATCAGTGTGATGTTTGCTTTGTTGCCATGGCAACAGACATTTGGCGCTCACACATCATATCCGGTGCTCCATGATTGACGCTTGGTTACTCTGTCTCAAACACATACACACACACACACGCACACACTGCATGCAACACACACGTCACACCATTAAAAAAATGGTCTCATCCCTCACCTTGTCACTGACACTTTTCTGCCTGCTCATTTAACAGTTCTGATTTTACAGGAAGTTACGGAGAGGCTTGAAAAATGTACTCATTCGACAGCGTGTCTCAGGTGGGAAAGCATATGCACACAGAGAACATTCGAAGCATTATCTTGAGAGTATGTGACAGCTGAGGAGCTTCACGTAGCCCTGCTATATTGATGCCTTATTTCTGAGTAAATTAACTGAAACACATAATATAAGTGCAAACTGTAAGTGCAGGATTGTGATGTATATAACACAGACAAGAGTGGAAACTCACACACTTCTTGTCTCTGAATTTAATGAAATTTATTAACTTGCTCCCCTCATCTTGCATATCATTGTCTATTTGTCTTCTTACACAGTAAATCTGCACTTGACTATACGGTCTACAAAGTGTTAGAACTATATTGCTTTGTTGAAATATTGTCCTTTTATTAACTGTCTGATATGTCAGTGATTTAATTCAATCCTGATGAAATGAAAGTTCCTGGCTGACCACAGGAACATTTCAAACATTTAGTTGGCACATTATATTTATTAATCTAATTTAGTTTAATTAAATGCATCCTAGACAAAGGTGTAGGTTGAGTTTAACCTTGTGGGGGACACATATTAAGCAGGGGGTTTCTAGGTCCTCGTTCAGACAATCAGAATTTTTATGCACTTTGATTTGTTTGTTTTCTGCATCAATTGAGGGTGCAAACATCTTTAATTATGTCAAAGTAAAAGTCCTCTGCAACTTCTATGTTTTTACTGGAGGGGGAAAAAGCGCTTACTAAATATTGAGGGGGCCAAGCCTCACCCCCGAAATCTACGCCTATGATCCTAGAGCTTTCCCTATCCCTATACTGGTGCAATGTGTTGTCACTGATGAGCTGCTGCAGCAGGAGTATTTTAGAAAAATCAGGGTTTCATGTGAGATATTTTCGCTGCTTTTATCCTCACAACATAATTTTGAGTGGCATCAAATGTGTGTACTTTTTGGCATAAATATGATCAAATGAATTCTGTTACACATTGTGTACTCTCGATCATATTTTTACCCTTACACAAAGATACATGCATTTAATATGTAAATATACTTCAAGCTCAAGAAGTGTCAACATTATTTCTCCAAAGGGTTTTAAGTATCAACTCCTTTTTGTTAAACAATTCCCAACGACTATCGAGAGTTAAAAAAAAGGCAGGATTTTAATTATAATATACTCTGCCACAAACAAAATAAGGATAATATGAAAAAAAAAACACTTAAAAAGAAAATTAACTGTTTACCATTTCACAAGCTGTTAAGAAGACACTAACACCTACACAAACTTGCAAATCACAAACATACCACACGTGTGACTGTACACACAGGCAAGCGGTGTTTCCTACTTTCACTCGAATTTCACACTCTCCTTCGACCATATGCAAAAGCTCACACAACCTTTATAACTCTACAGAAAACACCCACATTTGCTCCCTGCTCAAAAGTCTTCAAAGTAAATGCACGCCAGCAAACGTGCATGCACTCACACAAAGAGATGCTATTCATTCATTCAGCGTCTTTTCAGCTCCAAAAAAAAAAAAACAACAAAAAAAAAAACCGCATCTGAAGAGGGACCGTACACTCAAAATGACAGTGTTCCCCTTTCTTGTCCACTTCTCTGTCACACTCTTGAATGTCCACACAGTGATACGTACGTACACACTGAGGGCAAAAGGCTCTGGTGAGGTGATTTATACTAACTGATACTATATGTCTGTAACAGAAGTGAGAAGTAGGCTCCTATTTTCAAATGATGATGAATAACGCTCTCACACTCACACACACTTTGTAGTAGAGCATTTTCCCACACAGGAGCTTGAGAGAAAAAATCCTCACACACCCCCACGCTACACTGAAACTCACAACATATATCCTACACACACACACGCACACAAACACACACATTAGGAATCAACCCACCTCTGTATTAAAGGCCAAGATCGCTGCCCACACCTTGTTTTTCTATATGAGTACATGAGTCGCTAATAAACAAACAAACACGTGAACATACACAAAGCAGGAGTCAGCGGAAATAGTTTATAGTGGGTAAGAAGATAATAGTTGCTCAGGTCAGAAAGTCACACACACACACACACACACACACACACACACACACACACACACACACACACACACACACACACAAACACCCTTATAATAAGCATGTTGGTCAGAGTTTTTCAAGAAGTAAACGACTGCAATATTTGTGTAAAACATGCTGTTAAATCCTCCTCTTTCCCTCCGTCTTTATTCATCTACGCTGTCGTCCTCTCTGAGGCATTCCTCATTCTCCTTCTGATCTAATCCTCCTTTCTCTCTCTCCCTAAAACACAAAATCCAAAACAAGTTGATGGAATCTGGCCTACATACATGTAGCCCACACGCTCCATTCCCACTTTTGCTTTCGTCTTTAAATGTTAATTTCATGTGTAGCACTGATTCAAAGCAGCTGCACTCATTCACTCGTCCATTATTTTCCCTTACTCCCCGTTCCTGTCTATTATAAATCCATGCTGTTGCATTGTGTCTTTGTGTTGTGCATTGTGTCTATATAGTGTAGGTATGATTGCTGCCACTTAGCCACCAAGTTTCTGTCTATAATGACTTGGAATATAAAAGGGACTCTCCAACATCGACAAAGCTAATCCTGTGTAACATACAGTCTAATCCCTACAGAAAACACAAAAAACACACATGCTCATGCATACATTTTCTCTTTCTCTCTTTCTCACACACTAATGCACAGAAATAATCTTGCATCCAGCTAGTGTGGCCCTTTTCCACTAGCATTTAAAATCCAAACCAACAACAATTTAATTATTACTTTGGTAGTTTTGCCTTTGTATAACAGTGTTTGTCTCTTAAATATGATACATGATGTTTAAACAGTCCTTTTCCAAAGTCCATCAGATAAACCAAGCTCCCTTTCTATGAGTTACTGGGACGTACGGCAGGGATTATTCTTTCCACACTAAGTGTTTACGAATGAATTTAATGAACATGGTGAATTATTTTTTGGCATCAGCAGTGATTTCAACAATCCTAGTCCTGACCTGGTGAAGCCCAGGTGCCTTTTTTAGGGCTTACACAGGTCATGTGACCAGCTTCTGCATTTAGTTTACTTTTACCAGCAGACATGAGGATGGTGCACAGACAACTAGAGGAAGCCATATGGGACAACAGCATGTTTGCTAACAGGAGCTTCTTTCACTGGGCATCAAGTCACACACACATACACACACACGCACGCATGCATACACACACAAACAGGCCATGGCATGTGTAAGTGAATTTAAGCTTCTGTTACAATGTGAGTGTTACCTGTCAAGCAAGTATGTTAAATTAAGAAAAAAAAAGAGGCGACAATTTAAAGATTTTTTTTCTTCAAAACAAGTATGATTGTTGAATAAATGTTTGTTTGGCTGATTTAGATGCTGTATAAAACACAACACGGCATATTAGTAGTTAACTGTTATTTGATAACGAGAAAAATATAGTGGAAGCTCATAACAAAGTAAGGTCCTTTCTATTTATTATTTTATCTAAACGGAAAATGTCCTTTTAAAAGTAAGTCTTTAATCAACACATCTCTTTCTCTTTCGAACTGTGTGTGTGTGTGTGTGTGTGTGTGTGTGTGTGTGTGTGTGTGTAAAAAATAAGAAGGGAAACTCGAAAAGCTACATCTACACATAATTTGCCTTCTCATTATTTTAATATATATGCCACTTGCTGTAGCTTCAACTGAATTTACATTAATAAACAATTTTTTTCAGCTTCCCTTCTGGTACTTTTCTCTCGACGTAGCTGCACTGTCACGGCATTTCTCTGTGGAGCCTCTGAGTACAAGAATCACTGGTATTACACTGCAAACTGCGGGTTAACCTGCTAGTTCAAGGCCAGTTAACGGAGCTTCTCCTCAGTCCGTTTTGTGTTGACACTGTGTGTGACTGAGGAGCTGACACAACAGAGCCACTCAGCTACCAAAAGAGATATCCTTTAAAAGTATATGAGACATTTCTAATTTCAATTTAATTTAGTGAATATACTCAATGGATGGTAATTAAATTGTAAAAACAAACTGAAAAATATTAATTACGCAGAGGAAAAAACAGAAAGCCCCTAACTCTTTTTGCCACACAACTGGGGATGTTGTGGAAAATCTTTCCCATGAGGCTGTTAGCTTCCAAAAACTGGGATTCATGAAATATTAAATAGAGGAGAAAATTTCCTCCATTTTTCATTTGAATGTACAGAGCTGCAATTTTGGATGTCATGGAGGAATAAAGGTTGACTTGAGTGATAATAAAAATATTTTGAAAAAAAAAAAAAAAACACGTAAAGACTACTATTCAGGGAAAGTCTAATTGTGTGTAATTATTTTATACTCTGAAATAGGTACACTATACTATACATTCTCAACACATTTTCCATAATTAATGTTCATTTCTCATCAAGTTATTTTTTCTTTCATGACTTTTGCTCTGTTTCAATCTTTTGACTAAACACATTTGTCATGTGATTAGAATATTTCTAAAGGTGCACAGAATACAGCATTTAAAAGGGATTTCTGAAGTGGTGGCTGTAGGAGATACTTATGTATAGTCAGTGTAGTACATACAGTAGCTTGCAGTCTGCGCGCCTTCGGTTTGCAAAAACAAACTGGGAACGCACCCCACAGCTCATTATTACCCTGCTGAATAGAGAGGTTAATATCAAAATGTGTTTTTGCGACCTTAAAAAAAGGCCTACCTAAAAAATACAATATCAGTCGAAGTGGACGCTGTGTTGAGAGTGTTTTCAACATGAAGTTTTGTTTCAGTAGGATCTTGTAACAGCTGGTAACAGCCGTTAACAGCACTTTCTGACCCAAACAGCTGACGGGTAGGATGAGAAATGTAGTGCCAAAGGAAAAGGCTGCATGACAGCAGAGTAATGCAATAAAAATACTTTTTTTTTTTAGGTAGGTCTATTTAAAGTGGCTAAAATAAAACCCTAGGGGGTTTTGACAAACCGGGAGCATGCTGACCACCAGCTACTGTATGTAATATACTGACATACATAAGTATCTCATACAGCCCCACTTAAAAAAATCCCAACTATCCATTTAATATACTTATTCCAGGTATCTCCTGCTTTCCAACTGCAGCCTAATTCTAAAATTGCAACTAAAATCTCTATAGTCTCCAAAGTTTCTCCTTATTCCTTTAACCTTTGAAACCTAGGCCAACTGGCCTGGTTTCTTTTAAGAACATAAGAGGGCAATGAGTAACGTTACAAGTAATGTCCCCAAATATTGGCAAGATATTAATACGTTCTAAAAAACCCCCAGAAATTTATATTAAAATTTAATTTTATTTATAATGTATTTATTTTTCTTCTATAGCATAATTTTGAATATATAATTCTAATAATTATATATACCTTTATCGTTATATAAACCATAATAATTATATATACCCCTTCACTCTCCCCTTTTCTTTGTAATTTTCTTTCTTTCTCTTCTTTTTCTGGTGATTTTCGTTTCTGCTTTTACTAATTTCCTGCAGTTTGCAGGACACTTTTTGCCAAGTTGCTCATTGTCTTTTTTAACATATTTTCAGAATAAATCAAACCAATTTGCTTGGTTTTGCTTGTGAAAGGCGTCTGAATGCAAGACAAGGAAATTGACGTCAATCCTGGTTTCACACGGTTTAAGTCACTGTCCTCACACACAGACTACACCCACACGTATGGAGCAACTCTCACCTGTGCCAGGACGTCCCATGATGATGTCCTTCCGTGGGACGGGGTGAAGGCTTTCAGCTGGGAGGATCAGGGGCAGCAAAGCGGTGGGAGAAGGGTGACAGGGAACTGGCTGCTGGACCTCACCCCCAAACCCTGTCCCCCTGTTCTCCTCTTGATCTGCAGAACTGTCCGTGCTGCTTGGAGCAGGAGCTGTGACTGTTGTGCTGACGGTAACTGACAGGGCCTGCAGGGGGGTGGCAGGGCTGTCAGTGTTGGACATGGAGGAGGGAGTTGGGGACACGAGCACCAGAGTTTGGGCTGGGCTCCGCAGGAGGACGGTGCCGTTGGGAACTGTGGCTGCAGCAGCGTTAATGGGTACGGGAACCTGGAGACCTGATATTGGCTGAGGGGTGAGGGGTGTTAAGCTGATGTCTTTAGGTGAGGTTTTATCTGTCCCACACTCATTTCCTCCTCCTCCTCCTCTTCCCAGGGGACACTCTGTAAATTTTGCCAGTGGGACTTCGGGATTCCTCACAATGACAGGGGAGTCCCGCAAGGCCTGTTGGGACACAGGGACCACACGACGAGGCCCTCCATCAGGAGTGAGAGGAGAGGGAGGAGTTGGAGAAACCAGCAGAGGAGGAGGGGAGACAGCGGTGGAGGACGGTGGCGTGCTGGAGGAGGGGGTGGTCACTCCTCTGGGTCGGGAGAAGGTGGGTGTGTGTGTGCGGGAGTGTGAAGCGGGTGTCTGGGGGGACAGCACCCTGAAAGAGTTGTTGAGGTCGCTCTGCTCCAGCTCTGTCTTGGGTGTGTAATCATGGTGGTGTGAAGGGAGCGGCGGTGGAGGAGGTGCGTCAGGCTTTCGTTTGCTGGGGCTCATGGGGACTGTAAACATAAGGTTGCTGTGAAAGGAGGGCTGGATACCTGAAGTGTGTCTCTCCTTTTCTCCTCCTCCAGCTGGGGTTGACACTTTACTGCCCCCTGCCCCTCCTCCCCCTGTGCCGCTGAGCTGCCTGGGCCTCCGGTGTTGCATGACCGGGGAGGCGGTGATCGGAGAGAAGTTGGCCGGCCTGAAGCCGAACAGCGGCGAGGGTGAGGGAGAAGGGGCAGGGGAGAAGGGCGACTGGTTGGAGATGGGAGAAAAGGATGGGGTACCAGAGCGGGAGCTCCCTAATGACACGAGCATGGTGGCAGCTTCACACTCATCAAAGTCAAAACGTGACGACAGGTCGTGGGGGAGGAGGGAGGGGAGGACCAGGCGGGGTCTGGAGTCTCCCCTGCTACTGGCCTCACTGCTCTCTCTTGATGTGTCGTCCCACTCAAACTCGCTGCTCGCTCTCCCCCGCAGGTCAGAGGGGGTGACTGTCCCTGAGCTGCTGCCTCCTCCTCCTCCCCCCTCTCCCCCCGCCGCCTCCATCTCTTTGGTCCTCATGGACAAGTGTCTTGAGCAGTATCCTCGACGCTGAGACTCCTTCATGCAGCCCTCCCTAGAGCACAGCCTCCTCCACTGCTTACCATTGAACTTCTTACGGATACCGTTTGGGGTGCACACCACATCGCCCTTTTTGTATTTCTGCTGAGCCAAAGAGAGGGGAGTCCTGGAGCGAGAGGAGGTAGAGGAGGACCCCCCACCAGAAGTGGGAGTAGGGGTCTGAGTGGGAGTGGTCTTTGATGGAGGTAGGTTTGGAGTGGTGCTCATTTCAGACCCCAGTAAGGCAGGCGAACGGGGAGGCTGGGGACTAGTGAGGGTAGGGAGGTGTGGGGGTCCCAGGCCCCGCACCACAGAGAGGTGAGGGGAGGAGGGGGGGTAGCAACTGGACTTGGAGATGACGTTTCTGTGCTGAGAGGTCCCAGCGTTTGGCTTGGGACCTACGGTGAGAGCCATGTTAAAACGAGACACCTCAACGTCCTCCTCTGGAGTGTTTGGCTGTTTCTGTCTCTCTCTTTCGGAGTATTTATCTCCGCAGCTGTGAACTGTGCTGCCGGCCACACTGGACGTCACAGCGGAGGAATGGGGTGGTGGGTGTGTGTTTCCATAGGAGTGCCCTCCTGCGACCCCTTCATGTGAAAAACCATGGCCCAACCGTGCTCCCCCTCCCAGCACCCCCATCCCAATACTCAACTGGCACACCTCCCTCTCTACCTCCATCTCCTCCCGGCGCTCCCGCTCTTCCCTCTCCCTCTCCCTCTCCCGTTCTCTCTCCTTGGCCCTCCCACCATCCAAATGTGGGACCTCCCAGGGAGGGGTAAGCAGCCTCAGGCTTTGTCGGGACACCCACACAGCCTGAGCTTTCCTTTTCTCTTTCACCCCCCCCACCCCTCCGTCGTCCTGAGTCTCTCTGTCTTCACTCAGGAGCACCTGGTAAGGAAATGACACACCAGGATGGGGGTCCACCTGAGTGACAATCCCTTCTCTGTACAGCAGAGGACCCCCCTCCTCTGCGCCAAAGGGCACGCACACTCGCGTCCTGACAGCCACAGGTGCCATGCCAGGTGGGGGGGCATCCAAAATGATCTCCACAGTGCTCTTAGCCTCTGACGACGATGTCATCACTGTCCCACCATGAAAAGGATATTTAACAAGCGTCTCCTGTCCTTGGAGCTGAACTTCGACTGTACTTCCACTCACCCTGCGCACCACCCCTGGTCTGAACACAGGTGATAAAGGACATGAATCCTTAACCCCCCTGTCACCTGAAACCCCCACCCCACTCTCCAGGGTCCTCCTTATCTGGCGAGCGAGAACTCTCTGGTTTTTCATGCCTTTAGCTAGAGCTTCAGCCAGCCCCTCTGAAAGACTGGCCTCTTTATGGTGCGAGTTGTGGAGAGGAGCTGGGAGGTGGGAGTTTTTTTGATGCAGGCTTGGTCCTGTTGCTTCCATCGTGTCCAGGTCAGCTGAGTGCTCGCTGGCTGTATCAGTGGACGAGGAGCGCACTGAGTTAGGAGCCCCCTCTGACTCATTTTCTCCAGTTTGGGAATCTTTCTCCTGGGATTCAGCTGTCCTGAGGGCTTTATCCTCCGTGGAAACAAAATGGTTTGCTTCTGTAGCTTTACCATCCACAGTTAGCACTGATGGCTGATTACCTGAGCAATTATTACTTCTGCTATTACTGCTATTGATAAAAGAATTATGGCTTCCAGCACTACTGTCAGTTATGTCGTTAATGCAACTTTTAGTGTTACTGTTTGTATTATTGATGCTAATGCTTTTGTTAATGCTATTACTAATACTGTTACTACTCTTGAAATTATTACTGGGCGTATACATACTATCACTGTTTTTTTTGTTAGTATTGCAGTAACTGTTGTGTATGAGTGCAGGGCTGGAGGTAGGAATGGTAGCTAGGACACTTGCATTGTTAGCAAAGTGCTCATATGTGTATTTTTTCTTGGGTACACGAGCTTTAAAAGTGGCTGTTTTCCTACTAGAGACTGAGCCTAAACTGGGGCCTTGATTGGTGGCTGAAGGGGGCGTGGCTGTGGAGAGTGGCGTTGGGGCAGAGGTAGGAATTGCTACGGTATCAATGGACACAGCACTATTTCCATTTGTGTCCAAAATCTTCTCCTTCTCAGTCTTTTCTTCTGCCTTCTTTGCTTCCTTCTCAACTGACTCCACAGGTTTCCTCGGCTCAGTAGACTCCTCCCTCGTGGGGGTATTGCTGTTTGTGATCGGCTCCTCGATAGAGTTAGTGGCTGTGGGCGGAGTCTGTTTGCGTGTGGAGGGAATGTTGGATGTATGCTGCGTGGTTTTGACGAGTGTCTCCCTCTTGACTCTTTTGGGGTCTTTCTCTTGGAGTGGCTGGGAGCCCCCTCTCCGTCTCCCCCCTCTGCCTCTAGTTAACGGGGGAGAACGCCCTCTGTTCTTCTTTAATGGCCTCATCTCGTCTTTACTGTTCACAAAAGTGCACTTTTGTGGCGCTCCTCTTCTTTCACTTCTAAGGCACTCCTTTTTTGTCTTTCTCGGCTTTTCCTTCTCCCCTGTCCTCCTGTCCTCTGTACAGCAGGCTGAAAAAGGAAGAGGGAGATGCAGAAAGACAGATGGTCATTTATTATCTTCATAATCACAAAAATTGCTGAGAATAAAAATGACGTCATACCTGGAAGTGTGCTACACTGCACTGGCTATCACACTGGCTCAAAATCTGATGTATGCTCTCATTCACCGTCCATGCCTGCCTGATCCACTAGGGCGTGTGTGCAAGTGTATTCATGTGTGCTTGTCTAACAGTGCCGGTTTGTGCACTCGAAACATAAAATCTCAATATTCACCATTTGAAAACCAACACTAAAAAATGACTGCTTCATCAAGATAAAGGACATAACTGCTTTTCTCATAAACATCTGTATTTTTCTCCAGATTTTATCATGGTTTGCTTTACAAAAACATATCTGTTAAGGCAATTATGATGAGTTATTGATTTATGTCTCAGGTAATCCTAGGCAAACGTCCTGAGATTGAGATTTAAGTACTGTCTACATGTATACAGATACTTTTAAAAACGGGTATTTTCTATGTTTTCGGCATTTAAGCTGAGTTTTAGATCCAAAGTTCCCACACATTTTCATGGATAAAACTGTTCCAGAACTTTTTAAAGACCTGTAATAAAATTTCCAAGATCATTCACAACTTATAACATGAACAGAACTGTGTAGTATGTGTCACTCCAAATATTAATTGTTGTATGAAAATTCAACAGAAAACTTTTCCAAACTCTAATAGTTAGTAATGGTTAGATTCACTTCAAATACTTAAAACTACGGGCACAGTCATACAAGCACTCATGGTATATCAGTCTGGCACAGGTGTTCAAGCATGAGGGAAAACTTAAATGATTATACTTTTAATGTATTGTTAATGCATTTGATTAAACAACATTAAACTGGATGCAAGTCTGAAAAACTATGCTGCAAGGATGTAGGCATATGCTTTTTAAGCCTTAGAGGTGGACGTGGAAGGTTATCTACAATTGGTTACTGTAACAATTTATACAACATTCCATGATATTTCCAAAACTTCTTATGTTTTTTATTAATACCATGACTTTCCAGGGCTGGGAAATGAGATTGTGAAATTCCATGACTTTCCAGGTTTTCCATGAGTGTAGAGACCCTGTAGGTCACTTACACTGAGTTTTTTAAAAAAAATGTTACTGAGTTTACCTTTTTAAAATAAAAGGGTCTGTGAAAAAAACAAAACTACGGGCCAAAAGCACAGCAGACAGACAGACAGTCAGCCAGAAAGAAAGAAATTAAGAAGAAAGAAAGAAAGAAACGCAAACATCCAAGGTCGTTCACTTCAGTTTATCTCTTACAGTTCTCCAGTATCCAAATGTCTGCCTGTAATGAGGCCTACATCTCTTTAATTTCAAATGCATGCAGACACAAAAAAGCCTTTCTCTCTCTCTCTAACACACAGATTCTCTCTCTCTCTCACACACACACACACACACACACACACTACAGGTCGCCTGATCTCTCCACTGTACTCCCTCCAGCTACTTCGACATGCGACAGCGTAGCTTTCTCACGCTATGCATTATAGACTTGATTCCACGTTGGATTGCAACAGCAACACAGCATTTATTTTGACTTCCATCGGGAGGAAAAGGACTGGCGGTGGCCTGAGTGAGGTCACCCTACAACATGAGTGAAGAGAAAGAGAAAGAAAGAGCGAGCACTAAAGAGAGAGAAAGAGAGAGAGAGAGAGAGAGAGGTGGGAGTATGCGGCTGTTTGGCTGTTTGTTCAAATAGGCTGTCTTGTGTAGTCATTGGGAATTTCCACAGTCATTCTAGCACTCACTGGCCCTCTCTCACTCCTTCTCGATGTCTCAGTCTTTCCCCGTCGTCTTTTGTCATTGTCTCTCTCTCTCTCTCTCTCTCTCTCTCTCTCTCACACACACACACACACACACACACACACACATTTCTACAAAAAGACAATATAATTGGAATAATCTGCCATGGTAACATACACCCAAAATGAAAGAAATTAAAAGGCTGGCACAGGATCAGGCACATTCACTGATGCAAGATTACGGGCTAAATACAGTCAGTCACACACACACACACACACACACACACACACTTGTACACAAATGTGTGCATATGTGCTCCCCTCGACTAAGCCCAGCAACTCACCAACATGCGCGCAAATGCCCGCATTCCTGCAAATGCAGACAAGAACACACAGACAAATTCATACAGTCTGCTCCGTCACAGTTACTGTCCTATACATTAGAAAAGTTTGTCACACACACACACACACACACACACACACATAAGGTGACCTTGTTGTTAACTGTTTGTTCTCTGTAACAAACGAGACACAATGTAAACCAGTAACACCACTGCTTCCTGCAGTATAGAGAAGCATCTCTTCCTGATCCTGAATGACTAAACAACCCGAACCATTCACACACTCATCGTGTGCTCTCCATTTTGGCCTCTGCCCTCACACAATACAGTATTTACTGTATAAACAGGCAAAGGAGCTTTCGTTTTCATTTCTAAATCACCATTTTATCAGCCCTCATTTTTATTATATCAGTTACAAATTGGCAATGCACAACAGTGAAATGTACACATTACTTAAATGCTGCAGATACCAATATTAAAAGCGATGCTAATGTTTTGCATTTTTATGTGTGTAGCTTTGAATCTGAAGTTTACCTACTTTACTGTAACCATGGCGCTTCCTGCAAATGCAGACATTTGAAAAACACTGCTCTATTCATATCTTTGCTCATCTATTGCATACTACGACAGTTTCTAAACAGTTTGCAACTTAAGAGGAAGAGCACAATTAACTTCATATTAAATGCACTAAACAGATATGAAGTTAGTACAAAGCAGTTTGACCTTTGAAAGCTCCTCTGTGAAATGACTGACGTAATAATTGTATCCTCTCAATGTAAACGATTGCCATAGCCACATTAGTGCGCATAATAAAATATTTTTTTCAAACAAATATTGCTTCCTACCAATTAGCAGACCATACTGTGTGTAATTGAAAATAAATAAATAAATAAAAAGTACAGAATGTGAAACTCCACATTACTCACTTTCTGAACGAAGTATTATTTTTTGAAGATTCCATGTATGTCAGACATCGCAGACAAATCAAGGGAAAGAAGAAAGAAAACTTGGACTGCAGGAATGTACCTCCCACTAACACCAGGCCAAGCACTCCTTTAGAGTAGATGTGGAGGCCTGGACTGGGTGTGTTGGTCCTGTAGCGCACTGGAAAAGACAGGAAGGAGTCAGGACCACTTGACTGACTGTCTGGTTTACTGAATGACTCCGGAGGATCTGATCTTAGCTTTGAAAAATGTGTTTGGTCATGCTTATGGCGTTCCAAAATGCTCTAAGCTCGGGCTGATAAGCCAGGAGCAGGCATTTGTGTGTATTCACATTCTGCAACTTCGAAGGTACTGGACCGCACAACAGAGTAAGTGCACGACATGTAGATAACAGAGGAGTTTCAGAATTACACATGGGCCTATCTTTATTTTTAGTGCTGGGCATTTAGTGCAAGTGTCTAACCAGTCTGAAAACTTTTCCTTTATCAGTGAAAGCCTCATAAGTTTTTGAGTTAACCCTTTAAAACCTGAGCAAAGTGGCTTGATTTTTTTTTTTTCAAAAACATGGAAAGAAGGTAACAAACAACTTAAAAAATATTCACAAGAAATTACAAAATGTTTCAAGAAAATTACCTAAAAATAAGTTTTAAAAAAAGTAATGAAGAAACAAACAAGAAAATGATCAGAAGAAAGTGCTAAAAATAATCTACTATCTATTATAATATTTATGAGTATAGTTTCCTGGAAATTTTCCCTTGATGTTTTGTATTTGTTTTTTGAAAAAAAAAAACCCATTTCTAATAATATTTTCAAGTAATTTTTTGTCATATTTCTGTAATTTGTAGTTTACTTGCCAAGTTGCTCTTTATGTTTTTCCCTATGTTTTTGAAAGAAATCAAACCCATTTTCTCGGGTTCAGTGGTTTAAATGATTGTAAAGGAGTTCTGAACTCAGCACAAGAAAACTGATAGGTGGTAGGCAGGTGTTTAAGGGTTAAATTGAGGGAAAACATTTCAAGTCTTCAACCATGTGTACCATTTGTAAATGCATCCTTGTTGTGAGGACAAGCAATTGTTTTATCCACAGAATTTCATCTGAAATTGCAGACAAAATACCAATACTGTCAAAAACACCAAATGTGTTACACTAAATTACAGGGACATGTCCATGAATTTAAGCAGGAAGCGTCTATAATTTCAGTGCTGCCATATAATAACTGGCACAGGATTTTAACATTTCACATAGTCCCAATTCTTGCCTAAAAGATCAAAGCATTATGTATAGCGTGCACTCCACAAACCTCCCCTAATGTGAGAATAACTGCAGACCTTTAACTCTTTATGTTTGTTAGCTATTTGTAGCTATTCTCTGGGTTTTGGGTTTTCGTGCATAAGTTGTCCGGACTAAAAATCTAAAGTAAATTGTTGGAGAATCCTGATCGTCCTCTGGGCTGCATTCAGACAAAGCGGAGAGGAACTCAGTCATAATTTAGGGGATTCAAGACGTTTGCACCTTCCAGCACTAAAGCAAGTTAAGAGTGTGATATTTTCTGCTCTGGTCTAAATCTACTGTAAATACTGAATAGACAGATAATCGACGGCTATCGTCTCCATTGCGTTGGACAGGACTCCTCCTTAAATAACAAAAAGATGCTGTTTCACCCAACACACACACACACA
Organism: Plectropomus leopardus; assembly: GCF_008729295.1. NCBI lineage: Eukaryota > Metazoa > Chordata > Actinopteri > Perciformes > Serranidae > Plectropomus > Plectropomus leopardus. Next base: position 23,443,534 of record NC_056469.1, read on the forward strand.
CACACACACACACACACACACACACAAACACACACACGAGCACACAATGCAACCCCCTCCACAGCACAGCAACATCAAACTTTACACACACACTAAACGCTCTCCATGGAATTTACAGTGCAGTCATGCATACACTGTTAAAATCTCCCTTGGACCTACATATCGTCTCACACTCACGCATTCATTGTGCCGTATAAACACCCGTACACACACACACACACACACACACACACACACACACACACACACATGCAGAAGCTCACACACTGGTCCATGTTTGCGTTTTTGTAAAACAAAACATAAAAATAAATAAAAATTACTTTCATCATATTGAATTTTGAGATTAAAAATATACGTAATCATGCAAAGGGCACCCTGCTGATGATTTGTTAGCAGGTTGGACACAGGTGCGTGTATGTGCCAAACACAGGCACACACAGAACGAACATTTTCATGAGGAAATCTCATCTCAGTGTCAACACTACAAGAAGAAGTTGTACAGTATTTATTACTCGGCTATACAATCCTAATAGATATACACCTCAATACCAGTTTATCCAGTCATATGTTGAGAATATACGGTCGCCTATGCCCCACCGCAACATGGCACAGGATGCGTG